>NC_134313.1:94472259-95076046 GCF_964195595.1 Calonectris borealis | reverse complement strand
TCCATTAATCTATTTGAGATGGTTCCCGCTGGTCTTTAATACTAATGTAGATGATGTAAATGATCTGATTAATGATGCAAAAATTAGTTTTGCTGAGAATGGCTTTAATTACCAGGAGGCCCAGAATCTCTGATTGACTGCTCCAGGAGAAGAGCATAGACCAGCAGGGACAAAAAGTAAGGAGCATGGGCTACGATCTGTACTTTTATTCCGAAAGGCAGCGCAGCTGGGATTCCCGCTCGTGGGAAACGAGTGTCCTGGCATTGCCTTACCTGTTTTTAGAACCAGGGTTTTTGTTTTCAATTTAAGTGGAAAAATGCTTAAGTGAGTGTCGGAAAGGAATGAATTGATAGCCTGCGAGTAATGACTTATGGTCTGCTGTTGGCCATCTCGGGGCATTTAGAGATGTTTTCTGGTTCTGACCCAAGAATACACAGTGAATTCACCCAGATTTCCCCCCTTCCCTAACTGCTCTCGTAGGACTTTCATTCAGGGGAAAAAAAAGTTTACTTAAATTGGATCTGTCCTACTCTAGGCTAAGTAAATTGAACACCCAGTTTGTCTCTTACTGTGCAGATGGCACTTTGACAGTGGCCACTTGACTCCCCTCTTCCAGCCCCCAAACCGACTGTTTCCTTTGGCCACCGGCTTTTGGTTCTCACCGTGTGAATATCGTGAGGATCTAGTTCAATGCAAGGACTTTGTTAACAACCAGCTTTCTTGCATTGTAGGTAACCTCCCTGCTTTCCCTCCCTCTTCTCCTTTCTCACTCAGGCCATCCATTTGTGATTGCTCGGTAGTGCAGACGTTCACACAAACAGAGCAGCAGGATGTCGATGTTGTATTGAGTGTCCATATGATTGCCACTTTGTTTGATGTACATCTTGCGTTCGTACGCATGGAAAGCGCTCGTTTGCACTTTCCTCCTCTACCTTCCCTCCCCCTTCCTCCTTTGCTGTATATATTGTCGATTAACTGCTGTACCTAACAATTTCCATCCTCCATTAGGCTGCCGATGTCCTCTTACAGGCCCCAATAAATCAGAGATACGTGCTCCCTGGCGGGCGATGCAGTAAGTAGCGCGGCCTCAAAGGCTGACGAGTGCAAGGGGACAGGTAGACCTGCAGAAGCGACAGAGGTTGTTGTGTTCAGAGTAACAATGTTGTCCTAAAGCTGCTAATTTTTGTACAGAGGATGTGGACATTCGGGTTCTTCTTGAGCCTGGTAAGAAACACTGGACCAGTTGATGGTAGTTTTGCCCAAAGTTACACTACTGGTTTTTTTCACCTTTGCTAGACTTGCTATGAATGTGAGAGCCCGATCTTCCTTACACTCAAGTTTTATTGTCGAGCTTGAGCGCAGCTGCTTCTCTTTTTGTTCTGCGCTGAGACTTCTGCAGTCTGTGTTCACCTGAGGAAAAAACCCAGGCCTTCCCCATTCATGCAGTATTCACGTGCCAAATTTGTGCAATAACTTTTGCCTTCGATATGAGATGCTTGTTGCAAGCCACACACATCGGGAGGGGGAAAAAAAATAAAGTGGGTTCACAACAGAAAAACTGAAGAAGCAAAACAAGTCTTAATGGAAAAGGGCCTGAAAGCGGAGGAGCAAGGGCGAGCGCAGAGGCGGAGAGCGGCGTCCTGCCACCCATCGCGCCGTGGAGCCAGCGGCTCCTTCGTTCGTGGTCTCTGTGCATGTGTGCTCAAGCTACAGTACGGCTCTTGTAGACCATCCGCAAGCCTATAAAACCGGCTCCTTCCAGCACCGTCAGCGGTCCTGGTGCGCTCACTGCTGTTGTCCACAGCGCTTTATTGTTTCCTATTCTGGTAGTTGCTCTCTGATGACAGGCGGGCCCAGGGAAGAGAATGGTTGTTTGAACATACCAACATTTATATAGTAAGCGAACTAGGTGACAGGAACACGCGGCAATTTATTTTTCAAAAAATTCTTATGAAATTGACTTGATTTGCTGCTTTTTGGGTTTTTGCCTGAAACCAGGTAGTCGGTACTGATCTTCTGCAACGTGAGGAGCCCCAAATTCTCAAGTTGGTCTGGCCCTCTGCCTCTGTCATGACAACAAAACACAAACTATTTTCCTGCCTGGGCAGCTCCAGTTTTGCTCCCTTTCCTGAAAAGATGAACGCTTCTGTGATTATTATTTTTCTTCCACACACGCTCACGGAGTTGGAAAGCTTTTGCGAAGCGTATCTTGCGTGGAGGAGCCGGGTACCAGGCGATGCAGCCGGGCAGAAAGGGAACGTGGAGACGCTCACCCTGCTCTGCCTGGTCCTGCGGCGGAACAGGGCTCCCTGCCAGGGTCCCCGTCTGCCGCACCACCGGCTCCTCGGCCGCCATCACCAGGAAAGGCTTTTCTCAGGCGGCTCTTTCTGGCCACCGCAACAGGGGAAGCGGTCAAAGCTGTCCTGTCCATTTTGGCCTTTTTCTGTGAACCTTCAGTAACCTCTAAGTCCATCAGTGGATTTTTCTTTGGTTTACCATTTAAGGGCTTTCTTCCATCTTTGTAAGTTTAAACAAAAATGTGAACGTGACATTATGCCTGATCTTGGGGGTTTTGTCCCCTTTTAAGGTTTCAGTACTGCTTTTGCTGCCAGGCACACTGCAAATGGATAACGACAGTCGCCTGTTTGCAAGTGTTTTGTGGCCACTCCGAAAGGGGGTTGTGTGATTTACTTTTTGGTTTTGTTGAGCAGGCTTTTTTTTTTTAATGGAAGTATTTTACTTAACTGTTGCCACTTCCTGGAGCCAAACACTAAAGGTCACCAAATTGGAAGCAGAAGTGCCATTAACTGAACTCTGTGAATGTCAAGTCAAGTTGCGCCTGTAGCTGGCACATAAGACAACGCTATTAAGTGGGGGGATGATCTCCTCCACTGTAACTCGTTTTTTTTTTTGGTTTTTTTTTTAAGAAAAATAAAATTACAAACCTCATTTTAAATGTATTGTGTAAAATGTTTCGGGAAAGGAGTATGGTGTGTTATGTCTAGTGGGTGAGACCTCCCTCCCCATCAGTTTCTGACGAAGTTTTAAAGAATCGTGTTACTGTACGTTTTGATCATGAATAGTCTGGTGGTGCTTCCTCATAGCACAAGCTTAAATCAAGTACTGAAAACAGTCTTACAAGCTAAATGTCTGCATGATGTTACATCTGTTGTACCTACTGAAAAGAACTTTGTATGTAAATGTACAGAATAAAATGAAGTTGTCCCATCAGTTTGCTCTCCTTGGTCTGGCTTCCTGGCAGTGACTTCTAAAACAAGCCGGCAGCACCTAATGTGACATCTCAGCAAACAGCCCTACCCTCCTCTACAAACAGAATGAGCTGATTTTAAATCAGACTAATTAAATCAGCACATTGATTTGCAACTAATTACCTTTTACATTCAGTCACAGAAGAACAGTTGACTTGGTTTCCTGGGTGGTGTAAATTCAAAATAAAATACCCTCCAACAGTTGCTTTTTGCTATTCTGATCTTGAACTGCGGCCAAGGACCAGCGGCTGTTCCCACCAGGTAAGGAAGCCCCCCTGTGCCCACATCCAACCTTCAACGTTGCAGCCACTGGGTGTTCAAGCCCCTTCGGACAAGAGAGTCATCAGGGGTTATGCCTTCTGCATCAGCAACCCCTCAGTTACAGCTTTTAATTGCTGATTGTGCCGCCATAGCAGGTAAGTTCATCAGTTTTCTGTAGGTTGTTAGGACAGTTGTCAGCAGCAGCACTCGTATTTTTTATCTGTATCAGAAGATACAGCTGTCTGAGTCAGGGTTCAACTTGCAATGCAAAAGAAATAACCCGGACTCGCTCAGCAGGTGCTACACTCAGTGTCCCTCCAAATCGCTGTGAGTAACGGGTGGTGTGCCGTAGCACACCCACAGCGGCAAACGGTCACGGCGCCATTGGCTCTGGTTGGTTGGGGGGTCTTTTTGTATAGTTAACTTTTAGCTGCCTTTCTTGTTGAACAAAATAGCTCATGGATCTGCCTTTGGATATCCATCCCACCTAAAAGGAAGTCCAATAATGTAGCAGCAGGATGCTTTGCAGAGGTGGTGGTGGTAGGGACTGCTCTGATTTTTCTAATGAGTATGCTCAATTTACACATATGGTGCTCTTCTAGCAGCCTGACAGATTTATCTATTGCTCCAAAATTCAAGCTGTGCTTTTTCCTTCTACATAGCTCTCAGGGATGTACAGAAAACCCTTTGTGAAACCCTTCTAGTGTTCTCAGTGTCCAAGAGATGGAAGGAAATCTAGTGTTTAGCACTAGCACTACAAAAAATATAGGTTTTTTTATTATTTGAACACTAAAAGCTGCAATACTATGTTCAATACTACTACATAGTAGATTAATTGTACAGGTAGAATGTGGAACTGATTTCCCAGCAGACCCCCATACTGCATGCAGACCAGACACTGCACGCGCTTTTACGATGATGTTCGCACATTGCAGCATATTTTCTACTCTCCTTGCCTATCCCCTACTTAAGAGGGTAGCAAATTGGGGGGGGAGGGGGGAATAAAATCCAGGTCCACCTGTATTTAGGTCCAGCTAGATTTAATGACAACTGCAAATTCAATCAAAACAATACAAAACAAATATACTAACTTAATGTCAGTGTGAAAATTGCAATCAGTTTTTCTACAACAAAAACTCAGGTTATCTTACAATGATGCAAAGTCAGAACTTCTCTGGAAAAGCCGTCATTTCTTCCTTGATCCTGTTTTCTATGAGTAAGGTGAAATTGCTGTCTGTGTTTTGAAGATTGTAGCTGACAAATATCTGTTTTTTGGTCTTGCTGGCTAAAACACAAAACAGAGTAGTCAGCCAGAGTTTGCTCTTGGATAAAAGTGACGATGGTATTCAAGCAAGCCTTTTAAAAAGCCGTATCATGCAGGTTTCTAAAACAACATTCTCCACTCCCGCTGTGCTGGACCCAGTTATAAAGGAAGAGCAGAACAAGTACCTGAGCGTTGGCACGTTGCGCAAAACTACGCACGTCACTGAAATGGGGAATGTAAGCCTGGAGACTATCGACTAGGTTTTGGCCTGATGCAAAAAGCTGTTAGTCACTGGAAAGCCTCACGGTGCTTTTAGTGGATTTTGGACGCTGCTTAAATACAGTACAGCTTAAGTGAAACCACAGGCTATACTGGACTCTTAGCACTGATACCTAGTTTATGAGTTGATAAGTCTATGCGGTGAAAAACACTTACAGAGGGAAAGCGCCCAAGACAGTGGTTAGGCCCCCCAAGTTCTGTTTTATTATGAATCCCTAAAAAGGCCCCCAAAAGTGTGCATCATTCTTGTCTAAGCCTGCTGTCAATCATTTTGTTTCCTTTAACCTTTATTTATGCAGTGTCCATGAACACTCCAGGAGGCGGGAGAGCCTGGGTTGAATCTGATGAAGCCAAGCACAAGTTCCAGGCTACTGTAACGACAAATACCTAGAGAGAGGTGCTATAAAATTAAGAGCTGCCTTCCATGACAGAGCTAATTAACAGTGACAAAAATAATGTCCACTGGGGCAGGAAGACTTAATTATCAGAGCAGAACAGGTAACACCAAGAAGTGTTTCATAAATAAAATGGAATCCTACTTAGATTTTACCATAGTAATATAGCAAATTTGTAACTCTCTATACACTGCTAAAGCTAAACTTTGTGAAGAATGTAAGCACCATAGAGGAAAAACAGGCACTCAATTTAAATTGAGTTGTGGAAAACAGAAGACAAAAAATGGTATTTGGGTCACAAGATATTCCTGGCAGGGAATGAGCTGGGAACTGATGAT
This sequence comes from Calonectris borealis, assembly GCF_964195595.1. Lineage (NCBI taxonomy): Eukaryota > Metazoa > Chordata > Aves > Procellariiformes > Procellariidae > Calonectris > Calonectris borealis. The sequence continues at coordinate 95,070,240 of NC_134313.1, read as the reverse complement.
CCCAGGGAGAAATCAGACTGTTCTGCTGAATATTCAAAAATATCACCTGAATTTTAAAAATTGAAAATAAAGACACCAGAACTCCTAATATCTCAATCCTTTTTAAATGGGAAAGTTACATGGGAAGCCTATATATACATACAAAATGTACTTAAACAGCACTTTTGAGGCATTTTCATTATGCAAATCAATTTATTATCATTTTCTGTTCTAACAGGTTACCAGCTTCCTGGCTTAGTGAGCAGAGCTCCTTCTTGAAATGCAAGGACTCATTTGCCTTTTAAGACTTGGCACTACAAAATGCTGACATAATGCAGCACGTTGCTCCAATTACAAAAAAATTATCGCTTGGCACCAGATTTTGTGGTATAAAGCAGCATGTTTTGTAAGCACTAGTGCTTCATCATCATGCCCTAAATGAATGCAACACTAATTCTGAACTAATTAATACCATTATCCTATCTAACAAAGCTACATCATACTCTGCAGTGTCAAAACTCAACTTCTTAATTATGTTTGCGTAAGATCCGATTGAGTCTCTGGATGCTGTTCCAGTTCCCGGGAACACTCTGAATCCCTCAGGGCTCCCTGCGCCAAGGAGCTCTGTTCCCAGTGGGACCTCTTCTGTCCCCGCTTCCCTGCGGATTCATTTGGACGCGTGGTCTCTTGTGAGAAGGTACAGAAGAGGGAAGACCTTATGCCTCCATGGAAGAACATCTGCAACTTCAGAGTAAAGCAGAAAACCACGAAAGACAAGGCTTACCTAAAAAACCCTTCAGCAGGGCTGCTTCCCACGCAGCCTGGCTGCTAACCAGCCCCTCAAAGCAGGGAAGAAGCCTCCTCGGCAGCCCATCGTCCGGGACGTACCGAGTGCCGAGGAAGACCCGCTCCGACCTCATGGACAGGGCCAAGGCCCGAGTCTAAGCTTGAAGAGGAGCCCGTGGGAGCAGGAAGGACAGAACAAGCGTTAGGCCTAAAGTTTGTAGACCATTCATGCTGTAAAAGAGGTGGTGGAGGGGAACTGTGCCCAGATGGGAAAGACTCAAAGAAGAGGTTGAAGTCATCTTCACCGAGAGTCTGCCAGTCCCTACAGAGGGAAGATGAAGACATGGCGCTATTCAGCAGTCACTGCGGCCAAAAGCACTGTGATTTTGGGATATGCAGGTAAGGGAGGCACTAATGGACATGACTTTCTCAAGAATCGGACTCCACTAACCTACAGGAAACAATCTTTTAGGATTTGGGTTTCTTGACTAGTGAGACACACCTCGGGCCAGAGCAGTCGGGCAGGGCAGTGGGAAACAGTCCCTGCACCTGATACAAACAGATGTAGATAGAAATAGGTAGAAAGAGGAATAGGAACATGGCAAATGTGCCTTCAGCAATGGAAAAGAAAAAAAACAACCCTAAAATAAGGGAGAAGATAGAGCCAGTACAGCAAATACAGCTGTTCTGGCTAGGACCCCTATCAGGCTATGAATAAAACAACGGGAGAATGTGTACGCTGATGCACGGCAGCGCTGAAACTCCTGCTCCAGGGCAGGGAACCTGACATTGCAGGAACAAATGGCAGGTGACGGAATGCGATTGGGAAGTACAAGAAATAAAATTACTGATGTTCAAAGGGCATCGTATGCTACTTAAGTTAGTGCCTGTGAAGACCAGAATGGAAACAGCACGGGAAAAATGGTGACAGCATAGGAGGAAAAAAAAAAAGATACTGCCTGCCTGAAGATTACCACATGGCAGGATGGTTAAAAATGCTACCTTGGAAGTACAGCTACAAATCAGGCTTGGCTGTGAACAGCATCTCTGTTATTAGAGAATCTGTGGGAGTAACAAGTATTTAATTTCCCAGAGGAAAACTAAACACCAATAACAGCAAAGCTTGGTATTTCTAGCCAAGGCAGAACACAGATTTCCTCAGCGAGCACTTTGTGAAAAAAAGAAGATACAGAGATGCTTAGTGATGATCTTGCAGATCATCAGCAGGTTTCAGGAGAATAAACAATTTTGGACTAAGTGACCATGAGCTGACTTAAATTGCTGAATTGACAAAAGCAAGCCTAAAAACTAAGGTGTAGGATTTCAGAAAAAAGATATATTTCTTTTCTCAAAAGTCAACTATGATCAGGTGAAGAGGAAGCACATAATTATTCAAAGCCAGAAGTGTATTATTGACTTTCTCCTTCCAACCAAAGGTGGAAAAGGTCTACAAGCCCTCCTCCATATACAGTATACCTTAAGCAGGATAGCACGAGTAAGAATAGTATCTATCAAGAATATAAAAGGGACTGACTAGCAAGGAAATCTGCAACCCAGAGGTTAGATGGCATGGATACAGAGGAACATCGACCAAAAGCCTTCCTGGGCCGCACCTGGCACAGAAAGCTTAAGATGAAATAACGAAAGACACTTAAGGCACACAAACAAAAAGAAAATAGGAAGTTGCATTATGCTCCAAGGATAAAGAGTAACTGATATCCCAGTACCACGCAACACTATCAGTTTTCAGTATGTGAAATTAGCAATGTAAATGAGAAAAGCACCTCAAAAAAAAAAAAAAAAAAAGAAGGCAGCAAAACTTAGACCACTTACTGAGAGAAAAATCAGGTGACCCAGCCAGCCTCTGACCTAGAAGACTAAATGGACTAATATAAGATATGGCAAGTTATTACTGACTCTAGCTATGAAATCTCTAAGAGTGAAGATAGCACATGCGCTAAAAAAAAAAAGACAGGAGAGGGTGAGAATCACCAAGACAACTTAGAGCTGTTAGCTGGACTCCAACGCCACACGGAAGCTTAGAGCAAGATTCAGAAGAAATGAGTAATGAGGACACCACACGGAAAGTGGAATAAACTGTTACACTTTATCCAAAGTAAACCCTCTCTGACTATATTTTTACTAACTGACTTTTTAAGGATAATGTACTACACACAAAAAAATCATGTTATATACCATATCCCATAGAATTATTACTTAAAAGTGGCAATGATTGAACCCAGCATGTAGAGAAAGAGTTGCCACCAGAGGAGACTACAACAGCGGTTATTAAAAGATAAGTTATCAGAATGAAGAAAGGATGGTAGTACTGTTTTCCAAAGAGCAGTCTTGTGGGCGATCCTTTTTTTATATATGCGTTCGTGGCCATGGAGAAGAAGTAGGTGTAGACTCATGAAACTGCCTGGCAACACAAACTCAGGATACGCTGCCCATAACAAAGATCAGCACACAGACAATTAAGAAGAATTATGTGGCCTTTCCAACTGAAACAACAGAAGTAAGATGAGATTGAGCAGGGCAGCATCTGCATTTAAAACGCGGTAACGAGCACTTCAGCAGTTCACCAGTTGGAGCTGCACCAGTTACTGGTGGGTGATGATGAGTAACCAGCATGATGCAGCTGTCAGAGATGTGAGGGTGCTAGGATGCATTAGGCCAAGTAGTTTTTTACAGATTTAGAGATGCAGGAGTTTGAAAGTTAGCATTCAGATTCAGAAATCTGGCTATGTCGGCATTGCACTAGGTATAGCAGGGCACCCTTACACGTGCTGAAAATGGAGACATCCCGAGAGGTGCCCGTTACGTGCTGCAGGGAGAGTCAGATCAAACACTGGCGTCTGTGAGATGATCCAGGACTTTCCAGGCCAGAACTTCTCAGAATTTGGTGGCTAAAAGGTGCAAGATGTGATGAGGGTTGGCTTCATCTTCAGGCAAAAGGCACGTGCCTTGCGTGATGGCCATCCCACCTCAGAGCACAGAAGTATTACAGCTTTATAGAGAGGTCACTGAAAATCCCACTCGATGGGCACAAGTGTGCGCTTCCCCTGCCTCATACCCAAAGCCAGGGTCAGGATATTAAATAATACGGTTTTGATAATGCTTAACCTGCCTTGAGGCAGAGACCCCGCCTGCTGAGGTTAGGCAGACTTGTATGCTGCTGAAAAATGCGAATCGTAGTGGCGAATGCCGTGAAGTTGCACCGCGGGAGGGTCTGCCGAGGACACCGGCTGCTGCTCGGCCGGGGGCAGCAAGCACCGCATCCCTCTGCGCCCACCCAGACCGGGGGAGGCGGCTCCAAGGTCAGCAGAAACGGCTCTGCCCGGGCCCGACCCGCGTGTTCTCGCCACCCCCGCGGAAGGCAGCCTCCCGCCCCGGCTCCGCCCGCCCCCGCCGTCCCGGACCCGGGAGCGCGCAGCCGCCGCGCCCGCACTTACCCAAGCGCTGGGCCAGGCAGGCGGAGGCGGTGTCGGAGGGATCCCCCAGCAGCGAGGCGGCCACCGGGATGCTGTCCTGCAAGCGGAGCACAGCAGAGGGCAGGGCTTAGTCCCCGGCAGCGCGGGGCGGGAGACCCGCGGCAGAGGCGGCGGAGCCCCGCCAGCCGCCCGCCCGCCCGCCCCGCCGCAGGGCTCCGGCCGGCGGCAGGAGAGGCGGCGGGGACACTCACGCGGGGGCTGCACATGGCGACGGCCAGGCTGGCGAGGGCGGGCGCGGCGCCCACCCAGAGGAAGAGCGAGTCCCGCAGCCGCATGGCGTGGAAGTGCACCCGCTGCTCGCCCAGCCGCCCGCTGAAGTCGTGCAGGGCGATGCCGCCGCCCGCCGCCGCCGCTCCCCCGCCGCCCGCCGCCTCCATCGGCCCTTCTCCCGGCGCCGCCAGGCCTCAGCAAGCAAGGCCCGAGCGGCCGGCCCGCCCCGCTGCCCGGGGAGGCGGTGCTCCGCTGAGCCCGCCCCGCCGCAGACGCTGCCGGCGGTGCCGCCCCCGGCACCGGCCCTGTGCAGCCGCCCGCCCCGGGGACCCGGTGGGTGCACGCTTCCTCTGTGCATAGCCCTCCGGTGTACACGCACAGCCCCACCCGCGCTGGATGCACGAACACACACGGGTGTGCACCCCCTCCGTGCACAGACCCCACCAGCATGCACACGCACCCCTCGGTCCGTGCCCTCCAGCCCCCGAAGTGTACGCTCCCCCCGTCCGGTGCACACCCCCTCCACCTACACCCTCCGAAGGGCACAGCCTCTTCCCGCTGCGCACGCACGCCCCTCCGGTGCACATCTCCCGGTGCACGCACACACACCCACCCGGGGGCACACACGCACCCCCTCCGTGTACAGGCACACACACCCCTTGGTGGGTGCACTCTCCCTCCGTGCGCGGCTTCCCCGGGGCTCCCACCCGCCCCGGCGGTGCACACTCCCCGCGCCCCGAGCCCCCTCCCCGCCCGCCGCAGGGGCCCGGGGCCGCGGGATTAAGGCGGAGGCAGCGGCAGGGATGGAGAAACCCCACTAGATGGCAGGGAACCACTGCGTGCGGAGGCACGGCCGGTAAAGCGGGGTTCAGGCGGCGTCGGTGAGTCGCCCGGCAGGAGCCTCGGGGTTTCAGACTAAAGGGAAGGGGTGGGGTGATGCTGTGCGGCCTCGGAAACCCCCCGGGGAAGGGGAGGAGGAAGGTCACGGTGACCTCGGCTTCATTTGGTTCTGGAGGTTTTCAGGGTTATGGGGGATCTACAAAGCAAGCAAGTCGGGTTTGCTGAGCTCCGGAGAATATGGAACCATGAATTAAAGGTCCTACTTTGGGAATGAATTTTGTGCCCACCACACTTTCACCAGAGCACAGCTAAGCTGGTCATTATTGAAAAGGATTTTCCTTAACTGTGCCGTCTGTCGCTGATAAGAATATAGGCGGCACAGCTGTAAGGGCCATGAGCCCTTTACAATTGGAAACGTGTATTTTTGAACCACAGGCAGGGTGTCATCTCTGCCTAAAGAATGAGCACGTTAATGACACAGATTGGTTTTTTAGTTAGTGTTTCCTCTGCCTCCAATTTTGTACGTATTTCTAGAAATCAAAATTTCCATTTCCAAATTCTAAAATTTCATTTTCACGTTGAAGAAACAGGGAGAAAAAATGAACTGGTCATCACTTTTCTTCCCTAAGCCGCTCTGGTTCTTCTGGCATCTGCCAAAAGACAAAATCCTCAAGCCTGCTAATTTCTGCCTGTGCTGCCGCTTCGACGCTAAATCCCGGGAGGCAACTAAGCCCGGCTCAGCTGCCATACCCGACATCCCATGGCACAGGATCAGCTTGGGGAGGGGGGGTCCCAGGCCACCTCCTCTGCCCTACATTTGTCACTTGCTGCTCACACAAAGCATTATGGGATGTATGGTGGCAGACTCCAGCTACGCCTGTCCCCCGCCTCCCTGCTGAGGCAGCGTCAGGCTTATGCTGGTCCCCAGCTCTCCCCGTGCCCCCACTCCACAGCCCATCCCAACCCTTGGCCTCCGCATGGGTTGGCCTCCCACAAGGTGAGTATGGGCAGAGGCTGGGGCTTGTGTCGGGACTCAAAAATCAGCCTCTCCCTGTCCCAGCAGCCTGTTGCAAACTGACACTCAGCCTGTGGCAACTGCAGAGATCAGGCAGGCAAATAGGTGAGAAAAGCCCCCTTGGAAGGGGGCGAGCGCTGGCTGCGTGCGCCAAACGCTTCCCTCTGCGTGGCGGTCCTCTCTCTGCTTGTTGCGGCTGCGGATTCGCTCTGCGCTCGGCGGCAGGTGAGGCCGTCAGCTGAAACAGGGAAAGCTATCACTGGCCGGGAGCATTGCAGAAATAAAAATCTAGGCACCAGATAAAATATCTGCTGGGAGCCACACAGGTGGTGGTGGTGAGATTCCTGTGATTAGACACCTGCGGGTGATGGAGGAGACTTGCTCCAGGCTCGCTCCATCAGGGGAGAGAAGCAGGCAATTTTAGGGCACAGTTCAGCTGAGCTGCTTTAGATCTCTCCTTGAGTGAGAAGCATCCCCTCCTGACCGATTTCCATTGACTCCAAGGGAGGTTAGGGTGAAAGGTAAGACGTGCACAGCTTTGCAGACAGATTTATTCATGTAGGCAAATCCTTCTTTAAGTGTTCAGAGCCAGTTTCTTTGCTACACTGGGACAGTGTTGGCTTCTGCAGTGGAGTTCCAGTGGAGGATCTGCTCTAACAAAGTCCCAGCCCAGCATGTCTCTTCCCACCAAGCAGAATTTTGGGCCTCCTGGCGTGCTAAACCTATGTTTAAATGATCTGCTGGTTTGAAGTAAGAGTACTCTGTTTTCTTCCCTGGCCTTTCCATATCAAATACAAATTTCTTGTGTTGCTTTGAAGGCTGTCTACAGGTTTGCTCCTCCCTAGGGGGGAACTGCCCCTATTTCATCATGCTCTGATCTGTTCCTCTTCTCATCAGGAGTCTTCTCCAAAGTGCTTGGAGCTTTTCTTGGGATCTTAAGCCCTGCAGACCTCTGAAGGTAAGCCACGGGCTTCCTCTGCACATAAGTGGTTCTACATATTTAACAATTTTCTGTGAAATATAGCTACCGTCTGTAGTTCATGCTAAATCCTTGTTTAAGCTCAGAAGAGGAAGAACATTCATCTAGCAAGTAAAATGCTAAGTAAGTATTTTTATTTGCAATGCAGGTGTGAAGAGTGAGTGGAGCTGTGGAGAACCAGACCATCAAGCGTGAAATGAATTTCCTAATTACAGTGCTGCAAGGTCATCAGAGCCCCTGCAAAACGAGAGGGGAAAGCACGCCAGCAGCGTATGGAACCTCTTGCATTTTCTTTAATGCGCTCATCTTTTTTCTGTGGCCATGAAAGCAGCATCTATTAGTCTGCCTTATTTGTCAGGTATGAGGCTAGGATGAGCCTCAGCTGCAGTGAGACACCAGATAGCAAACTAATGATGAAGCAAAGATACTATAGCAAAAGCACTGCATGTGTATATGGATGTGTATACATATTGCTGCTCGGATGAGATCCAAGCCCCAGGAGATGTTGTTTAAAGATATGCTCCTTGTTCTTCTCCAAAAGTTAGGTTGCCCACAAGAGTAACTAGATCCTAAACCCTGATTTTTACTGCCCATCCTCTCCCCTCTAGTACAGTTTTAAGCCAGGTGTAAATCTTCTTCCTGGTAACTGAGGAGTTAAGAGATGTAAAGCACATAGTTACGGACTGGGATGTCACCAAGAGAAGCAAATGTTTTCTGATTCCAGAATGCATTCTGTGCTTTTGCTCCTGCATGAGTAAAGTGTGAATTTGACACATGAGAAAGCAGTTGACCGTTAGTGTGTGTCAGTGAACCTTCTGTTGATGCCTCAGGACATGCCAGTTTTCCAGATTTGTTGTCCTTTTGCAGAGGAGTAAATGACCGCTCGATAAAGGCAAATGAAGCCTCCCAACCGCTCCGGTGAGGCTTCGTGGTACCAGGCTGCTGCAACAGTAGCTGTGCTGCAGTTCCAGACTTTTGGGGGTCCGCTTTGTGTTGAGACTTGGAGACTAATTGTATGTAGACTTCCCTCAGCGGCACTGGTGGCTGCAGGGGTCCCTTTCTCTCCCTGTGCCATCGGGGCACCCGAGGAGGTGAAAAAATACTTCCTTTTTTTGTCATCATTGGATTGTTTTTCTCAGCTGGATCAGTCCTCTGATCTAGCTTGCTGCCCCACTGCTCAAATATTTGTGCTGGCATCATGGAGGGCAGCATCAGGCAAGCATGGGCAAGCAAGAAAGGGAGAAGTGTCTCTGCTTACACTGTGCAGTCACCAAGGCTGTGACACTGTGGCCACGTAAACCAATTTTAGGTGGGGCTGCCCCAGTCCTGCTTTCTAGTGTTCATCTGATATGATGATGAGTCAGTTTGGGGAACCAAACTGGTCCAAAACTATTCCTGGGATCCTGGGATGGGATGTTTGTTTAGATGTAATAGGAAACTGCTCCTGAAACACCTAACCATGGCCACAGCGCTCTCTTAACCTGAGGGCTCAAAACACTTTGTCAAGTGTTGATCAGCCTGACTTATGGACATAGAAAAGAGTCAGGAAGAGAATCCAGGCTGGAACTTTTGAAAGAGTTGCAGAAAATGGGGGAATCAGGCTGGTGAACTTGTATGAAAATCACGGTTTAAGAGATGTGCAAGGGGGCTGCACCGAATTCATGCTATGAATCTCATTTTCCAAAGCAATTATCAAGGCCAGCTCCCCACCCCAAAAAGCCCATGTCTGAAAAAGCACCCGTAATCGAATGCAAAATGTAGATGTACAAGCAATTCCAGAGCTACAATAGCTGCTATGACGGTATTAGTAGAACTGCTATAATAATTCCTTGGTGCATCTGTTGGTACCCAGGCAGGCATTGCTCCAAGGAAATCCAGGTCCTGATTTCCAAAAGACTTAAGGTACCAGCTTTTTCCATTGAGGAAAACCCTCTTCTTTTTGGTGGCATTTGTAACCTCAGCTGTTGGGATTTCCCTGCCTGGGTGGGATGAGGCCTGGGATGTACATGGCACGGTAATTCTCTGAGGGGAACTTCTCGTGATCCACTGCGCAGCATGTTGGACTAGAAATCAGGGCTGTTAGGTTTTGTGCCCGACTGGCGCAGTGACCTTGTACAAATCCCTTCTGCTCTGCTTTATTTCACTCCTCTGCAGTCTGGAAGAGTACAATAACCTTTGCCTATCTCCTTGCAGCTGAATGAAAGTCTGTGTAACACACAGCTTGTAAGGACCTTTGTGAGCCCAAACTAAATTTCTGCCATTATCGAATGAGATGTTTTCCTTTTATTGTTACATGAGTCATTGGAGGAATTGTCTTAGATCTATTGGAGCACTTGACACATGTGGGTTCATGGCTTCTGGACGGGAGGCTCTAACATGGAGTGACTCATCGCTCCCCTCAGGGACAAGAAGAGGTTTACACAGTCAACTGGAAATCATATTTTATATGCAGATAGACCGCTTGACAGTGGAGAATCCCGAAGCAGCTTACAAACACCGACTCCGGTGCATAAAAGCCAGCAGCTGTAGTGAGATCTGCAGGTGCAATGGGCTATTACGTACCTGTGACAGGGACGGGAACAGGCGTGAAAGCCTAATGGAAATGAGCTTTTGAAAGGCTGAGAAGGGAAGAAAAAAAAAATGAGATAGCGTTGAAAAATGTTTTCCCTTATATTGCTCAATTCAATGCCTAGATCTCACATGCCATACGACACACCTGGTGGCTCATGCTATTTTTCTGTCCTTGGGTCACCTAGCAGGACGCAAGGCTGGGGTACGTAACAGGCACAGGGTATGTTGTGTGCTTGAACCAGAGGGGACGCCAGCCTGCTACTGACTCGAGGGCTGACTCGTCTGCTCAGGTTGCGAAGAGTTATGTTCTTAGCCGTGGAAATCACTGATTCAACATACAGTGCTGGCAGCCACATAAACAAAGGTTTGACCAAGATTCAGGTTGCTTTGGGAGGGGAAAAAATTCCTTTTTTTTGAAAGATAGTTTGTTATTGTCATGGTTATGGGGCTAGCTGCACTTCTGGTCTCTTCCCCATCCCTCTGGGTACTTTCCCTTTGCTGATGCCAGAATTTCCATCAATCTTCTTTTCCTCCTTAGACCGGGCCTTGGACTTAATAGTCTCTGTCAACAGAGTCCCTTAGCCTGCAGGTCTGACTGGACATGTCTGCACACAGCCTCTCCCTTTCTCAAGCATGCCAGCAAGTGCCTGCCTCTCAGTCTGGTTCTCCAAACAGCCACTCTCTTTCATTACTTTGTAAAGTAATGCCATGGCCTTTTGATTTTTCCATTTTCCAGCAAAACCAGCTGGACAAAATCGTCTTTGATTATTTTGCTTCCTCCTCCCTGGACAAGCAGCAAAGCCAACAGGCCTGGCATTGTCCCTTGGCAGCCCTCAAGTCTTTGCTCAGAGGTGGCTTAGCTCAAGCCAGCCCTTTCTCTTGGCTTTTCCTTCCTGCTCTGTTGAATACAGTGGTTTAGCAGGAAGAGTAAATACCCCAAACAGTAGCTTAGTACCTGTACATTACTAAAGAGCAGCACAACATTGTCTGATCCATTAAGGATATGGCTGCTCAGGCCAGGCTCTCCAAGTTCATAGAACAGTTCTTGAACAGCATGATTTAGATCAGGGATGTATTTGATTTCCTAGCAGAAGTACGTCAAACAGCTACTGCTGCCGCCTAATCTGTGTATCTGATGTTACTGATGATTACACAGAATACAACTTTCACAAACATCACTTCAGTGATCTCTGTCCAATCTCCAGAGTTAAAAAAATTTAAAATAACACGTAGCACTAGTATCTAAAGATGGGTCTGTTGCCTATTTGCATGACAACAGAACAGAACAATAGTTACGCTGTCAGAACATACTACCCTAGGAAAATGTTATCAGAGTTCCTTTACTGTATTTTTCAAAGTCAGGTAGGATCCCCGCAGGCTGAAGCTGCGTCTTCAAAAAGTCTGTGTCCTGCCCTTGAACAGCAACTGAAAAATATCCTTCCCTGCGGCCTCTCAGAAAGCATGAAAAATCATCTCCCTTTTCTGCTTGATGTTTGACAAAGCTGGTACCAGGCGCTGTTGTTGCAGAGTCTTGGGATGGACGGTGGCCTTCCCCAGGACTGAAAGGTTCGTATATGCATGAAGTCCCATACAGAGACATTTGTTATGTGTTTCTCATCAGGCAAACACAAATCGGGTGAAAATTATCCTTAAGTCCTGTAGAGAACCATAAATGGGAAAATAGGAGGAGAGAGAAGCACAAAGGAATTCATGGCATTTGGGAGTGATACCTTTCCGTAATAGTTTCAGGATCTGAGCCAGCTTCTACAGAAATCAATTGAAAAAACACCTGCTAGCTCCTGTGAGCTGAAGATAAAGCTTGTAATGATGAACTTCGCTTAGCAGTTGTCCAAAATGCTGCAGTTTGGGCTCCTGAGTTACTGCTGGGTGGCTTGCTGGCGTACCTGCATCCCCACCCGTGCGAAGATGCTGTAAAAGCCGCGCAGCTCCGCGGGCGCAGGTTGACTCCCTCCCCTGCGCCCCCCTATAAGCGCCTGCCGCCCACCCACCCTGCGCGCCCCCAGTGACAATGTTAGCGCCGGCACAGCAGCCCTGTGTCACCACACCCCAGTTTTGCCACCTTTTCCCCATCGCTGCAACCCCAGCGGCAGGGATTCCTTTCAAGCACCAGGGGAAAGAAGGGCTGGAAACAGCGTTTTCATCTCTGCCGCCGGTTCTAGCTTGGCGAGGATGCTTCCAGCTTTAATAAACCAGAGGATCAAAGCCTTTGTGTAAATCCTGCCATCAGGAGAGAGGTGGTCCCGCTGTACTGACAGCACACCACAGCCCTCTGCAGCTCCCCTAAATCCTGCTTTTCTCAGCTGCAAGCTCTTGGCAGATCATCTCCCTCCAGCCCAACACGGGCGGGCAACTGATGCCGGGGGGAGAGAAATCTTTCCAAACAGTCATTTTCTTTTCCAGTAAGCCAGAGATTTAATACACGTGTGAGTGATCTGGGGCCATATTTTTTTTTTCAGCCTTCAAAATGATATTTATTTTCTTTCCAGTCTTCTGAAAGATGCGTATCAGAGGCACCTGAGTGCAGCCACAGCAGCTGCCTGATAAGATCTTTACAATTCATTTGCACAACGATGCCTTTTGCAAAGGAAAAAAGAAAGTGTTAACGAGTTGACAAGCACACTCTTCCTTGCAGCAAGCAGCGCTGCCAGCCGCATTACTGCAGGGAGGAGAGAGCAGGGTGGTGGCAGAAGACCTTGAAAAAAATGCTTTGTTCAATCCGGTTACAAAGACCCCTGCTTCCTTGGTACCAAATCCCAGCTGGCCGAGCAAGGCAATGGGTTCAGTAGAAACTCGACTTGGTAGCGGTGCAGGGCAGCGTGTTGCTATCGGGGTTTCAAGGGTGAGTCCTTGGGGTGGAAAGAAAAAATGTTGAACCAAGAAGGATCAAAGCAAAAAGGAGCGTTTGCCAGGCATGTGGCTTCTGTATCACTGCGGTTCCAGATTCTGACCTGACGACCGCCAGTGAGGGTCCGACAGTGCTTTTACCCTGACACTGTCATCTGCAACCAGATCCTCAAACTATGCAAATTTGCCCGATCTCAGTTCAGCCCGAACACACACAAAAAAATCCTGCTTAGGAAAGAAAGGACCAAGACCAGATTTCAGGAATAACTCAGACGAGCAAGTGAATATTTTCTTTCATGCCTTGCTCTTTTGCATTTACTGAATTTGTTCCACATGAATGTAGAAACAGCTGCATCAGCACCAGCACTGAGGCTGGAACCTTATTAATATTTATGCCTGGAGAGAAGAGCACACAGCTATCAGAATGCCTTCCCATCATCGGTTAGGGGACCCCAGCATCCGTGCAGCATCTTGCCATATTTGGGGGCCAGGCAAGCAGATTTATTAGAGAGCGGATCAATTTCTCATCAGCACTCTCACCCGATCGCAGGAAAACTGTCCTTTGCCTCCTACCTGCTCTTTGCTTCTTGTTGTTCAATAGCTTTCTAATTAGGGAAACCATTTTTCATCTCTCCTTTGCACTCCTGTGGTTTATATTCTCATCTGTTAAATATGGTTGGAGTCATTATTAGATGCTTGAATTATTATTATTTGCTTATATAAGGGCATACCTGTAAGCCTTAGTATGAATGAGATGAAACAAGAAATAACGCTGTGACGGATCCAGCTAGTGGGGACTGAGTTCACCATGCCTGGTACTACGCACATGAAAGGTGTCGCGTGGTGCCAGTGTGACCCTCAGAGCCCCCCTTTGGGACTTCTTACTGCTGTAATTTGTGCTGACAAGGTGCCGCAGTGAGGGTCCTTAATCTGAGGCTGAGGGTTTTTTTTTCTGAGAGTGCTGAGCGGGGTTCTAGCCGACAGCCGTGCTCTGGTTTTTGTTTCGTGAGAGCAATCCTTGGCTTGTCTAATAATGAGTAACTGGTGAGCAGGTAGGTGCTCTCAGCAAAACTGAAACATTCAAGTATTTTTAACTAATTGATAAAACAGTGGCTTGTAGCAGCAGTAAAAGAGAAAAAAATAAACCTGTGGTCTGGTTGAAGCCGGTTGCGGGGAGGATGCGTAGCATCCGGCCACACCAGCAGCCCCGGCTTCACCCCTGCCAAGGCCAGGGGTGCCCCAAGATGGGCAGTGCTGGCGGGGGTTGTGGGGCAGCATCCCCGGCTCCAGGGCCCTCTGGTGAGCATGGCAGCCCCAGAGGGGTGCCCCTGGCCCCTGGGCTACCCTGGGTGTGTCTCATCAGGCACCCCAATCCTGGGTACTGTGGCCTGAAGACAGCTTGGCTTTGATGAGCTCTGGGGTTTAAGCATTGCACCGATGGGCAGGGAGAGCCGCTGGTGTGCTGGCCGGGCAGGTGCGGGCAGGGGGAGACGGGTTGGCCTTTGCTGCTCCCGTGAACGTGTCCTCAGTGTTGACACGCTGCAGTTTTCTGCCGCCTCCCTGTTTTTGTCCTTTAGGATCTCACAGCTTTCCGTGCTGGTGTTGATTCTCCCCTGTCCTTGAGCTACTGATGATCGTGCTCCTATAATCCTATCTCTGCCTGCAGTTGTACCTTTTCTTATCGGGTGTGGTGCTGCGCTGCTGACTTTCCCATAGCTTAGCCATTTTCTTGAGAGTCTGGGCAGAGGCTGTGCAGCTGGGCCATGTCACAGCCAGGACTTCTGTTGGGGGCAAGGATGCCGAGGGTCGCAGTTAGCACACAGTCATGGCTGCTACCAGCCTTGTCGGCTTCTTGTCCTTTCCCACCAGCTGGCACAGGTTGGTCCAGCCACTGGTGTAGCATCCAAGCAACCCATATGCAAAACCCAAGAAGGCGCACAGAAACCCCAACAAAAATTTTGTTTGCAGAGATACAAAATATTCTCCCTGCATGGGCACCACCCTGAATTCCGCCCAAACGTACCCAGGGCCCTCCTCTGAGTTACAATGATGTACACCGAGGAGCAGAATGTTGGTTTGCCCTAAATGACCTAATGAGCCGCCCTAGATGCAGGTCATCTACTGTCTAGCCCGGTCTGTGGTGTAGAACCTCAACTTGCAAGAGTCCAAACTTCTTTCTCATTTTTATATATTACAGCATCCTGCCTCTCAAGATACAGAAAGCTTAGGTGCCACTCTTGGGGGTTTGGGCATAACTTCAAGGTCTTTAAGTCATTCACGTCCTTCTGAGAGGAGCCACAGACAAGGACATGACCCATGAAATGGGATGCTAAGCCATGGGATGGGTGCATGTTTTCTGAAAGCAAGAGCAATTTTCTCTTTAGGGAAAATGCTTCTAATGACCCACGAACTGTGCTTGCAGTACATCACACAAATGCAGGTATTTCCTATTATAAAGTAAAATGACCGAGTCCTTCCCTCGGACTTTTGTTAGCTGGCTTTGCAACCTTCTGCATCCTGCAAGGGAGTCGGGACTTTCACCGGTGACCACTTCAGGAGCTTAAGGCAGGAGCTCTGACGGTGATCACACCCAACCTTGCAGCTGGGAGGACAGGAACCATGAAAGCGAGGGGGTAGAGGATACGTTGGATAAAACTGGGTTGATCCTCTGAGCTGCATTAAACAAATTCTTGACTGAGGTCATGTTATTCCTCCTCTCGTACGTCCGGCGAGGATGGCTGTGGAATAACCCCGTGAGCCGGCATTTCACCCGCCCTGCCGCCGTTTCTGCGCTCCCACAGCCGCGCTGCTTTTACACCCTGGGAAATCAGCCGGGCGAACGAAAATGTTGCAGGCTTTTTTTGTTCCTTTCTTTTTTGTGCAGCTGGTTTCTGGCGGGAGGGGGGCCCGGTTGCCGGGGAGACCGGGGATGGAGGAATCCAGCCAGGGTCGGCCCTGGGGCTGGGGCTGGGGCAGGGGCTGCGCTGACAGGCACATCGATGTGAGGCAAATACAGAGAGGGGAGAGAGGGGCACGGGCAGCTGACAGCTGAACAGTTCATTTCCCAGCAAGTAATCTGCAATAAGCTACGCTGAACCTTTGGGAAACCCTCTGTTTCCAATGCTTACCTTCGAATTAAGCTGGACCTTGTCTGAAGTCTCCTGAAGTGATCTGAATGGCTGCCGTTCGCCTCGAAAGGGTCTCGTCCAGGGGCTGCAGAAAAGCTAGCCCTGGATTTCCTCCCTCATCCCCCAGCAACGCAGCTGTTTATTTTAGAAATCAACATTTCACGTTGTTTTTTTTCTTCCAGTCTCAACAGGTTCTATACAGAAGACATACTTGAACCTCCCCCCCCTTCAAAAATGTGAATTAATTTATTTTAAGATAAAGCAGTTGGGGTGGGTTTCTTTCCTCCGGTGTTAATAATCTGTTTTCCTTGAATTGGATTTTAAAATGGCTTCCTTTGAAGCTGTTAGGAATGAGCTTAACATAGGTATGGAGGATGTGTAAAATCAGCTACTCCCTTTCGTGCTGAAATGTCAATAATTCTTCTAGTAAATAACTAACTTGCACTGTACGACATGCAGAATACTTGGAAAGCATAGTAGCGAGCACTCACGGTACCTGTATTTTGCACCAGCTCTGCTGTAACCGCGTTTTGCTGCAACAGTGTTTTCAGGAGCACACCCACCGCAGCCATGGGAAAGACTGGCATTACTTTGAATCATTACCTGAAGCGGTCAGTGGTCCACTGGAGTTGCTAATCTGCAAGTTATTTTTAAACAAGTAATTATAGATGTGGACGTTGATTATGCAGTTAACATGCCACAAAAAATGTTTGCTTGAAATTAAAGCTACACATTGTTTGTGAAGCGTAGTCAACCAAATAATTAAATTGCTCCTGGCTTAGACCAGCAAAAACAGATTTTACAGGGAGTGCAAGTGATCAGATTTATTTTTCTCAAAATCACTATAGAAGAGACAAACCTGAGAGTGTATTTTCCAGCATCCGCTTTTGGAGCTGGGTTGCCTTCTCCCCGTCAGGTGAACAAAAGAAAGGTGTGGATACTTTGGCATACCAATAAGACGAAACCGGGTTGTTCTGTAGATTGCCTTGGAAGAATGTAAAATCAGATCTAGAGTGATCCACAGGCAGGGTTATCGATCTGCATAAACGAGGTTAGAAAGATTAGGGGGATTGGCACATGGATAGAACAAAGGAAAGAGTACATTGAAGAAATCTGTGCTGGAAATGGTGATGAACTTTTATCTGTACCTCTAAAATAGCTGCAGCCTTAAAATAGTGGGTCACTAAAACCGGGTTTAGTGGGGTACCGCCTGGCGCTGGCTGCTGGCAGCCTGCCTGCGCTTGCCGGGGCTCTGGGCAGTCTCTCGTGGGAGCCGCACCCGCTCATCCAGAGCAGGCGATACCGATGAGGAGCCGACACGCCGCGCTGACCGCACCAAAGGGCCTCAGGCGCGGCGCGGACCGTGCCGCCCGTCCATGCTCTTTCTCCCCCCCGACCTCCTCCTCCTCCTCCTCCTCCGGTGGCGTGGGCATGTGTCCTGCCCGCCGGCTCTGCGGCCCGTGTAACGACCGCCGTGCCACACCGGGCTGCTCGAAAATAATCCGGGGAAAGCATCTCTGGGGCGCACATGTTCAACCCTCCCTCGCCTCCCCCTTCTCAGCTCCTCGCCTTTCTTCATCCCTCACCATGTGTAAGTCCGCAACGAAGCGACAACGTGCTGCGAGTTTGCAAGACCCGGTTGCTGCAGAGCTCAGGGAACCCCCCCCCCAAAGCCCCCGGGCCCTCTGCAGCAGCACCCGCCTTCTCCATTGTCTGGCTGAGGGTCGCTGGTGGCCGCAGCTGGGCGGGGGACAGCGCGGAGCCGGTCGCTCTGCCAGAGAGCTGCTCCTGGCTCAGCGACGGGAGCTAAATCCGACCTTTTTAGGGGGGGAAAGAAAAGCTGAGCTGGGCACCGGGGGAGCGGCAGGCAGGATCGCTCGGGGGACGGCTGGATGTCGGGCGGGGTGGGCGGACGGCACAGCCCGTGCTGGGAGGGAAACCCACCCGCGTCCTGCCCGGGGGTAGGTGAACCGGGTCAGGCCGCGGGGGTCCCGACCGCCGGTGCGGGTGTGTGCAGGCGGGAGGGTGGCAGTCACCGGCGCTTGGTGGTGCCGGGCGGGGGGTGCCCCCGCGGGAAGGGGAGGCTCCCGCCGGCGCCGTGTGAACGGAGGCACCGGCGGGGGGCGGGGGCAGCCGCCGGGCTCCCTCCCCCCTCCCCGCGGCAACGCCCGCTGCTGCAGGGAAAGCTGCTCGTCTCGGGGAACAAAAGGCTGCGGCCGCCGCGGGAGGGCGGGGGGACGGCGGCCGCCGGCAGCGCGGCGGCGGGGCCGGTTCACACATGGGCGGCCAACAAAGCCCCGGGGCCGGCGGGGCCCTGGCCGGGGAAAGGGCCCCTCGAGCTGATCCCCCGGCCCTGGGCGGCCGCTCCACTGCCGCGCTCCGCGCCTTTGTCCCCGCTGTCAGCGGCGAACCGGGGCGGCGGCGGCAGGCGGCGGCGGCACCGGTGCGCGGCAGCCGCTCCCAGGGAGTCCCGCCCCAGGCCCCGCCCCCAGTGCAGCGCCACGCCCCCCGCTGCGGGAGACAATGCCGCAGCTCCGCCACGCCCCCGCGCGTCCATTGGCTCCGTGCCGTTCCCGCATGACGTCACCGGCGGGGCGGGGCGCGGCGCCCGATTTAAGGCGCGGCGCGGGGCGCGGCCGCTGCAGCGGCGAGTGCGGGAGGTGAAGGCAGCACCAGCGGGCGGCGTCGGATACCGGCAGCATGCGTGAGATCGTGCACATCCAGGCCGGGCAGTGCGGCAACCAGATCGGCGCCAAGGTATGGGCCGGCACCCCGGCCGTCTGCCCGGGGCTCCGGGGCGGGGTCCGGGGCGGTGCCCGCTCAGCCGGGCTCCGCACGTCCCGGGGAGAGCGCTGCCGGGAGGGCCCGTGTCTTCCCGCTGGGGAGCACCGCTGGGCTCGCACCGCCGCGGGAGGCTCCATGCGGGGCGGCTCCCGGCTGTCGCCTCGCGGGGGAAGGCGGGAGGTTTCCGCGGCGTGGGCGCGGTGCGCCTTGGATGGGTGGGGGGCGGCCCTGCCGTCCGTCTGCTCCCTGCGGGCTGCAGGGGTCCCGGGCGGGTGGAGGGAAGGGGCGCCGAGCCGGTGCCACACCCCTCACGGCGATGGGGGGGGGGTGAGGGGCGCGGTAGCGGCCGCGCCTGGCGGGGGCCGCCCTCACGCGTGGCGAATCCTCGCGCGCCACGTTGCGGAGCTTTGGCCAGGGGGCGCGGGCGGGGCGTGGCGACGCTGACCCCCCCGTCCCTCCCCCGGTCCCCGCAGTTCTGGGAGGTCATCAGCGATGAGCATGGCATCGACCCCACGGGCAGCTACCACGGGGACAGCGACCTGCAGCTGGAGAGGATCAACGTCTACTACAATGAAGCCACCGGTAACGCCCCTCCGTAACCAGCTTCCCGGGCCGGTGCCGCTGGGGGGGCAGGCAGGGTGTCCCCAGTGCATCCTGCCGTGGGGCTGTGCCCCAGCCCTCCCCGGAGTGGGTAACATCCTGGCACAGCTTTAACAGCTGCTTTGTGTTCCCATCCCCCACTATCCCCCTCCAAATTCCCTCGCCCTCTGCATCCCGGGCAGCAAAGTGTGGGATGGGTGGAAGAGAGCACAGCAGGGCTGCTGCGGTGCTGGCTGCAGGGCTGTAACGCTGGTGCTGGTTCCTCCCGCAGGTAACAAGTACGTCCCCCGTGCCATCCTGGTGGACCTGGAGCCCGGCACGATGGACTCTGTGCGCTCCGGCCCCTTTGGACAGATCTTCCGGCCCGACAACTTTGTCTTTGGTGAGTGTGGGATGGAGGTGTCCCAAAGCGGGAGCTCCGTGCACAGAAAAGGCTCAGAGCGAGCATGCGAGTGCCAAACGTGGGGGACCAAATCCCAACAGCGCAGTGGGGACGGAAGTGAGGGGTGGTCCCATGGGGCAGGAGAAGTGGGATCATCTCTGTTCCTCCCCGGGGCACTGACGCGGCACCTTGCTTCTGGTCTGCCCTCCAGGTCAGAGTGGGGCTGGCAACAACTGGGCCAAGGGGCACTACACGGAAGGCGCTGAGCTGGTGGACTCTGTCCTGGATGTGGTGAGGAAGGAGTCGGAGAGCTGCGACTGCCTCCAGGGCTTCCAGTTGACCCACTCGCTGGGTGGCGGGACGGGCTCTGGGATGGGCACCCTCCTCATCAGCAAGATCCGGGAGGAGTACCCCGACCGCATCATGAACACCTTCAGCGTCATGCCCTCCCCCAAGGTGTCGGACACGGTGGTGGAGCCCTACAATGCCACCCTCTCTGTGCACCAGCTGGTGGAGAACACGGACGAGACCTACTGCATTGACAACGAGGCCCTGTATGACATTTGCTTCCGCACCCTGAAGCTGACCACTCCCACGTACGGGGACCTCAACCACCTGGTGTCGGCCACCATGAGCGGCGTGACCACCTGCCTTCGCTTCCCCGGCCAGCTGAACGCCGACCTGCGCAAGCTGGCGGTCAACATGGTGCCTTTCCCCCGGCTGCACTTCTTCATGCCGGGCTTCGCCCCTCTCACCAGCCGCGGCAGCCAGCAGTACCGAGCCCTGACGGTGCCCGAGCTGACCCAGCAGATGTTCGACTCCAAGAACATGATGGCCGCCTGCGACCCCCGCCACGGTCGCTACCTGACGGTGGCCGCCATCTTCCGGGGCCGCATGTCCATGAAGGAGGTGGACGAGCAGATGCTCAACGTGCAGAACAAGAACAGCAGCTACTTTGTGGAGTGGATCCCCAACAACGTGAAGACGGCCGTCTGCGACATCCCCCCGCGCGGCCTCAAGATGTCCGCCACCTTCATTGGCAACAGCACGGCTATTCAGGAGCTCTTCAAGAGGATCTCGGAGCAGTTCACGGCCATGTTCCGGCGCAAGGCTTTCTTGCACTGGTACACCGGCGAGGGCATGGATGAAATGGAGTTCACGGAGGCCGAGAGCAACATGAACGACCTGGTCTCTGAATACCAGCAATACCAGGATGCCACTGCTGATGAGCAGGGGGAATTTGAAGAGGAAGGAGAGGAGGATGAGGCGTAAAGTTGAAATGGGTAGGAGTTAAGTATAGTCTGAGCAGGCAAGTGTTCATTGAGAGGAGGAATCTGTGCAGTTGTGCTGAAGCATGCATTTTTTTAATTTGGTGCTCTCCACTGTTGCTTCTGTCAGCAGTTTTGTATCCTTGACTGTCCAATGTAACAGTAGTTGCAAAAATACTTCAGAGTCTTCTGTTGAAATGGTTAACTTCTCAAACATAAAGGCTTTTTGTGTCCTAAACTGTCTCCTCTGCCTTATTTCTCTCTAGATTAAGAAAATAACTCTTGTAGTTTTCTGTAGCTTCACTTCTCAGTTTAATCCTTAACCTCACTGAACGGTTAAACTCAATAAGACAAGATTTCTCAGGCCATGAATTTGGCAGCATGAGTAAACTGCAGTTGCTCAGCCTAAGATGGTGACTAATTTATGGAAACTGGGGGTTCACTGCTAGACACTCCTGTGTCTCGCAGCTAATCTATTGTTGGGGAGAAAGCTGCCTTAACTAATAGGAACAAGACACTGCACTTGAGAATCCTGCAACTCCTATTTATGGACATACATGGTAGTGAGGTCAGTGAGAAGGTATTGAATTCCACATTACAAGCTGTCAAAACTGATTTGACAGGAAAGCTGCAGGCTTCCCCACTGCCATGCAGGGGCTCTTATTCAACTTGTTCCAGGGCCTATAGTACATGCATATGGGTGGCTGCCTGTGATTTGGCTTGGTCCTGAGCTGTCCTGTCTCCCTAAATTTGAAAAGTCCATGCAGAGAAGCATAGGTCTGTACTAGCAGACAACTTGAACTTGATTAAGAACCTGAACTTTCTCTTCAGGCATAAAACTCTTGAGTGTTTCCCAAAAATAGCCACTAAGCTGCCCTTAACTGTAAAGGGATTGACTCTTCAGGGCAATCAATTCCCTTTAGGAGATAAGAGGTGATGGGCAGATTTCTAGATAGCGTGGCTCAAAAGGCTGCCCAGAGCATACATACAATCTTGGAGTCGGTAGATACCATGACAATAGCTGTCTCCCACATTCAAGTTATGCGTTTACAGGGCTGCTGCTGTTTGATGCTCTTGGTCCCTGCAGTGGGAAATGGATGTCTACCCAGGCAGGCGAGAGCAGTGCAGCAGCACCCTGTTGTGCATCTTTGCGAAGGTAAGTGTGGCTTCCTTACAGTGAGGGAGGGGAGAGTTTGTGTTGCCATATGCTTAAAGGATGCAAGAATCCTGAGTGAGTCTACAATGCAGTTGTCAGTAGTTATAAGGCCTATGAGACTTTTCTTACCTCTACAAATCAAGAGTAAAATCCCCCACAGAGTATAGCAGGTACCCGTTATGTAAGTTTAGTCCTTACTTCACCCAAACACCACTTAGGGGAGTGCTCCTGTACTAAAAGAGTGTTGCTTTGAGAACTGCTGCCAGTGCTACCATTACTGTGGTCCTTACTGCTCTGAAAGAGCTGGTATCCACGTGTGTGCAACCTCTTTTGTAATCCTTTAATGAAATGCTTGCAAGGCATTACTGGAATAAAGACTTAAAAGAGAGCTACTGTGCATGACTAATATCTTGCTCATTTTGGCTCTGTTAATTGACCACTGCCTGCAGACACTGCTCTGAGCGTAGCGTGTTCCTTTGCTGATGGGCTTCTTATCCTACGATGAGATCTACGGTGGTGTGCAGGACAACAGGCACTTGCTAAAGCTTTTCTCATCTATATGCTTCATTTCTGGTGTACACCCTGTAAAGAGGGGTGAGAAGCACTTAAACTGCCTGAACTGTTAGTAAACAAATACAGCAATAGTACTTGTATTTCTTAGCACTTGCGCTGTTCTAAGATTAAGCATTAAACAAATCGAGGTTGTTTTAGTAACTGAGTTACTACCTGGTGCCCCAGGCCCTTTGGGGAAATAACAGCTTATCTGTTTGTCAGAGTAACCTTCCCTTAAAATTACCTAGCTGGGTTGCACGTGAAAGTGTTTATCATATAGCTTTGTTTGTAAAGCTGAGAATGGGGAGCCAGCAAACGAATTTAAACAAAGTTTAACTAAAAGATGAGAACCTGGTCTTTGATAGTAAAGGTCTTCCTTTCTGTCATGGGATAGTAGCAGGTTTCCCTAGTGTTCAGCATGTCTAGCTTCTAATTCTCAGTGTAATTACACTCTGTCTCTAGCTAACCCTTAAATATAGCTACCCAAGCGACACATTTCAGTACAGCTCCCTTACTAGAAAGTAGGACACTATCCTACACTGCTTGCTGTTGTTTGATTCTGGCTTTTGTAGAGGAAGAGAAACCATAAATAGAGATACTCTAGACAGAAACATGTCCTTTCATAAATCCTACACAGCTTATTTGCCAGTCATAATCATTAAAAAAAAATCAAACCATCATTTCAGTAGGAGTTGAGGGAAATACAGGAAAAGGGATACTGGAAGCTTTAGAGGGGAGGTTCAAAACTCCTTGGTAGGAATAGTAAGTCAACTATAAGGGAGGATGAGTCTCATACTGGGCCTGGGGGCTGCAGTACTAATTTTTGTTCTGTTGGATCTTTGAGCTTTAGCTGTATCTATCACCCAGGAGACCATTCACTTTAAAAACTGGAGACTGACTGCTGTATGCCAACAACAAACAGATGTCAAACACTCAGCAAGTGCTCATGGTTGCACTACTTCTGTTTCACAGAGAAAGCAGAACCACGGAAAGGATTTCAGATTAGGTAATCTGACTGCCTTAACCTCTATTGGGTGTTGATTTGTATTTGTCCATGTGATGAACACCTCTAAGGCTAAAGGTCTTGCATGAGGCATCCTGTCTGGAAGAAATGAGGATAGATAGTACAGGCTTAGCAGAGTGCAGCTTAGGCTGCTTACAATGATTCATTTGTGTTGAGATAGAAGTTAATAATATCAAGTAATATATTTTTGTTTAACGTGTCAATGTTGGCCTGCATGGAAGTGTTCTCCTCTGTTGACAATTAGAGCTGATGGTGTTGGGGAAGGGAACAATCTCTTTTTTTGTTCCCTTTGTTTAATGTGTGTCATTTTTAAGCACACTAGCAGGATGTCTTGACCAAGATAAACAACAAAAACAATCTTTGTCCACTGGTAGATTCAAGATGGTAAAGCTAAATAAGGCTGTAAAAGCAGGTAGGTATTATCTAGATTTAATTTAAATAGAAATGGAATGAGGCGTGGTAGCACTGAGATGCTACCTCTCCTAATTTCCTTTCCCTGTTTAGTTCTAGGATCTCAGTCTAAGCCATTGTACCAACAGTGTTGTAGAAGGATAGTCCAATATGTGGTCTGGTTCTTCAAAACACTTAAGTATCTGTTGAGAAGGTAGGCCTACATCTGTTTTCCAACAGATGTTTTCCAATCTGTCAAGTGGGAGCGATAACGATTCTCCTCTTCCCAACATATGTGAGGTGCCCATATACATCAGAAATTGGGTTGCATTAAACGTACAATGGTCCCAGTGATGTGATAATCTAAGAATCAAACCTGAGGCCCATCTTGTTGACAGGTGTATCCTTCCAGAAGGTATGAGGTGAAGAACACAGTAAACCAAGTAGCAATAGGATTTATAACCAAGAAGAAAGAAGGGAATCCAGATCTTTGGTCCCTTCTCAAGCCAATTCTCTGCAAAAATGGGGCAAAACCCTAATCTTTGGTGCAGGGAAATCTGCTCATGGATGATATTATCACATGCTGCAAAAGAGTATAGTGCTAGTAGGTCCTTCTAGGTATCTGTGCAAATACCATGTGCTTAAAGAAACCGTGATGGAGTGACACAGTCCTTATGGGACAGTGCTGCAATGCATTACTGCAAAACACATTTCTGGTGCCCAGAGGGACCGTGGCAGAGTGGTGCAAGACAGACAAGTTTTCTTACCTCCCCACAAAGAGTTGGGGCATCTAGCAATACTCTGCACCAGAAAGAGTTCTCCCCTTGCTTCTTTCATCTTTTGCCGCTCCCTGTAAGCACCGTGACAAAGTTATGTGTAAGATTAGGATGAATCCTAGTACTGGCTTTGAGTAGGGCAAGTTTCATGGCTATTCCACTGAAATCACTTTCCAAAAAAAAAAAAACAACCCCAAAACCACACCTCATAGTCTTACTACATTTTTTTTTTTTAAGTAGTGCTGTTAAACTATATTAAACTCTGCTTCACAGTGGGAGGTGCCTCAATTATTGCTTTCTGTTTAATGAGGCCTAATATTTTGGTTCGCTAAAGCTATGAGGAGATAAAATCCTCTCTGAAGAAATCATGTGACTACCCCCTATATTTGGTACACACCCTTTCTCCCAAGGGATGTTATTCTACTTTTCCGTTCCACATTACAGCATAATGAATGTATATTTCTAAGGACCATTCAGATGTGGTAGCCTGCTTAGGAGCTATAGGTAATGCTGTCCCCTTGAACCTGCTCATTGCAGGGGAGGCACTGTTTTCTCATTTACAAATAATCCCCTTCTCAACCTTCCTGTGTATTTTTCAGCTGCTTCTATGTTTCCACAGAACACAGCTCATGACCCTTTTGATGTGTTATGTGTGTCTGAGGTAATCCAAGTAAGGTTATTTTTTCCCCCTTCAACTGAAAATAAACCTTTATAAATAAATATTAGGAGCTAATCTTGTATGTGACTAAAAAAAACATTTTTGAGAATTTTCCCCTTTCCAATCTAAAATTCATTCATGCTAAGCACCTGCCTTCTGCTGTTCCAGCAATCACCTGTCCTGGTCTGTCTGGTTTTTATGAAGATGGGAAAGAGCAGATTATGGGATCTCAGATACTTCCATTTTAGATGTTTGTTATCTTTAGCTTGCCTACAAGAAAATTCAAAATGGAAGCATTTGGTCACAGGAAAGTGCCTGAGGCCATGGTGCATTTTGGAAAAAGACATTTCTTGGCCCTGACTCTACTGGACGCTTGTCCAGCTGGAGCCCTCTGAGCATTTGAATCTGAGGCGCAGGGAGGGTATCGGGGGGAGCTGTGAAAGCCTGCCCCCCCCCCCCCGCCGCCGTTCTGCCAGTAAAGGACACAGTGCAGGTGACAGCTCTTTCCTCTCCCTGAGCAGTTTAACAAGAAGCAAACTGTTTCCCTGCTCCTAGCTTCAATCCTATTTTAAGTATTTTATTTGTGAATCTGCCAGAAAGAAAAATTGTGTCTTTTTGAAGTGTGTGTATAAGGCGGCTATCTATTTACAGTATCTAAGCGAAAAAGAAATAATTTGAGTAGGTCATTCCCTCCTCCCCACTCAAAGTCATTTTTCCCTTACGGGCAGAATTCCACTCGTAAGGGAGGAAATCAAGTTAGCTTTGTTAAATTCTTGTTTATTAACGTTTGATTCTTGTATGGTAGAGATTTTCTAACTGGTCTCAATTTATCCATATGTCATCTTTTATAATCAGATTATTTTTCTCACTTGGCTTCCTTGGTAAGTTTAAGGCATATTTTCTTTTCTTTTTGGCAAGAATGCCTCTATCATTGCAAACAGAAATGTTAATAATAATCCAGCTTAAGCAGAATGTGAAAGCACTTGCTCCAGAGGATGAAATGGCTACCCTGGCAGAGGTTGTGTAGCTGGTTCAGTAAACAGTTCTCTGTTGTTTTGCACTGAAAAATGTTTCCACATTTTCCATGAATGTAATAGAAAGATACTGCCTGCCTTCATAGTGAATAATTAAACAGGGTTTTCAAGCAGAATTCAAATGGTCTGACAACAAGCCTTACAAGCATTAAATGAAATTCAAGCATTGACTTCTTACAGTCTGCTTCTCTGCATCCAGCATAATGCTGGTCTTACAATTAATAAATTAATTGTATGGCTGGTTTTTGGCAATTCCAGCTCCACCCTGGCAGGCAGGAAGAAAGAGCAAGCTTGGGTTAGAGATTTCCAGGGCATTGAGAAAACTGGCACTTGCAGAAGTGGGTAGCTCCCTGGGCTGGGCTGGGCTGGGCTGATTCAATATCCT
Organism: Calonectris borealis; assembly: GCF_964195595.1. Lineage (NCBI taxonomy): Eukaryota > Metazoa > Chordata > Aves > Procellariiformes > Procellariidae > Calonectris > Calonectris borealis. Next base: position 95,043,364 of record NC_134313.1, on the reverse strand, counting down.
CCAGCTGCTGAAAAGGATGGTGCTATTCCCCTTGCCCTGCTTCAGGTGTTTCCTTCGTGTTATTTCCTTTAGGCAGCTCCAGGGCATGTCTGAGCCCTCTAGCAGTCGGTTCAGCTCCCTAAACTCCACGGTTAGGGACAGTAAACTGGGGGTGGGGAAGAAGCCTTTTCTTGGATTAGAGAGCCGGAGGAAGAACTGGTGCAAAGGAGAAGGAAAAGGCAGGCGGCTGGAAGCAGGAGAGAGCAGAGCAAGATGTTCGCTCGATTCAGCCACCTAGTGCGACTGCACCCTGAACTCTCTCACGGGGAGCTCAGGTGATTTTAAACAATGTACATTGAATCCCACCGCAAAGAGATGTCTGCATCTCTTGGCAGACATCACAAGATGAAGCTTAGAGTTTGCTTGGTGTCAGTTTGAGTTACAAGTAACTATCGGACTGCAAGATAAAGCGGGAAGGCTAAGGAACAAAAGAAACTGTGACGAGCAGATCAAAGTCGCTATCTGTGCCTTGCTCTCGATGACGTGCAGGAAATAAGCTACCCTGGAAAGTGCGATATGAGCATTCATTTATATTGATGCTGCAATCTTAGTCATCTCTCGACTGGGAGGACCCAGTTTGTAGAGATAGCAGACATATTTCATATACTGAGCAATCTTAAAAGGTAGATGCAGCCTGGATGGGGGCAGGAGCCATCTGGCTGCTACCCATCACATCTGGTGTGCCAAGCAGAAATAATGAGAGGCTGCATTGTTTTGCCTTTCTTCTCAGTAAATTGCTGCCTAATGATGATCAACATATTTTTCCCTTTCTGGAGTCATTTTGCGACATGTGATCGTGTTTATTATGGTAGCTTCAGAAGCCAGATGAGTGGGGTTCTGTTTGCTGTGTCCTGTACAATCACATTCACAGAAATTCCTGACTCTCGGAGGTTATAATCTAAGTTCACAAGAGAAACCATAGGGTATGGAAGAAATATTAGGTTCACGAGGAAACAATTCTTCCCTGAAAAGGAGCATGGGTCATTTTAGAACTGACAGTGCCCTGAATTGCTCTGTAATATGATGTTCTCTCACACGCTCATCCTCTCTCCTCTTTTGTTCTTGGCCAAACACACAAACTCCCAGGTACAATAAACACAAGTACAGAGGTCTCCACAATGAAACTGCTTTTGCTCATTCATAAAAGCATGCTCAGCATTGTAGTATTTAATTGCTTCTAGTGCCTGCAGTGGGTTGTAATTTTGAAATAAAAATAGATTTTCCTTTTTGATATTTTATTACTAGAATTAAAAATACCTTCACGATTATTCCACCCTCTTGCTGGCAGAAATATTCTTCTATCTTAATGCACATTGCAAGCGATTAAGCATCAGGTTCCAAAGGTGAACCCAGACAGTCCTCATCAGGTGGGAATATCGTAGTTACCAGCTAGAAGGCAAACAATGAACTAACGAACAGAGCCTGCTCATTTGAGTACCAACAGAAAGACTCAGAAAGTCATGTAGCCTCTGATATACGTGCCTCAGCCATGCATGACGTCACCCATCACAAATAAGTGAGAATAAAGCCATAGGCAGACATTTTGTATGCTTAAGCAGCTTCCACATTTGTACGTTTGCCATTCTTTTTCGAACAATGGGAAATTATGGACAGACAGAAAATGTTGCGGGATCCCTGTCGCCTCCCTTGTGCATCCATCGCCCGGGCTCCGCCGTTGCCATGGGAACAGGGAGGGTGGGGTGCGATGCAGGCAGGGAGCAGGCTGCGGCGCTGCCGAGGGGCAGGTGGGTGCTCCCGGGCACATGCACTGCCCTTGTAGGAACGGGAGATTTTTGACTTTCATTTGTTGAGTCTTAACATCTAGAACTCATATTAAAAAACACGATAGGACTTACGGAGCTATATTAAAAAACACAATAGGGAACTCCCATGTCTCTTTAAATAGCATTGATGGCTAATAACTGTTGAAGTGTTTGCCAAAATGTAGGATTCTGAATTGACATTTAAGTAACTGACATTTAATTTGCTTCCCTGGGTGTTCACGGATGCTCAGCCTTGCTGTAGATGAGGGTGTTTATTAGACACACAAATGTGTACCTCTCTTTAGGTACTCTGTTTTAAAACCTGGAGCTATACCCCCAAAAAACTCGTCTCTACAAAGAGACCGGTACTACAGCATCTAAGGATTAGACAGTTTCCTAATAGAAGTTCAAAATCCTTAATGGAGTAACTATAACGCCCTAGGAAGCCACTGTGTGCATGTGGGAAGAAGGCATGGCAAGGGGTGTCCAGGTGCCTTCAGGAGGGGAGTGAGAATGCTTCCAGCTGGTCCTTTGTAGATTGCCAGGAATACTTTGGCACCCAAAAAGCTCTTCAATGCCTGTGTGGATCCCACAGAGATGCCAGAGATGCAGTTGTGTTGCAGTTCCACCAGTAGTGAGAAGATGTAACAACTGACTACTGCTGCTCAAAAGGGTGGGTTATGCCTATAGCAAGTAGAAAGGTATATGCACAAGTTGCGTGAGCAATAACAAAGACTGCCTGTGATTAAGTATTGCACAAATGTGTCAAAGGACAATACTGACAACAGCCGGGATTTAAAGAACATAAAATTCAAGAGAAGTTGGTGAAAAGATCTCAGTGCCAGCACAATTCTGGATATTTTGTGATTGCAAAAGCCACGTGTAATTACACCACATGTAATTCCACATGTTGCAAAGCTTGAGCCAGCCCATGCTCATGACATTTCCCAGCAGCTGAGGTTTCTGCACTAGGGGAGAAAAAGAGCCACAGTTCACAAGCACGTCAATTCACTGGAGCAAACTGAGAGCCACTTTCGCAAATATGGCTAAAGTATTTTTCTAAGGTACAGCAGCCAAATGCCAGACAAAGCTATGGTACTTCTTTAGCCACTAGTATTTCCTGCCGTGGATGAAAATATTGAGTGAAACTGGTGACATTATACCGCGGTTTATATTGTGTTAAGTACAGCTAACCTGAGTAATATGTAAACAACCCTGTCCATTCTGGCTGCAATTACCTTTCTTCTTGAAGTGGTAATGATTTACCAATTAATTTACCACACCTCACCTTTGCAAAAATCTGCTGGTTTTGTAGCTGTCATAATTGCAATTGAACATTATAGCATACTGTGCACCGAGATCAATAAACCATCAATCTGGTGTTGCTGGTCACACACAGCCTCCTGCTCCTTTCTCTCCTTTGCACAGAATCACAGAATTACTGAGGTTGGATGGGATCTCCAGAGGTCATTTAGTCCAGTCCTTTACTCAGCCTGGGAGGATCAGCTAGAGTGGGTTGATCAGGGTTGTGTCCACTCGGGTTTTGAGTATCTTCAAGAATGGAGACCCCACAACCTCTCTGGGCAACCTGTGCCAGAGCAAAGAAGTTTTTTTCTTATGTTTAGATGGAATTTCTTGTATTTCGGCTTGTGCCCATTGCCTCTCCTCCTGTCACTTGGGCCCCACTGAGAAGAGCCTGGCTCCATCTTCTTTGCTCCTTCCCATCAAGTATTTATACACACTGACAAGACTCCCCTGACCCTTCTCCAGGACAATCAGTCCCAGCTCTCAGCCTCTCCTCATATGACAGATGCTCCAGTTCCTTAACCACCTTCATGGCCTTTCATCGGACTCACTCCAATATGTCCTTCTTTCTCTTGTACTGGGGAGCCCAGGATTGGATGCAAAACTCCAGATGTACCTCACCACGGCTTATCCCCTTCCTTGACCTGCTGGTAACGATCTTCCTAATACAGCCCAGGATGGTGTTGGACACCCTTGCTGCAAGGGCACGTAGCTGACTCATGTTCAACTTGGTGTCCACCAGATCCCCAGGTCCTTTTCTGCCAAGCTACTTTCCATCTGGGTGGCTCCCAGCACATACTGGTGCCTGGGGTTGTTCCTCCCCAGGTGCAGGACTTTGCACTTTCCCTTGTTGAACTGCACAGGGTTCCTGTCAGCCCATTTCTCCAGCCTGTCGAAGACCCTCTGGCGTATCAGCCACTCCTCACAGTTTTATGTCATCAGCAAACTTGCTGAGGGTGCATTCTCTTGCCGTATAAGTCATTAATGAAGAAGTTAAACAGTGTTGATCCCAGGATCAATCACTGGCGTACACCACCAGTGGCTGGCTTCTGAACTTTGTGTTGCTGATTTCAAGCCCTTCAGCCTGGCAGTTCAGCCATTTTTCACTTCATCTCGCTGTCCATTTATCTAGCCCATACCTCATCAGTTTGCCTATGGGGATGTTATAGGAGACAGTTCAAAAGCCTGCACAAAGCAAACAATGTTAAATGCTCTTCCCTCATCTACCAAGTCACTTTGTTGTAGGAGGCTATCAAGTTGGTCAGGCATGATTGCCTCTTCGTAAATCCATGGTGACTACTCCCAGTCACCTTCTTGACCTTAATATGTTTGCAAATGGTTTTCGGAAGAATTCATTCCATCATCTTTCTAGGAATCGAGGTGAAGCTGGCTGGCCGGCCTGTAGTTCCTCAGATCCCCCTTCTTGCCCTTCTTGAAGTTTGCAGTGACACCCATTTTTTTTTTCCCAGTCCTTGAGAACCTCCCGGATTGGCTTGACCTTTCAAATACTATCAAGAGTGTCCTTGCAATGATATCTGCCAGCTTCCTCAGCACTCAGGTGCATCTCATCAAGACCCATGGACTTTTTAATGTTCAATTTATTTACATGTTCCCCAAACTGATCTTCCTCTACCAAGAGTAAGTCTTCATTGCTCCAGACTTCCCAACAGGTCTCAAAAGCTTGTGATTCCTAAGGGCAAACCTTAAGAGTAAAAAACAAGGTGAAGACGACACTGACTACCTCCGCTTTTTCCATGTCTTTTTGTCACTGAATATGTCCCCTGCCATATTCAGTAGTGGGTTCTTATTTTTCCCTAGACTTCCTTTTGCTGCAGATGGACCTGTAGAAGTCCTCTCACTGTCCTTCACATTCTTTGCTTTGACTTTCCTAGCCCCGCACGCTAGGACAGTGACCTCTATGTTGCTCCTGGATCACCTGACCCTACTTCCACCTCCTGAATGCTTCCTTTTTACACTTGTGTTTACTCAGGAGCTCCTTGTTCATCCATACAGGCCTCCCGCCACCTTTGCTTGATTTCCTCCTTGTTGGCATGGACCATTCTTGAGGCTGGAGGAGGTGATCCCCGGATGTCAACCAGCTTTCCTGGACTCTTCTTGTCTGCAGGACCATCTCCCACAGGATTCTTCCAGATACCTGGAGAGGCTAAAGTCTGCTCTCGTGAAGACCAGGGAACTGTGATCTGCAATTTGCCTTGTTCCCTTCTACCAGGATCTTGAGCTCCACCATCTCACGGTCACTGCAGGCAGGGCTGCCCTGAGCCTTCACAACCCTGACCACTTCTTCCTTGTTTGTAAGTATCAGGTCCAGCAGAATGTCTCCCTTTTGGACTCCTTGATCATCTGTGTCAGAAAGTTATCATCAATGCGCTCCACAAAACTCCTGGATTGCTTGTACCCTTCTATGTTGTCCCTACAGCAGATATTGGGGAGGCTGAAGTCCCCCTTGAGGACTAGGGCCTTGAGGACTAGGGCCTGTGAACGTGAGACTTCTTCCAGTTGTCTGATGGTCTTATCTACTCTTCCTGATCAGGAGGTGTTTAGCAGATAGCCGTCACAACATAGCACACATTGGTTTGCCCACTAATCCTGACCCTTTAGATCTCAGCTGGCTCATCATCCACCCCCAGGCAGAGCTCTCTGCATTTCTGCTGCTCTCTCACACAAAGAGCAACTCCCTTTCCTCGCCTTCCCAGCCTGTCCTTCCTAAAGGGCTTGCATCCCTCCATCGCAGCACTCCAGTTGCGTGAGCTGTCCCACCATGTCTCTGTGATCCCGGTGACACTATAGCCCTGCAACAGCATGCAGATCTCTAACTCATCATGTTTATTGCCCATGTTGTGTGCGCTAGTGTTGAGGCACTTCAGAGTGGCACCCAAGCCTGCTGATTGCCCGGGAAAAGTGTGAGAGCTTGCCCTGCCATGCTGTCCCCTCGGCACGTCCATATTGTACTTGAGCTCCGTTGTGCTGAATACGAGGTACATAATTTTGCATCCTCTTTGCCAACCTGCTCCTCTCTTCCTCATTTGATTGTGGGTTGTCATCTCCCTTCCCTGGTCCTAGTGTAAAGCTGTCCTCGCCAGGTTGGCCAGCTGCGTGGCAAAAATGCTTTCACTACTGAAAAATTTATGGCTGTAAATTGATTAATGTTTTATAGTCAAGTTCAATAGTTTCTCCACAATCCATTATAGATCCTGCTGAAATTTATTTCGGATATTCTCCTCGGCAGCAGTGCAGTTACAGGTGTGTATCTTAGTTGATTCAAATATATTGTTCTCACTGTTGTTCTTGAACTGTCCTTCCTCCCTCAGTCATCTGCCACGTACTTAGCTCAGTTTATTTCTATGAGGGAACAGGAAGAGATGCTAGGAGCAGGTTCCAAAATCTTCCAAAATGAGGTGCATGGCAGGTGTCTGGTAAGACAGAACATAACTTCACTTATAGAAAAAAATCATGTCATTCCTATGGGTGTTCAAACTGCTATCACCGCTGGACTAATCCCAGAAAAAGCCGTTCCTTAGTAGCAGCGTGAAGTTTCATGCCACCCTTCTGTATTCCTGAAATTAGAGCCCCATATATACAGGTTTGGCAGCACTATCTAAAGGAGGGTTGCGCTGCTTAAAAGTGGCTGTGGGCTCTATCCCCGCCACCCAGTCCCTGCTTGTTTCAGGTGCCTGAGCTACGGAAAGATGATTCTTGTGCTCAAAATGTATCAAAACATGATTAAGCAGGCCTGAGCTAGAAATACAGGCTTGAGGGTGCTAATAAAACATAGCAGTGCATGCTTTGCTGCTGCGGCGCAGCAGAGGCGAAGAAAGTAATACGACAAGCTCCAACAGGTGTGCAAAGAGGAGCTAGGGTTCTTTGTTTTGGTTTGGTTTTTCACTTTTTTAGCCCAAGACGCGCCACGCCTTGTCCGATTCCGGCCTTTCTGCCGCCGGCTGAAGGCGAGGTTCCCCCAGCGCCTCAAGCCAGCCGCGCTCTGTCTGCGGCGGGGCCCGCGGCGGGGCCCGCAGCCGGGCCCGGGCCCACACGCTGCCGCCCGCCGGGCCCGGGCCCGGACCCCACCACGCCCCCCCGCTGCGGGAGACAATGCCGCAGCCCCGCCCCGCCGCCGCGCGCCCATTGGCTCCGCGCCGTTCCCGCATGACGTCACCGGCGGGGCGGGGCGCGGCGCCGAATTTAAGGCGCGGCGCGGGGCGCGGCCGCTGCAGCGGCGAGTGCGGGAGGCGAAGGCAGCAGCGGGGCAGCGTCGGACGCCGGCAGCATGCGTGAGATCGTGCACATCCAGGCCGGGCAGTGCGGCAACCAGATCGGCGCCAAGGTACGGGCCGGCGCGGGGAGGGGGGGCGCTTCCCGGTGTGGAGGGCTGCGGGCGGCCCCGGTGCCGGGCCCCAGGGTCGCACCCCCCAGAAATGAAAAGCGACCCGGGGCTTGCTAAGGCATCGCGGGTTCTGCTCCCGCGCCCCCCGTCTCCGGCGGTCTGAGCTGCCGCGGGGCTGGGCGCTGGCTGGGATGTGCCCGGGCTCCGGTCCGTCGCTGCCCTGCCTTCCTGCAGGCAGCCGCGGCAACCGCCCCGCTGCCTCCCCCCTCTGCAGCCACGGCGCCGGCCCCTGAGGGAGGGAACGAGAGGTGCTTCAGTGCCGCGGATAACCCCCGAGGGTGTTGAAGGTGCTGCCATCTTCTTGTAGGGGCTAGAGGGTCTTAAGCCGCTGCTAGACAATGGGAGACGACCAAACTGAGATACCTGGGGACTGTCATCCTCTGGATACCAGCTAGAAAATAATTAACTTGCACGTCGGTTCTCCAGCTGCCTGCCCTCTGCTAATTCAGCGTCTGTGGCCAGAGAAGCCCTTCTACACTGACTCACCTTCCTCCCGGGCAGCTGCTCTGCCATGCCAGGGAGTGGTCAGGGCCATGGCATGCACAGACCCTGCTGGTGTGTGTGATTGGCACTGGCCAGCTGTGGTTAATAATTGTCCTTTTCCAAAAATTTTTTCTAGTTCTGGGAGGTCATCAGTGATGAGCATGGCATTGATCCCACTGGCAGCTACCATGGGGACAGTGACCTGCAGCTGGAGAGGATCAACGTCTACTACAATGAAGCTGCTGGTAAGTGCGTCTGCTTCCTGAGATGTCCTTAAATAAATGGGGCAGACATGCTGGTTCATTGAGGCTGGAAAAATCTCTGAACAAGAGCTGTCATCTGCCAGTGATGCCTCTAAGAGAGCTTTGTTCTCAGAATGGCTCTGATAACATGGTAGTCTTGAGCGAGACAGCGTGTCTCTCCAGTGAAATGCGGGGAGGCGGAAGAGAGCACAGCAGGGCTGCTGCAGTGCTGGCTGCAGGGCTGTAACGCTGGTGCTGGTTCCTCCCGCAGGTAACAAGTACGTCCCCCGTGCCATCCTGGTGGACCTGGAGCCCGGCACGATGGACTCTGTGCGCTCCGGCCCCTTTGGACAGATCTTCCGGCCCGACAACTTTGTCTTTGGTGAGTGTGGGATGGAGGTGTCCCAAAGCGGGAGCTCCGTGCACAGAAAAGGCTCAGAGCGAGCATGCGAGTGCCAAACGTGGGGGACCAAATCCCAACAGCGCAGTGGGGACGGAAGTGAGGGGTGGCCCCATGGGGCAGGAGAAGTGGGATCATCTCTGTCCCTCCCCGGGGCACTGACGCGGCACCTTGCTTCTGGTCTGCCCTCCAGGTCAGAGTGGGGCTGGCAACAACTGGGCCAAGGGGCACTACACGGAAGGCGCTGAGCTGGTGGACTCTGTCCTGGATGTGGTGAGGAAGGAGTCGGAGAGCTGCGACTGCCTCCAGGGCTTCCAGTTGACCCACTCGCTGGGTGGCGGGACGGGCTCTGGGATGGGCACCCTCCTCATCAGCAAGATCCGGGAGGAGTACCCCGACCGCATCATGAACACCTTCAGCGTCATGCCCTCCCCCAAGGTGTCGGACACGGTGGTGGAGCCCTACAATGCCACCCTCTCTGTGCACCAGCTGGTGGAGAACACGGACGAGACCTACTGCATTGACAACGAGGCCCTGTATGACATTTGCTTCCGCACCCTGAAGCTGACCACTCCCACGTACGGGGACCTCAACCACCTGGTGTCGGCCACCATGAGCGGCGTGACCACCTGCCTTCGCTTCCCCGGCCAGCTGAACGCCGACCTGCGCAAGCTGGCGGTCAACATGGTGCCTTTCCCCCGGCTGCACTTCTTCATGCCGGGCTTCGCCCCTCTCACCAGCCGCGGCAGCCAGCAGTACCGAGCCCTGACGGTGCCCGAGCTGACCCAGCAGATGTTCGACTCCAAGAACATGATGGCCGCCTGCGACCCCCGCCACGGTCGCTACCTGACGGTGGCCGCCATCTTCCGGGGCCGCATGTCCATGAAGGAGGTGGACGAGCAGATGCTCAACGTGCAGAACAAGAACAGCAGCTACTTTGTGGAGTGGATCCCCAACAACGTGAAGACGGCCGTCTGCGACATCCCCCCGCGCGGCCTCAAGATGTCCGCCACCTTCATTGGCAACAGCACGGCTATTCAGGAGCTCTTCAAGAGGATCTCGGAGCAGTTCACGGCCATGTTCCGGCGCAAGGCTTTCTTGCACTGGTACACCGGCGAGGGCATGGATGAAATGGAGTTCACGGAGGCCGAGAGCAACATGAACGACCTGGTCTCTGAATACCAGCAATACCAGGATGCCACTGCTGATGAGCAGGGGGAATTTGAAGAGGAAGGAGAGGAGGATGAGGCTTAGGTCCCCTGTTATCAAAGGAACTTCTGTAAAGCAGGCATGTGTACTGAATGACTTCTGATAGTGGTGGTGAAGCATGTTCTCTTGAAACTGTGTACCCAATTATCCTCTCAGCACTTGTAACTTTGACAGATTTCTCAGTGTAACAGTTCTGAATCCCAGTTATTACAATGTTTTTGTCCTTTAATGTTAAAAGCACATAAAGGCATGTATTCTAGATGGTGTTTTCTGTCTTTCTTAACACCTCTATTGGACACAGAACAGCTATTTGGCCCATGTGGCAAGAAGTAAGTTTAAAGACATGTTAGAAATCTTGCAGCACACTGGTGTGCTCTGATCCACTGGGGCTTACATATTCTCACAGCGTATGCTTCTCATGCAAATATCTTTCATGTTTTTTCTTACAGGACTCAAACCTACCTGTAACTTGAATGAAAATGGAAAGCCAACTAAAATTCCTAAACAAGGCGAGGACAAACACCTCTAACTTGTTTTAAAGTTTAAGTCAGCGTAGGAAATCTTCCACTTGTCTGTTGAAGTCCTCTGCAAAACGCAGGTGTAGATTATGCTTTCCTTCTGGCATCAGAAGCAACCTTAAAAGAGGAAAAAAAATCAAACACTGAATATACATTACATTCTGTGAGTATAGGTAATTAAAATATTTGCTGCCTTTTCCGTGCTCTTGGTTACCCAAATACAGAACTGAAATAACTCTTATTTTAAGTACTATCCCTATGTATGTTGTTCAGAATGTGAACCACAGCAACAGTTGAAGCAACAAGCGTACTACTTGCCCCACTTTGGGGAGGATAAACTAGGCTTAAAACAAATTTTTGTCCTTGATCCAGTTTCTAGGAACCTTTCTGGTGGTCTGCAAAGAAGATAACATTCCAAAACTTATGTGAGCAGGATGCATGTTTGAAAGGTGTGTGAAGAACCTGACCTCTTTTGCCTGTTTTGGAGAACAGTGGTTGTGCTGGGCAGGGAACACATTGAAGAGATCACTACAGAAATGTAGATTTCTTGTCACCACCCAAACTTAGCATTTGAACTTTGTCTAATCTTTCTGCAAAAAGACAATCCAAAACTAACAGCATTCATTCACCCATTAATGTACAAAGGGAGGTCAGGACTTTTTCAGCTATAACAAAAGCTTAATACTGATGTGACTGTGACAAGCCTAAAATGCTACATGCCATTGCTTTCTGGGAAAAACTTCAAACATCAGGTATGTACTTCTAACACTTCTTTTCTTTATATGGGGGTGGGAAATTCTTTAAATTATTTTATCCTACCACATAGTAATCAGTTTCAACAGAGCTAAAGCGATCTTGACTGATACTTTGCTATGTTGCCTTCACATTATCTAAGCCCCACTACAGCAAGGGCAATCTTTCCTCCTTTGGTGGTGACAAGCACTGTTTTGTCTTGGGGAAAAGAGCAATAACGTGTGAACATACCCAGCTCTTCTAGCACTTCTGTCTGAATTTCATTAAGTGTGTTTATTCAAAGCCCAAGCAGCACACAGATGCACAAACCTATAGCACTGTGTATACTATTAGCTACTGCTGTTAAGCCACTGTAATGCTACTTAACTCTAGCCATGCCATGCAAATACAGAATGATGGCACACTCTTTTACCATGAGAGAAACACTGTATCTGCACTACAATCAGCAAAAGCTTTTTCTACTTTACTACTAGATAAAAATCAAGGCAAAAAAAGCTGACTGTGGAAGCATGTGTTACTGAAAATATGCTAAATTTAAGGTTTTCCTTTTGCTTCACAATGGAACATGTCATCTCCAGTGCAACAAGGGAAGAAGGGGACCATGTACCTAAGTATTAATTTCTTAGAACACCGTTAGTCTGATTTCTTTTCTGATGAACACACATATGGGGGAGCACTTCAGCAGGAAGACATGCAAAGAGCATCTTTACGTTTTATTGGATAGCAACTTCTAATGCCGTTTCCTTCTTGGCTTGTCTTCCAAAGAGAAGCTATCAGATCCTTGTCTAGTTTTTGTGATGACTTGCCTTAGTCAACATCTGGAGCATTTCAGAGTTCAGTGAAGCCTAACAGGATGATAGGTGTTATGAGCAGGGCATGTGGGAGTGAGTAACTAACTAGCAGACATGGAATAAAACACCTGCATGTGATTGTTAGGAAGATCTCATTCTCCATCTTTCCTGTGGCATAATGCATTTCTATGAACAGCGAGGCTGACTTTGAGGTAAATATATCACTCAGTTTTTCACAGAGATGAAACCAATGAAACAGTTCCTTACACTCTGCATTCATAAAAATGGTTTTTGTTCTCCTAATCTTTTTTTCCCAGTCTTAATCATCACAGTCTGTTATTAAGGAGTAATAGAATACTTTAGTTTGTGTGCAAATCTATGAAGAAAATTCAGCTGGTGAAATCCCAGCTTTTTATAGGAAGCATTTCTGGAGTTTTCAAATGAAGCACATGGTGCCCCAAGATTTTTCCTGTTTATAAAGTAATATCTCCGAGCATAGTTGTACATTTTTGCTCATTCTGCTTTTTTAAAAACACTGAAAATTCATAGGACAGTTGAAAAACAAAATCTTTGAGGAGATTGTTCACATCAACAAGGCAGAGCAAACATCGGTATCCTGTGCTTCTCTCTAAGAACAGGGAATCTCTCCATTCATAGCATATAAATTCACTGTTCTACTGAATGGGACAGAAATGAGGTGTCTCACAGCAAAAAGAATGCAATGGCCATAACAGAGAAGAAATTTGCTTGTTTCGATAAATGTTAAGGAGTGGTTCTGTGTGTGAAGTAGAAAGAGGAAAAGGACCTTACTTGGTTTCTCTTGGAGGATGTTAGAAAGGAGCTTATGAAAATATTATACTTTTTATATTGCAAGAAAGGTCCAGCTACACTGCATTGTAACTGGCTAGGGAAGTTTAGAATAGCTTGTCTGTGGCAGAGACAACTTATCCAAATATTTTTTTTTTTACACTATGGGTTTGAACTGCTTCATTTCTTCAACAATGGTTTATAAATACTTCATCATATAACTTACCGGGAGCCTTTGATGTGCTTATGAATGTATTCTGCATGAGCTTGTGGAACCAAAGCATCTTTCTCACCATGAATTATAAATGTGGGACATTTAATATCTGGCAGCAACTGTTGGCAGATATTACCTAGGGAGAAAATAAATGAAGGTCACACTTCATTTTAAAATAGTATGAAAGACTGAAACTGCTTCTGTAAAGGACTCTGAACTCCACTGGGTTCTAGCTATTGCCTCTCCTTGTAGATAGCGTGCAACTAATCTACAAACTATGTAATCAGGACTTTAATTAACATTCTTTCTCCAAAATGTTACTTCACTGAAATTTGCTTCATTAATGGATACCAGCACAAGTGGATAGAGCAAATGAAGTACTTCTGTCCCACATTTTCCCCAGGCTCTGAATGTTCAAAGCAAATACATGTATCTCTTTCCCGGCTTTGTTCTTTTCAGCCATAAAGTCTTATGTCCTTCGTGTTTATGCTACATTTTGTTACATCGGTTGTCAGGTTACAAGATTTGCTACTTTTATCAGCAAGTTACTTAGGTTGTACTCTTGCCTGTTCCACCTTCCCGATCCTTTGCTGTCTGCAATGAATAACCATTTAATACAAATTGCACTAGAAGTATTCAAAGGTTATTCTCCCTGCCCATTCATCTTCCAGAACCTGAAGAATAATTTTATGCTTACTAGTCTTTAATCTCACTGGAAGTAGTTTTAATGCTTTTCCTTAAAGACTCTCTTATTTCCCCCCTGCCCCCTTTCTTTTTCCTCATCTCTTAGTAATCCAGTTTCCAAACTCTTTGCCTAACTTGCTATGTTCTCGCCAGAGATTCTGTGGGCAAAAGATACTTGATGAGTTTTATGTTCCATTTATTTGTAGTTGTCTCCTTGAAGCTACCAACAGCTGTACAGTTAACGCTCATACGTTAGCTCTAAAGTCATACACTCTTTCACAGATTTTTTCCAATTGTCTGGTTATTTATATAGTCTTAGTTTGCAGTTCTACCAGTTAAATATTTTCATTTAGAACATTTCACCCATGGTCCTCAAACACCTGCACAAACGTTGACTGTTTTTTAGAACAAGTAACAAGTAAATTTAAGTTATTTACCTGAGGACATAGTTGGCAGTCAAACTATTATTTCCTAGTTTCCAGATCCTAAAACTGTTTTGTACTGTAACCACTAGATTATATTTGCTCCAATAACATAGAACAGCAAGGAGAATCTTGAATTCTGCAGCTTTATGCAGCTTATTCAGTTTTCCTGTGTGTTGGCACCTTCTAAAAATTCATTTCTTATAGCTTTTCACACTAAAAGCTGTCCCATTTAGGGCAAATAATCTTATTTCTTAAAAAGAGCCTGAGTTGGTTCTGACCAACAGAGGTTTTGCTGTCCTCCTTTTATCTCTGATGGGTTTTATTAACCCCTTTTCTTGTATTTGCCATTAATAACCTTTTATGCAGTTTGTTTAATTCAAAGGAGGCCTGCTTGTGTTCGAAGTTGCCCTCCCTGAGCTACTCCTGGAAAAAAATTGTAGTCTGATGGTTGTTTATCTTTTTTAGCAAACATTAGGCTTCTCCCAATATCTGACCCAGTTACAGCATATAGGTAATTCAGCTCCTTGTTACATGTCTCCAGGTGGCTTCTTTTTCACAGTCACTCCATCTCATAGTGTTTGAGGCGTGTGCATGCAGGAAAAGGACGTCACAGCCAGAGCTTCACCAGCCTGGGCTTTGGACTTCAGAATAAATTAGTTTTAAGGAGATGCATTCTTACAAAGGGTAATATAAAATCAGATCATAATTTGTTATATCTCTCTACGGGAGAAATTCTAGTACCATGTTGCTGATCCTGTGCAAAACTTTATGGAAAAAATACAAAATGAAGGAATATTTTCCTTGTAGTACCTACTGCCTGTTAATGTATGTCACCTCCTTTCACTGAGAGCTACAGGAAAATGTATTTAACAGAATTACAGATTCCTTGTTTTATCTACTATGTATTTCTGCTTCAGGCAAATTAAAAGCAATTTTCCTCTGAATTAAAACGGAACTGCAGGTTATTGTTTATTGTATCCTCGGTTACAAAAGTCTATGTAGAGTAACTTTAGAAATCTTCAGAGATAAACGTCCAATAATTTTTATATTGTCTAGTTTAACTATTCTTTTTGGATTCTAAAACCTAAGCTGTGTCAGTAGCGTTTTTTAAAATGTGTTTTGTTAATTCTGAGTTCCCAAAATCTGAATTTCCTTCTTTTTTAACTCATTATATGCTACTAGTTTTGAAATAGTGCTTCAGCTCCTGTTTGCAGAAACGAGAAAGTACACATCTCACTTTTGGGATATCTTAACAATGTCGCCAAGAGGTAATCCTTGGACACTGAGAGAGGAGAGGAGAAAAAAGCTTGAGCAGAATCCCTCCTTTTCAGTCTGCACAAAAACAATGATTTAATAATGTAGTTTTGTGGTGGAACAAGAGGAGGGACTCACAAGCTAATGCCTCCTATAAATGTGTTTTCCTCCTGTACCTTGCTGGTTCTGTGAACCATCTACAAAGTAATTGCTTTATTCATGAGTGTGAGTCAGACCCAGCTTTTAATGCCATATGCAGAGTCCTTCCTTTACTGCTGCTAGGAGAACTGTTAGATTTTTTTTTTTTTAATCCAGAACTGTCTGCTACTATAATTGCTTCAGTTTAACACTGTAAAAGCCTTACCATCTGATTTTTCAGCAAAGCGAGATATTCCATCTACCCAAGCCTCACAGGTTTTTGCAAAGTACTTATGTCCATACATCTCTTCCAGTGGTTTCTTTACCTTTTCACTCCATTTTGAAACATCTCGGATGCCTACATGAAATAACATTGAAATGTGTTAAGTCCTTTCCAGCAAGAAGATATAACTCAGTACTGGCAACACCTAATATGAGTAAGTTTTCAAACCAGACTGCAATATGTATTTCAAACCTGAAACTGCACTGAATGGTTTTAAACAATTCATAGCACGGAAAGGATATAAAAAAGGTGGTTTTATGATCTCTGCTGGGGTCTTTCTGAGTTGCAGAAGACCATATTTTTATTATGGTCACAAGGAACAACAGGAAAAAAAGAAATAATCAAAGGACCCACTCCTAAAACATCTGTTTCTTTTTGGAGGGTGTGCAGAAGAGGAGCTCAAGGAGGTACCTTGTGTATAAAAAGGGGACTGTTTTATAACAGTGTGCCAGAGCTGGCAGTTCTTTTTTATATCCTTCAGCCTTTTGCTTTGGCTCATGAATGGAAGTTCTTCCATGGCTCCTACCAGTATTCAGAGGAAGGAAGCTCTTACTAAAGCATTCCAGCAGGCTGACATCATGGTACATTTGCCATAGTCTTACAGAAAAACAAGCAACTCTACTTAGTGGAGCCCCGTGACTCATGGCAGACTGGCTAAAGCTGTACAAATAATCTGACATTCTAGTTACTTATTTATCAGATTTACCTATTTTTTCCCCTAAAATTTTCAGTACTGCTCACAAACCAGATATCCACAAGGGTGACTTTCACTAAACTATATTTCAGCTGTACAGCTTTCTGTTGATAAAGCCCAAAACAATGTTGGCATAGCAGAGAACCTGAAAGAGACCTGAAAAGTACTGAATCATCAAACAGCAATATCTGGCACTAGAAAAGCTTTTAATTGGTTTCAAATGGGAATTAAGGAAAGAAAGGACTGAGGTGTTAATTAACAGACAGAACCTGTCCAGCCAAATGAGCAAGGCAGTAGTGACTGAAAGTGATTTATAACAACATCTGATTGGAAATGAGTTTGCTCACCCCAGGCTAGCTGCTACCGAACAGCTGTTTCCCTTATAGAATCTACTGGTTTATCCTTGTGGCTGGACTTAATTTAGGAAGAGAGGGGGGAAAAAAGCCAATGTTGAAAGGACATAGATACCAAATAAACACCTTTCTCTCCTACTAAAGAAGCTGAGCTGATCTCATTGCAGCTGAGATGCACTGATGGGCCAGTTGTAGAAGGCTTGCACTGCTACTCTCTGAGCTCTATCACCCAGAGAGAGATGTTGAAAGCACCAGTTCGTGAAGAGGCCAAAAGTCAGCATTGCTGTGGGCGCTCTGTGTAAAGTAAGACTTCTTTTTTTAAATTTTTTTTTTCCATATTATAGCCTGTTGGCTGATACTAACTGATGTGCATTTCATAATTATATAATAAAAACTTCATAAATATAAAAGCATGTAAAGAAATAAAGCAGCACTTTTACAGAGCTAAAAAGCATTTTGCTTACTGAACAAAAAATATACTATTACTACTACCAATGAAAGTGCTTTGGTATAGGTGAGGTACGTATACATATGCAATACATACACTTTTAATTTAGCTGAAGCCAGACAGTCAAATTTCACAACTGGTATAAATCAAATCCCAATCACTAAAATGAAACTATACTGGGTTACATTTGTTGAGAGCCTACATGGTTAATTCTTTTAATTTCTAATTTCAAAAGGAAATACAGTCCCTTTCTGAGTTCACTAGCAGTTTTTGTTATTTTCCTTTAGACTGACAAATTATCAGATTCTATTTCATATGAGTGGAATAAGGATCAGAAATCCCATGTTTCTTTACTTTGCAAAGTTTTTGTAATCATAATAATTACCTTTAAAGCAATGCAAATTAGAAAGGCATCCTCAGACACTTGCTTGAATGATTCATTTGCTTCCTGAACTCAAACAGTAAGTTATGAGCTTGTTTTCTTACTGTCTATGTATTATATAGGCCCTAGAGGCAAAAGCTGGTATGTGCTAGCCCAGTGCTTTTCTGTGGACCTTGTTTAAAGGTTGTGCAAAACGTGAGAAAAGAAATCAAGCCTAGGTTCAATAGTATTATTCGGAATTTATTTTTAGGAATTTGTTACAGCAACAAAAATTTGACTTCCTGAAAACTACTGACAAGCTATTACAACTTATGCTTTTCAGCAGCGTAAGTTGGTAAGGATTTGTTAAAAATTCTATTATATTACCCCTAGAGTAATTGTTAGGGAGTTTCTCACTATGACTTTAATCTATCCCTATACTTAGCAACTTGGTGTATTTTGTGTCGAGTTTCTTTAGGTTTCTTGTGTCCTCAACTCTGTCTCCACTTAGCTGTTACATGACTAAGATTCTTAGGTCAAGAAGAAATGAAAATAATTCTTTTAGGACACGATATTCAGCTTGTACATACCATTATAAATTCTCACATCCTCTTGAGTAACGCTGGCATTTGCTCCCCAGACAACCAACTTGTGGATAAGAGTTGGATACTTTGCAGCTGCAATGAGTGCTGTAATTCCACCATCACTCCACCCCAGCAAAGAGAACTTCTTAAATTTCAGTGCCTTGATTTGTACAGTAAAGTTACATGCAAATCATCAGCTGGTTTTACAAGCAAATATCAAATATTTCTTGAAAACTAACTGTACAGGTTTAGACACAACATTACATAATTGAACTATATTTAGCTTTCATAATTAGAAAATACATTTTTCCTGCTATGCATAAAAATACTTAAGAAAAGGTCAAATATCAAATATTTAGAAAACAAGAAATTATAGCTGCCCTTCCAATTTTCCACAATATTTAATGAAACAGGCAGTAGCCATATTAGATTCTTGCTGCATTTAAAAAAGTTCTGTTGAAATTAAGAAATGTTTATTTACAATGGACAGTAAAGACCTTTTCAGACAGCCTGATGATATCAAGAATCTCTGGATTCTCTTGGTATAAAGTTGGCAAAGACTATCACAGTGTGGGATGGTAGCTAATCCAAGACCAAGATGAACTTAAGAGAAAGAAAAGTTTAAGACTTGAAAAATAGAACCCAGTGATCTGATGCTAGCTGATCTAAAAAAAAAAAAAAAATCTGCTCTGTAACAACCAAAAAATGCTTAAAGTATTTGCTACAGAATTGTATCAAATTTTAATGCCTAATTCACATTTTCTGAAGCTTTTAAGTGTACATTTTAAATGTTACTTCATAGTGAACTGCAATTCAAAACATTAATAATGAAATTCCTCCTTCTCGAGAAGGAAGGCTCAGGGCAAAAAATATGACAACCAAGACCTTAATTCATTCTGACTTGTACAATGCTTTCCACTGGAATTTGAAACTCTTGTTTCCTCATATGCCACAATCTATGGTAGGGGGTACCGGCAGGGACGGGAGAGGGGATTTTGTGTATGTGATGTTCAGTGGGCAAAGGGTGGGGAAGGTAAAGGCACTCAGGAGCAAACGCATCTGAAGGTTGTACAGGGACAATATTCAATGGTTAAGCAGTATTGCAGTTTTGCATATAGAAGTCTCAGTTTGTGAACTCTTTTGCAAACAAACATAAAGGTTTCAAAGGGTTTTTTTTGTTTGTTTTGTTTTTTTTTTTTTTGGCAGAAATTACAGAGTTTTAGATGTGATTAAGGAAGACATAGTACTTTTGTAGGAAAAACAGCAAGTTAGTTGAATGAGTTGTTTTGGTGCTTGTTGGAAGTCCAGGCCTGCTTTCTTTGGACAATGAAAGAAACAACTACAGAGAAAGAAAAAGCAGTTTCTAGTCTGCTTGTAAACTCGATGCTCGAGTGAAGCATAACTTTATCAGTCAACTCGATACCTAGCAAACTTCTATCACTATCAGGCTTTTCTGGTTTTGGCTTCTTCCTTGGTATTAGGCTCACTGAAGTGTTGCTCAATACTAGATTTCACTCTGCTAAGCTATAATTACTAAAAAGAAATAAGGTAGGGGAAAGAAAAAGACATGTAAAGTAAGAGCTGACAGCAAGAAAAGAGAACCTTGAATTTTAGCAGCTGATCACAAGTTGGTCCTGGCCTGATGAAAAAGGAGTTATCTGTGACCAACTTTCAGTATCGTGCTGCTGAAGGGTTACTGGTGTCTTAGCAAGTTTCAGGCAGCAGTGCTTATAAAGCTTAAGGTTTTGCTGTTGCTGCTGCTGTTCTCCTACCACCACTAGCAATTTACGGATCTCAAAGTCGGCTGATGGGTGGAATAGCTGATTAAAATTTTTACTCTTCATGCCAATGCTTCAACTGAGATCTGTTTGCCTCCAGTATTTCTCTTGTTCACGAGCCATTATCTTGATGCATTCTTTGGGTTGTCTCAGGATGCCTTTGCAGCAGAAGGAATTTAATTTATTCTTTGCAGCCTTCCAAAAAACAATGTGACATAACAGATGTGTTGGATGTGATATGTATGTGTGCTTGCTTTAACCTTGAACTACTTACAGTACAGGCCTCTACCTAACATTGGCAATAACCTGAGAGTTGGTTGCACCTCCTCAGTTCTGGGGGTGATTTTGTGTTGGCCTTACCCCAGTGAACAAAATCTTTGAAATCACCTCCTCCATCCAGGCCTTTGTGAAATGCAATCAAATGATCACGTGTGCTGTGACAGAAGTAACTTACAACAGTGAGATGCAATACAACAGTGCTCTGTACGGTACGCTTTCATTGGATCACAGGGAGTACACCACAAGTAAGGGTTGCAGCTGATCTACAAAAACTTGGAGAAGCCCAAGCCCGTCCTTTCACTAGGACAGTAGCTCTGAAGAGTAAGAACCTCTTAAATATCAAGACTAATTATTTCCATGATTGTTTTAATGCTATTGGCCTTTGCTATTTTTAGACATTGGGATGGATTGCAGCAAAGTGGACTTATTTGCATTACACTCCTTTTATTTCAAGCAAACTCCTTCACAGAACACGTTCGGTGATAAAGAGCAGCGTCATCTGCATCAAGGTGCTAAATACTCTGCAGAATTTCAGCTTTTGTTATTTGACAGAAACCTTGCAGCACTCACAGCTCCAGCAGAGGCACCAGAATCTGAAGGAGCCTAGAAAAAAGGTTCTGAAGGCTCACCTATACGGTTGGGTTTTCTGGCTGAGTGTAGGCAAACCATATACATTATAAAGACCTCTGCAGGAGTTATGACTTCGTTTTATACCGGATACCCAAGTTGGGATGATCCTTTGGGATTGTGCTAACCTTTATATGTTATGCTAAAATAGATGCAAGTTACCACTCTTGGGAAGATTCTAATAATTTGTTTTTATTATATGCTTATATCAGTAAACATCTTCAAAAAACCAGAATGCTGCATCTCATTTGTTTTGGCAGCTTTAGAGATTGGTAGGCTGCTGTCATGTTTGACCGGATGCTACATGGTTACATTCTCTTTGGGGACAGCTGTTTTCTATTTTGCATTTATTAGTATTTGGACAGAGGCAGGAAAGGGGGTTACAACCACTTAGACTGGAAGTTTGTCACCTATCCATGGCAGCATCTTTATTTTCTTTGTTAGTGCAGCAGAAGAAAATGGTGATTTATGGTGCAGAGAGATTGCTTTTATGGTTAGAGGGCAAAACTGTGTCTTAATCCTGATTCTGCTGTCAGGCTTATTTTGTTTCGCTACGCAGAATGCTCCGGGAAGGCTGCATTTCCAGTTTCAGATGGGTTTCTGCAAGGTTACTGCTTATTACAGAAATACAGTTGGATTGACTGTCTGAATCTTGTCTCATATTTTTGGAATTTTAATGCTCTGCCAACTTTCTTAACATGGCCAAGGATACTGTATAGCTTAACATAACAAAGCCAAAATATTAGTTAAAACTAAACCAGAAAATAGTGTTAGCATGTACAGGACGGAATAAAAGAGGGACACAGAAATGTAGATTTGAAATAAAAAATTCTGCAAGATGGAGAAGTAATAACGGCTTTAGGTCATATTCTTTACAATCACAATAGCTGTATTAGTTATTAATATCTGATATGACTACAGGAAACCTTCAATTTCCCACACAAATTATTTCAGTAATATGCTATAAAATGCAAAGTGTCAAGTTCATTTTTAGAATTAAATGTTTCTTGAAATGGGCTGCTCAAGGCAAAATGCCAAGATTCTATTAGCTAGAAAATTTTCTAAGAACCTCTCACTGCTCTAATCCCTTCAGTTAAACCACTTAGCATAGACTTTGTTTTTTATATATACTTTACCTAAACTTGCATGCTTCTTGGCTGCAAGCCTCTTAGGGCAGGGTCTTGGAATAAAAAAATATTGCTTTATAATTAATTGCCACTGCTCAACCTCTATGTATGTTGCAGAAGAGATGGAAGAAGAAAATATTTTCCAGAATAGGTGCATTTGCCCAGTTTTAAGCCTTCATTTGTATGCTCTTTTGCAGAACTTGCTTTCTACTGGAAACAACCTGCTTCATGGTACTCTTCCTCCTTCTCAAAATCTAAGGAAAACAGCTTTTAAATATATATATATATAAAAAAAAAAAACAATAAAATCTCAAACCAGATTTACCTGCATAAGATCCACAGCATCTTTTGCATCCCTCTCAAAGAAATCTGGAGGAAAGTCTCGAGATGGAGGAATGGACTGTCCATATCCCCGAGGATCCCAAGCAACAATTGTGAAAAGTTGCTTATTCATAGACTTAAGCTGTGGTCCAAAATCGGTTTGACCACACCCTGAAACATCATCATTTTTCAATTAAAGTAACCACCATATAATACATACATAGTATACATACTCTAAATGGAAACTGGGGAAACTTGTATCTTAATTCTAAAACAGAGGTTATCTATCAACTGAAGTACACTTTACCTCTAATTGTAACTAACCATTGCAACTCTCAGACAGGAAGTACCACAATAAAAATCTTTAGAACTATCTGCAATATGCTCAGAGCAAACCATTTCTGGTAGGTATGTAAGCTTATCAAAAACTGCGCTCTACACAGATGCTTCAATGCAGAATCTTGAACTGAGTTACCTGGGGAGGGATTTAGCTTTAACATACTTAAAGCACTAGCATGGTCATTGCTGCTTATCTGGATAACACAGATGAAACTGAAAGGGAAGGAATATACTGACTTGAGGTACAAATTTGTAGGTGAAAAGCGCTGTGCAAGACAGTTGTTCTTATTCCATAAAACACTTCTATGAGAATATTGGTGCTTAAAGCTGAGCTTTAAATACTTTGTTGCCTGAGGAGACAGTGGTGACGCAAAAGCACAAAACTGTAACTTTTGATTTTTCTAATATGTATGTTACCAAAGTAAGTCAAATACAGCAATTTTTCTGATGCAGAACAGTTTCTTCTATTGATGGCTCAGACCTTCGAAGGGTTAAAAAATTAATTACTCCAGTCTATTGCACTAAGCTATCTATGAACACTAGCATGAAGGTAAGACTGCAATTTACTTCTTATTTGCATTATGGTCATGTGGTAACAGTATCACATGCTACTTGATTAAAAGCTGTTCATATCTAATATATTACATTCAAATGTTGTAAATCAAGTATCAATTTGGCTATCATTGTTATATTAAAAAGGCCGTTTAAGGGCATTTAAGATTTTGTTTTGTTTACTTGGAGAAATATGTCCTCAGATACCTTCTCCTATACCATCAACTGGTCTAAATGATAAAAGAGGTTTTATATAGCATGCTATGATGAGCTGGCTACAGCCTGGCACGATCTTTGGCACACCAATTAATAGCTAGTCAGAAGCAAAATATCAGGTTGTTTGAAAAATACCAATGCAACCTGATTAATATTAATCACATATTCTTACATAGGCTTTGTATGAACCTCTGCACTATCGTGCACACGTTTGTTATACTGTATTTTTTGTAACTTAAAAAATACACAAGGCTGAAAGCATATCTGAACACTGTGTTTTCTTGGTTTTCTTAGTATTTTTCTAGCTAGAAAGAGAAGCATCACTTTTGTTTTAATGTAGTTTACAAATAGTCTAGAGACTAATTAATTCTATTGACCTAAAAGCACTTACCTTGTTGCCACAACACACTTATCAGTCTGTTAGTACTGTAAGTAGTATACAATAATGCTGAAAACTTATTATCAGTACAAAGGGAAGAAGTATGTGACAGTCAGAATGTAAAGCTCACCCTCACACATTGCCCGCAAATATTAAACCATAAGCTTAATAATGGTAAAGATAGTAACCCTATTATTGTTTGTAATGCTAACTGAACAATAGCAATGTACACCTAGTAATAATAAAATTACTCACAACTGAAGAAATACATTATTTCTATTTAAAGAGTTAGCACTGGCAACAGGATGACTAGTTTAAAAAGCTGTTTAGAATGAATAGGTTAAAACACATGACTACTAAAGCACCCCTAGCATTAACTTTTTTCCACCCTCCTCTTGAGAATTCTTTGAAAGAACGAACCACTTCATGAAGACTCAAAAATTTTGCTGCCAAGAAGAACAAATGTTTCCTGCTCTTCAGTTCTTGACATTCTATCGTCTTGATCCAGCAATTCAGTTAAGCATAAGCCCAACTCTGAGCAAAGTAATCGTCCTACCGACAGCCTGCCATGAACTGCTAGTAGGTCTGATATTGGTTCTTTAGAACTGCAAGAACCCAGAAAAAAAAGCCTGTGTAATTCTAACAGGTTGTTATCAAAAACAGTGGTCTCGATGGACAAATACCACTAAGCTAGCAGAACCTGTTGTCCATCTCAAAAAGCCATTGAGAATATTAATGGTGTTCCCCTGAATAACCAAAACATGAAAACACATTTTTAAGGAAAAAGCAAGTCTCAGCCTTTTTCACTATGATAATAAACTGCAAGTGCTGCATAATGTCTATTAATTCAATTGGAATGCACCTAGTTTCTAAAAAGGAATGCATAATTCAGTCTGTGTAACAAATATAGCTGACCTGATTTTTTCTCCCCCTGTTATTTTGCACCTTGTGTAGCCTTTTGCCACCTGTGCTGGATACCCCCTTTGTACAGTTAAATCCAAAATTGTGAGTGACTATTACACAAGTCAAGACATTGTATAAAAGGCGCCTGGTGAGATAAACGAAATCTTTAAAAACTGTTGACTGATTGCAGTAACTCTGCCTTTTCCTATCTGTTGTACGTGTAGCAATTTTTTTAATGACAATGCTCCATAATCAGGTGTTGAACATATTACAAAATAGTTTTGTGCATTCTAGCTTGAGACCGGATGGCGAAAGAGGCGGTCACGCTGCAAAGATAAGACAAAATCTCCAGACCTAGCATTCCGGGAAGCAGAAGAACCGCATGGCTTCCTTCTCCTGTCTGCTGATAATGCAGGTGGACTCCATTCACTTGGATTTTGGCAGATGTTATTGAAGTACTAGGGATGGGGGAAGGGAAGAGAAATAGGAAAACATTCAGACAGTTAGTTCTCATTACATGGTCATTCAAGGAAAGAAAGAGAGAGAATGAAAGAATAATTACTTTTTCTAGATATTAATGACAATTCAGTGAGATTTAAATGGGTCACTTGCCTTTCATGGGTGCACAGAAGACTAAATAAAAAACTTCTCAGGAGCAGAGAAGTATTCAGTTGTGACCACTACGTTATATTTGTACTTAGGTTTCACAAATGTAGTTAAATGACTTAAGTTAAAATGGAGGGAAAAAAAAGTCTGGACTGTGCAACAAGGGGAACATAAAAGCAGTTTTACATGGCAACAGAAACATGTTGAGAGAAATATATTACAGAGAAGAAACCTCATTCTGTCACAGCATAACTTTTGAAACGGCTGGTATTCACTTTGTAATTACTAAACTGAGCCTCTCCATCTGCCAAAGAAACCACAATCTATTGTTACAGTTCCTCATGAACCAAAGAGTCTACAGCGAAAACCACCTTGCATTGAGATGAGTGTGGAGAAGAATGTGATAATAATATATCTGTCAGTGTAATCTCAGCAGGAGATAACTTTTAATTGGAAAATACCATGTGACCAAAAAAAACCACCCATGAAAGAAGTACCACAGAAACCGACTACGTAGGCCACCTCCCAGCCCTGACCCTTAAACCCCTACATTAACCTTCAGTACAAAGCCAGATGTGTAAATGCAAACAGGTAACCTGAGATACCCTGTCTAGATACAAACACCTAGTGAGAAGCAAAAGTAGCATAGATTGAAGGTATCTTCTTTACAGTATAAACCATTGCATCTGTTCTCCCAAGCAAATTTGTGCCCTAATGGTTGCAAGACACCTTTTCACCAACCTAACTCATTTTATTTAAAGGTAGTAATATGATAAAAAATTTGCCATTTGGTTGCCTAATGGTTATTCCATGCATTTCTCAGTTTACCTAAATTAAATATTCTTGCCCCATGAATTCAATCAACATGAATTTCACACGAATATAGAAATGCTGTTTTCCACTTTATATGTAACAATAGTCTCTATGTACCATGCAACTTATTAAAAATTCATTTTTAACATATAAATTCTGAACTAATTACAGCACAAAAGCATAGCCCACCTGTACAGAGTTTAAAATGGTGGAGTAAAAGTAAAAAAATCCCATAAACTTAAACCTTTCTCATAAGGAAAATGAAAATGAACAATAGCTTGTGAGCGCAGGTTCCCAGTACATAAGTGGCAGCTAAACCACAGAACCTGTTCAACACAAAGCCATTTGGATTTTACATAAAATCTTGGTTGACATATAACACAACCAATCGTGCCACATGGCTAAATATAAGCTGTGACTTTGCAAAATAGGATCAGCTCTTTCTACCTGTGCAGATGCAATTTGAGAACTGGAGTACAAACGCAGATCTGTGGCAAGAACACAGCTCGAAGAAACTCATTGTGTCATTATAACTTCAGTGAGTTTTTCTGAATTGTTATGCAGATGTGATTCAAGTGATTAGTTTGACTGTAATGTTAAACCTCCTCTAAGTCCATATATCACGCCTGATGTGGCTATATACTTCACAACTTGAATTCTGAATGTAGCATTTAGATGGCCGCCTTATCCCCTTTTTGAATATCAGACTTCTGCTTTTTTCTATTTATAAAAGAAAATGTTTTGTTATTTTTTTCTTGATATACCATCTTTTGGTTTGTCATTCAGTTCAACAGGTTATTTTATCATAGCTCTCACCACAGCAAATGAGCACCTTGCTCTTACTAATTTTTAGAGATTTTTTTTGCTTCAGATTGGTAATTGCCAAAAACATTTCCAGTTCTGAACAAAACTGAAATAATCACCATCCTGTTACTTTTTTTAAAAAAGGTTACCAACATGTAGTAGACAAGAATATACATCCTTTGTAGATGTATATTCTGCTTTCCTGATTCAGATGCTAGATTTTTTTACACAGTTCTACATTTTTTAGGATTAATTATTAACATCAGGGGCTTGAGAATTTTGCTGAGTTTGTGATGCTTTTCTATTCTTGGATTGTGCCTCAGTGTAAAGTCCAATGAAATCCAGGAGTTTCACGAAGAGAGTATTTTCAATACTTTCTGCACCAAGAACAAAAGAGTTGTTTTTTTTTAATGTGCTGAGAAACTGTACTGGAACTGGCTACACCTAAGACAGATTTGGTCTTCCCCACACCAAGTTTCTGTGAGCCTGAAATCACTTCAGTATGCTTGTCAGCATGATGACTTCACTTCTCTCAAGTTTTCATAAAGACTGCATTTTCCATTCGTTGGCATAAGCAGAAACCATGTTGAAACAAAACAAAAAAAACCCCACTGTTTTGTAACTGAATTAGTAGTGTTAAGTCTTATAGCTCTTTAAGAAGCATTGGATACATACTACCAAGACAGTACACATGCAGAGTAGGTAGGTCTTGTGCTGTGCCTTGTTGGAGGCCACACTTCACCTCATACTCTGTAGGAGTGAGCTTAATCTGGGAAGTACCTTTTTGTTCCAGCTGTGCTACAATACAACCTAGTCTTTATCTTTGGGGTGGGGTGGGGGAAATTATGGTATTATGTCTGTTTTCCTTAATAGGATTTGCAGAATAAGCAGTATTATATATATTACATATACGTATTCTCTTTGCAACCTCCAGGAAACACTTTAACAGCAGGCGGCCGAGAAGCAGGGCGGTCAGCAGCACGTCCTGCCTTGCAGGGGGAAAACGGACTCGCAGAGCGGAGGATGACAGACACCGACGACAAGGGGCTACGGAGCCTTGCTTGCACAGTTCCTTGCAGCACAGGGAAAGCAGCGAGAGCGAGCTCTTCCCTCCCCAGCGAGGCGAACCTCCCCGCCTAATCGCAGAAGCAGCCACCTCAGGATACTACCAGAGTTCCCACCTTGTCACCCCCCCCAAATCTAGTGTACACCCAGTCTGCTGAAACATCTTCTTCATTACGCCCCCCCCTCCCCGGTGACACCCACCCGGGCCTGTCAAATGTCACCTTCCGCAAGCCCCGGGCGGAAGGGAGGGACGAGGGAGCAGGAGAAAGAGGAAAGGAAGCGGCTGTGGTTTTTA
Organism: Calonectris borealis; assembly: GCF_964195595.1. Classification (NCBI taxonomy): domain Eukaryota; kingdom Metazoa; phylum Chordata; class Aves; order Procellariiformes; family Procellariidae; genus Calonectris; species Calonectris borealis. The sequence continues at coordinate 95,015,110 of NC_134313.1, read as the reverse complement.
CCCGTAGGAGGCGGCCAGTCCCCGGGGCGTGAGCGGCGCGGCCCGGGCGGGCGGCTGCAGCAGCAGCGCCCGGAGGGCCCGGCCCGCGCTCTGCCGAGCCATTTTGCCCGCCGAGGCTGCCCCGCCGGGGAGAGGAGGAGGAGAGAGGAGGGGAGTTGGGGCGGCCGCCCCGCCTCCCCTCCTCTCTCCTCCCCTCCTCAGCAGACCGGGCTGCTGCTCTGCCCTGTCAGGTGCGGGCCATGCCTGTGCGCGGAGGCCGCAGCCTCGGCAGGCCCGGAGGTGCCCGTCAGCGGGCTGCGTTGGGCACTACGGTCGCCCCGCTGAGGGGGTGCCCTGGGATTAGAGGGCAGCCAGCGGGGCACGATGCGCTTTGGCCACGCTCCGAGCGCTGGAGCCCGTTCCCCGGGAGGGAGGAGGGACCCCGGAGGCCCCCCAGGGACCTGCGCGCTCAGGGGCCCCCGCTCCATTTCTGAGGCGTGAGGGGGGGGCGACAGACGGTACCGCCCATCTGCTACTAACGCTCTGATTGGCGGATGCCGGTGTCACTCAGGGCAGGGCGGTGTGCCGGCGGCCGCGGCTGAGGGGAGGGGTTTGGCGCCCCGCCCCCCGGCGGGGGTGCACGTGAGGGCGGGCGGCTCCCGCTGCGGGTGAGGGGGCTGTGGGGCGGGAGGTGGGTGTCGGTCTCTCCTCCCGAGTCGCTGTCCCCGCACGCAGTGTGATCCCAGCTGCGGCCCCCAGAAGGGAAAGCGCTGCCCCGCTTGAGGGCAGGAGGCGGGGGCTCAGGGTCCTGCCCTTTCCTGCCGCTTCAGGAGAGGAGAGCAGCGCCGAGCCCTGCGGCAGGTGGTCAGCTGCAGCGCCGGCTGTGTCCGGGAGTAGGGCGCTGCGAGCACCTCCATTTTCTGCCTGAGGTGTCTGCAGGGAGTGATGGTCCCTGGGAAATACAAGGGACCAGGTGGTGAGCTGCACCTCCAGCTCAGCCTATGGCGCGAGAAGCTGCCTGGACTGTGAGAAAACAGAGGGCATGGTGGTCATCTGTGACTCCAGGTCTGCCTGGAGAAAAGCTCCCTGTGCAGCTGGGATAGTGAGGGCGTCTCTGGAGACTGCAGCTCCCCTCAGGTGATGCCTTCAGCAAGCTGACCCCAGGCCCTTGCCAGGAATTATTAACTCTGCCTCACCAACGTTTTTTGTAGGGCCTGCTTGTGGGGAAAGCACTCATACCCTGGCCAAGGGCTTTCTCCTGGCAAGTGCCCATACTACTCAGGGCCAGCCATCTCTGGAGTGGCCTGACTGCCTTTGTTCACCACAGCACTTGGACTCACTTTCCTCTGGACCTGCTCACAGGTTGCTCATAAAGCACCAAGGAGACTGACTGCTTTCCCCGGTGTCTGCTTTCCAAGTGTGGAGGAGAATGACCAGCCTGAGTCATGGCCTGCCCAGGGCGATGGTGTAGAGGGCTGTGAAGGTAGCGAGGAAAACAGCAGAAAGCTGTAGAGCTGGTACCAGGCTTGAAACAGACCCAGGAAACAAGGTCTCCCGCCTTATACCTGGATGAGAGGGATTTCCTTAAGACAGGTCAGTGTTACATATTCACTCCAGCCCAGCAGGAGCTCAGTGACTTCCCCGAGTGTGAATAGTTGTCAGCCTTCCCACTCCATTGCCATTTGTTTGCATGGGACTAACAAGTCTTAGAGATGAATGACAGTCATAACAAATCCCAGCACATAAAGAGATTAACTCAACTGTGTGAGCATACTGGTTCAGTTTATCCCCTGAGCAGATCAAACCATTTAAGATTAAGGTCTTTAGTATGGCTAATTACAAGCAATCCATCATCAGGACAAGCTGCCTTCACTCTTGCCCAATGACATCTACAAGCCCCTACAGTTTCCTTGGCTCTTAGGCCACTTTCAGAGGCTCATCTTCGTTGTGAATGTCACTGTCTACATTTTTTTCTGATGGAAAATGACTGGAGGCGACAGCTGACCATTCTGCATTTAGGGAAATAGAGGTAGCTTGGTCTTCTGCTACACAAACTGATTTTTTTTCTGAATTCTGCAATTACCATGAATCAAAAGGAGCTCTTATTTCTTGTTTCACTATGAGCTTCAGAGACAAAGGCCTCAAACTTTTTGTATCCAATTTCACTCCTGTTAAAAATGTCTTTCAGTCTGATCTTCCTATATATCCTCTACCTACTATGGCTGAAGGAGATGTAACAACTTCTCAGAACCTGTGCTGAAGAACTGAGGGATAAGGTAGAAAGGGTTCATTATACGATGTAGGGGGAGAAAAGAGGTAATTAGAAAGGTAAAACCAGAAGCCTTCACCAGATGGGAGAAAAGGGCGATGAGGAAGTGTATGTACCACTTCAGAAAAGGATGGGGTAGTTCCAGATGGGTTAACCCCACTGTCAGTGTGACAAAAGCTGAGGGGTCTCTTTGCGGAAAAGGCTGTCACAGTCAAGGTGCTGCACCATACGACATCTCCAGGCCTTCAGTCAAGCTCTGCAGCATACGAGGCCTGTAAAGCACCCGTTCCTCTCCCAAGTGCTTAGACCGTGCAACCCCTCTCACAGGCAGTATCCTGACTTCTTTGGCCTGGGGAGAGAAAACTAACATGACAGTTGGGGCAGAAATGGCACTGGCAAAACCCCGTTTTCTTTGTGTGTGGGGAAAATGACCGGCTCCATGAGGGGTGACAGGAGAGAGTTGCTATCTGGGCCCACAAGGCAATGGCCCCAGATGCAGCTGTGGAAGCAGGACCCTGCCAAGGCTGGATGCACGTGGTGGATGATCTGGGGACAAAAAGAGTGTAAACTCAGAGGTTCAAACTGTGTTCATACTACTCAGTTCACCAGAACATCCAGTCTTGTTAGTAAAGCAGATTTGGACATAGTGATGGGCATCTGGGAGAACTAAGTGTTTGAGCTCAACCGTTTCCTCAAAATGTTCTCCTCATAAATTAATGGCTGAAAGGAGAGAAAATGCTTTGAGCAAGCCAGACACAGGCTTACTCTTACATAGCCTGTGAAAAGAGTTGAGAACAACTGGGGCACTAGTTCGCCTGTCTGCTCCCATAAATGTTTTTATTTGTCTGGTTACTGCTGATGGTTCAGGTTCTGGGAACTATCTGTTTCTGGCTGTTGCATAGAAAAGAAAAAAAAAGAAAAGAAAAAAAAAATGTTTGAAAGAGGTAGCACTGCTCTGCTGGTGATGTGTCCCTGAATGCAAATTTCCCTTTCCTCTTAAAACTGCCCTGTCATTTTTTGGCCCCCTTGGTGTTACCCCATCTCTCCAGTATGGTCATCTCTACAGACAGAAGCTTGTGTTTAATGGCAGCTTCTGGCTGCTGCTGCTGCTGGCAGGATTTCTCTCTGAGATCCACCCAAGGCTCTGGAGGGCATCACTGCTGCACAGTGGGACTTTGTCACCTGTGATCAACCCTCACAGTCCCTGCAGCCGGGCTGCACTGTCAGTGCTGCATGGATTCGTTCCTTAAGGAACTGAACAGCAGTGAAAAGGGTGATCCAAATGCCATTTCCCAGTCCACAAGTATTTCCCCAAACTTCTTGTGAGGGACAGAACTGCAGAACAGTGAGATCTTTCAATATGCCTATTAAATTGCAAAGACCGAGTATTCTTCTGACTCCTGGCTGGATAGAAAATATGTATCTACATTTTTTGTACTTCCTCAGGTTGTAGAAAATCTAGAAAAGACCTAGTCAGTTATTGACATAGTGGGTCCCTTGAGAAGTGCTGGAACATCAGGCAGAAAGACTAATTCCAGCTATCCAGAAGTATTAATTTCCCCCCACACATGGGATTCTTGTATTAGGAGCTGTGATCCCATACAAGACACCAGAATCATTACCATTCGTGGGGCTTTAGCTCTGGAGCTTTCAAGGAAGAACTCATTTGTCAGGGCTATCAGTGCACTTTAATGGCCATGATCAGCCTCAGCTGGGGTCTCCTCCCACACCACCTGCTCATGGGCCCAGGAGCCTCATTTCAGCTCAGCATGGGGCCATTGGTCCCTGCCCCAGCTCCTGCTGCCTTACAGCCATATCTGTGTCTGGTTGGGGCCTCCACTGGTCCAGATACTGTTATAGACTTTGCTTTGTGCTGCAGACTTGCTTCCTGAGTCTGTGTACACATTGACTGATCGTTTTTGCCTCTTTTATTTTAGCTACTTCTATGAAGTGAAATATCCTGCTATTTTCATGCCTGTTTTGATACTTGGGCTCTTATGTCTCTTGGATGTTGAGCATTAGAGCAGACAATGTTTTCATGTTAGGACAAAACCTCATTGCTCCAGCTCCACGAAGAGGTAAGTTTTGGGTAGTGGTGAATTGCCAAATTCAGAACAAAGATGTGAAAATGCTAATGTTTCTGTGATCTGCTATTGACCTTCCAAACAAGAAAGACTGAGTGGATGTGGAATGACTTTTGAAGTTGTGAAGTGTGGAGAGTAGCAGCATGTGTTTTTGTAGTAGGAGGGCTATTTAGCTAGAATATTAGCCAAGTTGAGAACAACCGGACTTACATCGCAAAGGAAAGGATGCTTTGTCATAAGCAGAACAGCTAGTAGAAAAAGATCATGTATACCTTAGCTCAAAGAACATTTCAGACTGATGAAGAAACTAAGATGCAGACGTGCATTTAAGAATTGTATTCTTTATGTTTGCCTGTATTTTTCTTATGCTAGGAAAGGATAGTTGTCTGTCAGTTTAAGTAGTGTCTGCATACCTTTCATATGTTCATGAATAACTGCATTATAAATCTGAAGTGCCCAAGTGCAGATGTGTCAATGTGAGGCGGTCTTATAATTTCAAAGTTGAATATGATCTGCATCCTGTAAATCTAAGCAGAGTCTTGGTATAACTTTTTCAGATTCAGGGCATTTTAGATTCAGAGACCTGAAATGGCTCCAAATGCTCTGGTACAAAAGCAGAAACAGCTTCGCCCTTGGAGATGGTAAGAGTAAGATTCAGAAGATGGTTCTTGATATGTTTATGGAAGGGGTTGTATGAATCTATTTTAGCAAACTCGGTGTCCCAGACATCCCTTCCCGTGCTGCGTTTAGTTCTCTTGACTTGAGATGTGTGTGGGGCGCACAGGAATTGCAACCCATCATTCAAAATCCAAGCAGTATTACTGGTTTGTTAAGGTGATTAGCATGGATTTTTGTTTGAAACAGCTCTCATCAAGCATCTCTCTGAGCTCTATAAGCTTTAATGCTTATTATCTGATCACATCTTGGCTCTGGCAGAAGTTATTGTCTGTACTAAAGAGATAAGGAAACTGTGCTAAAGAGAAAGGAAGTGACCTACTTAGGGTCTTAGAAGAGGAGTGGGAAACCCAGCATAAGTCAGGAGTCTGGTCTCCTTCATTTCACTTGTAGGCAATGCTTCCTCCGGCACAAAGATAGCTTCTAGACTCTGCATCTTAGACCCTGTTCTGACCCTAGCTTCCCCCTTCCCTTCTTCCCAGGGGCTGTATTAAGGATAGAGTGTGAAAGCTGCACTTTCCCTAGCTGCCGTTTTGTGGTGAGGAAATGAGTATCAGTCGGCTGACCCCTGATGCTCATTGGTATGCTGGGAGGGAAACCTGGCATGCTGCAAGGAGCACTATCTGTATTCTGTAGAGACTGGGATGAGGAAGGAGTGGAAAAAATGCCTAGAGGGCACTAGGATCCAGGGAGGAAAGCCCTCCCAAGTGCTAGTTAGCTCTGATGCAGCCCCGCTTGTACTGGATGATCCTTCCTACCTTGTTTCCCTGAAGCTCCTTCTCACCATGTACAAGGCTGGGCATGTTTCAGAGACTCGGAGATTCTTACTCTATTTTCCATGTGCCTCCAAGGCTGAAAGAAGGTTTTCATTTGTTGTAGTATAATGATGAAAAATCTATCAGAAAAAAGTGACATAGCTTATCTAAAGCTGCTTGATCAGTCAGTTCTTGAGTGTTGCCTCTCCTTGGAAACTGGCCTCTGAGGAAGAGGAGCTGTATGTTGCCAGCTCAGTTCAAAGTTCACATATCGAATACTTGCAACAGTGTCCACTCTGACTTTTGCATTATTATTAATTGGTATTATTTAGCAACTCTTTTGGAAGCAGTAAAAAGTCCCCAAAATTCTTAGCTGCTTGTACACTGTTAGTGGGGACATAGTAATAAAATCAACCAGATAAATTGCTCTGAATGACATGGACTCTAATCCTCTCTGTATTTAAGAATTTCAGCACAGATTGGCTGCTGCGTAACGAAGACTGTAGCGCTACGGGGTGGAGGCTGTACTTGAACAGTATTTGACCATTTGCTGTTAAACAGTGTTCTAGCTTTGCCTCCGCAGAAAAAGCTCCTAGACTTGTTGCCTAGAGTAAAGGAGAAAGCAAAAGCAAGTGATTCCAAGGAACACAAGAATTCTAGGTAGGGAACTCTTTAATATCTTAAACTAGTGCTTTCTGTGAGCAGAACTCAACTAGCAATAAAACCATGATCTAAAGTCTCAAAGCTCTTACTCTCTTAAAATGGAAAAACATAATGTCCTTGGGCATAAGTGGATGAGTTCACCTGCTGTGCAAGTTCTTCAAGGAGAGACCATGAGAAGGAGGTCTGCTGCTGCAACTGACAGCCTTTTTCTCCTGGCTTGCACCTTGCCCATCTTATGAAAAATCTCTGTAAGGTTGCTAAATTACTGCCACCTTTGCCCTTGAGGCTGATAGCTTGCCAGTTTGATGTGAAATTACTGTTCTGTCCTTTCTCTTCTTTCTTTTGTCATGAAGGGTATCTGATTTGTGCCATAATATATCTCTCTGTTTCTTCCTTGCCCCCGTTATTTTCCTGCATTTTTGATCTGTCATGATAGTTTGCTTTTCAAAAATCAACTCCATCCTTGATTCTTTTTTTTTTTTTTAATTTCTTTTTGTGGGGGTGGTAGATGAAATGAGCAACCCAGTAAGTTCATATTGGCTGATCTCTCTCTGCCATATCTAACACTTCTGTAAATTTTTAGGCCAGGGGAGAGCACTAACTCCTTTTTTTGGACCTCTTGTACACCATTATCTTTTACATTTCCCTAGTTAACCTTGTATTGAGACCTATAGCTTTGTTTTTGACTACATCCATCTTAAGAAACAAGACCAGTCTTAATTAAAAGATATCAAGAGGATCCACAGACTCCCTAGGTAGTTTATTCCAGTAGTTAATCATCCTTATTATTAAATACGTATTCTAATTTTGGCATGCCTGGCTGCAGCTTCCAGGCATTGGGGTCCTATTATGTGGTTTTCCACAATATGCTAAAGAGCTTGTAGTACTTCATATTTTCTGTCCAGGAAGCTGAATCTTCTCTGTGACTGAGTTCTGTAAACATTGTTCTGAAAGAGATTGTCTCTAGCTTTCAGTTTTGTGGTTGTTTTCTATACCATCTACGATGTCACCTGAACTATGAGCACTAGTCTAGTATTGGACTTGGCAGCATCAAAGCTAAAATGACCTTCATCTTCCGCATCCCACTTTAAAGATCTAGGACTGCCCTATGCCCAAGTCTTGTTCTGAGATGCTTCATGTTTGTCCTCTACATCTTTGTTGTTGTTTCAGAACATAAAGTCCATGCTTGCTTTTTTTAATAAAATGAAGCATTTAGTATATGCCCATTAAATGATCACAATTCATTCTGTGTACCAAATACGACAAAGATCTTATGAGGGAAAAATAGCATGTTGTGTAAAGCCTGTAGGTATGTGATACTTAAAAGCAAATGGAGGGTAGGGAATTGATGTAGCAATGCAGTGAAACAAACCTTACTGGAACATAAATGGACTTTGCAGATCTGCTCAGGAATCTGTTTTGTGAAGTAACGTCGTAGCGGGTGGTTTTAACTCTCCCTGGACTGACACACAGAAGACGACTCCCTGCCCGCCCCATGTATTTCTCTATCTGCTTCAAGAAGAGTAAATTATTATTTCTGGAAAGTGGATGGTCATTATACTAGAGAATGATGTCTTTTATCTGTCTATTATACTCAGGAGTTTATAGAAAATTTAGCATGTTGCTGAGTCAAAACAGTAAGGCAATGCAACAAATTCTGAGGAATTCAAAATATAAGTATTATGGTGGTATCTACTGATACACCCCAAGCTAGCCTCAATGGAAAGTATGGAGTTTAGCATGCATTAACAATAAATATATAAACGCTCCAGTATCTGGGTGGATGACTCTCTTTGTATTGATTTCTGCGAAACTCTCCATTTTGGAGGCCATTTCCAGTATTGCCTTGCGCTAAGTAGGTTTAAAGATGAAAAATATGTTGGTGCTTGCTATGATTCCAGTTTCATTTTGCTTCTACTAAAATGGTGGCTGCTGTATGAAAGAGCAGAAATCCATTCTAACTACACTTTTATTAAATGGTTAGCTTTTTTGACAACAACCAGAAGCTAATGAACACTTACTGCTTTTTCTACAGCATAAAGAATTACCTGGTCCAAAATATCTGCTGGAAATATTTGTAGATTTTATCAAAATAGGAGGTATTGTCCTTCATAGGAAGAGTTTGGCATAATTATTCTTAGGGCATACAAATTTACAGCTCAGTAATTCTTCTTTCATACATCTTGCACACTGAGATTATGTCAATACTAATAAGTTAGAGTGGCAATGAACGTTCCCAGGCACTGGGATACCCTCAACTACGCTACAGAGCTGTTCCAGTCTTCCCTGACACAAATTCAGCACCGTGAAATAGCCCTTGCACAGTATTTCTGAGGTTTAAAGAATCTGCTATCCTGGCAGCAGGCTGTGGCATGCCAGTTAACCTTGGCACCCAAGAACATTCCCAGGCACGTTTCATTTACTAGTATAAATGCAGCCTAAGAGATTGAATAACGCTCTGAGCCCCCAGAGTGAGTAGGAGAATGGGTCTTCCGTCGTGTGGTAATAAAGCACTTTCCCCTTCCCAAAGCTCTCATATTCCCAAGTTTTTACTTCGGACTGCATAATGATTGAATTTTTTTTCACTATTTCAAAAAGCAGATGAGAAACTTATCATGTAAAAACTTTTCTACCAAGCAATGTAAAAATCGAATGCAATATTAACCTGTAAAAGAAGTGTATTTTATCAATTATATACTTTTTAAGCCAAAAATCATTTTTGCTTTTATTCACACTGCTCTTCTGCATAATTCCAGACATCTGTATTTAATAAACATTATAAAAAGATTTTAAAAGTACTAACATAGTGACTTAGGGCAATCTGGGATAGTACCCTTTTAAGTATTGGCACTTCTGGCAAGAGTTGATTTTGTTCTCTGTCCAAGTTTTTCAAGGAGTGAGTCAGTCTTTCACATATTATTACTGATATATTAGCTTTGCTGAAATGACATGCTTTTGTTCAGAACTGAACAAGGGTACCAACATGTTTCATGATAGAATCTGGAAATCTTGTATAACATGTTCTTGAGTTGATATTACTATTGCATTTGGTTGTTATTATCTTCAGACAATCATTTTACTCAGAAGGAAGATGCTTATTTTCTTTCATCCTCTGGAAGACCAATTATCTTGACATAAACTTTTTGATTTATTGGAGGTATTCACTGAAAACTGGTTGGCAGAAAAAAGGTCTTCCAAAAAGTCTGTGCAAAAAGGAGAGCTCCAGAAAGAATGTTCAGAATTCTTACTTGTTATTGGAAGGTCTTCAGGAAAAAATACCCTTATTTTCCCCCAGTTCTCGGTCAACTTATTCCTCATTGATTTGCATCAAACTAGTAAGGAGATCCAGTCTTCGGCAGCCAAAGAGGGCTTTGGCAAGCTTTCCAACTGTAGCACCTTTGGAGCCTTCCCTCATTACCCACTTAAGCAGCATTTGGTAAACTTTTTCTTTTAGTCCATCTCGTTCATAGTCGTGATCAATTTCATCAATCTCGGGATCACAGAAGCCCAGTTTACGAGCACAGTGCTTCCACTGTTTAGCCAACTTTTCTCTCACTAGATTCAGATGTTTCTCGGTCAGGACAGTAGTATTGTCTGCAAAAAGAAAAAGATCATAAGAAAATAACATTGTTTAACATTTCTTCTGCTCCTTTTGCTATCTCACCTGTCCTCCCCAACTATTTATTGGTAGTATCTGGAGACAGAATTTGAGTGATACAATCAGAAGTGGGTTTCATGGAGGCAGCACTACCCAATGATGCCAGGAAAGAAACGCCCAGTCAGAACACGTGTATTAACAGGTCAGTTGCTGGACTTGCTTTTTGATCTGAGGCTATCATAGGTTGTCACTTCAACCTGCAAAATTGAAAAGTTCTTATACAGTTGATGTCTGTATGATATATTTTATATTCTGGGACACTATTAATTTGTTTACTTAAGAATACACAGGGATAGTTTAATTAAGTATTGACTAACAAAAATAAACCAAATTTCAAAATCTTCCAATTTCTACGCGAATGAAGTAGTTGTGGCCCCTAGCCTGTCAGTGTTCAAGAAGCGTTTGGACAATGCTGTTAGATACATGGTTTAACTTTTAGGTTTCCCTGTGTGGTGTAAGGTGCTGGACTCTATGATCTTCATGGGTCCCTTCCAACTCAGGATATTCTATGATTTAAACTATAAGACAGGTGAGGACAACCAATCCTAACCCTGCTTCTACCAATTTGAGTGTTGTTATTCCTCTTGTTCTTGATGTATATGCATCTATACTTGCATCTGGTGTCTCATAAGAGGTCATGAAACTACAGGACAAATGAGGTACATGGTATTACAGAACAGTATTAACACAAACCCTTACTTGTTTTATACACTCTTAAGTATGTAGTAGAAAAGGACACAAACAGTTATTTCTCAAGTATCAGAGGGAGAAAGCTGTAGCAGATAAATATATGGGGAGAATATATCAAAACTAGGGAGATATTTCTCTTACCAAATATACCCATTGCTTCATAATGCATATAAGTTGCTTCTGTAGCAACAGGAGAAGTGCTGATGTGTTGATTGTGCTCTTCAATCTTCATGTGATTGTAGGATCCAATTTGAATTCCAGAACTGTTACTTATGTTGTACTTGATTGAATCTTCTGTATAAGGGAATTAAATACAATTTTATAAACAACTGCATATGGTTCAAAATGTCAAGAAGTAACATAAGAAGGAGGTAAGGAGGAAGAAGGTTCTGCTAACTGGGGAAGTGATTAAATGGTTTTATTGCATTTAATGTAGAAATGGCCATTTACTGGCAACTGTGAGCATATTTTCATTATGCGGTGTGATGACATAAATGTACTTTAGTGAAAGCCCATCCTATTCTATTCTATGACAAAGTGCCATAACCAAGCCTTACACGCTGGTAGTTATTAGACTGTAAATAATGTTCCCTGCACTTCAGGACTGAGTAGTAGCAGCCTCGCTTTTTGTTGGCTAACAGCTTCAGGAGGTCTTTACTTGAAAGCGCTTTTCGTTTAAATCTTAAAGCCTTACTTCTGCCTCTCAGCTTTACTTTCCATAAATGTAAGTTCAGGTTTACAGTTATGACTTCAAAGTTCTGTGAGACTACAGAAAATCATTTCTAGTTGCTCATAAGGTTTCTATATTCCATGTTACACTATGCTGATGGCATCTCTCTGTTTCACAACGTATTCCATCTCTGCTATCCAGGAGTATATTCTTCAGTTGTATATATTTTCACAGTGAATCACAGTGCACTACTTGCTCAGTGTTTGTTTCAACAACTTTTTTTTTTTTCCTCTCCTGTTCTGTACTTTTGGTTCTAAGGCAAAACTAGAATGTTTTCTGAGATGCCTTACCGAAAAACCCTACTCCTTTATTTTAAGGCCTGAATCCTCAGCAATAAAAGTCAACATGTATATGCACCGATTGCACAGCTAAATTGTGTGCATCTCTGGGAGCTTGCATCTGTGGTTTACTCTATGTGACTAGTTAAACACCTAATTTGGTGTTTTTTTTGCTTACAGTTGTCTGATTTCCACACATAACATGAAACTAAGTCACTATTCTAGTCATATTAGGTGACGTCAGTTTTCTATTCTCTTGACAATGTTTTCTGAACTCTGGATAATCATCTGTTAAACGTTCTAACTTTAGTTGAAATGGTGAATATCACCACCTGTCAAAAAATTCAAGTATGGATGCTTAAAATGATAGACCAAGCTCTGTATTTAATAACCCAAAATGAGGGCTAGATGCACAAACATCCTTGTTAGACACTCAATTGCAATGTGAAGTGTGGAAATCTATGGTGACATATGGAAATCTGACTACATTGCATTTAGTATTTGTTACTGAAACTGCTAGTCAGAAATATTTGTATGTATGCATGATTAGTTTCTAGAAGTTGCACAAAAGGAATGCATTTTATCATGTCTCAAAATATTGATTCCTGTATTATTTCCTTTTTTTTTGAGGTGAAAGGACCCAGGAAATAAGTTCATATTTTTAGCTAAAAAAACGAAGAAATCTCACATATTTGCTATTTTCTTACATGGCAACAAAATGAATCCAGCACAAGATATGAAAAAATGTACAAATGCTTTGTCAATATTAACAGTAAAAGTTACTGTGCTTATAAATTTCCTTTCCCAAGCCTCTACGCTTTGCTTGCTTGTCACGTTTGGGTCATCATCTAAAGACTCTAAGGGGCGTATAGTCAAGAAGACAGAAACCTGCTGTTTCAAGTTTTCTTTGTAAGTGTAAACCACTTACAAACTGTAAAAGTCTTGAAAGGGTTAATTAAAGAGTTCAGGGTGCCCCAAGCAACACAACTTGAAAGGAGCATATATTAACAACTCCTGAAGGTCAGGACAGAATTTCAGGGGTTTAAGACAGTTGAACTGTAGAGACCTGTGCCCCAAGGAAGGCTGATCAGCATGAAGCCTGCCACTAGAGATTTGTATTAAAAATCCAGAGCAAGAAAGGACAGGTGTCCCAAATGCATGTGTCGTTCAGGAGTTGGGTAGAGTCACAGCAAATTGACATTTAATCTAAGAAAGTGACTGGTTTAGGCGTACAGGAGATCTTACAATGCCTTCGTGTTTTTGAAAGCTCTTTTACATTAAAGATGATGTTGTCCTTGATCCATCAAATACACATTTAAGGGCGTGTACAGGTCCTGCTAGAGGCAGGAATTAGTTTTAGCTATGGTTAGAGGTATTAAGCAATAGCATAAACTATTTCAACATCTTGAAGTTTTTTGCTTTACTGACCAGGATGCAATGCATAGCCTGTTGGCTCCAGGACAGATGAAGGCTACAGCACTTACCTGTGTTTACTCTGGGTGCAGTAGGATAATACGTAAAAGTTCCCCTTGTAAAAGAAGTGACATCCTTGTTACCTAAACAAAAAGGGAAAACAAAAAAAAAATGCCAAAAGCATTATGTAAACAAAAAAGCAAATGTACTTAAAAATGACTGCCATATTTGTAACAGTATGAGTACATAGTTTGTGCTCTTAAATACAAAGAGATGAGAAGCTTTTTAATTAACAGGATTGTATCTCCTTGAATAACCCTAGTTAAAGCAATGACCTTATCGTGGTTTTGCTCAGTGACAAACAGCCTTAACTGTCCTTGGATCCCAGTGAGGGCAATGGGCTTCCACGTGGTATATGACTAGCTGGCTAGTAGATGGCAATCACAGCGCACCACAGTTATGGACTGAGCTGCCTCGTATCAGGTATTCAGACTGGAAAATTCCAGACTCCCAAGTGTGCTCGTACTGCTCACCGCTGAGCCTGACTGCGGTTTGTATTAGCAGGCTGCTTGCGACTGGCTCTAGCAAAGGCAGGGGACACCACTGCACCTTCTGCCAGTGGCAGTAATGTCTGGCAGAAATGTACCTTCCTGCCCAGGGCAGTAATCAATTTGGATGCCCACAGATGAGCTCTGCAACTCATTGATGGGGCAGTAGGAGTGACTGGGTTATGGTCACCCAACAAGTCGATGGAAGGCATCTCGGCCTGCTATCTGCCACGCTATTGCACGCACCCTCCCTATAATAACTATTTTCTTTTTTTCTTTCAAACAGAAGATTTTACTTTATTAGTGATGTCGACAGTTCTAATCCCTGCCTTCTGACATGACAGCTCTCAGATTCATTTCAGTAAATAAACTCACATAAACAACTAATCACAGTCTCTGCATAAATAATTTAACAGAATAACACCTTTGTGGCATTCTGCCTGTAAACAGCTAGGCACCCTTGATTTTCTTGTGAGATGATCTGGAAAAGAATGCCACACTAAAAATATCCAATATTTAGTAGGAGCAGGCTAAGTATCTCATGCTACCTCTAGTCCCTAGAAGTTACATCTTATAGGCTCTAGTTGCCATTTATTTATACTTTTTGCCAATGCTCAGTGTTCTCTTTCTTATCTCCATACCTTTCTACTCCACAGCTCACTAGCAAATACCAACAGAAGCTCCCCATCAGCACCAGGCAGAGCTCTCTGGAGAAACCAGTTATGAGCCTTAGCTCCTTGTTGGCTCCCTGAGCTCAGGGGTCTCTTACCTTGCTGCAAATCAAGCTAAGAATACCCATCTATTTTCTGAAATGCTACAAATGTTGTTTCTGCACAAGCAGAACCTATGGTATAAGTGTTACATTTTTGAGTGTCAAAAGTTTTCCTTTGCTTTCCTAGAATGATTGGTAGCAGCTTTTGGTTTCGGTAGCTGCTGTAGCAATATCTGCTGTCTGCTATTACTTGGCTGGTAGCTGAAGAGTTAAGCATTGGGTCTGATGCTCCTCTATTACATTGATCCTTTAGAAATGGTTCACTTGAAGTTAACAGCCTGTAATCAGTGAAAGCAGCATAATGAAGTCAAAGCTAGAGCGTTTTAGTGACCTGAATTAACTTCAAGTAAACAAAGAGAACTTCATGAAATAAATTCACCTTTGCTGTATCACAGATCAACTGTTAGCAATAAGCAGGTTGTTGTTACATAAACTACAAAACACTCTTGGCTACTTCATTTTTAGAGAGCAAGTGTGTTGTCAGAAACATAGGTGTTGGGGAAGGAGGAATCTCACCCGTATCGGTGTCTGCATTCTTTAGATACCAGTTCACGTTGGACTGCAGGTTTGAGCCAGATTCAGGCACAGGAGGTTTACTTAGGCTAAAGGTACTGGCTGAACACAATCCATGGAGACCCTCTGTGTTTCCTGTTAGAAGACTGTTAGGGTTTGGCCCATAAAAAGTATCTACATTTCCCCGTTTTGGTGTTGCTGCAGCTGGCTGTGGCCAAAAGTATGGATTAGTGTTTGATCCTGTTTTTTCAGCTCTTGGATACAGTTCACTCTGTGGAGTAGGAGGTGACTTTGCAAATGGATCGTAGGAAACTCTTCGTCTCCTTTCTTCCTCCCTCATTTCAGGGGTATATACTACAGGTGGAACTGCTTTATCCATCCGGCTCCCGAATACATGGTAGTTGTATTCACACTGAAGTTTTCTTTCTAGATTACCAGCAGATGTAAACGAGGTCTCACAGCTCTCAACAGGCTGGTTCTCAGGAGAGGCAGTAAACAGGGCTTCATTAACCTGACTGGTCATGGGACCTTGAGAGCTGTGTAGAGAATTAGGCTGATCTGAAAGGGAGGAAAATTAAATATTTAAATACATCCAAATGCAAGTATATAACTTGTCGCGATGACACTAAAATCTATTAATCTACCTTTAATATTACAGTAATATATAAAAGGTGAAAATATAACATTACTTCCAGCATAAGCAGTGTTTTCTTTTATAGAATGGCTTCACTGAGAAGTATTACAGATTTTTATCTAGGAAGTACAGGCTTGTTTAAGCTATCAGTGTCAAAATCTCACTTAGTCAAGTGGTGTCCGAATTCACTGCATACTCTGCTTATATTGACATCAAGTTCTCAGCCACTGAAACAAACAGTTCCTGGAGGCATTTGTAGGGTCTGATTTAATAGTGTGTCTCCACTGGCATTAACTGGAGTTTAATCAGTGCAAAATTGGAGTGTTACAGGATAGAAAATAACACCACTGTAATAGGTGTTACTTCATACAGCACAAATAATTTGTCATTAAAGTCATGTTTGCAAATTATTACGTAAAATAACCCTGGGTATTTCATGATAAATCCTTTTTATCTAGTTTATTCTTCATAGTCCCAAAGAATACGTTTTTACAAATAATGCCTACCAGATAAAATAGTCTGTATCATCTACATCTTTCAAACTAATTCTCACTATCGAAGGAAGTGTTACTTCAGTCTTGAACTATATTGAGTTATGATCTGGATCATGCTGCAGCATTCCAAGACTAAACAAGAATGTAAAAAATCTGCTTGTTACTACTTGTTCTTGTGTTTTTAAGGGTAAGACTACAGGTGCTTTCTTAAAAAGTTCCGAAAGCTTCAGAGTTTCTAGAAAACATTGTACATTGCCTAAAGCTAGGGACTCTTACAGACCACTGTGAAATTGGAATAAAGTGTATGTATGTGCTTCTACTTAGCTCAGATAATGCCAGTGAACTGGTTTTGGTTTTGGTTTTTTTTTTCCCCCAAATTACATGAATTCAGTCCATATTAGGCAGGACCAAAACTAGTTCCCTCTGATGACTCTGTATTAGTACACCTTCAGTCTGACTCACTCTGCTTCTTTTGTTCCTGCTGCTAGAGAGGGAGTGGGAGGAATAAGCTAATACAGAAACAACCTCATCAAAAGTGACAGTTATTAGCAATTTGGTATTAGCATAAACTATATGGCATCCATTCTCCAAGGCAAACTTGAGATGTATGAACAGATCCTGTGGAATATCTTTCACTACCACCGTCTGAGTAATGCCCATTGACTGGAGAAAAAAAACTGACTTTGACTGACAGGCTGTCAAGATAGTATCTTTCTGCAGTGTAGATTCACAATAAAGCCTTTTGTATTTAAAACACAAGAGCATCTGTAATCTGCTGCAGTCATACGTGATTATTTCTGCTAGGGAAATGTAATTAAACTCATTTAAAAATATAGCAGCAGGGCTGCCCTACTAAGTCCATCAGTTCTGCTGAAGAACAGTTATGGCAAACCTAGATTTGGGGGAGATTTGTGAGTTGCATGTTACAGTTTAACATTATTCATTTAATAATGTCTTTCAAATGGTGTGAGCAAAGTTAGCAGGATTTTATTTCTACTGAATTTGATATTGTTGCAAGTGTGGCATTGATAGTGTTGCAAATATGATCCTATATTCTCTTCCATTAAGAAACTTCGGTAAAAGAATTCCAGATACACTACTACAAAACTGTAACTATATCATCACGTATTAGTGAGACAGCTCTATAAAACCATGAAACATGCAACTCATCCAAGATTTGATAGAAAATATGAGAGAAAGGAATTCATCTATTAGTCCTCCTCAGATAGATTCCTTAGAGAGCAAGATCGTAAACGAAGGAATACGTTATAATTATGCGTCCTGGTCGTATTCAGAGCATTCATAAAAAAGGCTGGAGTGGGAAAAAGGTAAGTCTTCATGAAATAAGTCTTCATGAAATTAAAGCCTACAGACCAAGCAGTTGGCATGACTAAAAGGATGGGAAGAAAGATCAAGTATGAAAAGTAATTATCAAAGTGACCATTGAAAAGTCTAATGTTAAACAAAATTTTCGGCATGGGAGAGGAAAGCAAAAGAGTGTAAAACAAAATGGGTTCAAACTGTAGATTGTGAAAAATTCAAAACAGTAAGTATGACTTTGGGGAGCCTGGGAGCAAATTTAAATCTTTTTGATTACAATTCTCTCTGAAGCACTGAATAATTGAGTCTCTTCATAACCCCTTAATGGTAAGATTACTTACTTTGTACATATACACAACTTTATCTTTGGCAGAATACACAGAATAATGATGTGCTGGTAAGTGACTTACCTACTTGATCATTACTGGTATCTTCTGCTACAGCATCTATTTGAAGGGACTGCATCCTATTCAGCAGTTCATTTGACTCGGGCCACATTTTCTGCACGTAAGAAAGAACAAATGATCAAGTTATAGGCAAAAGCTCAACCAAAGGGAGTACCTGTAGAATAGGAAACAGCACAGCTTCACAGTGAAGTGACCTGGATGAACAAATTCTGTGAATCTGTGGGAAGAGATCGCATACTCTGTTACAGAGAGCACAGCCTGACAGAAAATACCCATTGCTTTGCTACAGATGGGCAAAATCTTTTCTTCAATGAAGGGAGGAAAGGCTGCAATGCAACTGCAGTATACTCTGAGTTGGCCAAACAATACCCTTGTCTACATGAGTATGAGCTTAATCCAGACAGAGTGGTTTTGGATTGTGTGTCTTGTACTTCTAGCTAGACTTTCTGCAAGCAATCTTGGTGAGAGGATGCTGCTGAGGTAAAGGTAGCAAATGTACATCCTGTTTTGTGGATCTATATTTAGTAAGTACATTCATCAACAGGGAAGAGGTGAGGAAGATGATTTACATTCAGGTCTGGCCACACTGACTTTTATGAAGAGTATTAGGAACAAGGAGTTCAGAGCGAATCTTCAGAAAGATACAGTACAATTTCCTTTCTGTAAACCCTCATCCTTGCTTCGCTAGAGTGAAGGCAAAATCCATTCTTGTTCTATTCTTTTGATGTTCCCATTATTCAGACTTCACTGGAAGTAAAAAAAAAAAAAAAAGAAATTTTTACCTGGAAAAATTATTTCTCAATTTCCCCCAGTGCTTCTTACTCGTAAAATAATTTCTAAAGGTAGGGTTTGGTGGTTGTTTTTTGTGTGGTGTTTTTTTTGTTTGTTTGTTTTTTAATTAAACCCAAGAACTACTTTCACAGATTAAAAATCAACAACTACTCTCTCTTCCCAAAAAATCTACTTCCTTTTGAAAGTAAAAGATGACATTCTAAAGCACATTACAACCTTAGGGCCTTAGATTTTACTTGAGTAACTAAACTGCTTGAGTAGGGGGGTTGGACCAGATGACCTCCAGAGATCCCCTCCTACACCATTCTGTGATTCTGTGGTCCTTTTAGTTAGGAGGCAGTGGACTCTGCTTCCATGATTGCTAGTGGGGGAGGGGGGAAAAGGCTATGCTCAAACCCCCTAACTCGTGTTGCTACTGAAGCTGTACTAGTAGTTCACCACGTTGACTTGCCCTGGATGCTGTATTCACATTCTGTGCCCTGATTGGAATGGATGCTTTCCATCCTGAGAAAGTAATAGACTCATGGCCCATTTTCTAAACAGTCCTGTGGTCCCTATGATTTGAGAGGTATATTTGCAGAGAGCTAATGCAGCTAGTATAATTGGCCATGATCCTGATTTGGGGCCACTATGATAAATTAGGTATATACTTCACATTGTGAGTTAGTTTGGTCAAATCAGTCCAAGAAATTGGTTTCATCAGTTTCATTTTGCAAAACTCTATTGCTTTTTTGAACAGTCACTGGTGCTTCATAAACATCACATGTTCTCTAAACCAGAAACTTTCATTTCCACAATTATAGACTTGGTGACAGAAGGAAGCACGTTAAAGAAAACTGTAAATGAATGGTTTCACAAGGAAGTTGTTTTTCTTTTCTTAGTTAAAATAACTGGGTATGTACTCTTCTGAGCCTCACTTCACTGCAAAGATTAAACTCCTAATGCCAGCAGTTCTCACCGATAGCTGTCAGTACTATTGAAGTGAGTAAACTGATAAAATCTGTGATAAAAAGGTTCCATAATCAACCCAATTGTTCAAGAAGTTATCATTCTTTTATTTTCAGTCAGGAAATTATTCTTTTTATCATGATTTATAAATCTACAGCCTGAAAAGTAAAAGAAACCAACTTGGGCACTCAGGAAAAACATCTGATTTCAAATCTTCCCTGTTGTTATTACTGCAGTATAGCTTCCTGGTCTCAAGCAGGCTGGGACTCATTAGACACAACCTGAACGTAGGACAAAAATTACCAAGAATTTACAGAGTTTTTTACACTTACTCTAAATCAGATTCTGCCACTTGTGAACCTCTAGGAATAACATTTTATTTCATGAGTGACACTTATTGGATATATGAGGAGCTCTTGCAAAGTTTTATCACAGAATCAGAGTGTCATTTAGGTAGGACTAGACGTTGGGGGACCTCAGTCCCACCTTCTGCTCAAAACAGGGTCACCTATGGGATCAGAGTTGGTAGCTCAGAGCTTTGTGCAGTTGGGTGTTAAAAACCTCCAATGATGGTGACTGGACAACCTCCTTAGGTAACTTGCTCCGCTGCTTAGCTGTCCTCATAGGGAAGTTTTTTTTCCTCTTACATCCAGTTTGAATCTCTCTTGTTTCAGTTTATGTCCGCTGTCTCTTGTCCTCCTACTGTGCACTGCTGTGAAGAGCTTGGCTCTATCTTCTCAATAAACTCCTCATAGGTAGGGGCAGGCTCCTATTTAAGTCCCTCCAAACCCATTGCATGTCTGGGCTGAAATAGCCCTGGTCCCTTAGCCCCATCTCGCATGGCAGGACTAACAAGTGCTGAGCAGATCTGCTCGATCTGCTGCCTGTGACACTGTTGGTACAGCCTGGGATGCTGCTGGCCTTCCTGGTTGCCAAGCAGGCTGTGGCTGGTGCCCAGGTTGCTGCTCAATACCCTGAGGTCCTTCTCAGCAGTGCTGCTCCCCGGCCAGGCAGCCCCCAGTTGGCACTGAAGTCACGGTGCAGCAGGTGCAGCACGTCGCACTTGTCCTTTCTGAATTTTACAAGGTTTCTGTCACCCCATTCCTCCAGCCTGCAGCTGGCAGACTTGCCCTTGTGCCCTATTGACTGGTCCTCCCAGTTTGGTGTCACCTGCACACCTTATGAGAGTATGTTCCACCACTTCCCTGAGGTCACTGATAAAGGAATAAACCAGGGAAGGTCCCTGTATAGTAGACCCCTGCACTACTGCAGCTGTTACTGGCCTCCAGGTGAAGTAGGACCCGTTAACCGCTCCCTTTGAGACTCACCATCCAACTTGTTTTCATCTGCCCCTTCAGACAGTAACATTCGAACTTGGATACCAGAATATTTCGGGAGACAGTACTGAAAATCTTCCTAAAATTGAGGTAAATTACATGCACTACTCTTCCCTTATTCACAAATCCAGCCATTTTATCACAGAAGGATATCAGGTCAGTCAAGCATCGTCAGTCTCAAAGTGGCAGAACCTGACCATAACTGGGGTTGGGGAGAGGGGATGTGGGGAACTTACAGTTTAAAATGCTTAGAAAGTTACTCACTTTTGACTTCTTCAGATCATCTTCAATATTTTTTCCTAGACTTTGATAGTAAAATGGCTTGTATCTTTGACTAATTTCTGCAAAAAGAAAAGAACGAAGTGAAAGTGGTTTTCAATGGAAAATAAGTGATTTATACTGTTAACAATTTTGATGCATAAGGATTGAATAAAGACTTGTTTGAAGTCAGAAACAGGAAAATTACACATATACTTGGAATCTGCTCACATGGCTCATTTAGCCTTAATATGTAACAAGAAAAGGATGATTTCCAGGGATTTTTTTTGTTGCTGTTGTATTGCTTTTTAGGGTGAAAGATCTCTGTCTATGATCTGTGGCTGACAGCACCTTGATTTGACTGGCCAAAAGACTGGTTGCCACATTTTAAGAAATAAGATACATTCAGTTGCATTCAGCTATTTGATAAACAACTAGCCTGTCTCTGCTAAAGACGGAATTACTGAAATAATCTACTAACATGGTAAATATCAGTATTTTGCATATGGGAAAATTAGAAGCTAAGACCCATTGCAAGTATAAACAAAATCCATTAGCAGTAGATTATGCAAGTTAAATGTGGAAATAGTAGATGGGTTCCTCCTGGTATACAAATTTCCCATGAGTATTTAAGTACATGACTTGTATATGAAGCTCTTGGTGCCTCTGTCTAAATCCAAACCTTCACTTCCTGTTATGTGTAGGTTTTTTTTTGTGGTGGGTTTTTGGTTTTCTTTTTGCTTGTTGTTGTTTTGGGGTTCTTTTGGGGTTGGTTGTTTTTTTTTTTTGGCATTACATATTGAGGCAGAAAGAAGAGACACAAGGAGATACAGAATTTTGACTTATTTGCTGAATGCTCTTAGTCTCCTTCCCAGATAATTCAGTCAAGACTTTTACTGACTGCAAGTGTTTTGGGATCTGACCACACAAAAGGATGATTAGCTAGTCAAAGGCTCTTGCATTGCTCATGGAAGGCTAAGCTGGGACAGCTTGTGAAGCTAGTTTCGATATGGTATTTTCTCAGTCATACCCAAGATATACTATGCCCCTTGATGTTAGCTTCTCTGTAAATTTCAGCAGGAAGATTATACTATGCTGAAGATAAATTATCAGCAGGTTCAAAGCCTCTTAGCTCCATCCACTCACTAGTATTTCTCGAATCCATAAATGTTGGACCAGATCCCATTTTCAGTCAGGGTACAGGGACCATGCTTTACTGGGCATATGAATTGATATTTCTATTTTCAAAGCAAAAATTTATATTTTAAGAGGAAAACACTCAAGTTTGTTTTGCTGCATTACAAACTATTGACGAACATGTAACAAAAAGAATCCCAAAACGATGCCTTACCTGCAAACGTTGGCCGTTTCTCTGACTCTTGCTCCCAGCATTGTTTCATTAAGTCAATAATTTCCACTGGACATTTATCAGTGATCTCCTTTATGTCTGGTCTGTTTCCATTCATGATGCCAAAGCAAATCTGGGCTTCATTTATACAATCTGAAAAATAAAATTTCCTATCAGATCCTGACCACGGGTTTTGCTACCTTTCTGTAGGTAAAAGAAATAGTGAAGCAGCACCCTGTGTGTTTGTGGATATGTAAAAGAAGATATCACCGATAGATGTCTGATTTACAGTACAAATCTCTCACATTAGTGAATTTGAATCCACTGCCCTAACTTCCAGGGATTAGAGATTTATTTTAAGATTAATGGATTTACTCTTATATGTAAGACATGCCCAGTGTGAGTAAGGGTGACGGATCCATCTCTCTAGAACCTGAATCTCAGTTATGCTCTGCACTAGCTACGGACACGAAGATGGCCACACGGGCAACGTTTAGTCATTCAGTTAGGAAAAAATCCATTCAAAATTATAAACACATTACTCTGGAATTCCATAGTCTGCTCCTATTGCTCTACATGAGCACATTACTGCATGTTGAGAAATAAGCACCACACAGCTGAGAAGCAGTAACTGGCTGTGTGACCATTCCTGTTAAAAGAAAAACCACATGTAACTAGCCCACCTTAGGAAACAGCGTACATCAGTTTCCATCCTGGCCTGCCCAAGGTTTGTCTAACTTCTGCCACTGAGTGCAGGTTTATGCCCACACCATGTGGATGTGAATAAATCGGGCTCAAGCCTGCATTTCAATTCAGATGTCCTTGTCCATGCTTAGAAGTCAGGAATGATGCAAGTAACGCCTCTTACTGGCCATAAGGTGCCTAACAGGCACTATTCTTGGGCATAGGCGATTTAATCTGCTAATCTTAATTTTATAACTTTAAATGGTTAACATTTGTAACTTAATTTTGTGATAGAGTCCTTTTGGAAGTAACTTACGTTCATATGGCTCTTTGTTAGCAAAAATTGCCCAGATCACTATGCCGAAGCTGTAAACATCTGATTTCTCCACAGGTTTTACATTAAGACAGCGTAAATGCTCTGGGGCCATATAGAAAAGAGTCCCAGCATTGTTCTGGCAAGTGCTTTTGATTTGCTTCTGTCGGACAGTCTCTTCTTGGGTCAGCCGACTCCAGGTCTTAAAGGAGGCAACACCAAGATCTGCAATCTGAAAAATGACACACATCAGACCTAGTGCTGTGATGAAGAGGAGATAAACAAGTATTTCACCCAGTGCTCAATTTTATAATGAATAGCTGGTAATAATTTATCTAAAAATGAAACACTGCAAAAAATGCAACTACAGGAAAGGAAAACAAACTATTTGCCATTTTATGGGTTTTTTTTGCCTAAATAAAGTATCACTGCCCACTGGGAACCGTTAGGCTGAACGTCATTATTAACTTAACCCCACTTGGAACAAGCACACAATCTGAAGAAAAAAGAAGTTTGTTTTTGCTCATATTGACAATCACGTTCAAGATCTGCTTGCAGTGCTCGTGGCAGAACAGAAGATCGATATGACAAGAAGTAAGATTCAAATCCAGAAGTAATCTATGAGATGGGCAGATATTCCTCCTCCCTCACTGCCCTTTCCATTTAGATTCCACTTAGCTCAACTTCCTTAGATCTTCCTAAAGAAAGGGGGAGGAAGAGGGTGTAAAATGTCGTGATGTGTATGGCAAAGATATGGAAAAGGATAGCATGGAATAAGTTAAAGCAGGGATACCTGGGTACTGTGTGCTTGACAAGGAGACATTGCTGAAACCTTAGGGTGCAGTTTTACAACTAGACTAATGGCTGATGGTGAAGAAAGTAATCCTTCCCTCCTTTTCCCACAGCCTCCTGTTATGTGCTCCCTCTGCTCCTTCTGTTCCAGCGCTGACACTTACCTGACACTGGGAAGACCTAGTGCAAAGCACACAAATGGCTTGCTGAATCAAGTGCTCCCCAACGGAAGGGTAGCACTGCCAACAAGGCGAATTGTAATCTGCTGGTTTGGCTTCCTAAATCAGGGCAGGGTGGTCAGATTAACATCAGTGCTAACGCAAGGGAACAGGAGGTCAACAGGAGAGGAACAATGGAAGAAAATGGGACTGCCTCTCTTGGTCACAGGCAGCTCTCAAACTGAGTTGTGTAACCCCATCACTTCAGATAAAACTGTGGTGACACCATGCCTCACTTCTAACTTGCTTTTCTCTCTTGTTGCCTCTAACTAGCTTATTGTTCCTCTTGAGTTTCTGAAGGTTTGGGCTAAATTTTGAGGTGATGTATTCAGAGGAAGAAGAAAATGCAAGTGACATCCTGCTGAGGAAGCAGGAGTCCAAGTTCATGTCTACAAGTGAAAGGAGGTCTAATGTGATAGAGGAAGATATGATATAAATCTTCCTACGTAGTTTCCTAGAACAACTATTTCCTTTTGTAAATATTGGCAATATTAGACAAGCAGATAAATCATACTGCTGCCTTAAATGATACTTTTGATCAAGTCTGCTTAAGGAAGTCTGATCCGATTCTGAATTTGATCCTGGGTTCCAGGTTCAGTTTCTCATGTATTGTGATGATAACCGAGTTTGGTCCTGTCCATATAAGCACGCTGAAACCCAAAAAACCATCCAATTTACATTTAAAGCAGATCATGATGTTTTTTTTAATTTTGGTAAAAAAAATATAGTTTATAACTCTTACCTGCAAGCTGCTCATACTGCACTAGGACTCGCTACTATATTAACCTTGTCAAACCACTTCCCGCTAATATATGTGTGAGAAATATCCAATGACAGAGCTCTCTTCACAGGAATTTATTCTGTAGTTTCATACTGTAATGGGGTGATTATTTCAGCAACTCACCTTGACCAGAGACAGGACTTTTGATGAGGACTGCTGCAAATTCTACTCAGGTTTATTCAGCAGTAGGCTCTGTATCTATGTGTCTTGACCCAAAAGCCCACTAAAGTTAATAGAAGGGCTTGGAACAGGCTTATAAACCATTCTTTGAAGTAGTTTCCTGCTGCTTTTTTTGTAGCTGCTGGCTGTCATTTAAAAATGATGACTAAGGGAAAAAAGAGGGAGACAAAAGAGGAAAAGATAATAGGCAAAAGAAGGAAAAGAATAAAAAGGAGGACGTGAAGGCAGGAGGAGAAATTACAGCAATAAAGGACAAAAGGCATGAGCCATAAGACATTCTTTGGTTTCAATCTCTGTGTGTCAAGGTTTGTTTTTTTGTTTCTAGCTGCTTTGTTATTTGTAGTTCATTAATTCTCAACAATATTATTTGGTTTTTTTAATACTCTTAGTGATTTTTTTTTCCCCAGATGGGGGGAAGATTATACAAATCTCAGGCTCAGAGGTTTTATACTCTCTTAGCGATAGCTCGATAGACTACAAAGGAGTTCATCTACCAATCAGGAATATTAACCAATGCAGCTGAACTGGATTCTTCAACGCAAATCATCAGCTTTGTCCATTTACATTCTAACAAGTACCTTAATGTGGAAGTCTGTGTCCACAAGGATGTTTTCTGGTTTTAGGTCTTTGTGTACGAAACCTTGCTCATGCAGATAAAGCATTCCTTCTGTGATCTCCAGCACAAAACGCCCTTTCACTGACAAAGGCAGTGAGAGCTAAAATAAAGAACAGAACAGAAGTGCCATCTATTAAAAAATGCTACTACAACCATCAAATTAAAAAACAGTCTTTAAAAAAGTTTCTTTCTCAGTCCTAAGAGTAGCTCTGCTTAAGCCAGGGTAAAAAAGAACTGAGGTCATTCTTGGATCTAAATTTTCACATTAAAGTAATTCTAGAGTCACTCCATATTTACAAAAGCATTCTTCTTTAGCAAATTCTCCACATATCTCTACAAACACTCCTATAACTCTGAACCTATAACTGTGGTCTGCTCCTCTGTGATGCGCAGAAAAGCCATAGCTGTCCTCTGCTGTCTCTAGAGAAGGTGGGGCTGCCACTGACTCTTTAATACAGAAAGGAGAATTAGAAATGAAAGACTCTGTTCTTTGGAGACAGCAGTAACATCCTGTCCCTTTCAAGCATCTTATGAACCCTAAGGAGCGGCAAGGGATGAAGCAATTCGCTGCTCACTTTCTGTAGCACTTTCATCATGTTCCCCCGGTCCACATACTCCATCACAAGTGAGTAGTTTCCGTCTTCCAAAATTATACCTAGTAGTTTTACCACACGATCATGCTGCAGTCTGCGCATAATCCTGCCTTCTTCAAGGAGGGAAGCATTATATCTGTAAAACAGAAATTACACTGAATTTAGGTGCCAGGCTAGAAAGAACACAGGGATGAAAGTGCTGTTGATTCATAATGAAAACAATGGCCAAAAATGTCAATATTGCTAGAGCCACTGTAAGATGAACCATACCTTCAGCTGGTTTTGAATTGATACAGCTTTGTTCGTGCCAGGCTATATTCTCTAAGCCTCAAATGCCTTGCACAGAGACTGTCTGCTCAGCCTGATTTTAAGGCCTGCTTTTCAGAAAGTGCATAAGCATTCTTTTTGTTGGTGCATTGCTGGTTGTGTATGTCCAAATCCCTCAACTGGGTGCGATCAGGACAGCGCAGGGCTGAAAGAGCCTTTGGACAAGGAGGTTCAAGACACACTCCACTACCTCTGGTACAGGAAACTATACAGGTCTCTTTCCCAGAGGGCTGGTATTCATGTTGACGTTCAAAATTGATTTATTACAGGGGATCCACCCACACACTGGATGGTGATAACATTTACTAACGATTACTGGTTTAGGATGAATTCAAAGCCTAACTCTTTACCTGGGCCTCGGTACAACCCATCAATAGTCACAGGTACACAGCTGGGAGCTCACTAAGGGTGTTAAAGAAGGATGGTACCCATTATATTAGTCTTCTTTTTACTATTGCTCCTGTTCTAGTCATTGGCAAAAGGATGCAAGAAAATCTTGAGACTATGTCGCTTGCTAATGCTTTCCTACCCTGTGACTTAAAAGGAAACAGCTTTCTCCCTCTGTGTTCCTCTAGTACGAGAGAAGAAAGTGGCTGTTCTGTTTGCATTAGGCTCAACTGCAATTTGCTTAAGACTTTTGGTTCAAGACTTTAAGGAATAACAAACTTATGAGCCTGTGTAGTGAGAAAGTAAAAACACAAACCCAAAAATAAACCAGGCAGGCTTGTCCATTTTAAGTGTGTTCATGCCAAACTGTCAGTGCAGTTTGCAAACTACTAGAATCTCTTAATTCGCTTTCCACTGGCAAAATAAAAACTCAGTTAATTTATTTATTATAACCCAAACTAGAAAAAACATGGGGTTTTGTCTCTCTGCAATGGATGACTCATGGGAGAGTTTTAGGATTGTTATGGCTCTGCAATGTGACCTGAATCCACTGAAATCAACAGCTAATTCAATCCCTGAATTAAATCAGTGAGCTTGGCTCACTCTGCTTTTTCTCAAGGGAGAGAGGGTTACATTCTTGGTATTATACATGTGGGGTTGGAGTTCTGCTGATAGCTCATGTGTGTTTAGGTCCTAGTGGACATGTACGATTGGACAATTGTATTGAAAATTGATCTGCATGCTTGAAAATATCATATGCCCACTGAGTTCATGCATTTCCTTAAGTGTGCAAGAGCCCTCGATTCTTAACAATTCACAGTCGTGCTCACCTTGCAACAGAAAACAGGAACTTCACTGGAACAATGAGTTTAAATAAAAAAGTTGGCTTGTGAGGGAAAAAAAGGAAAATTTGCAGGACAGCTGCTAGTATCGTCTTTTTTCCCCACATACAGTATCTCCAGAATCCAAAGATCTGAAATTATTATACTTCATTTAGATTTATCTCCATTGAATTTAGAGGATTCCTTAGACTAACTGAAAGATAAAAATCAGAACTAAGATCTGTAACTTACTCAGTGCGCTGGGGTCCTGTATACACTTTTTTTAATACTACATATCCATGTTTCTTGTGAAAGCATAAAGAAATTGTTCCAAATCCTCCAGCGTCTAATTGCTTTTTTTCAAGCAAATCCTGGGTGTTCATGTGGATGTCTTCCAGAGACATGTTTGCAGTCTTTGTGGCTTAGCAATTAAAACAAAATCAAGTACCCTAGTGCTTCTGGACCTTCCACCTATAAAGGAGGAAAAAGAAGTGTCATTATCAAGCATTTAGCTGTTCCACTAAATAAGCATCTATGTAAGGAGTGGGACACAAGCATATATTCTCGTGACCCTTATGAACAAAGGACCTCAGTTTGAAACCAAGGATGCTGTTCTTCTCACAGGATGAGACCTAAAGATCACAAGGATTTATCCTCTCAACCCATTACAGTTATATTAAGTCAATGTAAATCCATTTCTCCACCTGAGGATCTCAAAGTGCTGTTAATAAATAGTTTTCATCCATATAATATGCAGTAGATCAGTACTGTCTCTACACTTCACATTTGCAAAAACTGAAACCCAAAAAAATCACGGGCCACGGTCCCAAAGGCAGGTAATGCCTAGTGATTCTGACAGGTATCTCGTTTTCTAAATTGCCTGAACATGGGCCTGTCAGGTGCCCAGATACTTCTATAACTCTAAGCTACCTTTTAGGCATCTTTGCAAATCCAGCTCTAAAGGGTTTGCTTAAAGCTTAAAACAAACAAACAAACGAAAGATTTCTCTGGAGGTGAAACAAAGAACCCAGCTTCTGTGCAAAGCTTATTTTCAGAGCTGTCCGAATTTAAGGAGACAAGTGCTAGGAAGGACTGTGGTGGGGATATAAGGCAACTTCTCCCCCACCTCTCAAAAAGAAGAGGAACAAAGAAATTGTGAAGGCTTGTACTAACTCCTAAGTGCACCAAGAGAAAAAGAGCACTTGGGGGAGCCTATGAAATGGGTAGATGAGTAAACCCCAGGACAACAGAATAATTTTAAGCCTTTGATAAAGCTGTGGTGCTCTCTTGCCTAACATGTCTCTAAAGAGGTAAAACCTTAAAAGAAGGCTAGACAGGCAGTACCTTTGGCACACACCAGCAAGCTGCGTCGCTAGCACAGGTGCAAGCCACAAGCTTTGTTTTTTCCTGACTGAACTTCTACCTTAAGCACCTTATATCAGGTAAGGAAACAGTTTGCTGAGAAAAGGCAAAATCCAAGAGACTTAGCAGGGCTGTTCAGTTGCCATTCCTCTTGGGTGACTACAACACAGATATACAAAACTAGGAGAAAAGCACCATTTCAAAGTGCCACGATCAGCAACAGTAGATTATTTGGGTCATTAAGAGCTCTAAATAGTGTAGCAAAGGGATTCCCACATTTTTCAGACCAGCAAGTGACTCCTGTAAACCACTGTGCACCTGTATCATCAAATCTCTAATTGAAAAGATTGCTTAATTATGAGCATCAGCTGCAGTCTAATTACCACAGCCTCTTTCTAGAGCCTGGGAACTAAGGAGGTAGCGAAAGTGTCTGTAGAAAGTAGGTGTCTGAGGGAAGAGAGATGTTTATGTGCAGATTTGGAAATTGTCTGGTCAGTTCAATACTGACAAGCCAAAGCAGGGAAGAGTAAACTTAATTAAAAAAAAAAAGTGTTGCGCCTGTAGAAGAGAGAAAGCAAGAACTTCCTCTTCCAAGTGTATATATACTCTAAGGGCTGTTGCTGTACAGACAGGGAACATCCTCTTTACATCTGGAGCACTGTGCTCTCTTCAGAGTTTTCTTCTCTAGCTTTCCTGACTTTGAAATGATGCAGATTTTGTTTTGCTGGAGTGCTAGCCTTCATTATGAGCACAGGCCTGAGGCTATGGCTGTATTCATTTAGTAAGAAGGTAAGCTCTGCTATGCCTAATAATTGTTAGGGGAGAGGAGATTGTTGTGGTTTGTTTGTTGTTTTTTTTTTTAATTCCTTTACAGTTAATCAAATAGCTGAGTAACAAATGACTCATAGCAGTGCCAAGAATACTGCTGCTCTCATAGGTGAGCTTTCACCTCCCTGGAAGTTTCTGGTGATGGTTCTCTGGCTTTCTTGGGGTGGTGCTACTGACTGTTGTGCAGATGGGGTGTGTGTCACAGGTATAAAGGCCTGAATTCAGTCGTGAGGCTTTAACGTGGCATGAACTAACATCTTGCTGCTTTATCAGGGTCTCCCTTTCAAGAATTGGTTCAAAGTCACATATATGTTAGCATGTTAGTCACATGCTAACAGTAATTATGTATCTAGGTAGTAGTTATTCTTGTAAAAATTGCATGTGCTTTTCTTGTGAATGCAAATTAGATGTATATTTTTGAATGTTGACTTTCTAAAGTTGCATTAATACTATCGATAGCTTGAGGCTGCCATTCAGTACCATATAACCTGATGAAAACCAGCCCTGCCTCAAACCGCAACAATATAGGACTTTGATCCTATTTACATTGCTAATACCTGTTCCTACCAAGCAGTGTGTAATCACTGTAACCAGAAGGCTTGGAAATTCAGAAGTAGTAATAACTACTGAAATCATAAGATATCTGCTGAAATGGGCTGAATAACATTCAACAGAGGGAATTTTCTCATAAGATGGGAGGGAACCCTCCTCCTTGGACATGCTCTTACTACTAGGATGCCACTACTGTTTTTTTGTTGTTGTTATTAAGTAGTGAGGTACTCTGAGTAAAAGCTCTTTGATCTTAAGACATTTCAAACTCAAAGTGTTTTTGTAGGATGGCTATCATAGGAAAGCAATCTCTAGCCAGGTTTTTAAGCAAAGACTACTTATTTTGGTATATTGTTTAACATGAGGTATTGGCTGATGTTACCTGGAAATGTCAGACGATAAATCAAGGAGGGAAGAAGCTCAAAGGCTCAAGTTCATTCCAAGCTTTACTGCTTTTTATTGAGATACATGGTAATTCAAATGTATGATCAGTACTTATGTTACCCCAGTGCATACATTGCGTATCTGTGGTTAAGAGAACGGAAGTGTTGTAGTTTGGTTTAGCCTAACCTTACAGAAGCTATGTGTACTTCTAGGGGTTAATTTGTGTTCTGTGAGGTAGCCCTCATCTGTATACTTGATTGATTGTAAAGCAATTTTTTTAATATACTATTCTGGTATTAGGGTTTCATATTTAACAAGTGCAAACACCTATGATGAAAATTTTAAACACTGGTTGCTAGAAGAGAGGGATTTTTGCCCACTAGTATGTTTGGATTTTCTTTAGAGAGGCATAAAAGTGTAGTAAGTGGGTTTGTGGCATTTTTCTTTTTAATACCATGGTTATGTTCTCCCCTCTAACCCCCAACGGGCACACAAACTCCCACGAATCATGACCTGGTCATTAGGTCATACCAGGCCTGATCACCATTCAAAAGCAGTTTTCTCCAGTCTAATGATTTGTTACTGATCTGATGTAGATCTTGTGCAGCCTGCATGGTTAAGGAGGACTGCCGAGCGCATTAGCACGGTAATATAAAGAAAGGTCGCGCAGTAATTGCAGCCCTTCTGGTCTAATGATACTCACAGCGCGCAAGTTCTTGAGAGGTGTTACAAGGTGTAATCAGAGAAAGTGAACAAGTTTGCAAGCACCAAAACTTGTGGCCACTTAGTTATCAGTCAGGAAGGCAAGGGAAGAACAAACAGGAACCAGAGCTAGTATCAGCGATATGGATAACAGGAGATAAATGGAAGGGTCCCCGCAGCTGAAGACAAAAATACTGTGTGTGGAAGATGTTTCAAAAGCTGTCAGTGCATCTCAACTCTTGCTGTAACTCTCATAACCACTCCGTCTAAACCTTTCCCTTCTGCTAAGGTTTTTCAGCTGCTGCATCCTTTTCACTGAGGGATTTTTTTTTTTTTTCTTTTGGAAATAGCAAAGAAAATACCTGTGTCAGATCAGCAGCAGGTTACAGAAGGGATCCGTGGGAACACGAGGAGAAGCCAAGACAAGGGAAGCAAAGGTGTTCATGAAACACAAGTTTTCACGGGACCAGAGTAAAGGGCAGGTGAAACGCACTGCGAGCCTCAGTAGGACCAGAGCAGAGGGAGGGTGGAAAGGGGAAAGGAGGGGGTCTGCGCCGTGGCTTGCACCGGTACAACTGTGTCGCAGTCGGTTCTGCTTTGGAACAGAAGTCACAAAAATGTGTATTCTTTTACGGGAATTGGCACAGCCTGTCTCGGCGGAGGCACCTCCTACTGCCGTGGCTGTCAGAGGAAGGCGTTAGCCGGTGCCGGGCCTTCCCGGTCAGGCCGAGCTCGGCCCCTGCAACCCGGCTGGCAGCCGCGGCGCCCGGGCCGGGGAGGCCAAATGCATCCGCTCGCAGCGGCCTCGGCAGCGGACGCGGGGCCGGGAAGCCCTAACGCGGGTTTCCTCTGGCCTAGTTCCTTCTTGGCCGACTTGACATGTCGTCCTTCTCCTCCTCCCGGCGGCTTCCTGCCGCCGCGGCCGCCTCTCTTCGCACGCACCGCTCCCCCGCCGTGCCGCTTCCCGTCGCGCCGCCCCGGGGGCTCCTCCGTGGCCGGGCGGCCCTCCTCAGCGCCGCCGCCGGCAGGCGGTGGGGTTTGGGATGCGCCGCAACCCCGCGGTTCACCTCGTCCCGGGGCCTGTCATCCCGGCAGCCCCCCGGGACCGGGACCCGGGTCCCGCAGCGGCGGCGCCTTCGCAACATGGGGGCGGCGCGGAGCTTTCGGTTTCGGCGGGCAGCCCAGGTTTCCCCCCACCCCACCCCCGCGGTCCCCGGTGCCTTACCGTGGCTGCGGGCCGCTCTCCTCCGTCCTGCCGCCTTCCTCGGGAGGGCCCGGCGGCGTGCGGGAGCGCCCCGGCCCCGCGGCGGCGGGATGAGGTCCTGGCCCGGCCCGGCCCGCCCCGCCGCCGCGCCTGCTCGCAAGCCCAGGAGGCGGCTCGGGTTCGCCCAAGGGCGCCGCGGAGTTGCTGCTGCTCCCGGGGCTGCAAAATGACTCGGTCTGTGCGACATAACACACGCCCTCCACCGGGAAGACGGTGTCAGCCGTGCCTGCCTAGCCGGCCGGGCGCCTCCCACCGCCGCTGCCTCCCTCTGCCCGCTGCGGAGCCGCCGGTGCCTGGAAGGAGTCAGCTCCCAGTGCCCACCCGCCTGTGTGAGCGCGGTGCAGACTACGAATGGTGCAAACCTGGCCACGTTACCGAGTCTGACAGCAGTTGGGAGTTCGGTGTGTGGTGGAAATGGGTTTCTTTATTGTGGTTTTGGTGCCGAAAAGGCAGCTTTTCGTTCAGGAAGGGTGGAGGCAGGAGTTTCTGTTTGTCAACAGAGTAACTGTAACAGATAACAGTCCTGGGGACAGCTGCAGAAATATGTAAACTAAAAGGACTGCTGTAAACCATCTAGTCCATCCTTTTGCAGAGGTCAGGTGTGTCTAGGGCATCTCTAACAGATTTTATGTAGTTTGTCATTGTCCTAACAGCAAAGAAGATTCCATAACTAACTAACATATTCTATTATTTTTATTAGGAAAACTGTTCTAATATAGAAATAATGTCTAATACAGCTTCTTTACGTAAGACTGATTTCCTCCATGGCGATGATGAGTATCTACCCTCTTTGCCATGAGCTTTCCCATTCTGGGGAACTGTTGCTTTCCCCATGGCGCTTTGCAGATGCCATGGAGTTCACGGCTCAGTTCTAGCAGGCATTACCAGAACAGCAGCAACAGATCCATGTGGGAGGGCAACAGCAGCCCACAACTTGTGTTTAAGGGAGGGAGCCTTTCTAAAGCTGGAGGGCCAGCCTGATAGTGATGAGAGAACGGAAGTGGTCCAGGAGCCTCGTCCTGTTGCCTGGTGGAAACTGAGGCCCCAGGCTGTCAGATCTGGAAGAAGCACACTGGCCACAGAGGGTTCTATATAATTCTGTGCTAGGCCCCATGGTGGATTTCATGGATAGGGTGGAGGACTTCTGAGGCTATGTTTGTACCTGTCCTATTCCTGCCACATACAAACAAAACATTAGCAAACAAAAAAACTCTATTCAATATTATGAGGCCTTTGAGATTTACATGGGTGCACTGGTGTGTAATGCTGGCATATTCTGGGCCTCTGGCCCTCTCCAAGTACAGAACTCATCCTTTATTTCTCCCTGTGATGGTCAGCAACGTGGTATCCTAAACCACCCATGTACCCTTATCTGCCCTTCTAGGGGAAGACACAGTCTGATTTGTGCCTTCTGCTGGCCAGCACGTTCATCTGCGAGGGGCAGGTGGCCCCTACCTTCCAGCTTTCTGAAAGGTGCCTCTTTGGAAAGACAGATGGGAAACAGTAGTATGTGGGTGGCTGCAGTTTTGGAGAGGTAGAACAGCTTTGGTGATCACTTTCAAGCTGAAGTTTTCTCTCTAAGTTTCGAGACAGTTTTCTGCACCTTGTTGGACAAACTGAACAAACAGCTTCTTTCTAGAAACCCTCCAAAAAATGCTGAGTGCAATTGTTTCCACTCAAAAAAAAAAAAATGTTAGCAATGGAACTGCTGCGTGCCCAGTGCTTCCCTGTTTTCCACTGATTCTAGATCAGCTGGTACTGAGCCAGAACAGAAGTTTAATGCTCCAACAGCTCCAGATGTGAGGGCTGATTACACCTACTGTAATGAGGAAACTTAGGACAGCTATGCTGAATTGCCAGACTAAGCTCATTGTAATTTGAATACAGACATTTCATGTCCATCCACATTGTGAGGTATCATAAGGAGGGTGTTATTAAACCTGCAGTCCAGAGAATCTGGGACATCTGTCACCTAAACAAAGCAAAAGCAAATCCAGACATGGTATCTCTGGTGGGCTGATTATGCAGTTTTGGTCCTCTCTTGCGATCCCAAACATTGCAGAAATCTTTTGATAACATTTTACTTCTGAGTTTTTTTGGTTTGGTTTGGTTTTTCCACTTTTGAGCTTTGCATTGTGTATGTGGCTGAAGACATGGGCTGAAGGCAGGAAGTAAGATAGCTAAATTTATAAGAATTGCGTGGTTAAAAAGGTTTCAGTCTCATTCAGTGGTGATTTGCCAACAAGTGCTAGCCAAAAAAAAGACAAAAATTAGCATTTATTTGTTGGTGCTTAGAGGTCAGTGTTGCCAGTTATGACATTCCTTCTCAAAATGAATAGGGAAAATAAATTGATCCAAAAATGCAATCTGAATTTATGGAGAAATCTCTTAATTCTGATTGAGAAGAAAGGAAGGTTATCCTGAACTGGACAATAAGGCCAGTACAGTTTCAATGCTTTTCACAATAATCCATTTATGTGAGCAGAAGTTTTCAATTTTAGTATTAATGAAAATAAGCCCATTAGTTCTCTTCTTACTCTGACTGAAACCTTCACTAATCTTGACCAAACTTTCACTAATCTCGACCAAAGTTTCACTTACTTTGTACTAAAAATCTCAGCCATCTTATTAAACTGACAGAAAAAAATGTAAATACATAGAATTCTAAATGCCTTTTTTTTTTTTAACATGTAGCCATTTTTATTGTCAGCAGGATGAAAATTGCTGTATGTGAAATTTGCAGGTTCTGTTGCACCACTGGAAAAATTGTAGGGGTTGATAATAAAAAGTGTCAAAACTCCACAGTGCTAGACCAAGGTTACCTGGAATGGTTACCATCTCATTAATCTTAAAAACTAAAATCAAATCATAGTAAGCTTGTGCTATAACAGGAAAGTGACTTTGCACAGGGGTATTTTCTAGGTATTAATTTTGAAGGCTATTGTAGTAAGCTTTGCCTACAGAGGTTTAAATTTTTCCACTGCTTCCTCTCCACCTGCAGTTTGCTGCCAGGTATCTCTTTAGAGGCTTTTCCCTCTCCATGTCTTGCATGAATTGCGGGCTCTGTAGGGACCTGAGCATAGCGGTGCTGTGGCTGTTCGCGGTTAAAGGCTCCGCTGGGCTCAGCAGGGATGAGTGTTTCCTCACACAGGAGGTTCCCAGCTCTGGAGATGAGTCAATGCTGAAACGTTAATTCTGGGCTCAGCACCCTGCCCAGAACACTGGGGAGGGGGCTCATCGGTGGGCAAAACCCTAAGCAGATATTTGTCTGTAATCTTTCTGTAATCTACCTTTTAATCTACAGCTAACGTGTTATCTGGTCTGATTGATCCCACTGCTGTCCAACAGCTGTCAAGATACTATGTTGTACAGCTGACTTTACAGAGAGAAGACATGATTTTAGCTAGCTTTGGCTCACCAATGCAACAAAACTTCTGTTGCATTTCTCTGAGCCCCCAGAGGACTGAGGTGGGAGAAACTGCAGCACTGTGCAACCAACAGTGTTGACGTGTGGGGAGAAGGGCGGTATCCCCCTGGGGAGTCCGAAGGCGGATTGGGATGCCCCAAGAGCTTGGGAACCACTGTTCTTTGTAACTGACCGCAGCCACAATTTTTCACTGTAGTTAAGTTCAGAAGATGACCACCTGAGGTCTCCCCTAGACGCTGAGCTGTGGCCTAGCAACAGATGACAGAAAGACAAGGGTGTACATGTAGAGTATATTGAGAGGATTTCGTTTCCCCTTGGCTTCATACTAAGTTCCAGTAAAGACACCACCTTTGCTCTGCACATCTCACTGGACTAGAGTACATAGCGTTTGCAGGTCTTGGTTCATTCTCTCTGTCGTATGTAAACAAAATGCTTTCTCATTTCATCAAGGGCAATTGGTAATTCAGAAACAGCTATGGAGTATTTTGGCTGCACAATCCTAGGGAAGAAACTGGTCTTCTGTCTCCTTACCGAGTTTTCTAAAGAGATCAGACTTCCTGTGCATTCAAACTGCATTAAACCAATACTGCTGAATCTGGAGGAGTTTAAAAATGTCTTAGGATGGTTGGAAATAACTGGTCATGAAACATTATTCCACTAAATTTTACTGTTCAAAAAAATAAGAACTTCACCAGGATTTATAATTTTTTTTTTTTTTTTTTTAACATCAGTCTGCACCAAGCACTGTGACACAAATTCTTCAATAGGTGTTTCCTTGGTATTTTGTTCTGTGGAGAATGTTCCCATAAATATATGAACACCAGCAGAGTAAGATGGAAACAGCAAAAGTATTGCAGGAATAGACATTTCCCTGACTTATTTGTGAAATGATCAACTACTGCCACTATATTAAAGGACCTAAAATGAAGCTGCTGAAATGCGAGGCTGCTGCTCTGGACTAAGCCCTCTGCTTCCCCAAACATTTGTAGTCAAAGATTCTTTTATACTTTTTAACTCAAGTTTTGGAACTAAGGCTGGAATAGCTCTCTTGGCTACTCTTTGTAGTGATTCACCTAATTTAAAAGGAAACATCATGGATCGTGGCGCTTCATTTTTGTGTGGATACTGTAGGTATTTTAATACCCTTAGAACTACCCAGAACTAAAACTTGAGAGCACCCTAAGCTTAAATTTTTTGCATCTCTTTTGTGGAGCTTAGGGTCTTTAGGCTTTAGGATATCTACTAACATAGTAGGATTTTTCTTAAAACAAAACAAAAAAAACTTGTACATGAATTATGCATGGTATTTATTATCAGCTGCTCCTCTCTTCAGCACAACCTTTTGATAACTTGTCAATTGCAAAGTATATTCCTCTTGCACAGGCAGCTAACCTCAGTGACATTGTTCCAGGAATCAAATATTAAACCAAAGAAAGAACTATCTACACTTGTCTTTAAATGTTAATTTTTTGAAACCTGGATTAAAAGCACCTTACTGCAAGAAATCAGTCTTGGTTTCTCTAGGCTATGAGGCTTCTTGATAACATAGTTCAGATGGGGATCTATTTGTTTCCCCGTGTTTTTCTGAAGTTGCAAGCATGTTTCACCTGCCGTTTCAGAACATCAAATAAAAGAAATTCAGTTATCATTTTTGGAAAAAATTGTCAGAGAAAAAGACTAGAGCGTTGCCTAGAAGTGTGTGGGAGAAGAGGACCACCAGCAACAAAAAACAAATCCCCAGATTAAATGGAAGAGGAAAGCATGTTGCCCTTACACCCTTCTCCCCAGCCTGAAACGCAGCTACGAGTTACTCACCTAATTCTAGCTTTATTCTGATGAAATCAATGCTGTTTTGACAGGACTAAATTTGACTTTCAGCATAATGTGATTTAGCAGGGCAATCACTCTTTAGATCTAAATGGCTGTAACATTTCCAGTACCACTAAGAAACTAATACTGCCACTTCCTTTCTCTCTCCTTGTTAACCACAGACCATGGTCTATTGGTTTTCTACATGGTAAAATTCTCCCTTAGGTTTTTGAAAGGTGTGTGCCAGAACGTACATGTGCCCCTGCACAGTGTGCTGTAGAGCAGGCACTGAAAGCATGTCAGGACAAGGACATTAACTCTTGGCTCAGCACCCACTGTCGCTGCACAGTTGACGTGTTTAAAGATAGGACAAAGCGGGCAACAGTA
Organism: Calonectris borealis; assembly: GCF_964195595.1. Taxonomy (NCBI): domain Eukaryota; kingdom Metazoa; phylum Chordata; class Aves; order Procellariiformes; family Procellariidae; genus Calonectris; species Calonectris borealis. The sequence continues at coordinate 94,976,121 of NC_134313.1, read as the reverse complement.
AACGGCCAGCTCTGGGAACAGAGGGAGGTTACAAGTGCAGGGATCTGAGCTGTTGAAAAGGACATAAGCAATGAGGTTGAGAAAGTTTGCTGATGATAGAGATTATTCAGAGGAGGGGGACAAGGAAAGCAGATTATGAAGAGTTCTGGAAGATTATGAAGAGTTCTGGAAAAATGGTTGAGTGACTGGGCAATGAGACAGGAAGTGAAATTCAAGTTATCTAAAGGCGGGTGCACATGAGGAAAGAAAATTACTCTAGAAAATTGATGTATAAAATAATGGCCCCTGAGCTGACCAGTACCACTGATGGCCAAGATCTAGGACTACAACAGATGAAAACATTACCTAAAGCAAATCGCATGTTAGAGATGATTAGGAAAGGAGCAGAGTGAGTCATATGAATCCAAGAGTCACAGAGTTGACTCTGCATGCACTTCTGGTCTCCTCTTCTCAGTAATGGGATAGTGAGACTGGAGGAGTTCAGAGAAGAGCAACAAGGGTGACCAAAGGTCAATGCCTTCTCTTGGAAGAACAATTGAGCAGGACAAGACTCCACGGCCTGGGAAGGAGATTATGTAGGAGGGGAGGTGATGCACATCTATAAAACTCTAAGCGCCATGTAAAAGAACGGATGGGACTGATCATTTACTGTTGACTAGGAGAAATCAAACGAAGCTACTGGGAACCAGGTGCTTCACCCTCCCCGGGATCCCTCCCCACTCCAATGCCTCATGCAAGAAAAAAGCTGACTCGCTGAACTTTGCCAAAAAATATTGGCTGCTTCGAGTTGGCATGAATTCAAGAGAAGACTGAATAAAACTCAGAGCAGACATCTGTTTGGCTTGGTAAATATAGAGAAAACATATATAGTTCAGAAAATCCCCCAAACTAAATATAGTTGGAGCTCAGGACAGTATTCAGGGGAAGTGCTTGCTCTTCCTGCCCTATAACCACTGTGCAGAAAAAACTTGGGGTTGGAAGATCCTTGTTCTGACCTAGCACAGCCACTCTTGTATACTTACATTACAAATACCCAGTCTAATACAGGCACTTAATGCTGCCATGTGTGTGGGAGCTGGCATGTGTCTGCCAAATAGTATTGAGAAGTGTATCTTCAACACATAGGTCAGTCTGAGATTCTTCATCCAACAGTTAAACCCACTAAGCTCTGAGATTGATCCAATAGAGTAACATTTGGTTTGACAGTTGTAACTTCTGCTTTCATATCCATTTCCTTTTTTCTTGAATAGTCTGGTATCTGAACACAGTGAACATAAGGATGATTCCTCTCCTATACAATTTTAATATTTGCGTTTGTCCTTCAGCCTCTCTTCAGGTAACTTATAAGACTTTTAGGCAAGAATCTGCTTTCCCCACAACTTACATGTATAACATTTTCCATTTTATTCCCTTTCACTTTTTTTCCTATACAAGAGTTATTGAGCCAAAGCAAATTTCTTGCTTGTGTAACCTAAAGATTTTGACTCATGTACTGAAGCAGACATCTGCAATGGCTTAGGGCAGCACTGCTTCCAGGGGTCTGGCTCTGCTAGAGGTGGCCCTTCACTACATACGGTGACAAACAGGAACATGTGACTCTTTCCCTGTGGTAGCAATTCCCAGTCTGGTGTATCAGCTTATGCTGCCACTCCAGAATCTGGGCTCAGCATGTTTATTATCCAAATAGCCCTTAAAGAAACATAAGGGTGGGGTATCACAAGGCTACTACAAAGAACGTATGGCAGGTGCATGCTCTGTATGCAGGGGCCCAAGTGTCATTTGACAGTGACTCAGAAGACCGTTTCTTATTCAGGTCACATTCTTTTAATATCAAAGTACAAGCCAGCTGTTAGGTAAGCTGATCAAAGCAAGAAATTGTGTAGCTAAGCGAGAAACCCACCTTTTGCCATATGCATAAAAAGGGTTAACAGCTCTCAAGCACAAAAATAATCCTGCTAAAGTTCAAGGTAAAAGTCTCGGATGTTAAGAGCCAGACAGTCATTTTGTCCCACTGGATCCTGGCTTGTAGACAGACAGTGCTCCTGCAGGTTTTTGCGTAGGCGTTCTGCCTCGCCAACTGCCGGTGCTGGAGATCTCAAGGAAGCCCATCTACACTGATGCTGGGGGGGATGCATCCAGCCCTCCATACCCAAACAGCAATACTGACTGGTATGAAGGGGCAGCGAACAGATAGGATTCCTTTTTGTCTCTGCTTAGGGTAACAAAAATGGAGAACTCTCTTTGATTTTAGGAAACTACATAATTTACAAATGGGGGCTACATTCTATAAAGAAAGGCAATACATGCACATACTGCTACACAATATTTGTATTCCTTTTCTGGCATCTGTCATAGCTTTAATATTGCTTTGTAAATATGTGGAAAAGCCTAAGGCTGTCCACAAGGCTTTCCAGCTGTCTAAGCCACTGTGCAACTGTACATCCTTTTGCATTATTCATGACCTGGCTTCATAGCTCAAAGGCACAAGTGTAGAGCTCTCATTTAAAAGAACAGGATTGGCCATAACAAGGTTGAGTATGGGCAGCATATTCCCTGGCAAATAAAAAGTGGCAGCTGGTACAAAAAGTGCTAAAATAAACTTGGCCATGTACTTTACTGTTTCATAAGCAGCAACGGTATAATCTGCAATTAAATACTGCTTGTGTTATCAACCACTTGTAGGCAGGATGTCACTGTTTATGTGAGCAAGGATAATTCTTCACAAAGAGTTTCGTACCCATCATTGAAGAGAATCCCTCAGGAATCAATGAAGATAAATGCTATATTGTCAGTTAAGCTGCTAGCTGTAGTACTGAAGATAGTTATAATACATTCGAATTAGGAGATTAACATTCACATATTGAGAGAAAGCACCAAAAAGAATGGAGAAAAAAAAAATCTTCTCTCTGTAGTCTTGTACCCGAGCATTACTTGAAATACCACTCAGGAGAGCAGTTTATAGGCTCTTCCTTCCAAAGAGTCTTCAGACGCTGGGCCCAAGCAATCAGCATCTCCTTCCTCTTCTCCTCAGAGACATACTCTGGAGCGAAGCAGATTTGAGGTGCAAGGACTTTGACACCACAAAAGTGCATGATTCCATGCTGGACTCAAAGCAAAGAAAGAAATGCCTCAGGAAATAGTTAGTCTTTCAATTCAAGAATGTGGAAGATTCAAATCTGAAATCGTTTCTCTGACCCAATATAAGGCAGGTTTTCTAAACCTGTGCATTTATCAGGAGAAGGGAAACAAATTGCAAAAGTTCCTTACCTATCCTGGCAGTCACTACTGAAGGCTAGGCATTAAGCAGAATGACATACAATACGCTGAAAAAATAAGGTCAACTTCATTTATTCTGCTCTGTGGAATTTATTTTTAAGTGCTATTAAACTCACAGAACTGTTTTCTTTGGCTGCTGTATGCTATTAAATTTGCAAGGATCAGAGACAGCCTAAAGTTCATTGTACTGTTCCTGAACTGCAGTGTATTTCTCATCTATTTCTGAGTATTTTTTTTTAACCTTTTACCTCTGGCTTAGCCAAACAATCCTGAATGAAGGCTACTGCCTTTCAAATCAGCTCAACTTGCCATTTTCCCTCTGTGTATTTCTGAATTCACAGTTGCGTTTCACGTTCTTTGTCATGTTGTCTTGCAAGCTCTGCAGCTAGATAGCCTCACAAGGGCAGACAACTAGTAATCACAATGGGTAGGGGACCAAAGAATTTAAGCACATCCACTGTGTTATTAAGAAGTAGCTGGCACAATTTGCCTTACCACCTAAATTTCTCAAAGCATGCTTGCTACTTCTGATAAAAGGGTAGCAATAAGAAAAGGCATGCTAACTTTTGTATGCTGATCATTAATGCCAGGATAATGTGCGACTCCTCTCCTGCCCCGCATCCTACATGAATCAGGTAGCTATGGGGAAAAGAAAGCCTGCTAGGGCTAAAGAAAATCCTGTAACACCAGAGAAACTTAAAAGGCTGACAGTATAAGCTTTCTCCAGATTCCAATCTGGAGGAAGGGGCACAAAACAACTTTAAAACTCTGTGGAATTTTGAAGTAGTCTCAGGATTTTAGAGCCCAATTTATAACCTGCAGATGCTTGGAACCAACAACTTAATTCTTTCTTATTATATGATATTTCATATAAAATAAACAATAATACAACTGTTAATTTTTATTATTCCAATTATTTTTAAAGCAAACAACAACCAAATATTCATATATTATACCTGTATGGGCCACAGGAGATAGCGAATATCACCGCTGATACCTCCTTTTGTATACATCTCTTTGCTTCCTCCAGTGGTGAAAGAAAACAGGGCTAATTTGTTCTAGAATTGAGAAAGCAGCGCTTGGGTTAGGCATGTTTAAAGAAGAGTGGCTGAATAGTTCAAGAGATATTCAGGGGAACCTGGACAGCATACGTTTCTAGAGGAGGCGGTGTCCTCTTCTTTCCCAGACCTTATGTGTAGTGGCAGCTCTGAGGCAAAGATTGACGACATACAACTAGACAGTGGACTGTGTGTCAGGGCTTTGGGCAGAGACAGGTTAAAAAGAAAAGGAATTATATGTCTGACACCGTTGTATGAAGCAGGGCTGACCCTTGTTCTCCCCTATGCAATGTCTGGAAAACTGTGGCTGGATAGCACTCTGTTACTGAGAATATCTTTATTCCTGTCCTTCCTGAATGCAGAAATCGAATGCTACAGTCCCCCTTCAAACTTGGGCTTGCTTGTCACTTGCCAAGGAATAATCTGAGAACAAATTATTTCTCAGGTGTTCTAAACCCCTGTGTTTCTTCTGCTTCTGTAACTATGGTATTAGCCATGGGCTTGTGCTCAGCTTCTATCCTCTCAGTTTTAGCTTCTGTAATTGAAATAACATTTTTCCAGTGCAGTATCCAAACCGCCTTGAGCCTGCACTCAGCATGCAGCTATGATCATTGGGGATTATTCCTATTCATCCTAGTGAAGCAGCCATTTCTGAAATTTAAACAAACTGAAATGTTTGGAATTATTAAGAACATCAGAAATTACAGAGATTAATATGCAGCGAGCATAAATATGAAACTAATATCGATTGTTTCTGGATGCTGCAGCTGTTACCAAATAAGATCCATCAGACAGTGGGCCAAAATTTTCCAGGGATATTCCCAGTGCCGTGGAGAATTAAAAATTTATGAATTGTCTTCATGTCTTCTATGATCTTGCCTAATTTATAAGCTACAGAGAAGAAAAGGTTGAAAGGAGATAGTTGGGACAGAGGCTCATGCACTGGGTATTTCAGGTTTCTGATTAAGTTTTATAGTTTAATTCCAACGTTTGACATCTAATCCCAGAACAGGATCTTATCACCTATTCTAGTACGTCACTCATTACAGATTTGTGCAGTCCTACGGTGGTGGGAAGAATGACAGACTATAGTTTTAGGAAATGGATCCATTTAAACTGTTTGCAAGCTGTATGCCATCCCAGTGCACTCTGATACACCTACCAAATTATAAAGCCCATTTTGTAGGCCAACTAAAAATCTCTAGGAGATTGCTTAAATCTTTAGGAACCACTGCATTCTCCTTATTGTACTACCTTTCAGACAGTTTTAATAGCCAGAAAGTTACTCAACACATTACCAAAGCATTATTTCAGGAGAGGGTAAAGTGAGAGCTTTAAACAAATATAATGGAAAAGAAAGACCAATACCATCAAGAGCATTGTGCAAATCTTGATCTTAATAAAACAATCTCAAAAACATACCTTGAGCAAACCTGAATCGTAACAGTTTGGAAATTCGTGAGCAAATCCTTGGACCAAGACTCTGTCCATCCAGCCCTTCATGATTGCTGGCATGCTGAACCAATACAAGGGAAACTAGGCAAAAAGTAAATTACCTTGTTAGCACAGAGAATCGGGGCCATCCTTAGGCCTGGTCTACAAGCCAAATCCTATTCTCTTAATCTGTTCAGATTTTGTATATGCCTTCTTCCAGCTCTCTGTCAGGAGAGGCAGTAACTATGCTTGGCAAAAATAAGTGCTTTCTGTTTGTAGTAGTCTCAGGTACATACCTGAGCATCTATAGCACGCTAACACCATGGTGAATGTGAGGGCTTCCCCACAAATTAAAGGTGGAATATGATGAAACAGGAAGGTGCCATTTAATTCAAACTTAAGACTGTACAGAATTGTGTCTCCTATTGCTGAAATGCAAAAAGAACATATGATCTAATGTGGCCTCTAGAATGTGGCCAAAATGCACTCAGAGAGCCTTATTACCAGGACTGACACCTGGTGATCAGTTCTGATCTGACAGTCTGCTGACAAATGCCATGGGATCTTAAGAAAGACTTACTTTCACACCCTGCTGACATGATGACCCTGAATCACTTTATCGAGAAGAAAACTTCTTCTTTAACAGTAGGACCCTCTGTTTCTAGATCCTTCAGTTAGCCCATGGGAATACAGCCTAAAGCTATCGTGTCTTATTTGCATGATCTTGAATGCTTTATGGACTCTTATTCTAGGATGCATCGCTATCCCTAAACTTTTGTACACACTGCAGTACAGAAGAAGAAATTCTGTAAAAGCTTAACCATGTGTGGCTTAATTCAAGATGGAAACAATGTGAAAACTGGGCAATCATGACTATCTCTAGAAGTGGTGAGTTTAGTCTGTAGTAAATTTTAAATTACTTTATGGTGTCTCTCAGGGCTTTTTTTCTTTCTTTTTTTTTTTTCTGCACCAGAACATACTCAACTGTTCATAGCATTCTATAGAGAGAAAGTAGAAAGCAACCACTTCCTTCGGGGGATGTTTTACTATACTTATCTCAGAAGCAACAGTGTAAAAATGATGCAGACTTACAGTGAAATGCTTAATTGAGATATCGTCACATCCTAAATTTCATCTAGAGTTGGACAGTGAAATACATATAGGCTATGCCCAAGGCCAACAGGCATACAAAGAAATGTAAGGCTAGTATTGCCTTATACAGTACTTCTGGGACTTGTAGACAGTGAGGACGGAGCTGGCACAGTGGGGAACGGAGATGGGGTGTAATGATGGGTTAGCAAGTCCAGATAGTGCTTCTGCAACTCAGCAATAAATGAGGACAGTCTGGTCAGGGAAGTCCAAATTCCCTGAGCCTGCTGGCTGCCCCTAGCTACTGGCCCAGAAAATAAGCCTTGCCCTGCTTTCTGCCAGCCTGCCTGACATCCATGGTCACGTATGTCTTTGTGCATCCAGACATTAAGTTTGTTAGTGAATTACTGGATTTGCTGTCATTTCAACCTGGATAATTGTGCTACTGAATTACTGGATTTGCTGTTGTAATGACCCAGGTAATTGTACTACTGATCTGTATTTGTTTCTGTACCATTACTTAGAGATAAAGTGTTTATTCCTAAAGCTGTTGGTCTGGTGTCTGTTACCATATCCCAAACCTGTAACTTGGCAGGGCTGCCTTAAGCCCTTACACACACTATTGTGTGTGGATCTGTGTTTGTTTTGCGTGAGCTCCGAGACAAAGGGATAGTATTGGGCTGCCTGATGACATGGCAAGGTTCTCATATCGAGAATTATAGTATTATTTTGCACTCCATACTTTCTGGTCTGAGTTGCTCAATGCAATCGATTTGGAGTGCAGGTAGTGTGAGGACCAGTCTTCACAAAACCTATGCAATCAGACTACTTTTGAATATTAATTTTTAAGTGAAGCTTTGCTGTGAATTTTACTCAGGTATGTTAAGGTTCTAATTTCAGATGCCTTCCTACTCCTCAAAAATGCCAGTGTGGAGCCATTATTTGTGTGAAAACTTCATACTGTGCTAGCACAAATAATACTTACACATGATCTGGTATTTTTGATATTTTCTAAAATCCACATCCTATCAGAAAAACCTGACGCCTTGAAATTGCTTCGCTGGATACAGACTGTTTTGTGTTGATGGCAGAGCTACTACCTCTTTTTACTCTGGCTAGATTCAATGTTCCTAATGAAATCTATAATCTTCTCACTTACTATTCTTTTTTTTTTGTTCAACCCTGTACATTACAACTGAAGTCTTTTAATACAATTTAAAATAATGACCTGAAAAATCAGTAAGTCTGCTTCCTGCACCTTCTTTTGTTCTTCAATCAGATCGTTGGACAAACATCCTCTCTTGTAAGCTTCCCATGTCTCCGTGCCATAACTGAACTCCTCTGAGTTGTGCAAGCAACCTGTGGGTAGAAGTGACCAGTCATTGCTTGACCTGTTTCTAGCATCATAGCCAGATCAGAATTAAATACAGATTGCAATCTACAGTTCTAAATTGAGTTACTGTTTTCCATTTTTTCCCACTTCCTTATTTTCTTTTTTTTTTTTTGTGGATATTCAGCATCATCACAGCTGATGGCGATTTGATTTTAAACTGGAGAGAAATGTAGTGTCTCAGAGTACTAAAACTTTTGCCTTTCTGTAGCAACATATGAAGTTCAATAAGAGGACTTAAGCTCGGCTCAAGACTTTGGTGATGCAGGTGGATGATTTAAGAGGATTTAAGAGAATTTTGCTAATTGCTCTGCCTCTGCATTAAGGATTACTGAAAGCACCATGCAGTCACAAGCACCATGTAGCTGCTTTTCAGCCTCTGTAACTGGGAAACTCAGCAGGGGCTAGGGAACCAGTATTGGTTGGCTCTGCTGACTCCACTACAGTTGGGTGAGCTGATTCAAGTACGTCTGAATCAGGCATGTATATCCATTTTGCTGATTCAACTAGTAGATCATCTATCTCTAGCAGAAGAGAGAGGCAGTAGCCTCATGAACTAAACTCTAGGAACTCATAGAACGGTATCTGAAGGCATTTCTCACCCATGAGAAAGATTTCAGAGACTGATTGTGGACATGTCCTAATGCATTTTTCCCTCTCAGTAATGACACTATGAGACAAGGTTCATATTCAGGAGTGGACTTTTAGAAATGCTTATGTCTGGTCATTAATACGTTTCTTCTTGTTTTTGCCAGAGCTTGCACTGGACCTGTGCTATTTCTTTTTGATTCTTGTTTTCAGCTGTCACAGATTATGTTATGGCTTTGTGTTTCATGACCTGGAAAAATACTGGGGCTAAATGCTAGTAAGAGCACACTGAAAATATCACATAAGCCTAACAAGAGCATCACTGTTTTTCTCAAGTCTTAACGGCATCATCTAGTCATTTTTAGTAATCATATACTACCAAGGTAGTCAGGAGGTGCCGAGACAACTCAAAAGCCCACGCACTTAAGTGCCTGGAGCTAACTTGCAGAAAGCATTTGTAATCTTGCTCATTAAGAGAAGGTGGTTCTTAGAACTTTTCTGCAGTTGATTGAAAGTACATTAAAAATAATATTTTCCCTCATTCACTTTAGTCTAAAGGCAAAACACTGTTTCATAAATCTGTACTATACAGATACTTCATTTTTCTGATTGAGGGGCCATTTCTAGTGATCAGATTTATTTAAATAAAGATGATACTTGTTGGGTTCCTACACTGACATTTCTTAGTCAATGCTAATAGAAAATAAAAAGCTGGGTCTTGTTAGTTGAGGGATATTTGTACAAAATAATACCAACTATTTTTTGAAGTGCACCTAACAGCATGGTTCTGGATTGCTAAAGCAGCAGGATAGACAAGGTGAAAGTTTGTCTCGTCATTGTTGTTGAAGAAAGTGTATTTTTGCTAGTCTCACCAACAATGTCATTTCTTGTTGCTCTTGGCTCGAACTGCATTGCATATAAGTCAGACACTGTGACACTGCAGCCCTGCTTGCTCAATTCTTCCACAGCAACCCTCTTCAAAGACCCGTTCAAGGACTTGGGCTCTTGATGTGCATAGACTATCAGGACTTTTCTCCCTGGAGGCAGAAAGAAAACCAGAAGACACTTTTGAGTATAGGAGACAGGTACGAAACAGTTTGTGGAGCTGGGGCCTGGCCCTTCATTTTTCTGTTGTGCGTTTTCCAAGCAGCACAAAACTAGTGAAAACAGAATGATAGCGGCAGCATTTGACCCCCGCGTGGCAGCAATCAGTGACTCATGAAGAACTGAACAGTGAATGCCCCCAGTCCAGCAACAGGGCTTTCCTAGGTGGAACTCAGTGGACAGTGGCTGTGTTTCCATAGCAGGTCACACTGCCCTACATCAGCACAACCCAGTCCCTCCTCTTGAATCAGCATTTGTGTTTATCTGATTCTACTACCCCCAAAAAAACTCACCCAACAACAGAGAGAAAAAAAAAAAGCTGTCTGCTGGTTTAGCTCCTTAGGCTGGGTCAGACAAGCTACAGCACAAGTGTGAGGGGCGGGCTGGGATCAAAGCAGTGCCAGCTTAGATTCCCTCAAAATGTTGTGGAAAGAACTTCTGAGAGCTCAGAGGATCTTCCTCCTGCAATGTGGGATCCCCTCATCTTCCAGCTCAGTGCCACGCAAGTGACAACATCGGGGTAAATGTGTAAGATGCCACTATCCCACTTCAGCATCATCACAGCGACTTCAACAGAAAGCAACATGACTTTTTCTTAGCTGTGAGAGCGAGCTGTCTAGTGTATCTCAAACTGCTGACAAAGTGGATTTAGGGTAAGCTGAGCGGCAAGACGGATATGTTGGGATGGAGCTTCTTAAACTAATGTAACAAGGTGTATCAGAGCTTACTTGTTCAAAATTTTATTGTACATAGGCCATTTAATTTTAACAATTCTCTAAAAAAAAAATCATTCATCACTGAACACAAGGGAAAGGTGAAATGCTTTTATGAGGTAGTAGTTGTTTATACATAAACACTGCAGAGAGGAAAATTTCCAGGGACAATTGAAAATGACTGGATCTGGAAAACATGCAGCTCTGGGTTCCTAACTGCCAACACAAAACTCAGGCAACTGCTGAGTTCAGTTTCTCCAGGGGACACAGAAGCTGTACGGCCCAGGCACCACCAGGGTGACAGGTAAGTTTAAGGTGTCAGAGATAATTAATAGAACCCAAGGTGAATGCTTGCAAGAATAATACCTCATTTTTAACCTAAATTATAAGGGGTGATTATTTCTCCAGTGTGCATAGCGTCCATGAAACAATAGCTTTGCCAAGACACTATTAAAATTTGTGGTCAAATGCTATCATAAATTTAACACGTGTATGAACTGTTTAAACCCCTGCTCCATAACTTACTCTGGAATATCAAGAGCAGTTACCTCTTTGCTCTTTCTGCTAACTCTCAGCAAATAGGTAGTTCAGTGGCTGGAGATGACACAAGCTCACAGATGCGCTAAGATTAATTCTGCAAGCTGCTGGGTTGCCTCCATTTCAGTGGAGCTGGGGGCACTCGGACACAGTGTTCAGAGAGACTGGAGTTTTCAAAGGCATCTGAAATAATTTCAGTCATGTGAAAAAGTAATACCTTAGTATCCCAACTGAATATTACAGAGATACGACATACCAGCGTGCCCAGGCCTGAAAGAGAACAGCATTTTTATTAGTATTTGTTCTTACCTGCCATTTTCCAGAAGCACTGAGTAGCTTCTGTCTTGAGAATCTGACACGGCCTGTGAACTCAAACGACAAATTTGCTTATGTGAGAAACATCAGGAAAAGGTACAAGGAAAATCGCTGTTTCAGTAGCACATGTACCATTCCGTGTGGATGTGAAGGGGCTGCGAGGGGAAAACATCGCGCGAGTGCCTGTGTGTGCGTGCCTATGCCCACATACACGTGCACAGGCGTGCACTGCGGCCGCACGACCCGCCGGGGGCTGAGGCCGTGCCGGCCGGTAAGCCTTCTCTCGTCCAGCGACCCTCGGCGGCTGGACGAGCGGCCGCCGGCGGCGGGAGAGGCGAGCTCCGCAGGCCGCCTCGCACTCGGCTTCCCCCGGCCGCCGGCCGGGAGTCTCGGGCGGAGGTTCGCCTCCGCGCCGCCGGACTAGCGCTGAGCGGTTGCCGCACGCCCGCTGCACCCAGGGGCGGAACCGGATGTGCCGCCTCCCTTCAGAAAGAGCTGGGCGCTGCTCCCGCTTCTCGGGCTCCCGCTCCAACCCCCGGGTTGTTCCTCTAACAACCGGTTTCAAAGCGACGCTCCCGGCCCCGGCGCAAGCCGGCTATGCCGCTCGCCCCAGCCCGGGAAGGGCCGCGGACACGCCGCCGCGGCCCGTCTCCCCGCTGGGCGCGGCCCGGGGTGCTTTTACCTGCTGCCCGCGGCGCGGCGGGGCTGGCGGCGGCCCTCCCGGCGGCCCCGCTGCCCGCCCGGCTTGCCCGGCCCGGCCCGAGGGCCTGCGCCAGCGCGGGGTGGGGGCGGGCTGGGCGCCGCCCGCTGCTGCGGCTGCGTGGGAGCTGTCGCACCCGTTAGGTGTTACTACGCGTGATAACTGTTACTAATACACACGGTGTATCACATACTTACTGGCGTTTCTTTGTAACGGGTGCTGCTCGTCCCCGAGTGCTGCCGGAGGGGAACCGGGACGGCTCCTAGGTGGGTACCCCTCCGTCTCCTCGAAGCATTCGGTGAGTCCTCACCTATCTACCAGGGGCCGAGTACCATCAGTTGTGGTTTTCAAATGGAGAATCCGAGGTGGAAATCAAGTGACTGGGCCCAATGGCCTGGGAAATAAACGGCCGAGCTGCCTGTGTCCTCTTGCAATGGGGTGAGCAGAAAACCTCTGTGCAAACCTTGCACCATCAGCATTTTACACCCACTGCCCTCTATGCTCTCAGGGTCAGGGGAGGCACGCAGCCCTCAGCTATCTTCCCTGGCTTCCCAGGGAGAAGGTGACACACACGGTGCTGCGGGCACTGGGGACAGCCCTGTCTGGAAATGGGCAGTGGCAGTGTCAGAAACCAAGCTACAGCTACAGAAACTACAGCTGTCACTCACCAAAATATGTTGAGTATAAAACATGAGCCCAAATTCGGCTTGGCTGCACTCTCCTCGTTATACAGGAAGCAGCATGGTAAAGAACTGGGCAGGGACTCCAGAAATGCAGATCTGAATTAAAGTTTACTTCCCCTGAGGTAGGATGTCTTATTTTTGTCTTTTCATCCCTTCTGGTGACAGAAATAATGAGACCTTCTGACAAAACACTCAGTGTTTAAATGGCTAAGGGCTGTTGGTATTAGTATACTGTTAGCAAGTAGAATTCACTTTTGTGAAGACTGAGCAAAAACTAGGAAAGAAGCTGAAATGGACATAGCCCAAAGACTTTGCCTTTTATTGTTGTTTTATTAGAGTTGTTTTTTATAGCTCATAGAAATGACCAAGCCAAAAGTATGTGTTTTCCTTCACTTTTCCCCCCCTGTATAAGGTCTATTTATGGTAAGATATGGGAAACTAAAGGAAAAATGATAGTTTATATACTGTACCACATAATATTGTCTGACAGACTATTTAATATGATACCTCACAGAAACTGTAAAGAAAAAAAATTATACTGTTCTTGCTAACTTTTCTCCATTCAAAACTCGCTAAGTATTAGAGTATTTCCAAGGGGTCTTTTTTTTATTTTCCCGGTTCCTTCTTTCCTTCTCAGCATTCTGGACGTTCCAGTTGTTTCTGCCTGGACATCACCCGGGCATTGGCCGGGTCTCTGCCAGCACGCAGCCTCTTCTGGGGTCCTGTTTCCCTTCCTATCCTTATCTCCTGCTATCAGGAGCCTGGTCAGAGCAAACGATGGCTGTTGCCCAGCCCATGCGCCCAAAACTTTCTCTGGGGTGGGTGGGAGCTGACGCCTGCTTGGTCTTATCCTGACATGGAGTATCAGAAACACTCCTGGATTCCCACCCAGGTTTTGACACAGCTCCTGGACTGACAATTATCTTGGTCTCTTTTGGAGGTTTAATGGTAAAGAGCGAGCATAACATGTATAGAGTAAATGGCTGATTTTCTCTTGGAGCACAAAATATTTTTGTCCTCCCCAATATATATTGTTATCATATATATTATTGTTAACAACATTTGAAAAGGTCTACCTGAATATAAAAACAGCATTAAAAAGGGAGTATATTTTGTGGAGGAAGGACTTCAGAGAACACATTAATGATGCATCAGATGGATAGACACCTATGTTAAAATATTTCACAGCTGTATAAGAGGAAAGATGGTTTATTTTACTACTGGTAAATAATAGGCTTTTAAAACTGGAAAATACTGGAACGCTGTAGGTGTGCATTGTGATTTTAGACAAATGAAAGCTGTAGTCTCAGCCTTGAGCAGTTTATTAATTTGAAGAGCATAAAATCATTAAATATTTCGCCACATAAGATTGACAGCAGTGATCTCACTGTAGAGGTCTCACACACCACCACCTCCCCTCCCCCCATTTCTGAGTAAGGTTGTAAAAGTTTACAGGATTAGTTCCTGTGTTAATTCCTAATATATCCTAAAGTACATTTCTCTCAAATATTGTTGGAAAGATCTCTAATAATAAAATTTTAAAAAATCCTTTCATGTTTGTCTTTGGCCAAGGCCCATTATAAGGATTTCAGCAGCCACATTCAGCAATTTCTTGGCAACCTTGTGAGCACCCATTAGTTTTTCAGACCTCTTGAGGGAATTCTTTATGAAACTCAAATTTCATAGTTTTAGGAATCCATTTATTTTTGCTGTTTGGGCAACTGTGTGGGACAGAGTGAAGTTTCTTGTAGCCTCCTTTTCCCCCTTCTGCTCCCCCCACCTCCTTTAAAGCTAATTAGCACTCAGGAAGTTGTTGCAGTAGCTCAAACATCCTCTGATGTACCAGTACCCTGTCTCCAACCCTGCCCACAAGTAGATGCCCAGGGAAGAGTAAGGGCAGGTAAGCACGTGTGATACTGACCCCACTGCTCTCAGCCTGCAGCTATCTTCAACTCGGGCCTGGGCATGTTGGAGTTTGTCTATATAGTAACCTCCAATTTACCTCTCTGTCAGGCACCTTTCCCAGTCTCCCTGTGAATCCATGCCAATCCCTTAAATGTGCACTATCCTTGGCAAGGTCTTGCGCAGACTCAATTCCTGCTGTGTGAGGAGCAACCGCTTTTTTTTGCTTTGCGTCTGGTTCCTATCAGCTTCATTTGATGCCCCTTGGTTCTTATACTGGGAGTGACAGTGAAGAATCAATCCTTGCTTATCCCCTCTGTCAGTTGCTGATTTTGTGGACCTGCATCGTATGCCTCCTGAATCACCTCTTTTCTGGAGTGAAGTGTGTTCTTCAGGGGGGCTTTGTTCAGAAACTACCCTGTATTTTCAGTCCTTCCTAGTACTCTTCTCTGCCCTTTTCCAGTTCTGCTGTATCATTTTCTGAAGAGAGGGAACCAGATCTACATATAGTATTCACAGTATGGATGTGCCTTTGATTTATCCAGTGGTATGATGATTTTCTGCTCTGTAGTCCTGTTCTGGTTTCGACTGGGATAGAGTTAAATTTCTTCCTAGTGCTGTGTTTTGGATTTAGCATGAGAAGAATGTTGATAACACACTGATGTTTTCAGTTGTTGCTAAGTACTCTGTAGTCAAGGAATTTCAGCTTCCCATGCTCTGCCAAGTGCAGAAGAGGCTGCGAGGGAGCATAGCTGGGACAGCTGGCCCAGCTGGCCAATGGGGTATTCCATGCCATGTGGCATCATGCCCAGTATATGAATGGTAGGCGTGTTCCAGGAAGTAGCGATTGCTGGTTTTTTGGGCATTGCTCGGCAGATGGTGAGCAACTGCATTGTGCATCACTCATTTTCTATATTCTATTATTATTATTATTATTATTATTATTATTATTATTATTTATTTTCCTTTCCCTTTCTGTTCTATTAAACTGTCTTTATCTCAACTCATGAGTTTTCTCATTCTTACCCTTCCGATTCTCTCCCTATCCCACTGTGGGGAGGGTGGGAGTGAGTGAGCGGCTGTGTGGTGTTTGGCTGCCTGCCGGGTTAAACCACAACAAGTCCTAATAATTCCTACTGTAAAATTTGCTTTTTTGAGTGCTATCAAGTGTTGAGCTGATGTCTGTGTGGAATTATCTGTCATAATTAGAAGATTTTACTCCTGTGTGGTGGTAGTCAGCTCAGAGCCCTTTATTTTAAATGTGAGGCCAAGTTGGTTGGTTTGTCTCCCATAAGCATCTCTTAAGATTCACAGAGACTAAAAATAACTTTTAATTTAGGGACATGGTTTAGTGGGCATGGTGGTGTTAGGTTGATGGTTGGATTTGATGGTCTTAGAGGTCTTTTCCAACCTTAATGATTCTATGATTCTATGATTCTATAATTGCCTGGCCTCCCGAGCAGCGTCCAGAACACTGTGCTAGTCTTGGTTCCCATATAGGTTAGAAACAACCCTCGTGCTCCGTGAATGACTCACCTATAAGAGGAATTTGGCACAACTTGGTAGCTTAAATACTGTTCTTCAGATATATTCTAGGTTCACTTTTCTACTATTATCTAAAATACTTTTACTCTTGATTTGTAGCCCCAAACCCTCTAGTGAAGATAAATAACTTTTTTTTTTTCTCTGAAAAACTAATCAGGAAACATGCTTTTCTGTTGATTTTATTGGGGCAGGGGGTTGGACACATAGCTGTGGAGGGCAGAGATACCTCTTTTTTTATACAGTTGCAATATTTGCTTATTGGACCACTTTTTTAGCAAGTTCAAGAGCTGGATTTAATTCTGTCTTCAGCTTGAGGGAAACCAAATACCCATTCTTAAAGAGTGACCCCCACATCAAACTGCGGGCTCTTCTGGAGTGGGTACATCGTCAGTTCCTGTTGAAGGTGTTTCACTGCAGAAAAATATCTTGGATTTCGGTGATGGAAAGAGATTTATAGCAAAATGGGAATCAAGAGCTTGATGTGGGCTTAGGTGGTTTTCCAAGGCAAAAACTTGCCAAGTACTGGTCAAGAAAATCTCTTAGCTAGTAACAAGGCATATTTGACAGCTTGCTTCTATGCCCTGGTGAAATGAAGTATCTTGCAAAATTGCAAAGGACATGTAACTAAAAAGGGAGAGAATCATTCATATAAATGATTTTTCAGCAAAAGTTGGTTCCTGATTCTCTTCCCCAGTATGGAGACAAATTTCACTGACTTCTTCCTTTCCTTTCCTATGCTGACATGTAGGGTCATGCTGTCTGCAAGCTCTTCCCCTCCTCTTCCTTCACTAGTTGACAAGTAGGATGTCAGTTTGGATAGCCTTGGCCCACCAAATGGCGTTCTGGAAGCCAGACCCATTTCTATCTGCAGTTTATTTTGTTCCTAAGTATTTTATGCTTCTTTGAAACCAGCTGTTATCCTTAATGAGCCCATTAATACTTTCTTGAACTGTTACCGGTTAAGTCCCGTGAGCAATCACTGATTTTAAGCCACTCAGTCATATTCTGCATACAAACAAAGCTCCATTTTGTACAAAGTACTTTTAAAATCGTCTCTGTTTTGCCAAGAAGCTTTTGTATTCTATTTTCAGTAATAAATATCTACTCTTAATATTGCTCTGAAGTTACTGAGTTTAGTAATAAAAAATGTCCATGATCATAAGGTGTATATAACTCAGCTAGGAACTGGAGAGAACCAGCTCGGTGACCTGAAATACTTTTCCAGTGGCTATGCTTTCAGAGAACTAAACTTCCTGAGCCCATAACAGTCCCTCTGAACAGTGACAGGACATCAAAGTATTGTCATTGCTTTAGGAAGCCCACTTCAAAGATGCTGTAACGGTGCAAATGTTATGACATAGGGGATTACAGTCGAGAATAGAATAGAAATAGATTATTTCAGTTGGAAGGGACCTACAATAATCATCTAGTCCAACTGCCTGACCAATTCAGGGCTGACCAAAAGTTAAAGCATGTTATTAAGGGCATTGTCCAAATGCCTCTTAAACACTGACAGGCTTGGGGCATTGACCACCTCTCTAGGAAGCCTCTCCCAGTGTTTGACCACTCTCTTGGTAAAGAAATGCTTCCTCATGTCCAGTCTAAGCCTCCCCTGGCGCAGCTTTGAACCGTTCCCACGTGTCCTATCACTGGATACCAGGGAGAAGAGCTCAGCACCTCCCTCTCTGCTTCCCCTCCTCAGGAAGCTGTGGAGAGCAATGAGGTCACCCCTCAGCCTCCTTTTCTCCAAACTAGACAAGCCCAAAGTCCTTAGCCGCTCCTCATAGCACATTCCTTCCAGCCCTTTCACCAGCTTTGTTGCCCTCCTCTGGACGCTTTCAAGGACCTTAACATCCTTCTTAAATTGTGGGGCCCAGAACAGCCAACCTCCCTCTTCTCGCTCTACCCCAAACCAATGTAACTACTCTCCACTTAGACATGCAGGTGGGATTTTTCTCTCCTAATTTTAGCCATGTGAAAGTTAGGGCATCTAGTCTAGACTCCCTCTAGAGCCGAGTTAGTCACTCTCGGATGCAATTCCTTTCACTTGCCTTCAATGCTAGTGGAAGGATGCCCACCACTTGGCTTACAGCAGACATCTGGCAGCATCTAGGAAGCTACAGGAGATGAATGCTGTCCTCCCCTGTCAGAATACTTGGACTCCCACAGCCTTTTGAGCTATAGCTATTGTCAGCGGTGTGTAAAAGACCCAAGTTTTCCAAGTGTATAAAACCCAGCTATATAATGTCAAAGGGTAAGGAAATAAGGGGTATTTTCATATTTCACTAGCGTGCTGAGGCTAATTACTGTCTGGCACTGGTTGCTGTAAAAACAGCATTATAAAATACCTGAGGTAGAATAGTTTAGGATGAATCAGAAGCTGTAAACCAGAAAGCCCTCTGCTGGGAAGTATTTAGAATGAGCCTAGTGATTATTGCTGTGACGGTGCCAGCAAAATTTATACAGCAAACAAAGTACAGTAGAAGCAGGAGGAAGACTAAAAAACTGCAGCTAACAAAGTGGGTGCAGGGAGAAGGAACTAGGTAGAGCCACGAGCAGGCGTGACACCAAAAGATTACACTTTGAAATTAAATGAGTTTTCCAGGTCAAAACTGTGATATACTGGCACAGTGATACAGGGACATCTGCAGCGCTACTTCATGCGTCATACTGCTTTGCGAACAGAGACCTTCGTTCCCCAGACATGTCTGAATAATACTTCCTACACTAGCATCCCGTAAGAAAAAAAAAAAAGACGTTTGTCAATTGGTGGTAAAAAAGAAAAGTAAAAAGGGTCAAAACAAGAGTATCTGAATACCTAAAAACAACTAAGTGCTTTTATTTACATTCTCTACTAATATCTCGTAAGCATTGAAATAAAAATTTTGAGTTGATTATGGGAGAAAGAAAAGAAAATCCTGCATTTCAAATACACCCAAGAGAGAGGAAATAACTAATACATTTTATTGCCTCCAAGTTATGTCCATTTATGGCCTAACTTTAAAATCTGCATGCTAAGAATATGTTATTGGATATTATAATAAGACTCTCTGAAGTTCAAGAGCTAAACTACTCTTAAATAATCAGGTTTGTTGCTTCAAGCCAAAAATGAATTGAGTCATCAACACAATCAAAAACATTATGGATGCCAGTGTAAAATACAAACACATACAGCACATAGGTTGATTGATTCCTTCAGCAAGTGAACTAGATTAGCATTTTGTTTTCTTTTTTCCCCCACTTTATCAGATGATATTATGTGATTTATCAGCACACAACTTTGTGATCCTTAATATCTGTTGTATAAATTCATGTGGAAATGGTAATATCATATTTGTGTGCATGTGCATTTTCTTCATACAAATTACAAAACGTGAGTTAGGGTGCAAGGTACAGTCGTCTATCTTAGAAAAGAAATTAATTACAATATAACTGTGCAGGAGCTGTTTTAGCTTTCCTTATGCCTTTTCCTAGGATTAATACAAGTTTATTGTACTCATTGTTCTGTCTCTGGAGTAGTATATTAAGGTTTTAAAATATTGTGTATCCAAAGGATAACTGTTGTGCCTTCTAGCACCCATTGCAAGGGTTTGCCTTTGTAGCAGAAGGGAAGCCTTCACCAAGGACGAGTTTTTAATCTTTAATGCAAGTTCTGTCCTAGAGGAAATGTTTTAAGAACCTTTGTCACCAGTGATAATAAGCAGCAAGGAAAAACGATGCTAACAAATTGTTAGTGTAAGAGAAATCCTATTTGATATTAGTTTTCTGTGACTGTTGCAGAGAACATGGCCACTGGGAGAGCAGTGAGTACTGCGGTTCTGCACTGAAAAAAGGAAGAAGAAAAGAGAAATTGGGAAGTAATATCCTACAGAAAATATTTTTGCATCGGTCTGTACCCCCATATGTGTCACAATAACACTGTAGTTAGTCCTAGGCTTCTTTTGTCAGGTAATAAAGATGACAGTCACCCTCGTATCGATCTCTCTCCTTAGAGCAGAAGAGTTGACGGACTTGTGCAACAGGAAGGAAGGAAGCAGGAGGACTGCGTGACTAACAGCCTCTCACTGTGACCTGTTTTTCTTCTCAGTCTCTCTCTCTGGTAATGAGTAACAGAAATTGAAAATGGTAATCTCTGGGGTTAACAAGTGTATAGTATCTCTGAATGAAAAGCAAACCATCAACAGGGATAGTGTCCTGGGAAACAATTCTTATCAGTTGTTTAGCTTTTTTTAAACCTTGTGATGTTAACTATTTAACACTACTAAAGTATATAAATGAAATATGTATTTAAGGCTTTTATCTATTTGAAACTTGATCGCAGCTTCTGCTAGCAGATTTTTGCCAGGAAGTAAGGGGACTACTTCATTCAAGTACAAATTCTGGGATATATAAATTTGTTACTTGTAAATTAGTAATCTCTTCTGTACTTTTTGATTGAGAAGTCTGGCCTGACATACTCTTTTCAACACAGGCTGGAATTTCAAATCTGACTATAGACTCAGTCTTCATGTGTAAAGCACAGCAGATCTAGGATTTGCCTTTGCATCTGAATAATAAGAATCTTTGCCAAGTGTCACTCTTTCTTCGCCCCATTTGTGGTAGCAGAAGTCAATAGGGTGTGTCTGCACTCTCCCTCAGCTTCTTGTGGAATTGTTCATGTAAATATAGAGTGGAATGAATATTAACTGGTACCTAAAGAAGTAATAAGTAGGCAGTTTGATTTCAGGGGAAGGCATTTTATGGAGTATTTGAACTGAGAGTGGCAATGTGTTAGCTGTGATATTAAAAAACATGAATATGTCTGAGCATAGTTTTCTGAGAAGGTACTTTAAAATCTGCTGATATTCTACAGCTCTACCTGTTTGATTTTGAACACTAGCTCCAAGCAGAGTTTTAAAGGTTTTTTTTTTTTTCGGGGGATAAGTGGAGGAGGGCGTATTTTCTATGCCAATAATTCTTCCCTTAGGTGAAACAAAAACTTGGGAGACCTGTTTCTATAGTCACTGTGCTTCAAAGTTACTTTCTACCCCAGACGTAAGATTTACATTTGTCTATTATGTCGAAAAGGTCATACATCAAGTTGACACTCTGTTTTCATATTCAAGTTGATGCTTCTTTAGATTTGAAAAGTAAGGCTGGAAAGGAGCCCAGCTGCTGGCTGAAGTCTGTTGTGATGGGGAATGAATGTAATTCCATAAAGTTGATAAACTCTAGTTAGGTGTCAGCAGGTATGTAAGGTGCTGCCTCTGGTGAGTCCAGTGATGTGTGACATAATTTATTTCAGAAACAACTGATTTTAGATATTCTTTCCAAAGGGATTTTTGCAGGTTCCTCTTACATGCCAGCGTACTTGTCTGAAACACCTGCTGACAAGTCCCTCCGTGCAGCTGCAAACCACGTGGGGAGAAAGCCAGGAAAACGAAAGGGAGCACGCACTTGCTCAGTGTGCCATGAGCTCACCCTGGCAAAGTTTGTTATGGGACATACCCATGACAGTAACTTGGTGATTGCTTCCTGGTTACTGTCAAGCCTTTCGTTGACTTGGAATCAAGCTATAATATGGGATCAAGTCCTGTGCATGAACACATCATCCCATGATCTGAATGTTAACCGTCAAGGTAAAAAAGTCGTCAAAGTAAAATTGTTTTAACACACAGTCTCCCACCCAGGCTCAAGATTAACAACCTGGCATTGGAAATAATGAGCAAGTCAGTGATGAGCAAGTCAGTCAAAACAAATCCAACTACTTAGCCAGTGTTCAAAAGAATAATTACGCAGAGGACATAATTCTGGGGGGAATTCCTCTGAATTTCTGCCACAAAAAGACTCTCTAAGGCTTCAACAGGAGCAAAGCGACGTTTCATTGTCTTTAGTGTCCTGACACTAAATAATTCAGCCAGCAGTGAGCAATAGAAAAAGGAGGACGGTGCTTGCCTAGCCGAAGCCCAGAGGAGGGTGCTGGAGAGCCGAGAACGGCACTGTTAAACGCTTTAAACTCCTTGAGACACGCTGAGCAGTAGATCCACCCCCATACCAGTGTGTTTTCTCCTGTATCGGTGAAGCTGCAAACCAAATAGGGAATTAGTAAAAATCTTTCTTGTGTTTGCCAGATATTTATGTATGTGGATGCTCATCCTACACGTGCCATCTTTCAAATTTATTTCATGACTCCTTTTCATCACTTCATTTCTGCATGGTTCTGCCGAGTAGCTATTTTGTAACTTCCACCATCCTTTCTTGGTCTATTTTATATGTCAGACAAAGAATCTAGATATCTTGAGTTTCACCTGTACGTTTAACAGTTAACTCATAGAACAGATATTGTTGCCATAATATTTGATACAAACGAAGAATAATAATTTATATTTGATGGATAGGCAAACTGATGCTTAGAGACTAAGGGAGACTCAGCAAAAGATATAGCCACCTGCAATCTGCCTATGTGCAAAATTTCAGTCCTTTAAACTGTTCTGCTGGCCTGGTTCTAACAGTTATGCTTAAGATCCACCTGGAGCAAACTTTCTGATTTAGGATTTGCCCAGGAATGTTTTAGGTAATGATTGTGTAGCGTGAAACACAGGGACGGTCCCTGGAGCCAGAGCTGGGATCCAAACTTCTCTCTGCACTAACAGGGCCAGCCACCAGGCTACAGCCTTGCTGTGTGAGAGCTGCTGGTTCCTCAGCCCTGTTCTACAGGTTGAAGTCTCTTCGGCACGGAGGTGCCCTGCCTTCCCCCCGTCCTCATCTCCTGCCCTTCTGCAATATCACGGGGCTTGGTGGCTGAGGCGCACTGAGGAGTGAAACCTGTGATAAAATCCTCTTGGGGAAGGCAGCGTTTGAATTCCAGTCTTAGTCATTGGGCTATAACGTAGAAGGGGGAAAATAAAAAAATTGGCACGTGCACACTCAGGAAAAGATACATGCTGACATCTGGGTATGGGAGTGGGGGGCTGTGGGTAGCTGTTCACTCGGGATGTGCCAAAACGGTTGGGGAAGCAGATGATTCAAGACATATTCCTGATATTACTTGCTCTTGCATTCCTGTTGCCTAGCTGCAGGTAATTTGCCTTTCTGTGGCCCTGTGAGTCCCAAGCCCAACGCCTCTTCGCCTGGATGTCCGCATCGGCTCTTCTCTGTTAACTGCCCTGACGCAGGCTGCAGCCAGCAAAGGGGCTGTCCTGGGGAGCAGCTGGGGTTCGGTTAGTGACCCCCTGGAAGACGGCTGCTTGTATCCCAACCTCTCAGCCCCTGCCAGGTCAAGGCCCGAGCGCTGCCGTGGACTGCTCGCTCCTGAAGCAGGCCTCGCTGTGATGCTTGCTGTTTTGATGCGCTTGGATAAATACAAGCTTTTATAATATTAAATATATAATGTAAGCCTTTGCAGGACTGGAGCGTTACCGTATCTGATAGCTACTCCACCACCTCAGGATTGCAGTCATCAGAGCTGTGAAAGGGTAGTCTTAACAGAAATGTAACCGCTGCCCATATATGCCTCCTCCCCATGCACAGAAAGGATATAGAAGGAGGTGTTATTGCAGTACACGTGCAGAACCTGGCTTGGTAAGCTGCCCTGCAAGGGGGAATATTACCATCTTACAGACCAAGCAATACGAGTTTTTGGCAAATGGCAGAGGGGGGGTACTTTAGAGTGATGTAAAATTACATCATTAAAGTTATTGTTAATTCAATGATTTGCATGTGCTTAGTGTTTACTTTTTGATAGTTCTGGTTTGAGAAATACTGATTAAGTTTGTTGCTATAAGGTGAACTAAAATCACCTCAGTGTGCCCCATTACTTTAGATTGCTTCTACGTTTGGTCTGCATGACACAGTTGGCAAAGACTAGTGTATGGTTCAGAGAGATATGTCCCATGCACTAAGTGGCATTAATCATATAGCTATATGCATACTTTTATCTTTTTTTTACATTGCTGTGGGGTATCCCCGTTTGTGCCCGGACCTCCTACACAAAAGACACAAGCACAAACTTACTGCCTTGCAGCACGGTAACCAGTCGTGTTGATCCACCACCGCTGCAACAGCGCTGTCACATTTTAGAATTACTTCCTTACCGTACATCTGGGCCACCAACCCCTTCCCCTCCCCCTTTTTTCTTTGCTACCTGCAGTACTGCAAACCCCAAGAGCAATGAGCAGAGCTGAGAAATCCCCCAAACTCACTCATCCGTGCAGCTACTCAGCATAGCTCTCACAGCACTCAATGTGCATTGCTTCCCTCATTGGGTTTTTTGGCCTTTTCTGTGGCCTGTTGTCATTTAGCATCCTGCATCACACCACCTCACAAGCCCAAATAATTTGTTAATTGCTGTGGTTCAGGGGCTCAACCTTAAAAGCAATGTAGCAGCTGCTATACAGCAGTCAAAGCTGACAACAAAACCCCAAGTGGAAAATTGAAAGAGAGATGAGCACCTTTCCCTCTCCTCTTCTCTCCCTGCAAACTCAAACACTTAACCTAAAGGATCCTCCATACATTTTTGGATAAAGAGACATCATGGTCTTCTGTTTTTTTCTTGTAATTGCTCTGTCCCATAACAGAATCCCTCACTACTGCAGTTTTACCTTGTGGGAAAATAGCATAGCAAGATATGTTTCATTTTTTCCCCCCTCTAACTACTGCTATGGGAGCAGAATTTTACCTGGAAAAGTGTGTATTAATGTTTGTGAATACAATTATGGAGAATTATTTTGGTTTAGAGGCAGAACAGTCAGGGAGATACGTGCAGGACTGGGAAGCAAGAATACTTCATCTCTGTCACTGAAAATCTCTTTGGCCAGGGGAAAGCTGCGTAGACTCCTGTTTTGAGTGTTCATTCACTTAATGTAAGTTAATTTATCTTGATTTTTGGATGCCTATCTTGAAAAAGATGGGGGGGCTGGGTGCCAGAGGGCCGCACAGCCCTTGTTCCAGTGGATTCCTCGGAGATCTATTGGCAGTAGGAAGTTGTTGAGAGCAAGCTCAGGTTGGGCACCCAGAAATGAAAGGCTACTCTTGAAAAAAGGGCTTTAAAGCATTAGTGTTTTGAAAATGCTGACTATCATGAATGCTTATTTCAAAAGGTAGGCTAGTGCCCAAGACGAGTCTTCCAGGAGAGTGAGGGGAGGAAGGGCAGCCAAATGTTTCCCAGTCTCCCTTCACGCCTGCTTTCCCTCTGCCCCAGCTGGTTGCAGGAGAGACATCACCTCTGTTGCTCTGGGGAATCACAGTCCACATGTGGTACGAAGGCTGACAGCATCGTGCCCCCCTGCGTGAGAAGGGCCCAAGGGTGATGAAGCTTGGGTGCTCCCTGCTTAAGGATAAATTTGCTGTGACTGAGCTATTTTGTGTTGCTTCACAGGAGAGTTGTAAATTATGATGGTGGTTTTGAGCTGATCTTGGGAGGTCTTGCTGCCACACAATATTGTGATCTCTTGACCCGAGTTTTTTTTTTAACTGTAAGACAGGATATAAAAAAATAAACATCAATGGAAAGATGAGAGAAATGGGAACAGGAACATGCACCACATGTTCCTGGTCTGTGAAATGCGTCATAGAATTGAGGAAAAATAATAAGGTAACAGAAACCTCTGTGGATAACTAGTCATCTAATTTATTAGCGATATGACAGGGTAGAGCAGGAACATTTAGCCTGGGACTAAGAGAAACCAATTTCTTCCTTTTTTTGTTTGTCTGCCAAAACCTTTGACCAAGATGCGTCTACGCTGCTCTCCTTCAAACATCTACATTTCATGGCAGGACTTCTTACTTCATCTGTAGCAGTACAGGCAGACCTGCATAACATTGAGCACCTAACACGGTGGGTTACACTTGGATTCCTGTGCTCTAATAAAAATCATAGGACAAATACCGAACTGCTTGCGTAACCTCCTAGGTGTCAGTGGTTACGCTGCAGAGACATTTAGTCAAACCATTCTCCCCCGGCTCTGAAGTACAGCATTGTTTTCAGGCCTGCTGGAAACACGCCAGGTTTTTGCTGAACCTTACGTGTGCTGGGGCATGACTTGGGGTAAGGCTGTGTGAATATATTGCCTGCAGCGTTCACTAATTCTAATGGTTTCATCCCTTGTGACGTGAATGTGACTCATTTCTTTGTGTGCATGCACACAGCAAGTAATGCTCCTAAAGCTCTTCTTATGGTTTCTGATGTGGGTTGATACTCGACTTGCTAATGCCAGTGTCCTCTCTTCATGACATTGCTTTTGGAAAGTATTGTTCTTTAAGACAAATTTCAATTTCGTTTTGATTACCATATCCAACCTCCTTCCTTGACTTGCCACCCTGGAGCAGTATAAAACCTAAAATCATTCTTTCACTCTGTTGAAAGGTCTCTGGAGCAGAACTACATCTTAATAGTTCTTTGTGGATCCCATAGCATTGATTATTTGCTTTCCTACTTCCACAATACAGTTGTATTTTGGAAAACTGCCCGCTTACAATTACATGCTAGGATTCATATAAAAGATTATGAAAATACCATTTATATTGCTTGAAACAGATATGGGAACGCATGTTTGTCTGTGTCTCCAAGGTCTGTCTATGCAAGCACCTTGCTGACAATTTTTTTGTGTCCGTATCATCATCATCACTCAGCGTCACCTCCTGTTCGCCTTCCCCTAAACCCTGCTGAGAGCTCTTCTTGAGGTGGGGAATCTGTGCGATGAGAAGGAAATGGCAGTGGTCTAGTCAGATGTCAAACGCGCATCACTTTTTCCTTGCCCACAGCAGAACTCACAGGTGAGGGCTGTGTAGAAGAATAGTTTAGGCTGAAAGTGTATTACACAATATACCTCACCCCTCTGCACTAGGGGACAGATAGGCACATTACGTAAAGGGGAGGATGGCTCAGAGCCAGCAGCATCTAGTGGAAATCATGACAATTGTAGCGGTGCTGCCATGTGTGAGAGACGCTACTCAGGAAGGTTTCCTCTGGCTTCCCCTGGAGTTCGAAAGACACAGGCAGAGCCAAGGGTTGGGCTGCAGCATGTGTGAGTTTGGGCTTTGGGCTTTAAAAACTAACTCTGTCCCCAGATCCCAAGATTGTACAATATCATGTGCCAAATCTTATTAATAATTTTAGTTCTTAAACAAAGAGTGTGGGTGGGTGGAGAGAAATGATTGTATGCAAGCGATTTCATGCAACTGTGAAAGAAGAAAGAAAGTGAACCTTTATTTCCCTGTGTACACAATATTCCAAATAGAGTGCCCTTTGCTGCCTTCAGAGATAGTACAGGACTAACAGAAAAACAGCTGTAGGCATGAAAACCAAGAAAGAGTCTTCAGTAAGACTCAGAATCAAAACCAAGTAACTTGAATGAAACTAAGACTGTGAGTCTTAGATGTAAATCTTCACTGTAGATAATAAACGAAATCATTGTTTTGTCAACAGAAGGGCTCACCCTGACTTGGGTACGAGTCTTTACTTACTCTTAACATCGGTGGGGTACGAGGTTTAAGCACTCAGCTGAGTTACCTGACGTAACATCATCTTTTACTGTTTAATAGCCTGTGTTTATTAAGGCAACGTACGTATTTCAAGATACTGTTTCTGTCACAGACATAAAAATCTTCAGTTTTACTGGCATTTTATTCAATGTCGGAAGTCCTCATACAGTTTAAGAGATCCTAGATTAGCATTAATTAAAATAGCTATGCAACAGTGTACATAATTACTGCAGACAGTCTGAGCACAGCTGCAATCATAGTCACTTCCTCTATAAAAGAGAAGCCAAAAGATTTTATCCCATTTTTAAATGAAGTTATATTTCAGTGTCTGTATTCCAAAACTCTTCCTGGGAAATGAAGACATATTCAGAAAAAGTCTCACATCTGTATCTCATCTTTCTAGTTTGAAAGATGGAGGGATGAGCTGATCTTGTTGGGATTTGAACCTCCACCATCACTAAATCTAACATAAACCTAGTGACAACTTCAGCTGACGTACCTCGCCAATAGCTGACTCTGTAGGATTTGATCCATGGGACACGCTAGTTTAATATTGCTAATAAATAATCTTAAGATTCCTGGTAGTAGTCTGCATTACAAAACAAACAAACCCAAGACATTTCACAACCTCTGTCAGTCACTGCTTTTATGGAGGAACTGTTGCAGAGGAGTTGAGCTCAGCTCTGTTGTATAGTGTCTTTTCCGTGTAAACACTAGAAAAAAAAAACAGCCTACAGCAACAAGCGTTTCAAAGTACCCAACTTAATACTGAACGCCATGAGTCTGAAAATCCTATGTAGTGAATTGATTGCATCAGACCGCAGCCTGATACTGTAGCTACTTACTTTACAAAGCTGGCCTGCAAAAGCCCTCGCAGGAAGACCGTGTGAAAAAGGAGAAGTTGTTTAAAAGTCCTGTGCTTCCTTCCTTCCTCTGTTGGGCTGCTATAGTAGTACCTAAGTCCTGCTGCATACTTTGGGGGTTGTTTGACTTTCTTTGTATTTGCCTTGCTGAGGGTTATGCTGAAGGACTCAGAAGAGAATAGACTGTGAGGTCGCTTAGAAAGTGCAACAAAAATAGCGGAGGCTACATGAAGGGGTTAGAAAGGGACAGACCCTGAGGAGTCTGGCAGCAATGTGGAAGCTGCTCCCAATGCAATAGTGGTGTGGTATCTTAACGTGTGGATTGCACAAGCTTTTGAAAAGGAAGTTGTGAGAGAAAGCAAAGGGACCACATACATAATGAAACTACATTATGAGTAATGAAAGTACCACCTAGCCTGTGGGCCTCCCTTTCTCCAGGAGCTGTTTGAGCCTTCATTTCCTTGTATCTGTATTCTGTGACTGGATGTTGTTTCATTTCCATGCCTGTGCAGAAAACTCTTCCCTTGTTGGTGGCTCAGAACGTCTCACAGGTGAGTAGTGCCACCACATTCACTGCGGTGACTTACCGAGGCAGCGTGTTAGCCAGGACCAGCCCAGTGCCAGTACTGGCCCAAAGATGTCAAGGCTGGGTAGAGGTAGATAAAGATGGAAGAATTGGGAGTTGAGATGCGGTGGAGCTTAGGAGAGACTTCAGATGCTCTTGGGGCAACAGAAGAACGGTGAAAGCAACTGCTGCTGTTGCCCTGATGATTGCTGCCTCTCTGAGTACACCCATCCCTTCATCAGTAGCCAGCCTTCCTTTCCAGGGCTTTGACAAAGACAAAATTCAGCCATTTAGATATCCTCCCTATGTCTTCTGGACCTTATGCATACCATCTTTTCCTTTAATTCTTCAGAAATTGAGTGAAGCTGTACAGTTCTCATTTTATTCTTCTTATATTCCCTATGGGTGCTCCCCGGGGCCAGCATGGTCCCAGCAATGGGATTCTGTGTCAGTTTTTCTAGCAGGCAGCCAATTGAGCAGCCTTGTATTGTGATTTTGTGATTAATTTCTAAGAAAATACTGAGAGCCATAATTTTACCTCAGAAATGTGAACTGCTACGTCATGCTGTCTGCACCAAATTTACCACCTTCTTGTTGTCCTGTTGCTTTAGAAGAGATTTGCATGAAGACGAAGGTATTTCCTGGTAAAGGAGCGTGTCTCAAGTTTACCAGTGAGTGTAGAGTCTGGCCGCCTTGAAACATGAGCAGCTCTGGGTTAGAATGGCTGAGTTCTGAGAAGAGAGGGGAAAAGCTAAAAAGCTTGTCTGTTAAGAAATTAATTTGTGGTTTGGAGGAATTCTAGAAGTGTGTGGGGAGATAAAGCATGGGATGAAGCCTAAAATAAAATTCCAGTAATTTACTTTGAAACAAAATTAAAAAAAAATTGTACCAAAAAGCCACCGTGTCCATTTATTAAGGACCAACCCTATCTTCTAGCGAATATGCTAATTGTCCTTTTAAAAAATTAAACCAGTATGATTTCCTCTCTTCTTGGTCTTTCTTCAGTTCAACTTACTTGTGACTGTTACTAGGACAAAGTCTGCTAAGGATGTTTTGCATGAAGTTACAACGTATCACTGATACTTTACAATTTATACAAATTGGACTTCTGCCAATCAGGTGTGCTCACCATAAGAAATTAAGTCTTGACTTCAAAAACTTATCAGAACTTGAATAACGGTGTACTGATGGGCTGCCATTTGTGGGTTTTTTTACATAGATGCAGTGTGCTAAGAAATCTTTTCACTGAACTTTATATAATTAATTCAACTTAATGTCAAGGGTCTGATTCGTAGGGGCTACTCCAGTGCCTTTCAGACCCGGCTGGAAAGATGCTATGACAGAGAAGCTAGGGATTTCCCCACCAAGGGAAGTCCCCACTTGATGGTGAAGCAAAGCTAGACCCTTGAAGACATGTTTTGTTTAGGGGCATGTGAAAAAATTTCTCCTCTGGCATATCGGCTCCAGGAAAATCATTATATGCTGTCATTATTCCTCCCATTCCCCTTGTGCAATTAGGGGACTGAGTACGTTACAGATGTTACAGAAGGCACCTTTGCTTGCCTTGTCGCTTCAGTGGTGTGCCAGGCATAGCTTATTCAGTTCCAAGTCTCCAATGAGCTAGTATGTAAGAGTAAAAGCAGTACATCTCCAGTCACATAAATTTGCCTTCATTTTCTGTGATCTTCTTTTTCGTTTAGTCACTAAATATATGTACATAGACGTGTACTTATATGAAAAGCATGTATTCACATAAGTAATAAAAGTAAAGGTCAGAACATAACGCCTGCACTAAAGCACAGAATCCTCATTTTTTTTCCAAAGTAGAATTTGTTGCTAAATATTTACACATAACTAACTCAACGAAGATGAGGTAGCCATTTTCCCCTCGACTTATATAATACGTATTTCCTTTGTGAGAGGTCCAAAAGCTTGATACATTGACTAGATATAAAACATAAAAAAACCTTGAACTGAAATCAATGCATCTCTACTGGTTCTGTGACCTTGGATCTTCCCTGGCTGCTTGGTGGAATCCCACATGGTTTTTACAGAGAGGGTTTTTCCTTCATCTAGAACTGTAGCTCTTCAGTTTTTATTTGTAGGGTGTATACAGTTCCCTTTCTAAACAATCCCTTTCCTTCTCTCCCATTATTAGATAAGTTAATTTCATGGAGATGACTTGGGACACTCAATAACCCAGTTTCAACCAATTTTCACAATATTGCAAATACGCAGGTAGGTCAATTGGTTGTGTAAATTTAGGAGTTGCCTGGCAAATTTGAAAGTAATCGTCTCACATTTATGTAGTTCCATTCATTACCAGGGATCTAAAGGTTTGGCAAATATACAGGAGGATGACAAATTATATTTACTGTGCTCAACAATGGTATCCAACCAGCTAGAGAAGAAAGTTATGAATGAAATTGAAATGTAATTTCAGTTTTATTTCAAGTTGATTTCAATTAGCATTTGATCCAGTTAGAATCTGTACTACTGGGAATCCATAACTGATGGTTTGAATTTGACCACCACACTGACCTTTACAGCCTACATTTGCCAAAACTGACAGAAGGTCCCTGATGTGTTTTCTCTCCTTCACAGGGCAGTAGCACAGTGTTTTCAGCTCATTGTCCCTGAGGGAAGGTTGACTTGGAGACAAGAGCGCTCCTGTGCAGGTCCCAACCTTGCGCTTGCATTTTGGCTTGCTTGATATCTCCCATCCAGATATGAACAAGGTCCAAGGCTGTGGTATGGAATTACTCATGAACGGTTAGTTTCATTGTGAAAAGTGCTCTCAAGCAAGAGGAACATATTCTACCAATATTTTCTGGTAGCCCACAGCACCCACATCCTCTGCAAGTGAGAGGCAATAGGTAACGAGGATGATGAAGGCACCGTATGTGTTCTCTGAAACTTATAGGTCAAGATGAGGTTAGTAATTATAGAAAACTCCTAAATGTTACCGCTCGGTCTCCAATCCAGAAGAATCCCTCTGCCCCCACCCAGCCTCTCTTCTTGAAGAGCATGTAAAAGGTTGTGAACAAAATTTTATGTTTGCTTTATGGTATCTGAATGACTCCACTAGCATAGTCTTTGATATAATTACTTTACTGTACTCTTGTGAAAAATAATTGTTCTTGCATTAGACTGAGCAGAGAGATGATTCAAGTTGCCCAGCACTGTTCAGAGGGAGTCTGTGGCAAAAGGGAAACTGAATAGCTTTGGATATCTTGCAAGTGCCACAAATTTGGGATCATCTTTGTACCATTCTGTGCTCTCCTTCAGGTTTCGAGTGAGATATAATGGAAAATAGCAAAATGCAGTGTTGCAAAGAGAAGTTTCTCAGGATCAGTAAAAAGGCAAGTATGATACTGACTTGGCAGCAAAGAAAATAGAAGTGGCCCTGCTGTGGAAGGTTTTCTTTTGCCTCTGTGTGCTATGAGGAATCTGCTTGTGCTGGTTAGTGTGTAGAAATTGTGTGGTGTTCCTTTAAATAGCTGTCATTATCTGGTGCATTTCGTTGTCTGACATGATTTGAAAATCACTGCAGCCCTGCTACAACAAGTAGATAGACTGATGTTTTATATCAATAGCAAATGGTTTGTGTGCACCCTAGAGTGCTAATAGAATTACTTTAGAAGATGTTTGGCATGAACATGAAGGAAAGGTACATCATACAGATATCACACAGGTTTTGGAAAACAGTAAGTTGCTTGGTTACCTTCTGTAACCTCTGTGTCTCGTACTTGGTCATTCCCTTCAATATTTCAGGGGAACAAGAGAATGAATGTTCAATGATACCTGAAGTGAGGCCAATTTTGTTTGGAAAAGACTGTGACTTGTTTTTCCCATAGGCTTTTTTCCTGCTGGTAGTTTCTGGGTCTTTCCCTTCCTGGAAGGTTGTTCTCTGTGGCTTGCAGCTTATGGCAAGCTTTCTCTCCAGTGCCCATCTGGCACTTTCAGGAGCTAAGCCAGCTTTCTGCTTCATCTCACTACTCCCACTCAGAAAAATTTTCAGAGCAGAGAAGAGTTGCAGATATAATTGCAAGGGAGTCCCTTTTCTTAACCTAGCCCAGCACTGTAGAGATTTTCCACGCTTTGGCTGTGGGCACAAACGCTTTGCACAATCCAGATGGTAGGTGCAGTGTGGCCACTCAGGGAAGTGGAGAAGGTGGCTGTTTCTTCTGTCGGCTCCATTTGCAAGATGTCGGTCTTCCACATGGAGGTGCTTGTGTCCATTTTTGCACTTTTGTTCAAGTGGCAAAAATACTGGCTGACTCTTTTCAGTTGCCACACAGCTACTTGTTTCCCAGAGTAAGCAACACGTTGTGGCTGGAAAGAAAGGTTCACCTGTCTGAAGTCTGAAAATAAATCCTTGTTTGTTGCTAACAACTGGCAGATGCCTTCTGGAGAAAATCGTGAACAAGGGGAACAGAGGTCTCTGGGAATTTGCCCTAAGAACAGGGTGAGTGGTAGAGGGGGAAGCTGCGTGGGGGATGATGGAGAGGAAGAGTCAAATCTGTCAAGGGGTTTTGGTGTCGCGGCATTAGACTAGAAGCGGCTACTGGTTTCACCCATAACTGTACTACACTGGGCAGAAGTTATCTGAAGTTATAATGTAAGCATATTTGATTAAAATAATGCAGCATTTACTCTTGCTATGGCCTTTAGTACCCAGACTTGCTGCCTAGAAGTTTGAAATAAATTATGTACTAAAGATCAGTGTGGTGACAATAGCCTCAGGCTGTGTGTCAGGCTAACCAAAAGGTGCATTCTGATGGCTGACTCTCTTGAAGAACTTGACTTGGGTCATTCACTGAGGTAAAACAAAGTATGGCCATTTGGCAGAATTTCAACGTGGATCTGGGGTATTTTTCACTGAGATTTTGGATGCATTCAAATCCACAACAGAGCAAGACTCTAGGAGAGGGACTACAAACAGATTACAGTTGAAAAGGCTTGTATGAATACTTGTGCATTGATCTTGATGCACTCCCTAGTACAAATAAGAGTCATGTTCCTTTGCCGTGGATCTAAATATTTCATTATATTGTTTGTTCGCTGCTTGTTTCATCAAACTGAAGAGAAGGAGACCATAATATTCTGTTAAAGATTAAATCTGGACCCAAGTTTCTCCAGGCAACACTGGTGTGAGTAAAGTCATGTCCAGTCACTAACTGAAATTCATTTTACTGCTTTATTGTCTTTTTAAAAAAAATGTTTGTTAGTGCAAAATAGCAAAATAACTCTATTTTACTCTGAACAGCTTTTTTCCCTTCTAGGATTTTTAGTTACATGATTGATTAAAGTTCATTTTTTCTTTGATAATGAAGCTACTATTAAACTATCTGTGCATGCAAAAAAGAGAATATTAGAGTTAAGATTCACGGTCTTCTTCATTTTTAATTTCTTCCATTTTCATATTCTTCACATAAAAGTCAGTCTCTGATTTAGATTATGACAAGATATATTGACAGACACCCACGGGAAACTATTAATACAAATTTTTTCCCTATGGCTTTTTCTCACTCATGCCTTCTTAAAACAGGGGGAGAAAGTGGTAACTTAGCATGAATTAGTATCTGTGGCATAAGGATCTAGTAGAAGATTTTTAGCTCAAGATGCAGTGTAGAGACAAGGAAAGAAGTGGGGTGTCAAGTGAGAAGCTCCAGGATCTGATTCAGTTACAAATCCAGATACAAATTTCAGTGTTTGTCTGAATCTTCATTTCATCACTAACACAAGAGAAAAGGCAGAACTGGAATTATGGGTGAAAGAATTCAGGCTATGTAATGTGCAT
Organism: Calonectris borealis; assembly: GCF_964195595.1. Classification (NCBI taxonomy): domain Eukaryota; kingdom Metazoa; phylum Chordata; class Aves; order Procellariiformes; family Procellariidae; genus Calonectris; species Calonectris borealis. The sequence goes on along the minus strand of NC_134313.1, from coordinate 94,941,096 downwards.
CCACTGAATTGCAGCTACAAAATTTACCCTTCAAAGCAATGATCCAAAGAAAAGAATATTGGTTGCACTACTTCAGTGTAAACAAAAGATGTCACTATCAGACGCAAAAAGCATGGAGCTAATTAAAGATTGTTCTGAAACTATTCAGATCATGCCATTATGATATAATAATGCTTATTTTTAGTTTCTTTCTTTCTACAAAGGAAAACCACTGAAGACACTCTGTGAAACTACTTTATCTGAAAAAAAAACCAAATTCTGATTTACAAAGCTCCTTTCTTGATAGGAATGTTTATAGAAATGCTTCCAAGTTCCTGTAAATGCCCCCAGGTTTCACACATCATATCATGTGAAGCTGTTCTTGACCCTAAAGAAGATGCGGGTGAATCATTAAACCAAAATGAAAGAAGAAGAATATGGAGAATAGAAAGTTTGTGAATTGTGAAGACAGAACATAATATATAGAGTGGAACAAAAGGGGAAGTTTCGAAGCAGTAGATATTAGAGGAAAAATGACACCAAAGGAAGAGATTATTTCCTGCCCTTATCCATGTTTCGGTGGGGTTAAACTAAACGCAGTACAACAATGTCTGGTACAGTATGGATCTCAATTTTCATGATCCCATTGAGGTCAAACTCCTGTTGCCTCTTCTGGAAGTAGGACTCGATTCATGTGTTGTAATCAGGTTAAGCAGTAGGGCAGCGTTTTCACGAAAGGAGCATCATTAACAACAAAGCTGTATCTGCAGACACAGCCAGACTCCTTCCAAGGTCAGTTGGATTGGCCTATCCTGCCCTCTTGTTCCGAGTTACCTCCTCCAGAGACATCCTGGGCTGGATCTGAAAATTGCTACCTGGGCCAACTTTCTCTCCTCCAGCTTTCCTGAGAGTTTCAGCTCTTCTCTCTGCTTCTCAAGTGTGATAGAGAAGAACGTGGTCCTCAGGTTTTCCCCAGTCTTTATTGAGGTTAAGCTCCCAGAAGCCCAGGCTATTTTCTCAAAACCAGAATTTGGAAGAAATGTCCTGTCTGCATGCATGATACTCTTTATCCCTGCTTCCACTTCTATCTAGGCATCCTCTGCTAGACTATCATGATTCTTGTACATATTTTTCGGTGTTTGCTTTTTGCGTTTTTTTTTTCTGAAGTGTGAGCACAAGACTCAGAGAGGAGGTAGTTCAGGGGAAGAAATTCATTGTCCCTCCATTAGTCCCTTGGGGAATCTTTTCAATGCTCAGTACAACTGGAGACTTGCATTCATTTCTCTGAAAGTCCTATCTGCTCTGGGGAACTTCCCCATTTAGGGGAAAATCCACATTCAGCCACAGCTGGGGGAGTCCCAGGCAGCTGGACAAGAGGAGAGAGGGGTGAAAAGGACCTAGAAATTGCTTCAGAGAAACAAAGGCATCTGTGTAGACAATATTCAGTGCATACCAGTAGATGTAAGTGGACTTGGAAGACCTGTAGACTTGAGAGCTAAGCCTACTAGTTGTTCCTTGATGAAACAAGCTGGCCACCTTGGTCCCACTCCCTGGAAACAGCGAGTTTGGAAAGTTGGTGAAAGCAAGTTGTGGAAAGTGATGGGAATTTTTGCCTGATAAAGCACTGGGGAAGAGCTGAGTAAACATGTCAGGATTTCACCAGATGAAAGAAGAACAGAGGAGGCCTCTGATGTTTGCACAATTAAAAAACAAAGCTTAGGTTCACTAGTTGTGATGTAGAAATTTTATCTACCATGTTGGGTCACAAGCCAGTAAGATGTTATGCAGGGAAGATATCTATATGTGTGTGAATACATGGGCAGGTACAGTACCATAGGAAGTAGGCTGTGTAGCTCAGCTGCTTGTGAATATATCTAGAAGTTGAACCCATGCTTTCAATACTAATTTTCAGGTCCAATTTTGATTACTGGTGTTATGCCATTGATCTAACACATCACTAGGTCAAGTTAACTGTGGACATCATCCTACGCTGTGTTTAGGATGAGAATTTATATATACATTTGCCTCCATTTAAGTAGTTTGTTCTGTGAAACAACTCAGAAAAAGAAGTCTTTTTGAACCTCAGTTTTGAACCTATCCAAACCAACAGAAATTTTTCTATTTCTTTCACAGGATCTTTAGACCAGAATATAATTTTCTACCTGAATGATAATAGAAATGTTAGTGGTTTGATCTTACTATAGATGAAAGACTGGGAAGAGTACGGTGCTGGTTTTTTTCCCATCTTATGAAAACTGTATGATAGGTGACAGCAGAAGATGTATTAAGAAATATTCAAATGTTGATAACAATGTGGATCAATTTTGGATCCCATAAGAACTTCCCTGAAAGGTGAAAAGCACAGGTTTCTTTTATTTTCCTTACCTTGGCATTTCCTTAAACAAATCAGATACATCTCTCAGCAGAGTGTAGTGTTACATTAATTATAGCATGCCACACAGCATTTAATGAGAACAAATTCATTCATTTAAATTCAGAAAAAAATCTAGAAGTCAAATTACTTCCGCTTCTTAAGAATTTTGTATAATATGTAGAATTTCTATTTCTTAAGCTATTTCTATCATTGCCACCTTTTCCTAAAATTTTTACATGTGTGTCTGTATAGTAAGTGGTTACATGATATATTTATAGATGTTCTTTTGTTGCCAATTCACGTTTTTATTTTCTAGCAATTTTAGGATGTTCCTCTGTAGCTGTTATTTCCAATTATACTGTTGTAAAATCTTATATATAGATCAAGAATCTGCACTGGTTAAATAAATCTCTATATGAAGAAAGCCTTTTTTTGGGTCTTGCAACAGCATAATCACCTCACCTGGCACTCATCTCATATGCCAGTAGTGGCACACGTATATGTATCTCTGCAATGCACTGGATGCTGATTTATAAAAAAGTATTTTTAAAAAATCTGCTCAGATGTAAGTGTTAGGGAGCTCATCAGAGCTCTTCATTTGTACTGTATTTATTTATTGCTTATTGATTTCCAGGGTGTCCAGACTGAAAATAGATGTTGTATGGTGGTGTGCCTGGAAATTAGAGTAAAACTCATTTGCAATAGGCTTTGTGCAACACTTTGCCGTTGTAGTAGATTCTTTACAGTATACTCATTTTACTTGACTGTGGTGGAATGAGGGAGCTACTGATGCATCTACTCTAGGAAATAAGTATGATTAAACTGTATAATTTGGTACAAAATCATCTTAATTATGGAAGCATTTACAAATCTCAGTCAGGATACTTTAGAAGCAAATTTTATTTGGAAAATGTGTAATTTACAGAAGTGTTATAGTCTTTAGGAATACCATTAATACAAGGACAACATATTATTTATTAATTTGTTTATTAATTTGCATATATTTCTATTAAAATTAGAATTTTTACTCAGGTACCGCAAAACCCATTGCTATCAAGGTGGTTTTCTCCTATTAGAGCTTATAGTCTAAGAGTAACCCAAAAAGGTGACAGAGGAACACAGTCTGGTAAGGAAGAGGGAACTTGAATTGTCTCACTATAGCATAATTTTTTAGGACTCATAACAAAGGAGCATTTTAAAGGGAAATGTGAAGGTGCATATAATAGGATAGAAGAAGATACAAAGGTGTAGATCTCAAAATTTGATAGGTGGCTGTATTACAAATTATTCGGAAGGACCCTCTTGTAACTCAGCATTTCAATAGCAAACAACGCAGTAAGTAGATTAGAGTTACACTATGACACGTCCTACAAACAGAAGACTGGTAAAATTATACTTAATATGATAAAAAAAGCAAGAATAAGAGATGTCTCAAGAAAGGAGATTAAATCAAAATATCAAGGTAGAAAGTTTGTCTTTGCCGAAACATTTGCATGGTGCAAGACTGTGTTGCCAAAGCTAGGAAAAGAAACTACTGGGGGAGAATGATTAACGATATTAAGCTTACACTGATGATTACACATCCACAGTGAGTTGTCAGAAAGTCAGGCTGAGTTGTTAGCCTGGCTAGAATGATTCATGCCTAGAGTGGAAATGTGGATTTGTAAGTGATGAGCATGAAGTTGTTAAGCGCACCAGGGGAGTGATTATTCAGAGATAAGGGGCAGAAGGGAAGGGAACCAAACCCAGGGGTTTGACAGAACACCCTGTCCCCCTTGGAGTGCTGGAGTGGAATGAAGATGCCCCCAAACAGCTTTGTGAGCTGTTATAGAGGTCGGAGGAGAATTAGGAGAGAATGGAGACCCTGAAGCCAATACGTGCCAAATTTTCAGAAATGACGTTGTAGTTGTGTCAAGAACAACTGGCAGACCAAGAATGGGAAGCCTGCGGTCCTAGAATTGTAAGCTTCAGTTAAGAAGAAGTCACTAGAGACTATGGTGAAAGTAGTTTAGTTGAATTCAATTGCCAGGAACTGAACTGGAGGAGGCCTGAGATGTAATTAAAAAAATACCTCTAGACAGTGTGCTTATAGGTGCCATGTTCAACATACCAGGAGTATCTGAAATCATTAGTTAGGTTTACTTGCTAAGTGAGACCACATTGCTAAATAATTCTAAAAGAAAGAGCTCTTCCACGTTCCAAGTATAAAGCCTGCAGGAAACAGCTGTAGCTCGTTAAGGGAGAAGACTGGTAGTATAGAATGAATTAGTCAAAAGAAATGAAAATGCATGTAAAGAATAAAAACTGAGTAGCTGGTTTGGTAAAAAAACCCCAACCCAAACCAAAAACCTCACCAATGCAATGCAAACTAATCAAAACAAACCCAAACTAATAAAGGTATATGGTGAAAAGGAAGAAAAATAACATAGATACTGGAAATTAACAACTAGAAATAATTGATAGAGTTCAGAAAAATACATTTTAAAATCAACAGGAAGAGCTATGTTAACATTGCACTGATTTTGAAGAGACAAATTTGCTGCTCAATTTCTGGTATGTGAATATTGGCCATAATTTTAGGCATTTTGCCTTATTAATAAAAATTATATTTACCTGCCCCCTAATGAATCTTATTTCAATAGAGATGAGAGAGAGAAAGCTGTAGAAGTAGCAGACTTAAGGATAGAATATAATCAAGGTTATTTGTATTTGGAGGAGAAACAGACAGACGGGAAAAAAGGTTAAGAAAAAGAGAGAGGGAGTGATGCAAGGAGGTGCAAAATAGACCAGGAGCTGGAATAGGGAAGGATCGTGATGGCAAGAGAAGATGTTAAATGAGGAGAGATGATAAAAACTTATACTTGTGAGGTGATAAGGAGGAGAAAGCTGAAGAAAAGGCATGAGCAACTGAAAGCAAGCTAAAGTGAGCAGGAAAATCACAGCATATTTAATCAGTTATCACTTGAAAGAAATTGATGGCTTCTGGTATGATTTAGCACATATTCTGTAACATCCTTAAAGTTCAGAAAGGAGACCCATTCTTTTAGACACTAGATAGCTGTAAGGACTCATCTTAATGCTTTTGCCCTGGGATTTTTTGAGTGAAGTCAACCTCTTTTCACAAGTATCTTCTTTCTGATCATAAATTCTAGCTCTAAGTTTACATTTTCCTTGTCCTTTTATGAAGATTAATCTTTTCATCCGAGAAAGATGGTTAAAAGAATTTACTTTGTTCTGGATTATTTGTTCACTCTCCAACTCTCTTTATGAACCCACCCTCTTATATTATCAAGTTCTTCTGCTGATCATTACTGGAATGAGTGATCTTTCTACACAGAAACATAGTGAAGCTATCTTTCATCTTTTCTTTCTAAAATGGTATCAAGAAGCTGCTGTCAGTATGGGTTCAGTCTGCTTCTGTAAATTTCGTCTCCATTGCCTGTGGTAGAAGATCAATTTTTTCTCCCTTATTCAGACCATTGGACTTCTGGAAATCACCAGAAGATTTGTCTGAATGTGGTCTGTATCTCAGATACAGAGGTAACATTTTAGAGCTAACTTCAGGATGGAAGACTAAAGGGATAGATCTGAATGATGAAATGAAACTTGGAAGTACTTGGAACAGTGCAAGACAACAAACCAAAACCAAGTATTTTAAGTTCTAATTGGAATGCACCCAAAACTAGCAAAATGTTTGAGTCAGGAGCAAAGGGTGAGAAAGGCTTTGGGAAGTTCCAGCGAAAGCTGAGATTTGATTAAGGCTAATCTTGAAGTTCCCCCACCCACATATGTCACCTGATATTCAAAAATATGCACAGAAAACAGAAACCGTATGGAAGATTTTAGTTTCAGCTGCATTTCCTAGCCTTACTTACAGGACCAAAATGAAATGAAAAAAGTTAATCTCATTGGTTCTCTTAGAAAATAGGAATCTCTTCTGAAAGGCTGCAGCATAAGGAAAGATGCATTGCTTAAAAGGCTGCCCTTTAAAAGATGAAGCAGTAAAACCTGTTGGTGTTTTTATTAATTTCTGCTTAAATCCCTACATTAATTCAAAAGAGTGGATGTCCAGTTATGCTTTGGAAACATATAATAAAATATATTCCTGGCTGCAAAGATGTTAAGATCAGCATAAGCAGATGAAGAAGGGTAAGAGGGAGGAAATAGTGTTATCTCCATTTTCCTGAGGTGCAGTTTTTAGCATAGCCTTTGGATATGTTTACCCTTTAGACTTCAGTAGGTAAATAGATACCAAAGGTAGCTTTAAATAAAGAATTCTACTTTCACAATGTAAATTAGATGTTTCAAAGTCTTCGTGTATTCCAGCTGAACTACTGTTGTCTCTGAACTAATTCATATGAAGCTCTGCACTGTAGACCTACTGAAATGCAGAAAATAACCCCAGTTTTATGAATCTCAAATCCAGTATCTTTGCTACCACCTTTCTTGTCATCCAATAATAAAGATGGGACATGAGAACTGGAAGGAGAGCTAAGATCATGGAATTAATCTCCATTTTTAGCTTATAGAAATTATCTTTTTTAATTAACTGAGGACATGAAAATAATGGAAAGCAAAAAATCTGTGATACTGTAGAATATCTTAAGTGAGTCATCAAAGACTGCAGAAAAAAAAACCACACAAAATGATGTATAGAAGTAGATATAATACCAAATATAAAACTCTCATCTCGGGATCCCTATCTTAGATCTCTGATGACTGAAAGGAAGGGATGAGAGTAAGAGATCTGATGTCCAAAGAAACTGCAATGTTTAGATACAGCTTGCATATGTAGGCTCACAGAGCTGAATGAGTAAAAGATGGCATATAACAGTGAGACTGAGCTGAAGATGTTTGGGTTGTCTTGATGACTGAGATTGTGGAGAAGGTTTCTGGGAGAAAGGCTTAAAGTTCTGTCTGTGTTGTCTTTAAAGCTGATGGCTAGACACTATGAGAAAATACCGAAACAGGGTATTCATTAGGATGGCAGAGGAAAGGCCCAGGAAAAAAATGGTGAAAGGCTAAGGCTAGCAGGGGAGAGCTACGATAGCTGCATTCTTATGTGAGATCGCTTAGTAGTAAGTAATATAAGGAAAAAAGAAGCAGAATCGGTGAGTCCGAGACTAACTGAGGTTGGAAGGGATCTCTGGAGGTCACTTAGTCCAAGCTCCTGCCCAAAAGAGGGAGCATGTCACAGTCAGATCAGGTTGCTCAGGCCTTGCCTAGTTGGGTTTTGGTTACACAAAGTCTCTCCGGGCACCTGTCTGAGTGCTTAACCACGCTCCCTATGGCCAGGCGTGAAACTCTAGAGGACCGTGTTGGATGTTGGAGAATGGTACAATGACTTAATTTTAAAAGGATGATTTCAGCATTAGGACAAAGTGCCAGAAGTTGTCAGTGAATGAGGTTTCAGGACTGGCAGGTCAAAGGCAATTTTGTATAAGCCCTTGAAGCATGGCACAGAAAGAGTTGAGACTTTTCTAAAAAACTCCTATGAGCTCTAGGGATAAGAGAACTTAAGTTTTATTTACACTGGTAGATAGACAATTAATTCTTACGTGATTTTGCAGATGTTATCTCTTTCAATGGCTGACCTGCCCATATTTCTAACCCAGGTTTATGTCCCCATCTGTCTGAAATGTTCATGGTCAGATACCTTTCCCAATGTTTAAAATATTCTGGGGAATGAGAGCCAGAATTCAAAAGAAGGATTTAATTTAGCCAGAATGCCTTCAACAGTGGGTCTTCTGTTTGGAAGTTTTTTGGCTTTCAAAATGTAAGATGAAATGCCTCATAGTGCGCAACCACCACCCAAAACCAAAGTCAATAAAAATGCTGTTGATTTTGGTGGATGCAGAGTTAGGCTGACGCTTTGCAGTTTTTTAAATTCTACCCATAGATGACAATTGAAACTACTGAGAATATTAACTGTGATGGAAAAAATGCATAAGTAGTAATATTTGAGACTGGGAGTTACATCTCACAATCTAGTAATGCCGTGTACTTGTGTAGGTGCCGGACCAACTCACTTTTCTCACCTCTATGCCACACACACAAAGTGATACCCTCCCCAAGGCAAGGCAGAACTACTGTATTATCAAAGGGTGTCTCAGGGGGCCACAAAATAATGAAACAATAGCTTGAATGTCACAAGCACACAACAGGCATGCAAAGCATGTAGCAGGCTTCCAGCTAAACAGCAACCTGGACGTTTATTCAGCTGGTAGAAGTAGTACATTTCAGGTCCTAAGGAGAGACTTGCACCTTGTGTAAGTTCTAGATTACCTGCTGGAGTGAGCCGTAGTTCCTCACAAGTTTGTGCTTCTAGGCTTCACTGCCAAGATGCCAGTGAAATACAAGTAGCTTGTGTTTTGAGGTCAAACTCCAGCCAAGCCAATGTTAGGATGCAGCTAAGGTGGGTACCTGGTCTCAGGAACTGAATAGTTTTCTTCTGTTTCTTAATCCAGAAGTAACTTCAAGGCCTGTCTTTCATTTCCAAGAAGTGTAGTGCTTCTGACTTTGCTGCTGCCCACATAACTGTCACCATTTCTCCTGCATTTTTGCTGAAATAGCAACCTTCTCTCTGGTCAGCCACCAAACTAACATCACGATAGGATCACTGAAGGCTCACTAAAGAGAGATCTGTGTCTAAAGCCAAGAAGAGCCAAAGGCCAGTTTAAATGAGACTCCGTTCTGAAGTCACCATGGAAGAATTTCACCTTCTGTAGGAACAGCTGACATCATCACTTGCATTGGTGACCAGAGAAGGGGTTTTCCCCTGGTTTTATCTCTGCCCAGCTTGTAGTTGTGACCAACTATTTGATTCAGTTCTGTGTGAAAAAGTTCTGTCTTTTGCAGCAAGGACTTCCACAGCTTGACTCAATGTATACAGGAGCACTTCCTTTGTTTCCTATTATATTCCAGTCACTCTGAAAGCAGTGAGTTTGCATAGAAAATATTAAGGGACATTTTTCTGGAGAAAAATTTCAAGAAGGAAGGAAGCCATCACGAGCTCTAGAGATCAGGCTGGATTTACGCTATCATGTTATACATGAAAATAAACACATTTATGACTGGAAATACGGAAGATGACAAACATGAAACCCCATTACTGGAAGCACTTTACAGAGTAGAACTGCCCTTGAGATATTAAGTCTGGCTGAATTCATAAAGCTGAACAATACCTTTGGTGAGCTCAATGAGCAGTAGATACTGCTGTATATAAAAGATCCTTATTTTGAGTCAAAGTTGAAGGACAAAGGAACAGTTGTGCCTGGTCACACTGGTCAGATGGAATGTCCTTTTAGCCCTTTTCCAGTGGTGGCTGAGAGCAGATGCCTGGGGGGGGGAATTAAAAACTTTTCCAGAATCTTCTTTTGGCCTTCAGTAATGTGTAGCTCATGGACTTCCATTGCCAAAGGTTTTCCCATTCAGTGATCCTTTATGGATTTTTCCAGTTGCTTATCGAGCCCATATAGCACCTTTGTACACACACTCTTTTGCAGCAAGGATTTCCACAATTCAGCTCAACGTATAAAGGACCACTTCCTTTGTTCTAGCCTGCTCTGTGCAAGTTTTATCTGATGCCCCTTAACTCTTGTATTGGAGGAGAGACTAGGGACAGCTATTACCTATTCACTTTCTCTATGGCACCTACTTTAATAGATCTCTAAACACATCCTTCGACAGGCATCTCTTTTCCATGATGGAGTCTTCTGAGTCCATATCTTACACAGCAGCATGTTCCACACTTGTGTAGGTAATATAGGTACCTGTGAATTATTCTCAAGCTCCAAAGCTTCCAGATGAACAAGTAGTTTGGAAGGAAGGCTTACTGACTTGAGATGTGTTTTCCCCATAGAAATTTTTGATTAATTTTAAATAAGATATTATTTCCATGGAAAATGATGAATTTGGTGGTAAAAGCATTAAAGTTTTAACAATACTCATTCTCATCTTTCTTCATCCCATTTCTTCCCATAAGCTGGTTTAGAAAGTAGATATTTTGATTTACTTGAAAGCCCAACTTTACTGTTATACTGGAAACCAGTTTAGCCAGAAAAATTCAGCCACTCTTCTGGAAAAAAGGTTCAAAATCAAACTATTCTGCATGGTTGCTTTCATTCTCAGTGGCTGAAGCCCAGATTCTAGGAGGGCAGAAATGAAGGTAAAAGGCAGACTTTCATAAAAAGGCAAACAAGCAGTCAGTTGTAACTAGTGTTTGACTCATCTACCCTTCATGTTTTATTCTTCTGCAGTTTGGTCTCTAGGAAATGAAAGATAGTAAAGCTTGGAGCTGTGATTTGGGAGCAAGAAGGGGACAGAGAGGAATGGTGAGATGAGTGAGGGACAAAGATTAAGGGGAAGGATAAAAGGGGAGTTGGATAAATATGTACTGCAGAAACAGGTTAATCTTGCTTCCACATATGCAGAAAACTTGGTGCTTTGGCTGTTGGATTGAGTAATGATTCATCACTGCAACAGAATAAAGAAAGCAAATTTATATTTTCTTCCTCATTCTGGCTTTGGCACATTGGCAGAAGAAACCAGCTTCTTGATTTTAAGATTTAGCATCAAAGTTTTCAGTAGAGAACCACGTATGCATTGAAGGTGCCAGACTAATAGCACAGAGACCGAAATCTTCTGTGTAACCACAGAAAGGCTCACAGAGGCAGCAGCAGTGTAGACTTCCCAAATATCGACATACAGCAATCTTATTCTGAGGGAATCACTCCTTCCTTCCTTCCTTCCTTCCTTCCTTCCTTCCTTCCTTCTTCTTTCCTCCCTCCCTCCCTTCCTTCCTTCTTCCCTCTCTCCCTCCCTTCTTTCCGCCCTCCCACCCTCCCTCCCTCAGTTACTAGAAATGGTTAAGTGACCTCTTCTATATCACCAACCTCTTGGACAACGTTCAGACTGAGGGGGAAGGGATACAGCTCTATTGATTTCAGTGAGTGTTGCACTTGATGGACCGGAGCTGGCTGACTGTCACTTTTTGGTTTCCAATAGAACATAAACTACGTTGGGAGTTTTTGAAGACAGAGACATGCAGTAGTTTGATTTGACTCAGCAAAATCAACCCCTTTTACGAAAGATCTACTTCAAATTTCTTTTAGGGGCAGAGAGGCACTGAATGTGCAGCATGGACAGGATGTGATAGCTCCTGTTCCTCGAGAGTCGGTGCTTTGCCTTGTTCTGTTTCCTGACAAACTGCAGAAAACATTATTTCCTGTCACTTGTGTTTTAAACTGTCAGAGTAAATAAACCAAAAGAGGTCTGCGTGTTTCAGATAGCAATCTGCTGCTACATAGATTGTCCACCAAAATGTCAAATGGAAATACTTTTCTTCTGTATGATCACTCCTATGGGTGTTAGTTACGTATAAGTGGAGGAGGCTTCAGCAAGGAGAGGACAAAAGAGCCGGTGGAACAGCTGCTCTCTCTGTTTGCTGTGTGAACTTTTTTGCCCTTGAGCTTCTTGGGATTGGTATTTCAACCAGCATAAGCTGTTGTCACCTGGACTAGCACCGGCTCTGCTGCTCAGCTGTGAGTTGTAGCAACACACATAGCAGAAATATGTCTTGGGAAAGTCACAGCAGCATCTACCTACCCCAGGGGCCGTGTCTCTCAATATGTACAACTTCCACTAGCCCTCCTCCTTCCTACATCCTTTCTACTGACGACTCTTCTTTCAGAAAAGACAATACACAGAGTGACATATGGAAATGTTAACTTGCTATCTCTTTATATTGCTTCTCTGTTTCCTGTATTGAAAAGGCCAACATACATGATTAATATAGATGCTAGCCTTTTGCAAATACATCTATCATAATCCTGCTGACCCCAAGATGTGGAATGAAGGTGAATCTGGTGAAGGTGTTCAGACACATGCATTGAGTTCATGAAGTTCTTCAGGTCTAGCAAATCTGCAGTTGTGTTTTAGCTCTGGCTTTTCAGGCCTGTTTTCTGGGCTCTGAATCTCTGGAACCACTTCCAGCAAAAAGCATCTTGTGGTCCAGCTGTCCCAGTTCATTTTTGAAAGCAGTTTTGTTCTAGTAGCTTTTGTCTTTGTTATTTCTTTCCTACTGTGATATTTTATGTTCAGCCCTGCAGACAACCTGGTGCCATTAAGCCACAGCCATCCTATTGTTCTGTGCTGCTTCCAATTTGCATGGAAAATTATTCATGTTAATAACTTTCCATTGTTCATGTCTTATCTTCCTAAGTCATGTCAGAGAGCTACACAATACAAGCCCTGCTGTCAGAAGGCTTCTGTACACTAAGGCATGAAGTGATTTGCCTTCAGTGAATTCAAATGAATTCAAGGCTTTTAGGGACTTAGGTGAACTCAGCCACAATTCTTAAGATTTTCTTCGTTTCCCCTCAGGTCATGTTGTCCACCTTTGCCTCTGATAGCAGTCTTTGACTCAAATACTTCTGCCTGTGCTACTGCTGAGCCTTGTTGTGTTTCAGAGGGAGACCGCTTGTCGTTCTGCGCGGTGATGGAAGGCATTCAGCTCGCAGTGCAAGGGAAGGGTACTTTCTCAGCTGAGGTCGAGTTAGGATATTGATTACAGATATCACCTGAATTCAGCAAATAATATTTGGCCTACCCTTGCGTTCACTGCAAAGGGGTTTGCCTGTTCCTACAAACTGACAGGATAATTGCTGGTCACGTGAAGGTACTGAGGCTTTTAGATTCGTTGCCATTTCTCCCCATTTGTATACATAAGATAATGCTCTGGGAAAAAAAAAATGGTTTTTAGCAGTTAGGTTCATGAACATGTTTTCCTAATCTTCAAAAACTGCTGACATGCTCATACTACAAGAAAAAAGTTAATGTTTGATGGGTATAATCCAAACTACAGAAGTAACACTAATATAAGATGCAATGACTTGTACATAACTGCAGAAAACTGTAACATGTTTTTAGAGTATAAAGGAGTGCTTTAAAAAACATCAAAGCATCTTTTCAGTTGCTGTTTAAAACCACTCTTGTTTCTCAGTTTTTAAGCACTATCACTCAGCACTGGTTTTGCTTCCTAATGTTGATTTGCTTTCAGCTGAGCTTTTGTTTCACAAACTTTGTGAAACACACCTGCTTAAACACTTTGGCAATATGGAGCAAATCTGAAAATGGCTCAGTATCTATTATTTCATAACTGAAACCCAGTCAGGTTTCTTTTGTATTTTAGTATGATATTGTAAGCCACACAGGAAACCTACCTTCATTTCTATAATGACTTATTCTAGAATATTTGGTCAGATATTATCAACTATATAATATGTTAAAATTACTCAGTGTTGGCACCACTCCTAAATACAAGCCCATCTACATGCATTATAGCTCTATTCGGATATTAAGAGTATAAAATGAGTTTCATTTTCTGCCAGACGACACATAAAGTAACCCTCAAAGCAGGTGAAATAATAATCAAATGAAAAAAGACACTGTGAAATTTCCTGAATGTCTGATTTCTTTATTTACAAAAAGATTAGGTCAAGTGAATCTTTTATGACAAATAGTATTCCTGTTCCTGCTGAAATCAATGATAAAGCTTCATTGACTGGCAGCATAAGCTGTTCCCGTTAGGCAGTAAAAATACAAACCCTGACTGTGCCTTCATGGACTTCAGTGTAAATTTGCATTAACCCTACCCAAGTCTAACTACAGTTTGACTATTGCATTCCCACAGGTGGGTATGACTCCTTCTGAACAATGTACAGTTGTTCACAATGAAGAGACGGAAGTATTTTTGCTTACAGAAGCAGGTTCAAAGACATAAGTTAATGAAACAAAACTTAGTAAGTCTACTGATAAGCAGAACATTCAGCCTGTGTCATCAGCATTGCCAGATGGATTTCAGTGGAAATAAACTGCTTTTTCACAAGTAGTGCTCTGGCAGACTACAAAATTTTGTCAGGTTAAGGGGAAGCTTAGACATAAGGAAAACTAAAAACTTTCTGGTCCCAGAGACAAATACATCTCCTTGCTCCCCACCCTTCTCCCCATCCCAATTTCCCCCAGCATTTGTATAATGGTATTTTTCAGAAATCTTTTCACAGGATTCCTCAAACCCCAAAAGGCTCATTAAAAAACCTTAGTTTGAAGGAAGGTCCTTTTGTGGATTATTAACTGGCTAGAGGATGAAAAGCAAAGGTAGGAGCTACTGATCATTTTTCACAATTAAAGGAAGTTGCAAGAGGAAGGCAGGGGAAGGAGACCGTGCCAGGTCCTGCATTGTCCAACACATTGACAACAAATGGGCTGGAAGAGATGGTGGATAGCCAAGGTGCTGATGATACAAAGCTGTTTCCAGTAGTCAAAAACAAAAGCTGCCTGAGAAGGTAGTACAGGGATCTCACATTATCGACAGACTGGGTAGTAAAATGGCAGAGAAAATACAAAACAGTGCATACGGGAAAAATACAGCCCTAATAAATGCCAACAGTTCTGAATGAGCAGTTGTCACTCAAGAAAGAGATCTTGGAGTCACTGTAAATGTAAACATAAAAACAGCAGCTTAACATGCAGACCAGGGACTGGGTGTGCCCTTAGCTCAGAAACCTGACCTGCTGGTTGCCAGGAACTGGAAGATAGGAAAAGGGAAGGAACCCTCTGTACTCACCCTGTTTCTCATAGGTGTCCACTACTTGCCACTGTTGAGAGAAGATGTGGGGTTATATGGATCTTTGCTATGTCCTAGAACAGCTGCTCTCATATCCTTATGAAAAATGAACTGTTCGAGAGAGTAGATCTAACCTGGAGTCACAAAGGAAAGTGAAACTATAGAGAAGTATACAACCTGAGAACCAATGTGTCTCAAGTTGTGCATGTAATCAAGTCCCAGACAAAGGACCAAAGGATCAGAACAAACAAAAAAGCCTCAGAAGAGACCACAAGGAGACCCTGAATTAACCCTTGACAGGTTAAAAGCTTGCTGGGTGTTGCTGGTGCTTTAGCAGAGGGGATGACTGAGACTCCAAAATACCACAAGAAAACATCACAGAAACACTTGAAGAGCTCAGAGACAGATGTAAGCAATACGTCCTGCAACTGCAAGGTGTCCAGTAGGTGCAGAAAGAGACAGACATCAGCATAGTGAACAGAGTGTATACAAGGAAGACAGTATCAGCAGTTTCAGTAGTTCTTCCCTTGGAAAAAGACACTGGCTGAAAAGATGATCAATGAGCTGTCAACCTAAAAGCAAATGGGACCCACCCCAGACTTGTAATTCTTACCTTCTGTGACATAACTTTACTGATGACTGTGCCTGTTGTGCTGGACAAGGTATATGGGATATTATAATGTCTGAAAATGTCTTTAGTTTAATGACCCTGAATTTACACCATGTGCAGTTGAGTACAGGTTTACATATCAACATCAGATGTAATCTGTACTTAACGAGGCCACAACGGTGGAATAGTTTGTCAGCAGTTGATACTTTGCTCAGCAGACACAACGCTCAGCAGGAGGTGATGTTAGAAGAACGCGGTTTGCAGAAGTATGGGGAGACAGATGTAGAGGCAAACAGTAGAATTTGAAATCCTGGCATTGTTACTGCTTCCTGAGCTTGACATGGTTCACATCCCCAAAGGTACGAAACAGTTGCTGAGAGTAGTTGCAATCATACTGATCCAGGATGTCTCAGGTGGCCGTATGCTTAGGGAGAAAACACATTTTTTATTATAACTTGCAGAAGGCAGGCAGGCAAGGGGCACTGAATCTGCTGCTTAACTGGAGAACATCGTAGTGGTTTACACCTATACACCCAAAGAGGCATGTTTCTTGGCTGTAAGCGTGCTCTGTGCTCTGCTTCCCGCTCATCTCCCATTCTCAGCTGCCCCACAGACCGCTCACAGACAGCCCACTGAAGTGTCCTGGACATGCAGAATCCCAGATGCACTGGAGACATACTGCCAGACTTTCTAGATAACCAGGTAGCTTGAAGGCAACTTTGGAGGTACTCTGTTGCCACGGTCAGATAGGTAACTGCAACAGGCCAAAATAACCAAACCAAGTGAAAACTCTGCAAGGAAAATCGAATAACTAACTCTGGATGATAATATTGTTGTATCAGGAATGAGCCACCAGTACAAGCATTGTGCAAGGGCCTCAAGAGTAACTGAATGTTCTTGAAGAATGTGGTGAATATATTGGAAATATAAGTATGGATTGTGTTTTTCACAAGCGGTATTTAAGGGCTACTATCTTAGATTTTGGCCGAGAAAACAAAATATGGAATAGAGAACTGTAGCTTTAACTGTTTTCAATTTTCCAAACATCTTAAGACATATCCCATTAAGCAGAAGCTGTTGGGAAAATGTCATCAAAATAAAGGTCTCTGCCCTATGTTTTGGCTGGAGGCTGGCCGTGATTACTGAATACCACAGTCTCCGCTGAGTATCATGTGATGGTGGAGGGACGGGGAACTACCTCCTGGCACTGACCACAGCTGCTTCTGCAGCTGATTCAAAGATTCCTGCTGCCTTTGGCGGGTCACACCCTAATAGCTCTCAACTGATGGCTGCACATCTCAGTGATATTCACCAAGTTTCAATGGGAACTTCAAAACTGACCTCTTTCTACTCTGAAGAGTTTTCATGGACTGTGTAAGAGAAGTCCAATGGATGTTATGGTCTATTGGCTTCCTGCAGAGAGGTGTTGTGAAGGCTGTGTTCCCCTAGGATTACATGTATATGAACTGGAAGCAGAGGTTTGGTTATTATAACATTATTTTTCCATTTGAGGACACGTCGACCTGTGCCCAGGGAAACACATACATACCTAGCTTATCGAGGGAACGCATTTGGATATTTTCACTCACACTCAGCAATGGACTATTCTTAGTAACTAGTAATATACATGTGCCTTGCAGCATGCTTTTTGATAGCCTTGTTTCTATTCTTTAGGGATCTAATATTTTACCGTATTTCCAAAGAATCCCGGATTAAAAGAAAATGTCTTACTCTTTTTATAACATGGCAGTTTCTTACAGTGAAAAATAAATAGAGCTGCTGCTAGGACCAATTTCTTTCTTATATACACATTGGAGGTAAAAGTGTCATGTTGACCCGGTAAATATGTGCAAGTCAAAGCAGTACAAATTACGGGTTAGAACTGACTGCTATAAATGTTAAAGAAATTACGTATTTTTTAACCACTTAGTGAAATCAGAATTTTCAAGGCCTATTTTTTCTATCTCTATTTTCTAAATGTTTAAAACAAGCACCCCACAGCAATCCCAGTATCTGCACTTCATTTGCAATCCATCATGAATTTTAAGGTGGGTTCTTTTTTTTTTTAAAGCCTGAAGTACACACAAGCAAAAGTAGCTGCTGGCAGATTTAGAGACGTGGAAGTGCAGTAATTTGGTACATGGTTGCCATGGCAGCTAACCTACATCTAAATTATCCTATACGCTTTTCTCAGCCATTCTTTAGCATTTTATCTCCTGTCTCAATTGTTCGGTTCCTTTTTTTTGAGACCTGCCTTCTGCAAAGCCCTCCTTTGTGCCGCTTTGGCCTCATCTGCTGGCTCAGCCCTTTCACCCTGGTGTACTCCATATTCTGTTGATATTATCTTTTAATGGAAGGGGAAGCGAGAGGAGTACGAGGCAGAAGGAGATGATGATCTTCCAGTTACTCTGCCTGTTGAGAGAAGCTTCTTGAAAGCTGATTTTGCCGAAGTAAACCACAGTGGTAACTCCCCTTAGTGTCAGGACGTAAGCTTGCTGCAACATCGTTGATTTTGATGAAGTTACTGCAGATTCACTGTGACATAATAAAAGCCAAATCTGGCTTTAAGACAGTGAATTTAGCAAATGACGAATGAATTCTGCTCTGTGGATACATGGCAGTATATCAGGGTGCTCTCTCTTCTATCCAGAAAACATGCTTTGAAATGCTTTAGCAAGCAATGTTTATTACTAAGCAGAAATATTAAAAGAAAGGGCAATGAGTCCTCCAAGCTCTTTCCCTTCCACTGACTTCCCTCTCAGCACAGTTAGAAAACAAGCCCACTGCTATTTATGAATTTTAAGGTTTTGTTATTTATTTCTGGTGAAACAGTTCCTTTCTGTCAAATCACTCTATTTCAGAGGAAAACCATTCCACTGGCTATTTGTGACCAATTGTCCCTTTCATCTCCTTTCTTGCCACCTCTGAGAACTAAGTTGTGACACCGCTTCAGGGCAACCCAGCCCAGGTCTTATCAGTTCCTGACAGATCATGGATAGCTGACGTGCCTTCTGCCCATGGCTGAATGTCAGCTCAGGGTTTACAGGAAGTGAGATCAGAAGATAAGAAGTAGAGAGTATTTACTTACTTATTTTTAACATAGTAAGCTCAACCTACTGTCAAAGCAGAAGTTTTGTCTGATTTTTTTAAGAAGGTTCAGTTTCAGTATCAGTTTGGTTGTTTGTTAGTTTTCAGGCAATTGCCTAGACGACGATCGCTGCTGCTGAAGAGTTGGCATTGCCATTTGGTGCAAAGTCAAGAAGTAGAGATTACTCAATTTGTCACCCTCATATCACGAAAAAGTAGAAAAATCCCTGGATTTGTAGGATTACAGGCCATGCTAAAGTGATCTCTCTTTTCAGGGATACTGAAAGCTGTGAAATTCAGCAAGAGTTTTTTGCTTTTATTTTCTGAGTTCATTTATTCAGTCCAGTCATCTCAGGATAGCTTGCTTTTCAAAATGGGCTTTCAAAATACTAAAAACAGTGCAGATACTAAGCACAAGGAATAAGATCTTGAGAAGTGACAATGAATAAACACTTTATGATGATTTAGGCTTGCTGAAGACCTGCCCCCATAAATGCATTCTGTGGTAGTTTATTAAACAACAGCTGAAGGACTAAAACAATCTATTTTTGGAATAACTGGCAAGACAGACAGGTCTGGCAACAGTATCAGGATTCCCCCTCTAGACCTGTGGGGAGGAAGAGGAGATACTGTACATCATGGTAAATGTTTAAGAGAGAAGTGGATTTCCTCCCACTGCTTTTTAATCTTGGTATGTTACACTCTCCCACTCTAGTTTTTGCTCTTTCACTGTAAAAAGCTGCATGCGTGCAGTAAAATTCTAATAAAGGAAAGCACTGCAGGCTGAAGTAGGCATCCTGAAGGGAGTCATGAAACTTGAAAATAAAACGGAGAATCACACTTCCCATTCAGAAGAATGGGAATGCGTGACACTTCCCATTCAAAAAAACGTCAGATGACTAAGTTACATATATACTTGTATGACATCTGTATTGTCTAATATAACATAACAATTTCACGTGAATTGCCCATGCACAGTACTTTTCAGGGCTCTTTGCAAAGATCAGAAATACTGTTATTTGCATTTTACAGATGGAGAAACGGAGTTATGGGGAACTGAATTGACCAGCCCAGACTTCCAGCATATTGACCGCAAGGCCTTCCAGTTACCATGGACCTCTTAGCACAACACGGATCCCTGCAGTTATCAGGGATATTATTTATTGTTTATCCTTTTGTCTCACAAAAAGAAACTACTTGCCAGAGTTGCTGACAAGGAATTCTTTCATTTTGGGGGCAGAATGTGTTTAGTAGTTATTATGGCAAGCTGTGATTCATACCTTTTGGACCTCAGACATATTTTGCACAGCATGAGAATAAAGTAAATTACATTCTGGAGAGCTTTGCCAATTAAATATTAAAGCCAATATCTGTGATAAAGCTCACTGCTATGCTTTTCAGCAGTATTGAGGGGGAAGGGAGGCGAGAAGTGCAGTACATTAAGTCGGGTGGCTATCCTTCCTGGCTCTGATGTTTTTGTGGCCACCGATGACATGATACACACCCCAAACTCTGTGGGAGCCTCAGGGAGGAGGAGGTTCAGGAATGGTTCAAAAGCAAAAGGAGTCTCTCCCTGGTGTTCCCCTGTTCTGCTGCGAGCTGAGGCAGGGCCAGGCATACCGCGAAGTCCGAGAGGCTGGGGTGAAGCCAAGGTCCTGATCCCAAACGATCCAGGTTGAAGCATGTGTTGGCTTCCTACTGCCCTGCTGGCACAGTTCCGTGGGGGAGACTCAGGTATGCAGAAAGCAGCAGGGGCTGGCTCACACTGAGCCTCCCCTAACATGGGTTGAGGTGTAGCTCAGCAGTGCTCCCAGGGCCACCCAATTCAGACAGAGCAGAAGTGGCCTAGCCTCAGCAGTCGATGCTGCTTGCTCTCCTCTTACAACCCCAGGATAAGATTACTCAGCAAACCTCTTGCGAGCACCCTGCCTCCTCACCGGTCACTCGACACACCACTGTCACGGAAGCCGCGACCGAACTGCCTGCCAGCTGCAGACCGCTCGGGAGCCCGTCCTGCCTCAGCTGCCCTGGGCTGCGCTCCTCCAGCAGCGCTGCTCTCGGGTGTGTTCCCTTCCCCTGAAATTTAAGCATCTGGGTGATGACATGGCTGTTTCAAGGCAAGAGTTTTCCAGCTTCATAGGCAGTTAAACTGATGGCTGACCTTCTGTTGGCTTTCAAGCGTGTCATCGGCTTCTGTGGGAACAGCACCGGTTTTTGAAGATGTGGCAATCCAACGACAAGCCACTGCAGAGGCAGGTGGTCCTACTCCCTGTCTCCGTGTACACTGGTCTGACCCCAGGGGGAGCGGGCTTGTCACCCTCCAGCTTTCTATGGGGTTAGTTCTCTGAACGAGTTTGGTGTTGGGTCAGACAAGTGTCAGGGTTGCTTAAGGAAAGGGTCTCAGCTGTACTGTTGAGGGTAGCATGGAGGACGTGCGACTGCCTCTTTGGCAACAGCCGGCATTTGATTGCAACTGGAGGTTGTGAAATCGTCCCCTTAGAGTGTGCTTGTACTGGCAACCACTGCCTCTACGTAACAGTCCCCCATCACTCATCTATCCATCATTTCAGAGTTCATCCGTCAATTATTTGATACCTGGCTTTGCTGCCTGTTGGCTTTACCCTGTTCTCCATCTTTCATCTTTCCACTGCCTACCTTGGGCTGCAGATGCCCCTGACCTGCCCAGTCCTACCAAAGTCTGCCCAATAAATGACATCTTGACTTGACGGAGCTTCGAGTCACAGGTGACACACGAATACCTGTGTAGTTATGTTTTGTTGATTTTTGTGGTTTTTTTTTCAGTATAGTATTTGTTTATGTAACAACAACTGCTGAGAATAAAGATGCAATTGTCCACAGTAGGATATTTTAAGTATTTCTATAAAATATTATACACATTTCACTCTGATGCATGTATAAATGCATAGGGAACCTGAAGGTGGCCACAGAGCAGCATCCCTCGTCTTTGTTTTGCATTTGAGCTACTAAGGATTTCACTTTTTTGGGGGGTGTTATTGGGCTGGTTAACGGGAGAGATCTTACATATTAATGTCCTGTCCCCACATATTTAAACTGTGTGTATCCCTTGTGTCCTTGCCTGCACTCCCTATTATATTAACTCTTTGGAGTAAATTTCCTTCACTAGCCACCAAATCCCCAATCACCAGACTTCCCAAAACACATCCCTGTGGCTAGCAGGATATGGCTGTCACGTTTAACTGTGCATTAGGGAGCAAAAGCTTGGCTTTGAAGCCACGCCTGCCAAGACTCTGCAATGACCATCCTTCCCTGCCTGAGGAGGGGCTCGGACCAGATGGCCTCCAGAGGTCCCTTTCCACCTCAGTCAGTCTGATTCTGTGATGTTTGCTTCCAGCTATTTGCTTTCTCCTCTCTGTTCGTCTCAGTTAAGGACATGAATGTCCTTTGTGTACTCGCCAGCCCTCCGCGCCTGCAGCGTGGTTGGGATCAGGAGACCAAGGCAGCATGCTGTGACAGGACACAGGTCGCTGTGCGAGGCCCTGCTCTCCGTGCCGCCCGGGCCTCACGCCGGCGGCCAAGCGCCTCTCCTCGGCCCGGCGCCGGGGACCGCACGCCGGAGAGGAACAGGCTGGCAAGCGGCGGGCTGCGGCGGCAGCTCCGGCGCCCGAGGCCTGGTGTCACCTGCCAGGCAGGCCGCTGCGCCTGCCATGGCCCGTCTGTGGTCGAAACAAAACCGGTTTCGGTACCGCAGAGGAGGCAGGCAGCACCTGCCCGCTCCAGCGCCGCGTCCCCCAGCCCTGCCCTCCCCGGGCGCACCGGCAGCGGGCGGTTCCTGCCGGGGAGCCGCACCGCGGCTCTGCGGGGCGGCGCCCGCGGGAGCCGATCCCGATCCCGATGCCGCCGCCGCCGCTGGCGCTTACTCATCCCCTTAGGAATGGGGCGAGGCCGGGCCGCGCCGGGCGCCCGCGGGGTGCCGCCGGCCGCTACAGGTGGGGCAGGTCGGCGGCGCGGGGGGCGCTGGGAGGTGTAGTTCCGGCGGGCGGGTGGCGGCGGGGCGGCGCGGCGGCGCGGACTACAAGCCCCAGGGCGGCCCGCGGCCGGCGCGCCGGGGCTTTAACCGCACGTGGGGGCGGCGGCGGGAGGCAGTTCCTGGTGGCGCGGCCCCTCGGCTCGCCGCTCCCGCGGGCAGCCGAGCGGAAACCCGCCTCCAGCCGCCAGGAGAAAGCCCCGGCCAGGGCGGGGGGAGATGCGCCTCACCCTTCCCAACAACGGCAAGCCGCGGCCATCCTTAATTAACAATTAGCTCGTCCCCAGTCACCCCCGGCAAGCACTGTCCCATGCACGCTGACCCGCCGCCGGCAGCTCGCTAGCCGGCAGCCGACGGCTCCTCCCGCGGTGCTGGCGTGCGGGTCGCTTAAGCCATGGGGAATGGGATGAACAAGGTAACGCCGCTCGTCGTTGTTCCTGCGCGTGAGTGCATGTGCGCGGGCGAGGCGCAGCGGTGACCGGGGGTGGCGGTCCCTCCCCGCGGGCTGCCGCGGCGCCCCCTCCTTTGTCTCGCCCCTGGGCGGCGGGCGCTGCCGGGGCGG
Source organism: Calonectris borealis (assembly GCF_964195595.1). Taxonomy (NCBI): domain Eukaryota; kingdom Metazoa; phylum Chordata; class Aves; order Procellariiformes; family Procellariidae; genus Calonectris; species Calonectris borealis. The sequence goes on along the minus strand of NC_134313.1, from coordinate 94,917,853 downwards.
TCCGCGGGCGCCCGGTTAAAGAACAAAGGCCGGGACAGGAGAGGCTTTTCCCTTCAACTTCGGGGGTCCCCCGCCCCGAGGCGAGGGGGCAGGGAAGGAGACCGTGGCTGCGCCGCTCCCTCGGGGCGCGCCTCCTTCCCCGCCGCAGCGCAGGCAGGGAGGAGGCGGGCGGGCAGGAGGGGGGCCCTGGTTTCGGTGATGCCCGCCCGGGCTTCCCCTCCCCGGGCGAAGCGAGCCCGCGGGGCTGGGGGCGGCCCCGCGCCCCCAACGGCTCCCAACGGTCGCTAACGGCCGCCGTGCCCCCCGGCGCTGTGCTTCAGTCAGCCGCAGCGCCGGGCCCTTCCCCGCCGCGGGCCGGGGCCGGCTCCCTCCTCGCCTCTGTCCCCCGCTGGGTGTGCGCTGCGGGGCGGCTTGGGGCAGAGCCCGCACCCCCCTGACTCGCGGCAGGACCTGGAGCGTTGTGCTGTCAGCCCGGCGAAGCCAGCGAGTGCGGGATCAAATCAGTTAACTTCTCCATCCCTCGCTCCCCCCTCCCTCAAACAGGACAGCGGGCGCTGGTCCGCGCCCCCGCGGGGATCTGCCCGCGCCGGCCGGTGCGAGCTCCGAGGGCGCGGAGCAGCCGGTGGATAACGGGCTGTCGCTGGAGGGCTGGCCCCGGTGCTAGTGGGACAGGAAAGTGCTTGGCCCCAGTGGAGATCGCAGCGAGGAAGGAAGATGGATCTGTTTTGCAAAGGGTGTTGGCTTTTTGGCAGTGGGGGCTTACTGTAAGCGCCGATTCCCCGGCATGTCATGGTTGGTTATCGAGGGACAGCTGTGATTTTTCTCAGTATCTCCACCTCTGTTTTAAACCCAGGTTTGAAAGTGTGGTGGTAACTAGCCTTTTATATATAGCTTACTATGAGGAACAGAAGTTGAGTCATCTCTTCTGTCTAACATCCTGCTTTGAGTACTTTGGGAGTAGCTTTACTGTGAGCGTGGCCTCCGACAAAGCGGAGAAGAGCTAGAAATAGCTGCTCGCAAGTTGTCCAAGTCTGACATCCTTGCCCCTGGAAGTCAGATTGGTGAATATCCAGAGTGCTTAGCCTGTCACCTGGAAAGTGAAGCCTTTTCATTCTATGGACAGAGACATTGAAATAGAAACTTTAGGCAGCGGAAAGATCTGGCTGGTTAGTCCAACCGCGTTAGCGGGTAGGAGGTAGAACTTCCCTTGGTCCTTCTCTCCATGTTTGGTTTCAAAGTCTGGGGATAATGCTGTGATATGTAGCCACTCCTTCGAAGTACCTTCTAAGAGTGGCCAGTTAGGAAGAAACACAGCTGGACAGACTTCTTTTAGACTTCTGGTATGTTTGTAGTATTTTTCTGCGAATGTTTGAAATTATCAAAACATTTAGAGGGACAGGATATGGGATGCTGAAGTTGCAATCTGGGAGAAAAAAAAAAAATTCTCAACACTTTGAAGCTTAGCACTCTTTGTCTGCATTACATCTTGGTACGGTACCGTGTGGGCAGGAATTGGCAATCTGTGACTCCGGGCAATTTGGTCATTTTAATTCTGTTAAGTGTTGCCCTGACACGTACCAACTGGAGCTTTTGGGACGAGCATAGCACTACTTTGATTTTTCTCCTCCCTTCTTATGGCTGTATCCAAGAGGATGAAATGTTCAGCACTTCGGGAGGAGCTGCCTCCTTTAAGGAGCCTACAACCTTGTTGGGTACTAGCCATCAGGGTTTATTTTTGTAGGGGTCCTGCGTGTAGGTCTGGTACTTGCCACCTTCAGAATGTGCCCTTGGATCATCTGTTCCTTTTGATCTTGTGAGTCAGCGAACGTCGGAGGGACAAGGGGAGGCGTGGAGTCATCAACGCCAATGTTGGGAGGGTATTTGCTTGACTCGGTGTAGTCTGTCAATACAAATTGCCTTAGTTTCCAGCTGAAGTGTGTTTTTTGTGGTAGAGCTAAATGCGGACGGTAGGAGAAAATAAGCAGCTTATTCGATAGTGGATTATTTCATTTAGGGAATCTCTTTGTACTGACGCCAGGGAAAGAGGATTAGTGGTGACTTGTAATGGGTACGGTAAGGAAAAGCTCCAGAGATTGCTACAGCTGCTGTGGCTGCTCTTGGATGCTGAGCCTTTCTCAGTGGCATGGTCCCCTCCTATTTTTCTGTCACATGATATTGATGTATTTCGTAGCAAATAGCAATCGCACCTGACTTTATGTGGCCATTAGTGCTGATCAAGGGCGGGAGGCCTGGCATTCTTTTTAGGTGGGGTTTTCTTTTGTTACTAGTTTTCTCTGTAAAATTAGCTGTGCTTAGTTTTTTTTCCTCAAGCCCACCCAAGCCTCCTGACTTGTACTAAATTAAACTGGTTCATAAATGCCCTTCTTATTCCGCTCGGAGAAGGAGAATTGGCTAGTGAGTGTGCATTGACTTAGCTACTATTAATTTTCAGTGCTTTACTTTTTTTTTTTTTTTTAAACATCTTTTAAATACAGGATGAGTGATGGGATCTGACTTAGGAGATTGTCTGGGTGGCCTGATTTGTCTTCCCACTTGACGTCTAACTTTGACTTGTATTCAAAGTTCAAGTTTAAGTCTGTGGTTGAAAATTACAGAGATGTTTTCCAGGAGCTGAAGTCTAGCGGCTGAGATGGTGACAAGAGATTGTTGTACTTAGATTTGATTATCTGTGAACAGGATATGCTTAGTGAAGAGTTTTTCCTGGGTTTTAGTTCTTGTTCGTCCTGTTACAGTTAACTGCCCATTATTCATGCAGACTCTTCTGAAGGGGCGAGTTGAGTGTTATCTCTACAAAAAGGGCAGATAAGCCCTGTTGTTGTAGGAGTTGATTAATAAGAAACGTAAATCAGTGTGGATAGTTACAGCATCAGTTCATGTCAGTGGCGAATCCCTCTCCCTGACCCATGCCACTCTCCTGTACCGCTGGACAAGGTGGGCTCGTCTGCTCTTTCTACGGCACCTGGTTGTCTCTGCAGAAAGTCCCATGAACTTCTCTGGAGCGCCCATCAGTACTACAGCATCTAGAAGCAGCGTTGGGCAATGAGTTAGATGCTTTATTATACGCATGTGTCTATGTAGGAAGCAGCGGCAAAGTAGCCCTTTAAGCCATTTTCCAGAGAGATGTATTTTCAGAGAGGACTGGTGAGAAGCATTAGCAACTGGAGTAACTATCATCTGTTGCAGGGCTCTGCCTTTGTGCAAAGTGGAGAACGTGAGCTGTTCTCATGCGAGGTACGAACGAAGACAGGCGTTGGCGTCTTTGTCACTTGGTTGTGCATTCTTCTACATCTGTTATTTAGTCCGTGGTCATTTTCTCAATGTTTCGGATGATATAAAGAGGCTACAGTTTTTATTCATAAAGCAGTGGTTGAAAAGTTCACAAAAACAACCACCTTATTTATCTACTCTTCTGACTCCCACCCCTTCTCTCTCACACGCCCCTAGCAGCCATCGGCCTTCATTTTGCACAGTCTGGAGTTGCAGTTGCTGAAGGCAGTGTGAGATGACACAGCTGAAAGTTCCCAGCCATAGTCTAGTGCCGAAATATTAGTCAGCACGGCATGAAGATTCACTTCTTTCCAGGTAGCTTTCACCCATAGTAATGTTTCTTGCTTCTAGAATGACTAGGACAACAGGGGTAACATCTGTCCTTGCTTGCACGGTGTCCTAATTTCCTATCTAGCATACAGCGTTGCTGGTATCTGTAATTTATAATGTCTAACCTTAATGACTCTGACTGGAATTTAAGCTTTTATCCTCTCTTGAGAGCACATTTTTGATGCAGAACTAATGTCCTGGAGTCTAAAATGCTATAGTCTACAGTAGTGGTGGTGTGATTTGAGATTTGTGCTGCAGATAGGAAATACCAGACAGCTATTTAAAAATATCAGAAAGGCTTTTTTCATTTTTTAATTTTTTAAGCTTAAGTTGAGCGAGCTGGCTGGGGTGATCTGGTTGGTGAAATTCATTCATAACTCAACTCTCTTTTGCTTTAGAGCATGTTTTTTTGTTTGCAGAATTTGGCCGTTAGCCATGGCCCTTGGGTACTCGACTCTCTGGAGCAGCTACCGCCTTCTGATTCTTAGCCTGGGACGGTGGCCTTTGAGTTGCACTTCTAGCAGAGTGATCAAGTGTGCTTAAAATAATGAATCAGTCCATGGAACCATGAGTCTTGTGCATGCGGAAAGGGACAGCAGAATGTTGTAAGGGTTCTTTTCTCTACTTGATACTCTGGCATTGGAAACTGCCCTGCTGATTTTTGCTATCTTCGTAGGAATGTCAAATTTGTACAAATGAAGAGGGAATGAAAGGGGAGAAAGCTGTTTGAGCTTATCTGTGCAAAACTTACAGGTGCCTGTTTGTACCACACTAAAGAACCATTTTCTCATCTAGCTGGTGTTGTCAAGCAGCCCTTAATTTGTAAGCGGTTCAGGGTACAGCCAAGCTCCCAGAGAAGCGGTCTTTTAACATTGGCGGCAGAATTGAGCCCCGTGGTTAGAGCTGGTATGACGGCAGGGAGAGAGAGAGCACCCAGCAAAGCTGCGAGGGAGGAATGTTTGCACAAACCAAAGCTGCAGGGAGGGTGAGAAGTGCTGCAGCCTTTCTGTTTTCTGCAAGGCTAGATAAATAACAGTGAGCATGACGTTTTTATCGGATGAAAGCCCTAGAGTTAGGGCAGATCAGAAGCTATTTTGCAGGCCCTTCTGCTAACCTTTGCATGGTAAGCTGGGTCGCTTTTCAGCAGGAAGGCTGCAGTGAAACGGAGGCTGGGGCGATAATCCCCGATGAAAGGTCCTTCATGACTTTCGGAACTTCGCGGCTGCCGGACTGAGCAAAATGGGTGGAGTTTTCCCTTTAAATAGCTGTGCCCGAGAGACTGTTGCTGCTGTTGTGGTGACACTTGGGTGTTGCTAAGGCTTTAGGAAGTCAGTGCTGACATATCTGTGTTGGTAGTATGCTCTGTATGCACTGAAGAAAAATGGATCGTACGGTTTCACCACCACAGTTCTGGTCTCTTCAAAGGATGTGGGCGTGGGTCAGAGACTTCAGGTGGCAGAGAACAAAATTCTCGGCCAGAAAATGTTTGTTTGGTTTGCCTGGGGTTTTTTGTGCCCTTATTGCTGTTCCCAAGTTGGGAGGGTTATGAGAGGGTGGGAGGGGTAGCACTGCAGTGTCACCTGCCTCTGTGTGTGTGTGTGCACGTGTCCTCAGATTGCACAGGCTGGTCCTCGGGCTGACCTTGAAACTCCCCCGTTAAAGAAAGTCCTGTAACTGAGACCTTTGCAGGCTTCTGGGGGTGTTGGGGTGAGTGGGTAGATCCGGGAGAGAAACATGCAACTCAAGGACTTTGATCAATCCTCTTTCTATGTGAACACACAACTCGTCGTATGCAGGGATTTCCTCTGTCGAAGAGCCCCACAGTGCTGCAGCCCTGGCTTGCATGGCTTTGCACTTCAAAAGACTTGAAGGATGTTGTTTTGCAGTGCTTTGTCCAGCTTGCTTAGCAACTTTAGGCAAATTACCTTTTCTGTATGAAGTTTCATCATTAGTTAAATGAGGGTAACTCTTATCCTGCTGCGGGGGGCAGGGGGATGGGCGTGTTGCGAGGCCCACTTCGTAGTTGTAAACCACTTTTGCTATCCTTGGAGAGCCTCCATTATGTGAGAGTCCACATGATTAACAACCCTCGGCTGTCAAAAGGCTCTCAAAGCGCAGTGTACCTAGAACGATGTAGTTTGAGAAGGTTGCAAAGAGGCACAAAATGTTGTCAGCGCTTTTTAGATTGCATTAGACAATAGTCTGCTAAAGTAGTATGTTCCATCCTGTATGCAAATTGAACTTTGTCAAATTGTCTTACCACAAGATATCTATATTTGATACTATATTTCTTTCTCACAGATTCTGCCTGGCTTGTTCATTGGCAACTTTAAAGGTAAGATTAGTTTTATCATTATCTCTAGGATTACTTTGCAGGGTCTTAAGGTGTTGTTTCGCAGGCCTACGGGATTCTCTGACATCTCTGCAGCTTCTTTAACCCCATCTTGCTTCATTTCGGGATTCACCTGGTAGCGCTTAAAGAAGAACTTGTTTGCTCTCTCATCCGTGCGCTGTGCTGCAAGTACTTTAAGAAAAGAAAAATGAACACCATCTCCTCAGAGCATGCTTCAGCTGGAATTCCTAAGCATTGGCCTGCCTTAAACGATTCCTGTGCTTGGCAGGCAAGCCTGTGAGCCGGGCAGATTCTTTGTAAGGCTTATTTCAAGCCCTCCTTATAAGTAAAGGCGTAGTATGCCTCCCGCTCATTGCTTTCATTATTTTGGTTATTTATAACAACTGCTAAAGAGTTCTGTTATCACTGCTTGCGAGAGTGATAGGTCTGCAGATTGCTGTCTGACCACTGATACTCACGCTGTCCGTGTCGCGGATGTAAGATTCTCTGGATTTTTTTTCCTTTTTGCGTAAGGTTTATTTTTTGTGTACAGAAAGACAGAACCATATTTAGAAAACACAGGAAACTTTCTGTAGGCATCCAAATAAATGACCTGTTCTCAAAGCACTCTGTTAGCATCAGTTCCAGCTGACTGTCCCTACTCAGAAGTAAACCGGTTGTGCCTGTACAGTCGTTTTGATACATGTAGACCCTGTATTTCCTATGCTTGGGTACAACAGCAAAGCAGGACTCATAGGGGCTACTGCGATATTCTGTCCTTCCTGGTCTGTCTGATATCACAGCTGGTCTGTTAAGTTGGACAACATCTGCATTGGATTTAGATGGTGCTGCACCTCCTCTCTGCCTCATTCCCACCCTTCCTCCCTGCCCCCATCCCAAAACCTGTGAGTTGAGTGGTTTTTGCCCAATTTACCTGCCTCTGGACCTGCTGACCCCTGTTGCTGGTCCAGTGCTTGCTGCCCCTTGGGAAGTGAAGCCGATCACCTTGAGAGGCAGCCCGGAGGTACATGTGAAGTTAAAAGCTGCCTTTTGCCACACTGGGTTGCAAACACAAGTACAATGGCTAGTGTGTGAGAGGGAGTTAATTATGCCACGGTGAGGAAAATGAGAGGATGGAGGTGAGTTTATACTGGTGGAAGTAGGTAATGAAAGGAGAAAAAAGAAAGCAAGCAGGAAAAAAGGAAAATAAGGGGAAGAGGATAGTTTTGAAAACACTTTGGATGCACCACTGCATGTACCAGTGACAAAACTAATTAACTTGGTCATAGCCATGTTGCTTCCTCTTTTTGTTTTCTTTTTTTTTTTTTTTTTTTATTTCCTGTCAAGTAATTTAGGAGAGGGGCGGGATGGGAGGATGTTTGATAGTGGAGTCCTTTGGGTTTCAAGCTTCTGGCAGGGTGGGCAGGATGGGCCCAGGGAAAGTGGCTTTCGCTGTGGCAGCCCTGCTGGTAAGCCCTTGACAGTCTGCCCAGGGCAGCGAAACTCAGCCGGAGCATCTGTTTCTTGGTGCAGTTCTGTTTTCAGCTGATGAACAGTTTGACCAGCTGAGGGGAGTTGGCCAAGGTTGCAGAGTGAGTCAGCATCTCTGCCGATGCCAGGGCCTGCGACCCTCTCGCTCGTGCTGCTCTGGTCACTCAGCTGTGCGCCTTGCAAATGGTCCTTAAATGGCACGTCAGGTCACTTCTACGCATAAAGTAGAGGTGTGCACATGAAGGTGGTGTGAGTGGGCAGTGTTTCTGGGAGTCTAGCTGAAAAAAAGCAGAGGCTGAAATGCTTCAGCTACCTCCATAAAAGAGAGTAAAGATGGGTTGGCTTTAATCTCAGTGTTTGTGTTATGGAGTCTGTTTTTTAAATTGATTAAAAACACAAAAATGGTCATTTATTTATTGCTATGACCTTTGCTTACATTGCATTTAATCATTATGTTCTACCATCATGAGTATCTGTTATCATCTCAAATTAGCTACCGTATCTGGAGAGGAAGAGAGAAAATTGGTGTTACAGTACTTCACTAACACAAAAGTAAATTCTATCTTTTTCTGCACCCCCTGCCCCTCAACACCCCCTCTGCTTCACTACTTAAGAGCAATTGCAAAGAGCTCTCTGTGCAGTGAAGTCATCCCATTTAGGAACAGGCTATTGGTTAATTACCAGTGTTCTGGAGGAGTTTGATTACCATGTTCTTGGGGCATGTTCTGATTTGTGGCACTTTTTCAAAAAGTGACTAATGAATTTTCAGGCTGCCATAAAGAGGATCATTGACTGAAAAATACTCGGCAGCATATACGGTTGGGATTGGTTAGAGTATCCTGATTTGGGCAGCTGAAATGTCTAGATGTCTAGACTTTTAAAGACATGAGTTTACAAAATTATTTTCTGTAATGCACTTTTGAGCAGTCTCCTATTTCTTCAGCTTGAGACAGATAGCTTGAATTGAATAAAGTTGCATCTTGTCAGTAAGAAGAGTAACGCTGAATCCCCGGCGTCGTGCATCTCGCCCAGACACAGGACGGAGGCATCGTGGCACCCTGCAGGTCTCTGTGCAGGGGTAGAGAGGAGGGAGCTTCTCCAGAAGGGGAGTCAGGGGAATCTCTCTGAATCGCTCTGATCTGCCCTCTGGAGGATAGCCTGCCCTCCTTTCTCCAGTGGCTCTTCGGGGAGCCTGGGCAGGCAGGGTTTCCGTAGCTAGGTCAAAACACCATTCTATGCACACTCCTGTCTCCCTGCTGCATGGGGGACCTCTGGGGACATTGACAGACTGGGAAGAGGCACAGTTGTTCCAGATGGGTGCCTTCCTGCTGAGTGAAAGCAGGATGTTAAAGACATTAAACACTAATCCTGGAGGGCCACTGTCTGGAGAAGGCATTCAGCAATTGTTCCAACTGGGGAATTATTCAATATTCAGCAATATTTCTATGTTATGTATAGGGGTTTTTATTGTCTTTTTAGGCCTAATCAACTTAAAAAACTATCCATGACATAAGAAGTGCAAACTCTTCTGCATTTGACTAGGAGATAAACAGAAGCCCAAGGAAAACTTGTGAAATAAATCTGTGGCAGAAATGAGAGTTGAGCTTGCTGCTTCTGGTTTGTCTGCTGCTTCTGTGCAAACTTTTAAGCACATAGAATGAGAGGGGCTTTTGTAACCACCTTAGGGTCTTTGGGGTAGAAAGTTATGTGTAGTCCTGATTATGGAAAGCACTGAAGTACATGCTGAAATCCCTCTAAGTCCACAGGACTTGAGTACGTCTCTGGAAAACTTTCCTGAAAAAGCACAGATCTCGGCATGTGCTTAAGTGCTTGTTATCTTGTAAGATCTATAAGCATGATTCTGCTCATCAGTAGCACATTAAAATTGTGGTATGTTCCTGAGAGAGTGTATTTGAGGTTGCACAGCTAGAGGGCAGAAAAATTCAAGAAGAACCACAGATGTCCATACAAAATACCAAGACTGAGTTTGCTCTGAAAGCCCAGAAGGAAACAGAGCTCTCAGGCTTCTTCAGTGAAAGTTAAGGAGGAGTTATTTCTTTGCAAATAGGAGGGTGGGGGGCTGAAAGAAAAATGAGGGAAGAGAAAGAGGAAGTTAACTCTTCTTCCCACCTCTAATTTGGGGGAAATCTTGGTTTGTTCCAGTTGTACCTTACAGATGAAATTCAATCCTCTCAAAAGACAATTTATTGTGGGATTGCATGGCCATCTGTGTTCTGCACTGGAAACCTGATGTCCCTTGAAAGGCACCTGTACTCACAATGAAAATAGGTGCTTTATTTCTTAAGAGTCTGATACAACAGGGCTTTTTAGCCTGTTTCTCTGCACAAATAGAAAAAATACTATTTCTTCTAACAGGAGGTTCTAAATGGGTGCTTGTTCGGTTCCAAACCGAAAGGTGTAGCAGTAGTAAGCACCAGAGACTCAAGAGTCTTTCTACCTTGGATATTAAAGAGCTTGTGTCCTTCCTTGCTTGTAATCATATTTGGAAGATTCAAGTTTTTCCAATGGAATATTTGGGGGCTTTTTGATTTGAATGGGAAAGCCACAATATGAGGTTTAATTCCCCCCAAAGAGTCCAGTGTTGCTGTGGATGAGCTGGAGAGTCTTGGGAAAGTTTCTGCCCTTCCCGTTACTAAGTGTGTAAAAAGACAGTGCCCACCAAGTGGTTCTGCTGTGTTTCTAAATCCAATTAATTCCTGTTATCAGCTGCTTAAGTTTGGGGGGGAAAGTTCCTTTTTCTAAGGCTTTATTTTAGGTACTGAAAACAGGAGAGGGTGAAGACACCATTCCCTTTTTCAGGTTCATCTTTTGAAGGAAGACGTTTTATAGGTACTCTCATTAAACAGAGTACTGGACCCTTTTCCTCACCTTTCTCACTCCCTGAAAAAGGTCCTTTTGAGAGGCTGGGACAAAATACGTATTAGAACATAGTGTGAAGTGGGGAGAGGAGATGAGGAGTTTTTGTTTATATGCTTAGTTTGTGTGTGTGTCTCTGTAAGTGCGGATCACTGGACTCTGGAACAAAGCTCGCCTGATGGGAAACCATTCTCAATAATAGCTCTTAGCGCTCTGAACCACTGGACAGGAGGTTCTCCTTTACGTGTCTATCTCTCATTCTCTCCAAAGCAGAAAATAAAGTGTAGACAAAAAGTTGCTTTATTTAAAAAAATAAATAAGTTTGGTAATGATGAAACTGTAGTCTCTATGCAGATTGAGACTTAATACTGTTGTACATACTGGGCTGACTTGTCTTCTCTAAGCACTTACCGTGTTTTTGTATACATAACCTAAAATTTTATATGAAAACTTAATACTTACTAGCTTACTGTGTTATACATCTGTCTTTTCAGACTAACAACAAAGTCAGAAATGTGGGCTTTGGAGGAGGAAGAAGGGAGGATGTCTTTAGTTTGGGATAGCTGGCTAATGGGAGGAAAGGTGACAAAATGAAAATAAACTTAAACTAATGGCATTTATTTTGTGGAGACATTTAATCTTCTAAATTCACAAGTGAGTTGCAGTTAAATGCAGATCAGGCCCATATCACTGTAATGCTTTTTTTTTCTCTGTTCCTGGCAGGATGCTTTTGTATTTTATTGCTAGCAGTAGAGGTAGAAAAGACTCTATAGCTATTTCTTCCCATCTAACTCTACAAAGGGAGAAATCTTTGTTCCTCACCTTGCATCTCTATGGAGGTACTAAAATACTAAAGTAAGAGAGAATTTGAGACTTCTTCACCCTAGTATTGGAGTCCTTCAGTCATTAATGTGTCTTAATCGGAGTGGTTGGAACAGTATTGTCTCCCTTTTGCATATGGGGGATGGAAGCACAATATGGTAGGTGATTTGCTCCCCAGCCACACAGTAAGGCTTCCCAGAGCTGCAGGGAAACAAATTCTGACACCCCCGCTCCCGCCCCCCTTTTGATAACTTTGCTGTTAAGTGTTTGCAACTCTGCATATGAATAGAGGTTAAGCTAGGAGTCACAGAATGAAATTGAGGGAAAAGAAGCTAAATATGGTTGTGGGAAGGAGAGAGGAAGACTTCCCCAGTGTGAATTGTGTCCTTTTGTGTGAGGGGAGAGTTTCGTGAAGGCTTCCTTGAGAGTTACTCAAAAGTCCATATCAGCTGAGAAGCGTTTTACTGTATGAAACAGAATATTAGGTAACCTACTGTGAAGAATAATACCACGTTTGAGGGACTCTTTAGGGATGCACAAGATGGACTCCAAGATGACACCAAGTTGGGCGGGAGTGTTGATCTGCTCGAGGGCAGGGAGGCTCTGCAGAGGGACCTGGACAGGCTGGATCGATGGACCGAGGCCAACTGTATGAGGTTCAACAAGGCCAAGTGCCGGGTCCTGCACTTGGGCCACAACAACCCTGTGCAACGCTACAGGCTTGGGGAAGAGTGGCTGGAAAGCTGCCCAGAGGAAAAGGACCTGGGGGTGCTGGTTGACAGCCGGCTGAACATGAGCCGACAGTGTGCCCAGGTGGCCAAGAAGACCAACGGCATCCTGGCCTGTATCAGAAATAGTGTGGCCAGCAGGAGCAGGGAGGTGATCGTGCCCCTGTACTCGTCACTGGTGAGGCCGCACCTCGGATACTGTGTTCAGTTTTGGGCCCCTCACTACAAGAAGGACATGGAGGTGCTGGAGCGTGTCCAGAGAAGGGCAACGAAGCTGGTGAAGGGCCTGGAGCACAAGTCTTATGAGGAGCGGCTGAGGCAACTGGGACTGTTTAGTCTGGAGAAGAGGAGGCTGAGGGGAGACTTCATTGCGCTCTACAGCTACCTGAAAGGAGGTTGTAGCGAGGTGGGTGTTGGTCTCTTCTCCCAAGTAACAAGCGATAGGACAAGAGGAAATGGCCTCAAGTTGCGCCAAGGGAGGTTTAGATTGAACATTAGGAGAAACTTCTTTACTGAAAGAGTGGTCAGGCCTTGGAACAGGCTGCCCAGGGAAGTGGTTGAGTCACCATCCCTGGAGGTATTTAAAAGACGTGTAGATGAGGCGCTTGGGAACATGGTTTAGTGGGCATGGTGGTGTTGGGTTGATGGTTGGACTCAATGATCTTAGAGATCTTTTCCAACCTTAATGATTCTATGATTCTATGACTCTGATAGGTTTCTTTCATCTTTAAATTTGGAAGTGGGGTGTTTCATGCTGTGATTTCAAAATGTGAGCCTGCATGTGGTTGTACAATACTGTGCTACAGTAAAGAAGTTAGAATTGCTGTGGTAAGGGTGATTCTTCTGGCTTTTGGTGGTCGTTTACATAACCCCTTAATTTTTTTTGTAATTTATGGTATGAAACCATGAGTGACAGGATCTCACTTGTACTGCTGTTTAAATAGCTTTGTTTGTAGTATCTGTAGAGACTTATGGCAGGTGCCAGGGGAATTTCCCCTTTGTAAATTGTTTAAAGTTTAGATCCAGATAATACAGTCATTGGCTGGGAAGCTTTTTCTCCTCTGCTTTTGTGATTTGAATGGTTGTTTCCTAAATATATTGAGGACCTCCTGGTTACCCTGGGATGTAGGTCTAGGATAGCCATTTCCAGCTTGTTTCTAGGAATATCTGAAATCTCACTGTCTTACTGTATAGTTTTGATTTGTTGAAATTCCTTTAGCCTAAGCCCTTGGTTAACTGAAGAACTAAAATCTTCCAGTCCTTTTGAGTTGTACTGTGTCCATTAGGCCTTTCAGACTGATTCAAAGCAGTCAACATTTAGTTTGGATCATATATCCTTTTAAAGCTGTTTGCCTTGTGTGGCAAGCCATTTCTTACCATGTAGGTCATACTGATAATTAGAGATTGGGGTCTTGTTGTGCTAGGTATACTTTAACACCGTGAGTTCCAGCCAGCAGGCTCTGAAATCTGCCCTTAGCCTTTGGAGAACAGAAAGCAGTGATTTTTAGGGACACTTAGGATGGCTTCTGGGCTTCCAAACCCTTGCCTGCTTAGGTGTTCTCTGAGGAATCAAGATTGTCCTATAAACTGTTAAAAAATCTGAAGGTCAGGTGGATTAGAAGACCTCTCCTGGCAAACATGAGCATTTCTTCTTTGAAATGCTCACTCTGAGATTTTTAGGAAATTTTAATTGTTCTGTGAAGCTGGACCTTAATTCTGTTTCAGACGGAGTTTGTATTAATTCTCTCCTGAAGGATTAGGCATCTGTGTTGATCATGCGGGCTTGACCAGTAGCAAGTGAAATCAATGCAGTTTTGACTCTCCTCTCCATTTTATGAGCCTTAGAGAAGCTTTCATAATTGGATTAGGTTTAAATTTAATTGCCTGTTATTGTGCTCACGTGGATCTTGTGTATAGGGCAATATAATTGAATGTCCAATTCCTCTTTGTGATGTAGAAGAGGCATTGAAACTTTACAGTAGAGTGGAATAGGACGAAGCAAGAGATGCTAATTGAACTCTTGCACGTACATAAAGAATGTACAGGTGATGCTATTGTTATTTTTGTACCTAGAGAGAGCCGGTTTGAAACCTTTGTGGTCAGTGCTCTTTTTTTGTGTGCAACCAGGCTAATGTGAACAGATTGTACGGGCAGATTTGGAAGGCAGGTGTTCACATCACAAAACCACTGCTGTAATTGCCATGGTGTGCTGTGCCATTCTCAAGCAAAAAGGTCAAAAGTAAATGGACACAAACTAACTTTTACCTGTATTAGTGGTTCTTTGAGGTAATTTTCTGGCATGCTAATGGTTTAGGATGGGGAAGGTTGCTCACTGATGACAGATAATCTATTTTACCTTCTTTCTCATAGAAACAAACACTGCTTTCACAATATCTAGCATCAAATTTTCAGTCGCCCCAGTTTGCTTTCCAGTTTTGAATGTTTGAAACCCCTTGGTTACAGGTCTAGGAACCACCTTTTCACAACTGCACTTCCTTGCTGTAGCGTTTTGCTTTTTCATACGTTTGATATCTTTATCATCTCTCTCTCTCTTCAGACTTAAAATTCTGGTATGTATTGTCTAAATGCACGTTTCCCTACTAGTCCGCAGGAAATAAGAATCTAGTTCTCGTTTTGGCTTGCCCATTAATACCTCACTTCAAGTGATATGGTTGGCTTCACTTCTCAGACCTGGATATCACAAGGTCTATCTCCCAAGTGAAAATATATCTCCTGAAGGGGGATTTGTGGGTAGAGAGGAGGTAAGCTATTTCTTGTACAGCTCTGACTGCTTGTTCAGATGGCCATCACCTGCACATAGGCATACACAGACATATTTCAGATGCAAAATACATGAAACTTCTGACTTAAGAACACATTCCTGAGTCACTTAAGCTTGTTCTTTATATAGTACATAATTTGTTTTGGAGTTAGAAATGTGTCTTCTCGTTACGCGCTCTGATGATGGTATTCTAGAACAGCTGCATTTGGGGTTTTGCTTTACTTTATGAAGCTTCAAAAAGAAATGTACCGATGGTAAGTGGTTTTCAACATGCACAAGGGGAAAGAGAGTGGGCTATTTCAAGAGATTAAAGAAATTCTCTTCCTTTTTTCCCTTTATCACAGATGCCCGGGATGTAGAGCAATTGAGTAAGAATAACATTACGCACATTCTTTCAATCCATGATAGTGCCCGCCCTATGCTTGAGGTAAGAGGTGTGGGGGACTCCACGGTAAATCCTTACTTTGCCATTGACTGTTACAGTCATCTTGAGGTTAATTTCTTGTTCTGTACAATTGGTGTTTTGAGACTGATTTTCTTGTGGAAATGTTTGACAGCTGTAGTTTTGGGATCCAGTCACAGATTTTGTTGTTGCTGCCGTTATAACAACAAGAAATCTAGCTGACAAAGGAAGAGACAATTACGATGTCATTCAATATAACACAAGAATGGGATTGTGTTATTAATTTAATAGTAAAGGTAAGTTTCCTTCTGTGTGGAGTTCAAGCATCACATAAACACATTCCTTCTCCCCCTTCCCCACTACCAACCCTCCTTTGTACTTGGGCCCCTTTCTTGAATCTTTATAGCAGATGGTTGTGCAAGGTTTGCAGTCTTTTTCTGTGTAAAATAGCCTTATTTAGGCTTGGGGTGTGGAAGGAACCAGTGCTCCCTCATAAAATACATCTAATATAGCAGAGCATCTGTAGGTCTCCAGCACTTTAACATGAAGTATTATTCCTCATTTTACTGAGGGGAAGCTGGTCTGAAGAGCTGAAATGACTTGACTCGCTGTGTCATCTTGAGCAGTGAAAGAGCTGGGATCAGGCTGCAAGTCTCCTGTGCTGGGCTGTTGTGCTTTTTTCTTTATGCCAGCTTATCTTGGAAGGAGGGGAGTTTGGCTGGGCTTTGCTACATCTTAAAATTTTGCTATTTGATTTATGTTGGGAACTGTTATCCCCTTAAATTTGTTTGTTCCTTCCCTGCATTCCACTTTTCATTAAATATGGCAAAATAGTGGGTAGTTGCTGGTGTTGCCCCTCAGATGCTGATGGGAATCTCTGCTGTTCGTTCTCTTCATGTAAAAAGTCTGTAGTGAATTCAGTCCTTAAACTGCAGAATTTCCACCTCTCCCAGGCAAGTCAATGGGTAAGCTGAACAAAAGGTGTCCCTAGAATGTCACGATTAAAACCAAAATCAAGTTAATGGTGAATTCAGGGTTGACCTTGAACTGAGAAGTGTGCTGAAGCAGAGCTTTAGCGGTTGACCTTATTGTACTGTCCATTTGACTTCTGTTGTGCCTGATGCTTGTTAAGTCTGAAACATACTGAATTTCAAGCCTGCTCTTAGTTGGAGAGAGAAACAGTTGTACTGAGTAAGGGAGATGTAATGTTTCCTCTAGGGTGCTGCTCCCTCAAATGAATAGAAACTTACTTTGTTTTATTACCATGATTAGAAAAGTAGGAAGACTAATTACGGCACAGATCAGCTGCAGCCTCAGGCCAGTGTTTCTTGTGGTGGTGGTAGTTTTGGCAGCCCACACGCCACCTCCTCGCTTGTGGTGGTGCATCTGTTTGTGGGGCTGCATGGTAAATAGATCTGGGAGCTTTTGTGGGTTAAATATAACCAAGTCACCATTTCTTCCTCTAGCTACTCCCACAAAAGACATGAAGGATTATATTTACGCAAATCTGTTCCCAATCTGGTTCACAATAGTGTCTCAAAAGTTACAGTGGCATGGGAACAAGTAGTGGCTGGTTGAGGACAGACTTGCTTTATTCACCTCTGCATCTAAAAGAAATGTTTCTCCAACTGTGCCTTCTATTTTCTCAGCATGCAATGTACTCCTTTATGTGCTGGTGATCTGGAAAACAACTGTTAAAACTTTTCCCCAGTACTTAAAGTAGTGGAAAGATTGCAAGTTCCGTTTGTTTGGGAGCTGAGCTGATTATTAATTACTTTATTATTCATGGTCTTACTGTGTTGCTTGTTTGCAAATAAATGCTTCTGTTTAGAAACAAGGGCCTAGAAAACATCTGTTAGGTTGTGTTACTTCCTTTGTTATTTACATCTTTGCCAGGGTGTAGGTAGGTTTGTTTACAGCATGTGTATCCACACTGTGCTTGGGGCTTGTTCTCAAGTCCACTGGAGTCAAATGGGAATGCTTTCCCTACATGTCTCCCTCTTCCCCTTTCCCCCCAGATTTCACACTTGGAAAGTGAGGGCTTACATTTGTGTTCAGAAATCCGTCTGATGTTACTCAGACCTTTAAACGTGGAATTGCAGTGGTATGAGAATCTTTTTTTTTCCCTTGACGTTCCCTGTTTTGTGTATTTTTGTGTGTATTTTTGTCAATGTTGATCATCTGTAAAAAGCTGCATTTTCTTGGACTGTGGTAGTTGCGTTTGTCTTTTGCTAACAATATTTTTTATTTCAAGTATTTCCTAGTCAATCTATGGGAAATGCTACAAACATTTCATTAAACAAAGCTTTCTGTGCAAGCTGTGGAAGGTGAGTGTTTTTAGATATTGAAAACTCAATAGTGTTGTAGTAACATGTTGTCAAAGAGAATTTGGCCTTTTTTTGGCTGTCTGTGGAACAAATGAATATGGATGCATACCTTAGCTCTCAAAGAGGTGACAAATTACCCACCTCTTGCTTGTCAGATTTTGAAGTTTCACTAATGACTGTTTTGATGCAATAATACTTCTGATGCAGTACTTAAAGCTGATAGTGGTGGGTAGAGAATGAAAACAAGCAACGTGGCTTCATTGTCCATACTCAAGAATGCAATACTCAATAAAAGCAAACGTCAGTGTGTGTGGTGAACACCAACTTGCTACAGATTGTAAAATTTTCTACTTTAGTAACTTACAGCATTGCTCCTCTCTGTGATGTTACAGACCACTTTTACTTAATTGTGTTTAAAATATTCGCAGTACCTTTTAAAAAGTGTGCTTTCCTCTGTGCTATATATACTGCAGTATTTGGATATATGTTGCTTTAGTTCCTCATAGCTTACCAACTTACTACAAAACGATTGAAGAGTTTCACAAAAAAAAATTTGTTATATCGGTTTAGGTTTCATAGTGTATGCCTGTTGAGAAGTAACTTAAAAAAACCAAAAGCAAAACCAAAAAAACCCAAAACCAAAGAAGAATGCTTTCGTACTGGAATTTGGTTTCAGACATTATCTCAATGATCATTTACAAACCCTCATGGATGTCTGATTTATGGGTGGCTCATAATCAAAGTTTGGCCTTAGGAAGTTATTGCCCTGGAATATCTGGAAAAAGTAGGTTTAAAAATCAATTGGATTCTAAGACTTTGTATACCTTTAGACATTGGCAGCCTGCATTAAGTATAAGACATAGAATTGTTTTGTAAGACTTCAAGCGATTTAGACTGGGAGGAATTTGCCAAAATTGGCCTGAACTATATTGCAATATTGCTCCTTAGTTCTTTTTGTATAAACTGTTTCAAGGAAATTTGTCCCCTACTAAAACCAAGCTTGAAATTAATTTATATTTAGAGAGCATCCTAAGGCTATTATTCCAATGAAGTATACCATTGTTATACAGGATCTTAACCACATAGGTAAGCATTTTGTAGTTTAAAGATGCACATTTATTACTCCATCAGAAAAAACTATAGGTTGCTGGTGACGTGTCCAAGAGAAAGAAAGGACTGCATGCCATGTGGAACGAGGTTTGTTATTTCAGATGCACAGAAGTCATCCCCTGAGTAAGAGCGGTGTCCAACAGCATCATGTGTGTTCCTGCAGAGGCACAGAGGCAGTAGCCCTGGTGAATCAAGTTGGCTCCTCCAGAGCACTTTGGACAGCTGCCCATGGAACACTCACCGATGTTTTATAAATCCACACAAAAGCCATATACAGAGGAGAATAATTAGGTTTCTTGCCACCTGCTTCTCAGCTAGTTCATGTTTTAAAATCTCTGTTCAGAATGTGAGAGACACTGAAAGGTGGATGAGGAAACAGGTATCTCGGAGTGTACTTTAAATAATAGTATATCTGGCAGTGACTTTGTTGGATCTCGTGGTAGAACTCCCTTTTTAAAGCTAGGACAAACAGCTGTTGGGGTTGGAGGCCAAAAGGTCTGACTATTGTGATATCCATATATCCTAACCAAGCTGGCGCGGTCAGTCAGGACCCACGGAGAATGTGGAAGCACTTTTAACTAATCTGGAGAAATTCTTCCCTCTGTTGCTTCGAAGGATGCCAGCTAGGTGTTACTCTGCTGCATTAGATCTGAAGTCTGACAAATTTTGTGCCAGCTGACCTAAGTGAAGGAGGTAAAGGCAAATCTTGTTAATCTTGCTTATAAGAATC
The DNA here is from genome assembly GCF_964195595.1 of Calonectris borealis. Classification (NCBI taxonomy): domain Eukaryota; kingdom Metazoa; phylum Chordata; class Aves; order Procellariiformes; family Procellariidae; genus Calonectris; species Calonectris borealis. The sequence goes on along the minus strand of NC_134313.1, from coordinate 94,898,633 downwards.
TGGTTGCAGGTCCACTGAAGCTAAGAGTGTTTCTCTGTGGATTTTCCAGGTGTTTGACCCTGTTCTGGGGGATGTTACATGGAGATGAATGTGGGCCCAAACCAAATAGGATGTTGATGTGGATTGTGCAGCTACTTGAAAACAGCTGCATCCCATTCTGGAAAGTGCATGCTGTGGTGGACAGTTATGTCCCAGCAGCTGAACTTGCAGCATCCATAATCCTCACTCTTGCTCTTCCCCCCGTGCCCCCCCAGTCAACGCATACACACGCTTAAATACTGGCAAAAGCAAGAATGCTTCCTCCAGCGCATTGGGCAGTGATTGCTGTGTGTCATGCAGGAAGGAGTGCAGCATGAGTCCTGGGGGAGGAAGGGGTGCTAGAAGGTCTTCTGGTCAGACAGTCTTTCAAGCCCTGTCCCAGAGAGGTATTAGCCACAAGAGAGGCAGGGATGGTCTGATGACAGTCCGTGGGTCCCCGTGCGGAGAACCCACCTTAGAGAACAGTGTGATATGCATGGCTGACAAATGATGTCACCCAAATTCAGACTGGAAGTAAGCAAGGCTTTAACTGTGAGGGTAAGTAATTGCTGAAATATGCTGCCAGAGGCAACAGTGGATTTTCTCGCGTGCTCCATTTTTGTGTGGAAGTTGATTCAAGTAAGACTGAGTTATAGAGGTCTCTGAGCTTTGCACTTTACAGTCAGAGCATTTCACAGTCCTTGGTCTGTCTGAGATGCTTTGAGGTGGCAGTTGTGGTGACTCTTGTGTGCATTGTAGACACCTGTCCATCAGTCAGGAAATGGACTGAAACTACCAGCTTCTTTCACATGGTCTGCTACACATTTGTCAGTTACTAGTAATTTTGCTCTTGCTCTTGGCCTGGACCAGAGGTTTGATCTAGTAAATGTGTGAATCATGTTACCAGTTGCCTGTGGTTGTGGAGTTCTTTGGCATTAATTTATTTATAGTGTTGCCATTGTCAGACTGACCACTGCTGCATCGCAGGAAGCTCTGTATGCTGCACTCATCTTGGAGACATCATAACAATCACAGTAATGTAGATCTTAAATCAACAAGAGATTACCTGGGCATTCCTGTACTGTCCTCTGCCACAAAAGCTTTCCATTGTACACTCTGTTTATGACAAATTGCATTAAGAGTAGGTTTTTGCATGTGTGCCACTTCTATATGTGTGTCAGTTTTCTTTCTTTGCTTTCTGTTGCTACAGAATATTTGTTTTGTTTTTATTTTTAGTGTGTTGTTTTTTTCAGATGAGGAAAGAGTATATCAGTATTCGTGATAGTTTCAATTGAAGTCATTTGGATGAAGTGTAAGTAAATGAAATCCCAACAAAACATGCAGAATTTTTTTGATTGGGGGGTATTATCATCTCTCTCTGCTCGGTACCAAAGCTGTCATAAGTTTTAGGCATCTCCATTTCATCTGAATAGCCAATCACAGTGTTCCTGTGATACTCACATACCAGATGGTTCTGTTTCAAGTCTTAACTGTTTGTGGGATTTCTTCTCCAACCAAAAGAGTGATCTTAAAGCATTATATGGAATTTTTTGAATGTTGCAATAATGTCTTCTGGTTGCTGAGAAAATACTCTCTGAAGCCTATGAATCATTTGCTCTTTTTCTCTAACTTTCTTAAAATATTAGCTGTATAGGTTATGGTTTTTCCCCCTCATTCTGCATGGTTAACCAGAGCACCCACAGAGGACAGTTATTTATTCTTTTTTTTTCCTTTGTATTCTGATGCCATTAACAATATCATCTTAATCTGGTACATGCTATCTCCAGAGCAGTGGTTTTCCTCCCCTTTTTCCTGAATAGATGACTACCTAAGTAAGTGTTGCTATGGTAGGTGGGTGGAGGGGTGGGAAAGGTAGAGAAGAGCTAATTGCTGACTGAACTAAGTATTTTTCTTGTCCAGTCTGTTAGCTTGTGCAGCCAGCACAACTTAAATGAACTGTATCTTTGAAAATAAAAAACTTAACAGGCCAGATCTTCTTAGAAAGAATTTTAGATTTTTTTTTTCCTTGCAAACTTTAAAATTTTAATCAAAGTAGAAATAGGCTTTCAAATATTCAGTATCTAAAAAGCTGAACTGAAAGAGAAGAGCACAGTTAAAAAAATCTGTGCTGATCTCTTAGAACAATCTTTCATACTCCCCGAGTAAACAATCAAATGCATTAATAGAATACAGGCAACAAAAAGATGCTGTAACTGGAACAGAACCAGTAAGTGTGAGGAATAGAAGCTGTAGAAAAATAAGGGTGCTACGGAGAAGCTGTATAACTTCTCTACACCAGTTTTATGTCTGCTGAATGCTGTGATATACCTGTTTTATAAGGTGTTAAGGATGAGAAAGTTGCAGCTGGGGAAATCACAAGAGGAAGTGCTGGATCAAGTTTATGAATTAAAAAAAAAAAAGGTGTATGACTGTCTGGTAAATCCAGACCTTTGCAGGAAAGTGAAGAGCTAAATGACTGAATACCTATCAAAAACTGAGAAAAGTTTCTAAGATCAAATGGTCATAGCCTGCAGACCTAGTATAGATAATGCATTCGTATCAGCTTGCATTAAGATCTGGAATCTCATTTCATAGTTTTTAAGCCTGGCTGGATATTATAAATCTTAATGCAGTTTTAGCTGGGCATGATAGTCTTGCAGGTTTACAGATGATCTTTAGACTACACATGTGCAGTTTTTTAGAAAAAAGCTATAGAGGAACTGGCAGCTCCAGCACAATGCAAGTAATCTGCTTAGCATAGTTTGTGGATAGTATTTTTGCAGCTATTTTGGTTTTTGCTATAGAAACCTATCATATCTGCTGTTAGCACTTAATGTGATGAGGTTAACTATAGGGGAGCTTTTACTGAAGCTTTGAAGGGGAATAGCCTCATGTCCTTTTAGTTTTCTAATTCTTTCTTTCCATCACCAGTTTGTGGAAACTTCTTTCTTTCTCTCATGCTTGCACATTCTGAACTGATTTCATTGTGTGTGTGTGTGTGTGTGTGTGTGTATAACAGGGATTACCCTGTGCTAAAACAAAAGAAAAAAATTCCTGTGTTGTGTCCCCAGTTCCCCCAGCTGATAACTCTGGAAGTGCTGAAAGCTGCCTTAGTGCTTTCTTCTTTGGTTCTGTAATCTAAGGGAATATCCTCACACAGACACCAGTCCAGAAAGCATTTGTCTGGACTCTAAAGCATATCACTGCTCAAAACAAAATAACTAAATAGGGAAATATTGGGAAACCAATCAGCCCTGCTTGCTGCCTTTTTTTTTTTTTTTTTTTTTTTTTCCAGAAAAAAGCATATGCTAATTCTGGACAGATGCTGCTCAGCAAGTGAGAACTGCCAGTCTATTAAAACCGTGTTACGATGTTGGATAGCATACAGAAGTCTTCAGCTGTAGGAGTTCACTCATATATGAAAATTGCATCTTGATGACATGATGAGAGAAGTCCCTGCTGGGTATGGCTGGGCAACATGTTCTCTGCACAGGCTCTGCTGTCTTTGATATCCAGCCCAAAGACTTATGGGAACGATTAAAGACGGAGACGGCCTTCAAAATCAGAGTTGCTAATATCATATGACAAGGTCATTGTTGTTGTATAAAGATCAGCTCTGCAAATTAATAATTTAGTCAAGTCGGACTGTTGCATTTCCATCTATAGCACTAAGCTCTTACATTACCAGTGCTGGAAGCTGTGAATTTTCAGCCTTTATGCTACCATCAAGAGGAAGTGTATAAGCACTTCTTCTAATAAAAAACTTAACTTTCTTCTATGTTGTTTCACTGCCTTTTCATGGTGAGGGTTTCCCCTCATGAGATGTTTCAGAAGACCATGCTGAGCAAAATAGCTACCATTTTTCTTTCAGGTGTAGCAGCACCAGAAGATTCTCTCTAGTTTGAAGTAATGCCCTGTCTGGCTTTGGCTCTGCTTGTGAAGTTGGGAGCTCTGACTAATTTTTCAAAAATTACTTTGGTAGCCCACTAAGAAGCCTTCAAGAGACTTCCACAAAGCGGCTTTTAAAGTGCGTCAGGCCGGGCCTTCATCATGAGGTGCCCTTGGCAGAGGCTGCTGTGGTGATGCGCTAAATTCGTTCACTGTTTGAATCGCTAAGCACACGCTGGCTGTGTCAGAGGAAGCACGTTCCTGAAGTGGCAGATGGCAGGGAGGAGAGGATGAGGACCGTTTGAAGCTTTCAATGGCAAGCTGTTCGCACAAGAGACGTTTAGACCGGTAAATGCCTGGTGTTTCTCATTGCTTAGACACAGTGTTGACCAGAACAGAGCAAATGCTCTGGCCTGCTCTGAGCAGAGGAGGTGATGTGGAGAGTATGTTAATCCATGCCTGTAGTACGAGCATATTCCGGAGCGTAGTGATCATGTTCCAGCATTCCCTGAAAGAAAGAGGTAGGTAGGGTATATTGGTTTATTGCAGTACTCAGAGATCCCCTTGGAGGGTTCAGGGACCGAGTGTTGCAGTACTCGGAGGGTTCAGGGACCAAGTGTGATAGGTAGCTCTCAGATGTTAGATGAGCCCTGACGTGCCTGGGGGCTTGAATACATCATCTAGTCAAGGCAGACTAACAAGGTCCTTCCTCTCAGCTGAAGTATGTAGTCTTGTAAATATTCTTGGCGTGTCTTAAAGGATATAAACGACAATTTAGTATAAACTCGTTAGTGTTTTCTCCCACTCTGCATTCCTTCAGATGAGCCAGGTTAGAATTGGAATTCAGGCTTAGAATTAGAAATAATATGTGCAGCTCTTCATGCAAGTAAAGTAAAATCCTTAATTCTTCAACATTTCCCTCTTACAATTTTAGAAAGGATGATAGAGAGGAGAAATGGGGAAGGAGGGCTTTAACAGGACACTTTGTATTTGTGATTGGCATATTCTAGCCTTAATGGTACGGACTTTTCAAAAGTGTCACTGAGGCTACTTCTGAAGAAAACTGAGAACAAACTTTGCAAAAAACCCCACGACTTGTAAAACTATTGTATTATTCAAGGTAACAAACCAAATGTATAAATTCTATTGCAGGAGTATCCCGCTTTCTGTTGTTCATATTCTTCATGTAATTTCAATTTCATTTATAATATTTTTCAAAAACCAAACCTGAGTGTGTTGTTCACTAAAGTCAATTAGTGGTTGCTTTTTGCTGAAACATAAATGTGTTTTCTATGAGTCATTAATAAAATCGGCACCAATGATGATTGCTACAGAAAGTAACTGAAAGGACAAACAAACGGTTGAACGGTTTTCAGTTTAGCAGGTTCAGTTTGGTGCATTACTGGACAAAACCCTTGATAAACTCTTGTTGGTTTGGCTTGAGGAAGCTTTGTGCTGGCTGTTTCCCACTTTAGCTTTTTTGCTGAAATGCCCCTAAACAAAAATAAGTCGTCCTGCCCTCATCTGTTGATGTGACGACTCAAATTAACACATGGTTTTTGACTAACCTGAAAGAACTTGCCAGGTGCTGGAGGTTTTCTATTTGCATCTGGGTTCACAAATTTAAGTTTAGGGTTTTAGGTTTAAAAAAAATTTCTTGGAAGTCGTTGATGGTATCTTTACATAAATTTAAATAGAGAGGTTTAATGCCAAAAATACAATCCTGCTCTTTTTAAACTTTTTTATTTTACAACCTCTTCCCCCCACCCCCTGCCCTTGAAGAACAGAGATTTTGTAATTTGAGGTTCTTTCTCCCTCTACTCGCCTTTTAATATCTGAAGTTCTAGATTCAGGTTTCCAGTGCTAACTAGAATCTCTGAAATGTTGTATATACAGCAGTGGTGGGGACAATGTTCTGAAGAACATCTGTAAAAAACATTACTTAGAAAATCCCCTAAACATGGAATAATGAATAGCATTTTTAGTCCGCCTTCTTATTCTCATGCATACTGTTTTTCTAGAATACTCAGTTTTGTATAAAAATCGCTGGACAGTTTTCTTTCATGGATAAATTGTATCTTAGTATGATTTAGGGTGTAATCAAACTGAGCATCATTCTTAATGACTTCAGAACATCTTTGATCATTACAAAGGAGCAAACATCATATAGGTGCTGCATTTGTCTCACAGTAGTATTCTTTGTACCTTATCCTGTTTGGAGTCAAAATTATTCTTGGTATTGTGCGATTAAATTTGTGCGTGCTCTTTAGAGATCCTATTCTCAGTCAGTGACCCATTATCTGACATGTACCACTTACAGATGTGTCATTTTGCTACTGCAAAATTCTGCATGTTCTACTAAAAAACCCCAAATGGCAGTTTTTACAAGTTTCGTTAAAAAGAAGCTGGAGTTTTTAAAATAGATTATAGGTAAGTAGAATAGAAACAGTGTGTTCCTTAAGAAACAGGACTGTTACGTTTCCTGAGCACTTCATGAAAATACTGGATTTAATAACAAAGATTTAATTATATTTTTTAAAAGCTAATGATATTAGGAGGGTGTTGTTCTATAGTCTAACTGACTTTTCCAAATGTGAGATAACTCTTCAGTTTCCAATCTTAGTAGATAGACCTCTAAAATAATTAGAAATTTGAAATGACTGCAATTCCATGAATACCGTAACTGCAGTGTAAAACCTCTGCATATATACGTGTGCACCTAAACCTTTTTGTTTTTAATACCTTAATATTCACTGCAGCAGAACTGACTTAGTTCTAGAATCTGTGATGAAATTGTGCAAGTGTTGTTGTTGTTTCTCAAATAACAGTGAATTTTAGAAATTTTACTTAACTCTCGCTTGTTTCAACTTTGACAATCTTGAAATCGGAATACTTGCTCTAGTTTTGCTAGCTCTCACTGTATCGGTTTAACTGTAGCATTTAGTTTCAGGGCCTAAGAGAGACAGAAATCTAGTTTTGGTGGTTACTCTGTCTGCTGAAACAGAAAACAGAAAAGTAAATTATATTTTATTTTACTGATTTTTTGAGGTAGTCTTAACAGGTTAAATACACCAAAAGAAATGGGAGTGCTGCTTTTATTTGATGAGGGCATCAGTTAGGATCATCATGTGAATAATAAGGGAAAAAGTATAGAGGAGTGTGTGTGTGTTGGAGGGTAGGGGTGTTTGGTGGTAAAGGTGATTGATGGAGAAAGGAAAGTGAGCAATGATTTAAAAGTAACAAGTGGAAAGTAGCGGTGAATCGAGATGAGCAGAAGAAAACTGTGTTCAGCATCTCATTGACCTAGGTGCTTGGGTTTGAACACATTCCATATGTATGGAATGTTTTATTACCTGAGAACATACATAACTTCTGTTTAATTAAAAAGTTTGGATTGTTTGGTTTTTTTTTTAATAGGTAATCTCGGAAAAAGCTTGTTTGGAGAGATGAGACGTGACTGACACAGCTGTCAGCTGGAGAAATGTTTGAATAACAATATATTAGCAGCAGCATTCAATAAATAAAGTGGATGTATTAATTCATGTAGGATTTAAAATAATATTTCTCTTCTCACCAGTTTTATAATTGCAAGCTTTTCTCTTTGCTTTGAACAAATACCATGTTTTGGAATGAGTTAGCTATTCTGTGGCATCTAATTTAGTGTGTGTAGGTGAAGTGATACAATACCTAGTTTGAGTTGTTCTGTCCTTCCTCCACTGAATAATTTTTAGAGAATTGTCATTCCTAGGAAACAAAACAGTTAATTTAAAAATAAATTAATAAAATAAAGACTTCCATATAGTTGACATAAAATTTGTATTTTGTCTTCCCATCTTTATTAATATGCAACTTTGGATATTGCATTTGCAACCAGATGCAAGTTTGTGTAATGAAACAGCAGACTAGGTACTGATTTGGAGCTTGTTGAAATTTTCACTAGGAGCTGGTCTGCTTGACTCTTCAACAATCTTTTGATTTGGCTTATTCTGTTTTAGTCGCTGTTTCAGTGATTATTACCTTCTTATATCTTATGCTTAGCAGTTTCAGAATGGTAAACAAACTGCTATATAATAAAATAGCGATGTCTCTATCTTTCTTGCGTGCTAGTAGCCCATCTAAAACGTTGTAGGTATTTACTTGTTCGGTTGGCATGAACTGTTCTGCTTTGCAAGGTCCCTTTGGGACAGTTCTTAGATGTTATCTGCAGGGTATGTGCACAGGAAGGACAGCAGTGTCTTGGGGAGCAAATATACAAATAATATTATGATCCTGGGTAGTGTTTTTTTAAAAAACAGTCACAGACAGCAGGGTTCAGTAATTAACTATCTTCCTATTGCCAATATGTTTAAAAAAGAAAGTCTATCCAGCATATGTGAGGAAAAGCTAATTCCAGCAATCAGTTCTGTGAGTATCTACACAGAAGATCCCTTGAAGTCTCATTTATGAATACCTGCCCCATACAATCTTGTGTCGTTGTTGTATTTCAGGTATCCAATTGATGAATGATACTTGATCCTATTATTATCATTGTTATTTCAACCAAGAGAAGCAAAACCTGATGGTAGGGTGGGATCCTCAGGAGTTACCAACTCTGGCCAAACTGTGTTTGGGTCAGAGTCTCTGAGAGTTTCACTGTTGATTTTTGTGGGAGTCGGGTTAGGTCACTGCACAGTACTTTTGAAATCCCACCTCTAACTATTTCTGAGTTGAGTGTGTGATTATTTCCTCACAGGGAGGAGTCCATCACCACAGCCTTCCAAAAACACCGTACGAGTGACATGCATCGGTCAAAATACCAAATTCCAGTAACTTTAACTATTTCCTGTCTGAGAAGCTATATTAACAAGGTTGATGCTGAGCATTTGCAAGCACAATAGTGAAAAGAGTGCTGTGGGCTTCACTGGAAGTTCTAAGTGCTGAAGACCTCCAGGATCAGGCTCTGGATGAGCCATTCAGTACCGTGTGTGGTCTCTCACAGGCTAGTTTCATGCTTGCTTGCGGTAATGGGAACTAGCCAGCCATGACAAAAAAAGAACATTGTGGGTCTTAAACTTGTGCTGGTGGTACTTCTGCTTTTAAAGTGAACATGATCTGAAAGCCCCTCTGCACTCAGCCTGTGAAAAGCACTCAACATGTGGCATAGCTTCTGAAATCTGTGGAACAACTTGTATCAGTGCGTGCTGGAGGAACGAACCTTCAGGCATATAGTGCGCTCCGGAGTTAACCCATCTCCTACCTTCCGTTTTCTTCCTGTTTTTTCCCTTGGTGGTGCAGAGTTAGTGGCATGGAGTTGTCTAGAGAGGGAAAGAAGAGCATGTAAATTTACTTTCGTGTCACAGGCCCTCGTTCTATTGGAGTGACTCACTTGAAGTGATACTGGTGTTCAAGATAAACCTCTCAGATGCGTCATACAAGATGCTTATTATCGTCATTAATCTGTCACAATATAATTATCATCCTTGGCTCAACAGCCTATCAATGTATGTCTTACTGCTACATCGTCTTTCTGAATGAGTGTATCTATGCAAGCTCTTGTGGATCAGCTTATGGCTGTAGAGCCAGCCTGGTTTCCCACAGTAGGCATCCCTTCTCCTGATACAAGGCAGGAGGGACTGTTACTTGTTGATGGCGTAGCCTCCAGCAGCAAGCTGCTTTGGTTTGCAAACTGACATCATTCTCATTCTCTCTCCCCTCAGCTGCATTTTGCCATGCAGCCATGCAGCTGTCACGCAAAATGCCATGTGCTGTCACTGGCTTGGTGTTGTCCTGATGGTGTCTTTTCCCTCATCAGGCACTGCCACATCTCCATCTCCACGCTTAGCACTGTCTGCAGAGCCTTCCCCGCTCTGACTCGGCCTTCCCCAAACCAGAAGGCCATAGACAGTAGCATCTCTGCTCCGGTTGTGGCACGCTGGGGATGGCCCGTCAGAGCAAGGAAGTCTGACAAAGCATGGTGCGGACAGGGCAGGCTCTCAAATCTGTGTGGCTGTGAAGAAGACACTGGCTGAAGGGATTCTGGTGGGTTGAGAAAATGGCTGGTGCCATGTCTAAGTGGAGGTGAAGAGATGGGGGTGAGGTATCACACATCCTTTCTGACATAGTGGTGAACTTCATGCATCTTGCAGAGAATTAGCATGATGGCGTATCATGGTGTGAGGGGTCGGGACCTTTTATAAAGGGGATTGCTCTTTGGTGTAAGATGGCAAGTGAAGTAACAAAGTGTGTGTAGGGGAAATTAAGGCGGGGTTTCTGACCCAGCAAAGCAAAGGTGGTGGTGGAGAAGATGATGCCTCAGATAGCCACTACAGTTGAGCAATGAAATTTTCACCCCCCGCCCCAGCTGGCAAATGTAATGGCTGGTAGATGCATGTTGTGTTCCATCTTGTTGGCAAAGAATCTCTTGCAGATAAATATGTGACTTCCCATGTGTGTTGTTGAACATGCAGGATTATTACAGGGGTTTGCATTGTTACAGAAAGATAAACTAGGGTGCGTTTCATGGTGGACCTTTTGCTGTGAATCCTTATCTTTACAAGTACATCTGAAAAATTCATAACTCTGCATCTGAGATAAGTTGAAAGACTTCCAGTGAATGATTTAGTTTTTGTGTGTCTGAGCTGCAACCTATGTTCTTGGAAGTCCTATTTGAGAAGTTAGCTAAATATGTTTTCAGAAGTGTTCTTTTTCTTAACAGTCATAGGAGCAAAACAAGCTTTGAAAATAAAATGACAGTTAAAATGAGCGTTGACGATGCAAAGCAGTAGTGTATGATTATAGTGTTGTTTTAAATATACCCAGTAACATTTTTAATGCATCAGAAATGGTTATCTAACTTCCCTAATTGATCTTGTAACTTATTATGATAGCTGACTAAGAAAGCGAGGCTAACTTTGTGGAAGAAAATGATGAGTTTTACAGTTGTCCTTCTTGAATTTTCCAAAAAATAAAAACGAAAACCCATACCACAAATATATTTCTTCTCTGAAATGCATTTTGTTTGGTTTATCAACTAGGTAAAGAAAAATAATTGCATGGGGTCAAAAGAAATTGCTTATCACAATTTTAGGTTGTAGCATCTGTTCAGAGAAAGGGAACGGCAGGAGAAGATGCAACTTAGTTTTTCTAGAAATGTAAGAACAATGGGATTTTGAAAAAGAGGTTTACACCTGTTTAGTAAAGATGCTTCTATTTTAAAAAGCTTGCTATTGGGCCTTGGGATAAGCATGACTAAGCTATGTGCTGGTATCTTAGCAACAAAGCAGATGTGAAAACAGTGTTTTAAAATCTGGCTGCATAGAGATGATCTCTGCTTGTCTGAATAATGGTGTGCCTTTCTCAAAGTGCACCAGTGTAGAGCAGGACTTGCACAGTGGTAGATAAATGTATTTAACTTGGATATTTTCTTCTCATTCCTTTTTGCTTCTTTACACAGGGAGTGAAGTATCTGTGCATTCCTGCTGCTGACTCACCCTCGCAGAACTTGTAAGTTTTCTTTAAAAATAAATCACAGAACCCCAGAAATCCCTCAGTACTGTGATGCCTGTTTTATAAAGAGGTGAAAGATCTGATTCTGATCTCTCACAAGTATTACACAGACGTGGTTTTTAATCCGTTAAGAAAACACAGTAACCCTTTATTCCGGCCACAGCCACTTTGGTTCAGACCCTCCTTTTTGTGTGTGAGGATTTGTAGGAGGGTCAGTATGTAAACACTCTTCTTCATTTGTGGCCTTGAACTTCAGGAATTCCTTAGTGAGTCCTCTCCTAATTTAGTCCCAGTTTATTCTAGCCGTTGTTTTTGTAAATGTTTTTGCTTGACTGTTCTTTGTTGTTAGCGCTATCTCCAGCCATTAATGAGAAGAAAATATTTGAAAGAGGTATGAAGCCTGGTGCTTCAAGGGTTGAAATAAATTCCTCACGTTGGGCCTTCAAGATAAAGTCCCAGTGTGCAAACTACCCCTGCAACTATCTGCTCTGGACTTCTTGAACCTGCCTTAGAAGGCCCTGCTGCTGTTAGTAGTAGGCTGGCACGGCGGGGAGTTTCTGCCCTGTGGTGGCTCTTGCCTTGAGGATATATGTACTGAAACTAGGGTGTCCCAGCCTCGCTCTTTCTCATCTCTGCTAACGTTCATGAAACAGTAATTGACTTGCCCTTGGTTTTAATGTTTTGAACCATTAAGCATAGCAAGTCTTGATTCCAAAGAGAAATCAAAACAGGTTTTGTAAGAGAACTTGGATGGTGACCAACTCTTTCTTCTAGAGCTCACTGTTTATGTTGGGGAGAGGTGAGGGGGGTTTCAGCCACATCCTGCTACCAAGTTTTGTAGAGAAACAAGTAGTTGAAAGAGGCCTGGTAGGTACGGAAGGAAATGCAGCACTGCTTTTCTCTCACATCACAGCAATATTCTGGCTCATGCTTTCAGGGGATATTTTTAGAGTATGTGTTTCTCGTACCCTAGAAAGATTCCAGTGTGGTATTTGATATGTGGTGATTTACCTTTTCATTCTGCATTTCTGTCATGATTTTAGGGGAAGGGGGGGAAAAAACCCACACCACAAAATCGCCCCCCCCAACCCACAACAAAAAACACCCCAAACCCCTAAATTTCAAGACAGATCAGTAATGAGAAAGCAGACAGCTAACTGCCTTTGTCATGGACAGCTTTTGTGGCCCTAATACTTAAAAAATTAAAAATAAATAAATGTAAAAAAAAATCCTTTTGGGAAAGAAAAAAATATGAGATTAGAGGGAAACATTCACATGTTGTCATATTAATTGTTTGTTGGTATTCTGAGATCTGTAGCATTTCTGAAAATGTTTTGCAAATCTGCTTCCTTTGTTAATAGAGATCTGGATCAATTCGGAGTGGAAATAGAAAGGATGGCATTTGTGATGAACGTTAATCAGTGTACAATCCAGCCCCTCCCTTGCTGTTAGATATCAAGGGCTAATATTGAAAAACCACCTCTGGCGCTTGAGTTGTCTGGCGCAGTACCAAAGCTCTTAAAGCGTCAGTAAGAAGATACAATATTTGCATGTGTATTGTTTCTGTTATGCTGCAAGCATCTAAAATACTTGCTTTGGTATCAGGTGGTTGCAAGCAAATGTCATTACTTCTAATACTGATACGTTTTATCACTTAAAATAAAACTTGACAAGTAACCGATTTTTCTTTTTTGCTTTATACAGTCCAGATCTTCAAGTAAAATCAAATCATGGTGCTCGCGAATAGCAATGTTGCTTTGCACATACAAGCTTCTGAAAGCAAGAAGAAGCTGTCTTTGTTCAGTCTGTGAGGATTTGACACAATCTTATCTAGGAGTGGTTAACCGCACTAGTGCCCTCTGCGGAGGGAGGGATAGCTGAGGAACAGGAAAGGGAATTGGTCCCTCTGCCACATCTTTGTGTATCTACCCTCTTCTTTCAAAAGAGGTATTCTGGTGGTGTTTGGGGGGGGGGGGGGAAGCAGCATCCTGCATTGCAGGTCCTTGTGTTTTCTTAGCAATAGTTGGCAGGCACAACTGAGCAGATACTGCTGTCTTGTCTATCTTCCCCAACAGCAGAAACTTTGCTGCTACTTTGCAACTGCTGGCAGGTTGATACGGTCCAACTGAAAGCCTTTACCCACTGAATTTTGGGACTGTGAGCTCTTAATTCCCTTCAGCTCAGTTTTTGTGAGGGAAACTTCTGACTTCTTATGTGTGTAATGCTCATTTACTCCTAGTAAGCTTGTTTAGTGGAGCTCCCATCCTCAGAGGAATGAATTGCCAGGGAAATACAGCAGGGATTCCCCTATTAACATGTGGGTGTTCAGACACTGAAGTGGCTCAAAAGCTGGCTTCTACTCCCGTCTTCTGCCCCTACCAAGCATAGGAATCAAGCAGTTGCTTTTGAGACTTGAGGTGCTTCCTAGGCGTTAAATGAGTGTTTTCGCTGGACTGTGAGACTTTTACCTTAGGCCATTGACTTCTCCAGAAATGTCATCTCCTACAGAACCTGTTGCTAAAACGTTAATTCTATAGAAATCAAATCTTCCCTTCCTGTCCTGTTCCAACTAATTGTCTTAGGCTACGTGTTTCTAAGGAACTAACCTCCAATGGTCAGGCTGTTAGTGGTGATAATACAGAAGCCAGATAATCTATTAAGAAAAGAAATTTAGGTGGTTCTTTGTTGCATTTACATTGCCAAAGGAAAGAAACATCAACATGCTTCTTCCTATCTGATTTGGATGCTTTCTTTTTAACCTTTATAATATTCATAGAAGTCTGACTAGCAACAAGTGAGTATGTAGATCTGGTATCATAACTCTGCCCTCAGCCTAGTTTTGGATTATCCAGCTTGCTAATGCGTAAGTTTAGATAACTTTTACAACATGCTAGTAGGGGCTCTGTACTGGTGGTTCTTCCTGTGGTGTTTTCCCACTGTGAAGATGATGCAGTTCAGGACCCAGCTTTAAGCTGGGAGATGTAAAAGCCAGATATCATGTAATAAATTGTCTTGAAGTAACTGTTCAGTCCAACAAATAGGCTGCAAATCAACACATTTGTCAAGTGCTTTCCTGTTACAGATGATAATCAACTGTTTTGTGGTTAATGTAAGACTTGCCATTCTTCTTTGTGTCTGGCACTTGCTACACAGCTAACTGGTCCTCAATCTTCGTTTTCATGTGAATATGATTTATACCATAACTTTGAAAATTAGTTTAGGCAACTGTCTGCTGGAGCTAGCAGAGACCCCACTGTCATAGGGTTGTGGAGGAGTACATTTCTCCTTTTCTCTGACTCAAGGTGAGGAGGGGCTATGTTTCTACAGAGCAGCACTAATTCTAAGCTTGGCTATTTCTCCTCTCGTTTTCATGAATGCCTGTAAACACTTACATTTGACAGTGTTTCAGCAGACCAAGTGTCAGCAATAAGGAAGGTCAAATAAAACTGAGTGAATGGAGTTCACTGCTAGCTATATTTAGTACCTTGCAAAAGTGTTATGCTCATTCGCAAATATTTTTCAAACCAAAGCATTGAAGTGTTTAACCAAAACTTGTGCTAGACCATTGAAGTGAATTCACTGGTGCTTGGAGCTGCACTGTTGGCCAGATTTTCTAAAGAGAAAGAGAAAAGATGGGTGTATGAGAAGATTGGGATGTTGTCAATCCAGCCCTAACCAAGTTTCATTTGACTGAATCCATTCAATCTCGGATAAGTGCACCTTCATTGTGCAATAGCAGTGCCTCTTGCACACACAGCCCAACGTCTCATTTGTCCTCTGAGTTAATTTATGTGAAGCTGCTCATACCCCACAGGCAGACTTGAGCACCGTGATTATCCGGGGAACTACAGGCCGGTCAGCCTGACCTCGGTGCCAGGGAAGATCATGGAGCGGTTGGTTTTGAGGGTGCTCACGAGCCATGTCCAGGACAACCAGGGGATCAGGCCCAGCCAGCACGGGTTCATGGAAGGCAGGTCCTGCTTGACCAACCTGATCTCCTTCTATGACCAGGTGACCCGCCTAGTGGATGAGGGAAAGGCTGTGGATGTGGTCTGCCTGGACTTCAGTAAAGCCTTTGACACTGTCTCCCACGGCATTCTCCTAGAGAAGCTGGCGGCTCATGGCTTAGACGGGTGCACTCTTTGCTGGGTAAAAAACTGGCTGGACGGCCGAGCCCAGAGAGCTGTGGTGAACGGAGTTAAATCCAGTTGGCGGCCGGTCACGAGCGGTGTTCCCCAGGGCTCAGTACTGGGGCCGGTCCTGTTCAATATCTTTATCAATGATCTGGACAAGGGGATCGAGTGCTCCCTCAGTAAGTTTGCAGACAACACCAAGCTGGGCGGGAGTGTTGATCTGCTGGAGGGTAGGAAGGCTCTGCAGAGGGACCTGGACAGGCTGGATCGATGGGCCAAGGCCAACTGTATGAGGTTCAACAAGGCCAAGTACCGGGTCCTGCACTTGGGCCACAACAACCCCAGGCAACGCTACAGGCTTGGGGGAGAGTGGCTGGAAAGCTGCCCGGAGGAAAAGGACCTGGGGGTGCTGGTTGACAGCCGGCTGAACACGAGCCGGCAGTGTGCCCAGGTGGCCAAGAAGACCAATGACATCCTGGCCTGTATCAGAAATAGTGTGGCCAGCAGGAGCAGGGAGGTGATCGTGCCCCTGTACTCGGCACTGGTGAGGCCGCACCTCGAATACTGTGTTCACTTTTGGGCCCCTCACTACAAGAAGGACATGGAGGTGTTGGAGCATGTCCAGAGAAGGGCAACGAAGCTGGTGAAGGGCCTGGAGCACAAGTCTTGTGAGGAGCGGCTGAGGGAACTGGGGCTGTTTAGTCTGGAGAAGAGGAGGCTGAGGGGAGACCTCATCACGCTCTACAGCTACCTGAAAGGAGGTTGTAGCGAGGTGGGTGTTGGTCTCTTCTCCCAAGTAACAAGCGATAGGACGAGAGGAAATGGCCTCAAGTTGCGCCAGGGGAGGTTTAGACTGGACATTAGGAGAAATTTCTTTACTGAAAGAGTGGTCAGGCCTTGGACCAGGCTGCCCAGGGAAGTGGCTGAGTCACCATCCCTGGAGGTATTTAAAAGACGTGTAGATGAGGCCCTTAGGGACATGGTGTAGTGGGCATGGTGGTGTTGGGTTGACGGTTGGACTCGATGATCTTAGAGGTCTTTTCCAACCTTAATGATTCTATGATTCTATTTGTTAGAACTCAGCCAGTGAAAATGTTTTGGAGTGGCAGTCTGAGTAGAAATGCATTTGTAAGGCTTCCTTCCTTTTCTTCACTCATCCCACATACTTGATCGGTTTCTTGAGAAACATAAAATCCTGAGTTGACGTGCTGTCCTAAAGCTTGAGATTGCATCATGCCTTGAGATCTTCCAGATAAGTCACTCAAGTCTTCTCCAGCTGTGTTCTCCATGTTGTATCCAGTGATGCAAGATCTGCCTTGGAGAGGGAGTCCTGGGCTTTGGGATCCCTCTTTTTGGATATTTCAGCTTAGACATCTTTGCCTTTGCAAGTTCCACAGGCACTGCCACTTTGTTGCATCACTGTTGTCGTCCTCCAGGTCTTGCGTGTTTATAGTATCAGCAGCTGCACTGTTGGGCAGGAAGGGAAGCTTCCTTTTATGTGGGTATTCCTGATTTTTGTGTGGCTGCTGGTGCTGGGCTGAGGTTTTTTCTTTTACCCTTGTGGTATAATATTCACCCTGAGAGGGGAAACATCTTGAATACAGGACGTTGTGTTTCATGGGTGTTGAGCGCAGTGTGCTTTCAGGTTCATCTTTGCCAATAAGCCTGGTACTGACTGTTCCTTAAGAAGCTCTTTCCCCTGTCTGTGTTGCACACATTGCTGCTTGTGAGCTTAAATTGCAAGAGAACTCAAAGGCCTCAGTGAACTCCAGCTCTATTGAACTAAAAGGTGCTGCTTGCACCTGCAATAAATTGCAGGCAGCCGCAAAGGCTTTGCAGTCTGAAAGGCAGAGGCAGGGTGAGCAACTTGGGACTGGGATGCAAAGAGGCGATGCTGCAGATTTACTGAGATGATGACAGCTGCCCAGTTACTTTCCTTCAGACTTACCTGACTTACAATGAAGAGGCATGTGTAAAGGGTAACGAGAGTACAAACTTTAAGGTTTGTAAACTGAGTCTTTATCTTCTCCACATTTTCTCCTCCACTGCTTTAAAAAAGGTAGGCTGTAGGCAGGGCTTGGCTGACACCCTGAAAAAGGGCAGACAGAAGGGGTGCTGCAGTCTGAGGGGAGGAGACTGGAAGAAGCTGAAGAAGCCAGGGCTTGAACTGAGAATTTTTTCATAGCAGGGACAAAAGGGCAAGATTTTATATTGCAGAGAAGAAAGTCATAACATCTAAATGTGTCCTAGTACATGGTTTGAAGGAGGAGGTGAAGTCAAAGTTAAGCACAAGTTTGGGTAGCGGGTAGTGGATGGCTCTTTGGGAGAGATAATATACCTTGAGAACTGTTCATGTAGTTGTGCTGAGTTTCATCTGACATCTGAGCATACGCAAGGACATGTGAGGTCAAGTTACCGGTTTAAAGAGGAATAAAACACAAACTGAAATACAGACTTGACAGTCATCAGAATAAAGTGTTCGTTAATGTTTATCACACTGTAGTGCCTAAGATACTGATGTCTTCTTCAGGTAGAGTGGAGAATAACTATGCTAGTGAGTTTTGCGTTTCATTGGCGGTAATAACTTTTACCTTGTAAGACCTGTATTCAGTTCTAAATTCTAGAAACAGTGTTAAGTGAGCTTTCGGATACATTTCTCTCTTTCTAAGTAGTGATTTTACTAAATAGAGCACTTTCTTTATTCCCCTTCTGCTTCTGTTTTCAGGGCAAGGCATTTCAGAGAGAGCATCAAATTTATCCATGAGTGCCGACTTACAGGTGAAGGCTGCCTAGTTCATTGGTATGTATATCACTTGCTAAAAAAACTTCTTAAGGGTTTCTCTACCTCGATTTGGATGTTCATCATTTTCATGATAAGTTAGTGTTCATCTCCATTTTATAGCAAAATCCTCTTGGACTGAAGCGCCCCCTTTATTTGAAGAGCCCCAGAAGATTTGCAAATGCTATTAAATGCTACGACTTTTGAGTCACTGGGGTGGGCAGCTGCCTGGAGATAAAAGGAGCCCAAGAAATTCTTATTGACCTTCTCTTCTAATCAAATCTTTTTGTAGGATTGATTTGACTAGAGATGCATTGACTAGAGACGTATTATTTATTTCCCATTATTTTAATCACTGTCTTTCTAAATGTGATTTCCATAATCCTAATAATTTGATTAGTTTCTATAAAGGCTACTTTGGTGACTTCAGAGTTGTTAAAAAAAAAATTTGTCTAGAAACTGATTTTTTTCTCTTTTTTTTTTTTTTCTTTAAACTGCTGAAGCATTCAAATGTTGCATTTGTTAATAGCAAGTCTCTGATTGAAGAGATGTTCCTGTGACTGTAGAGAATAGAAAAGGAAATCCCACCCTGGGTTTTTTCTTGCTCTCTGCTATTGGTTGTAGTCTTTGTGCTGTATGTCCAAGTGACATATCTGAGTCTATATCTGGAATCAGAGTCATCTCGTGATTTGAACACTGGACTTGTACACAGGCCCTGAGCATAAATCCTCAGTTTGCTACTGACTCATGATAGGGCTGTGCATGAGTTCATGTATGTAAAACAGGGATAATTAGTCTGAATTCTGGTAGAGTTTTAAAAAAACATATATTTAATTTTGTGAAGCCGTTCAAAAGCATAAAACGTTCTCGAAATGCCAAGTGAAAAAGTCTGGTACAAATGTAACTCAAACACATTCTTTATACTCACAATAATAATAGTTTGTCCAGTGCTGTCAAACCAGTAATAATGAATGATTCTTACTTTATCCCAGTGTTTCACGTGGGGAAACTGGAGTCTTGAAAGTTGAGGTTGCACAGTGCATGGATAGCAGAAAGAGGAAAAGAACGCGAGCAACCAGACATACGTACTTTAACAGTTCAGTTAAAGTTCATTTCGGCCCCATGAAATTGAAGCCTTTATTCGTGGTGGAGAGGAATCCGTCTTATTTCACTGCTCTGATCTATATAAGCAGAAGAAAGTGGGTGACTTGTTTCTAGGTTATTAAAAACCAAATCTAACTTAGAACGTGTGCACTGTCCCCTGCTTTTGTGAAGACTTAATACTTATTTCTTCCTTTCCAGTCTCATATGAATTACCACTCAGAACTCACCTTCTCTATCTTGTCATAGATTTGTTCTGATACATTTGAAAAAGCGGCACCAAAACCGTTTGACTCAAATATTGTAATATTTCTTCCCTGTGGCAAGTAACACAGCGGTCTGCTGTGATGTTGGGAAGTGATGCTTTTAACCGTGATAGATGAAGTACAGCGCTACTTCAATTTATTGCACCTCCTTTTTCATGCAGCCTTGCAGGTGTCTCCAGGAGTGTAACACTGGTGGTTGCCTACATCATGACCATCACAGACTTTGGTTGGGAAGATGCACTGTCTGTTGTCCGCGCAGCGAGATCCTGTGCCAATCCTAACATGGGGTTCCAGAGGCAGCTACAGGACTTTGAAAAACACGATGTTGATCAGGTAAATGAACTACAGACAAATGAGCTGCAAAACACAACCCCAAGTCTCAGATCATGGGCTACTTATTTATTTTGAGGCCTGGGTGGTTTATCTGACTCCCAGATTTTTGCTTTGAGGGAGTGGCTTCTTGGCCAAGCCTGCTCCACTGGGAAGGTGTGAATAGAACTGAAGGTATCGGGGAATGCTGGATGGGAGAAGAGATAAAGCACAACATCTAAACACACCTCCTGCCCAGCTGTGCTCTCAATCCAGTGATTGCTTCATGTGTGCTAAGACACAATACAAGACTGACACCTTTAGAGGGGTAAAAACTAAAGAGTGAGTTGCTCAGAATGCAGCAGAAAGACCAACCTGTAAGTACCGGTTGCATAAAAATAGTGGGTTTCCCCCCAATACATTCATTTGGAATAGTAACCAGGAAAGAAATCGTAATCAGAAATCTTTGCTATCCAGGAGTTAAACTAGGTTCTCATTATGACTTATGTGTTGTGTTGCCCCACACCTTCTGTGGCTGGGACTTAATACATTTTCTGATGTGTAGAACAGTCTCAAATCTGACCCTTTTTTTCTCCTTAGCCTTTGAAGGCTTTGTAGGACTAGAAGAATGGAGGGAACAGTAAGACTGCAAAGTGGTTTTCATAAAACAAGAATTAGTTTCTTAGCGCTAAAAAGAACCATCCTACGCAAAAGACCGGCTCCCCGTGGGTGATCGGTGACTTCCACTTATGTTAACCTACTCTGGCCGTCCCCTTCATTTTCCATTGCTCAGCATGTTGCTGTTCTCTGGGCTTTTGTGCCTATTGTGCTTATTAAAAATCAACAACAACAACAGAGGCAAACCAAAATCGGAAAGCAAAATACATGAGGCAAAGGATGTTGGGTTTTTTATTCCATCCCCGTCATTCTGCTGCAGAAAGCTCAGAGTTTAGAAATTACCATTTGTTTTGCATGATGCAGTTTGCAACTGTAAATATTTGCCTTTTTTTAATATTTAACTGAATGTTTCCTGGATCGTTTGGAACTGGTGTAAATGGTAGAGTAACTGATTTTTAAGAGACAAAAGTCAGAGGGGGACTTTCCAGACTTGTCTCCTTCCTCCCTTACAGTCATTTCTACTCTAATTGGTCTGGGCTAACAGCAATGACAATTAAGGCTATATGCAAATAGCCTGATAAAGACAGTAACGTCTCTTTTTTCATCCACCATGGACGGCACATTCTGCCTTTTTTCACTGAGGGGGAGGCAGTAGGTTGCAAAAAGAAATATCCACCTGTAGTCACTGGCTGGGCTGTAGTTTCCTACTGTCTCTTAACAGCAACCACATCCTTAGCAGGTGTCTGTTTACACACCTGATTTCAGTGGAATAATGCCATCTGCCAAGGGTGTGAACTTTTTTCTGATTTCAGCAGCATGGGTGTTTTGCTGTGCCGCTGTAGGGTGGTATCCTGTGGGGTTTCTGGAATGGGGTCCTTTAGATCTTGGTCTTGCAGGAAGAGGTTTAGTCACTGAGGTCATAACATGGTTTGCACCAATTCCAGGCTTCCACATGGTAGCCTGAGGCTTCAGATTTCACTCAGCACCTTACGATCTTTTAGGAATGGGAGGGAGTAACTATGTTGAGGTCTTGTCTCCCGATGTCCTAGCAAATGGTCTTATGGATAAAGCTATCCATGAGCCGCAAGCAGGACAAAGCTGTGAAAATTAAGGCTTGAAGAATGATCACAAGAGTATTATCCCCACTGGGACAGAATTGTCTACTTGCTGCTTCTGCAGAGAAGAGCCACAAGATTGTCAGGAATGATTCACCTGGCAAAGAAATGACAGAGAAGGATGTAATAAAGTTGAGTGGAATAGAGAAAGTGAACAGGTGTGATTTCCACTCTTCCCTGTAATGTGAAAGGGAGCTATCAATTGGCAGGTCCCAATCAAGGAAAAGGCAGGGGGTTTATACGATATGTACTCTTGGAGCTTGTTGGCATCCAGATATCTTGTGGTAAAAATTTGTGGATTCAGAAAGTGATCTTATGGCAGAAAAATTCATTTATTCCTATCAAACACAAAGATACTGCCTCAGCCTCTGAAAGTACCTGAGCTGAAAATTGCGGGAAGCTGAGGAAATGAGCAGGGAAAAGGTCCCAGCATTATTGCCCTGCCATTGCCTGATTCTTTCTCCGGCATTTACATCTGGCTACTCTCATGCCAGGATACAGAGCTGGACTGACCTTCAACTGGACCTGGTACATCTGTTACCATGTACCATATTCAGTCATTTGTGTCAGTAACGTAAAGGGTCCTATTCTATAGCTTTTAAAGCTCCTGGTCTTTTTCTTCCTAGAAGATACCTTTCATGATATCTACAGTACTTTTTTTTACTACTGGTGTTTGTGGGCTTAGGATGAAAAACCCATATGAGTGGTTCACTTTCTGATCTTCAACCTTCTTGCAGCCTGTTGTGGCTTGGGCAAGTTGGCTGACCGTATTAGCTTCCATGCTTATTCATCTTATTGTATATGCAACAGGAGGAGGCTGCTTTTAAGTCCAGGATGTTCTTGCTTGGTGGGTGTTCCTTCTTCCACGTTACTCCAGTCAGCCAAGCTGTTACGCAAGTGTGTCATTTTAGGGGATGTAAGGGATCTCGGTGATTTCAAGTGTGTGTTCCTGTGCCTATGTATTCTGCGCTGCTATTGAAGGACATGCAATATTTGGAGTGCTTTTCTTTAAACCGCTTGTGTTCTTAAAGGCTCTTGAAATTCTGTAGGACGGGAGGGACTATTACTTCTGCATCAGTCTCATGTTATTTTTTCATCATATTGTATATGTATGTTCAATTTCTACAGTTCAGGCAGTGGCTGAAAGAAGAATATGGGGAAAACTCTTCTCAGGATCTGCAAGAAGCCAAAAATCTTCTGAGCAAATATAAAGAGCAGGCAGAGTTGCAGCAGAATACTGGAGGAAGGCAGTGGAATAATAACTTCTCATCTGTGCCATCTCTCTCATACAGCAACTACACAACAGAGACCTAATCGGAGGAGGCTGATTTTTTTCTTTCTACCTTTGAAAAACATCTTGCCATAATTTCCATTCCATCTTCAAGACTCTCAGCAGTAACCATGCAAACAGTTGATTTGTAGAAAGCTTCTTGAAGAAAATACTACATTATGTGTGTGTGTATGAGTGTGTTTCACACAGTTTTATAATTTGGGCAGGATCAAGCTCTCTGTGTGCCCAGAGACATGATCCAGTTACTGTGGCTGAGCCAGTCGGTCAGCCAGCCACAGCTATTATCCCCTTATGCCCACATTGCCTGGCATTTGCTGTGAGGTTAGCTCAACTCCTTTCGTTGTAGGCTAGCAAAGGGCTCTGAGAGACGAAGTCTGGTGATTCAAGCTGTGGCAGTTTGACATCTCTGCACTATTAATGTGGCAAAGATGTTATTGCACCTGAAGAAGGGAACTCAAGTCTGTGTCTCTGCTGCTCCTGTTCACAGTCCATTGGCAAGTAATACCGTGGAGGTGGGCTTGAACTTGAATGCTAGGCTGCAAACTGGAGCAGGTGAGATACGGGTACATGTACCTTTCTACCAACAGTAGCATCTAGGAGAGAAGTGGGACAGACAGCTCTGAGTAATAACATCTTCAACTGCCACAGTTGTATTTGCTTCAGTGCACGTGAGACAGAGCTGTCGGTAGAACTGCCGCAGACCGAGAGCACCGAGACTGTTACCACAGCTCAGCTGATATGCAGTGATTTAAGCCGTGGTCCCTCGATTGTGCATCTGGTCTCCCAACATAAGCTTGCCTGGAGAATAGTTTATCAGGTCTCCAGTGCCGCTGAACATCATTCCCCGTGGAACACGTGCCCCTTCAACACACGCCCCTGCGCACATGATAACGTGTCTCCAAAGAGTGGGCTCGGTGTGAGTGCGAGCACCTGTTTCTTTGCTTGTGCTGTGGTTTGCTCTTTGACTTCAGCTACCTCAAAAATGCTGTTCTTGTCATTGTGGTTGTAAATGCAACCTTGAAAATTGCCTTGTGTAATCTTAACCTGACACTGAGTGAAGTAAGTGGGTGCGTGTGCGCGCGCGAGTGTGCGTGTGCATGTATATTTCACAAATGTCTGTATTTGAGAAGTTTATTGTTGTCTTTTAAAATTGCCCATATTTCTCACTGGTTTAAAAATTGAGTTGTTTGAATTCAACTTCCTGCCATTTTAAAACCACTATATATTTTGCTGTGGTCAGATTTGTAGGAAAGCATTTGTAAAATATATTTTAAACTAGGTTAAAACTAGGGGCCACACTCCACTCTTGGTAACATTGTGTGTTTCTGGAATGGAGCCATTGCCTGACTTAGGTGTCTTCTAAGAGTGTAACTTCAAATATGTCACCAGGGATGCTGGGCAGTGTATTGATTTCTGATGGTGTAATGGGGGGTGGCACTGATGCCAAGATCATGATTTCTGGTCTCTGACTCAGAGGATGGAAGGCCTATTTTTCTTGAAGATTCCAGAAAATAAGAAATACCTCCCAAACAGCCAGGGTAGAAAAACAAAAACAAACCCCTCATTTGTTTAAATGTGATGTATATCATGCTAAAAGGTGAGCACTGAGTGAGAAGCAGTCAGCATACTAAATAGACTGTTGTCTCTTTCAATTTCTTCAGTACTCTGACCTCCCATGCCTTCACAAGATTTCTCTTCATGTGATTTCCTGCTTGCTTTGGGCGGCAGTGAATTCTTTGGATGGGAGCAAGGCTTTTGGGGTCAAGTAAGCTCTGGCTGTTAAATATCTATCATTAAGTATCTTCAAAAAATATGTGTTATGGCTTGTAAAATATGGATCTAGCATATCAATAATTGCCAAAAAGGGAAAAAGGGAATGGGGTGGAACTGGCCTGACCGTTTCATCTGGGTCCAGGCCTGCATCAGGATTCTCATTGCACTAAGTGCTTTAGGTGTACTGCACACAGCGAGAGCAGGATAATCATGTCTGTGTTGCGGTCAGGGATGCTGTTGAATTTGGGAAACGTGCTGGAATTGACTTTGTTTTCAAGCTTGTAGCTAAATGAACCACTGCCTATTTGGTATATACAGCAACTACTCTGTGTTTGCCTGGTAAGAGAAGTATTTAGCTCTTCTTAAAGATGTTGATCTGCAAATAATTGGCTGTGTCGGTATTCCAGCACAGCAGTGCCCACATTGGCAGTCCCCCCTGTGCTCTGAGGGCGGATGTAGTAACTGGAAAACACTTTCCTCGGTAACAAGGTCTGACATGCGTTCGGGATGCTGGTCCATTTGTTCAACCCTCTACTCGTAATAGTAGTGCAACTTCAGCCCGTCCCCAGAGGGCAGCTTTGTCAGAAGCATTCTGCCTGTGCTCTTGCAGGTATCCAGTCAGTCCATCCTGGAGCTGACTGCCAACACTATGTATCCCATAACACTTTTGGCACTCCGTCCCTGCGGTAGTAACCCTGTGAGTGCTGGTAAATTGGCAATTCTTTTTTCTGTTCTGACAAATACAAGGCAGAATGGGAGACATCTGTTAATGTTCGTGTGTCCGAGATTATTCTGTACAGCATTTTTTTAATAGTTTGGTTATCCCCAAAGACTCAGTCCCACAATAGGATTTTTTTTAGAACTTAATTTGGCTTTAGGGCCATATAGCCACATCAATGTGCATTATGCTGCAGCTCGAAAGCAGATACAGGGTGAAGCAGGAAGACGGAGGGAGTGCCATATTGTCAGCAGGCGGAAGTGCTTCTCTCTTTCCAAAAGACAGAAGAGGTATTTTCTGTAGTTTCTTGCTTCTACATCTTGTTTAGTGGTCTGTATGTACTGCATACGGCATTTAAGAGTGGCAAAAGAGCAACAGCAGTCTAAGAAAACTTGAACCTGGTTTGTCCATGTAGAGAGCAGAATGATAGTTTACTCCATTACCACAAGGTGCAGAAGAGAGAGTGGCTACAGTTCTTACCTTTGGCCTTTTAGAAAGGGAGAGGAGCTACCACAGACTGAGAACGTGACATGATTTGTCTTCCAACCAGCCTTTCAGTGGCAGTTTGTAGGACTTTCCAGCTATCTGGAACATGACTAGACCCCAGTCCACCTCTTAGTAGTTGGCCTTTATAGTGTAGACGATGCATTCAGTTATTTTGTTTCTGTACTTCAAAACACTGTCCTCATTTTGATGTTCACTGGAAAATGGATAAAGTTTATAACACCTTATTGGATATCCAGATTTGAAATGTGTAATCGATTTTTTTTGGGCTAAACTTGATATCCATGTGTGATTATAAGCAAATGTTTAGTGTTATACAATGTAGGTAATGGGTAAATGCTTTAGTATTTATTACCCTGATTTTTAACCTGGAAAGAGTTGCTTCCTTAACATTTTGTGGTTGAGTGGGAAGATATGGCAAATCATATCTCTGCTTTTTAAAAAGGACAGTAATAACATTGGTTGCTATAATGACCACTGCCTATAAAGAAGTCAGTGAAAAATTATAGTAATTACTTCAGCTAGTTTAAAAACTCTAAACCTGGTAAGCTTCTTGATTCTCTGTCTTCCTCTTCCTGGGCATCTTAGCGAAGCCTTGATTGCTTTTTCCAAATGTTTGTATTTAATACGTTCTACAATTTTTTTATAAATAAAAGTAAATGTTAACACCTGATCTGCTTGTGTATTTCTTGAAATAAATAATAGTCTCTGGAAGGTTTCTACTCACTGTTTGTATCCCTGAAGGTATGGTAAGAGTACAAGATGAACTCATTTTGGTATTTAGATTACTTTTTTCTCCTGCACGCAGACTTCTTGAGACTTCCCCTCTCTTCACCAAGTTCTTCCAGGTGAGTTCAAGAATCTGCAGCACGAGCATCTCTTGATAGTAGTCCCACAAGAGGATGTTGCATGGTGCTCTCTTACTTACTATTGCTGGCCCATCATTGCGACAGGGTATGTGGTGAATCCAAGTTTTTTATTCTTTTGAAATACCTTCTTTTCCATAGGACACTGGTTTAGGGCTTAATTAGCTGTAAAACTTAGCTGGTTTACAGACTGCCAAGACTCGAGGCTCTCAGTAGTGGTTTGTCAGAGGAAGCTGATGTAAGTGGCAGATGATGATTCTCGGGGAAAAAAAAATTTAAAAACTTACAGTGTAAGGGGGGGAAAAAAACCCATTTAAATTCCCACAGATAACCCTCTGAATTTCTGGTTTGACACTACTTCTGCTAAGAGGGTAATTCTGGCATTCGAACAATCAAAAAAAAAAACCAAAACCAAAAACAAAAAACCCACCGACCTGAAAGTATAATCAGTCATGCCTAAGTAGCCAGATCTCATGGCCACTTTAGTCGTTGCTAAAAGCTGAACTGTGTTCTTGCAGTGGGACTCATCGTGAAGGCAATGTTAGATGCTCAGGCACAGTGGGGTTTGGGTTTTTTCTTTTTGCCCTCTCCTCCCCCTCCCAGCACTTGTTAGTTTATAGACTGCTGGGAATGTGTGGATGTTTCCTAAGGGATCTCAGGGATTCAACTAATTAATAATATCCTCCACTAGAATAAAGTTAATGTGTCTGTAGATAGCTTTGAATGTGCTAGATGCACCTTGCTCATAATATATTTCAGTTCATCTTCGGTGTAAGTGGGATGGCTGCGGTTGTATTAATGTGTGTTTCAGTCCTCTTCCTATCTTTCTATGAAAAGACTTTAAAGCCAATGCAGCCTGCTATGTGAAGCTTGAATTAGTGGTATAATTACCTCCTTTCTCTTATCTGTTACCCATAGCAATGTCTTATATATGTGTGTATATATATAGCATTGATGAGACAGAAAACATGTTTAAAATATAATCCGTTGTGAATTAGGAAAATCTCTTAAGTTTTAGAGGAGGCTTCCCCCTACCCCCAAAGGGTAGTTTCCAAATGAAAAATGCACTGCTGCTTTGTCTTCCTTTTGACACTTAGCACCTCTCAAGGGCAATTTTTATCCAAATCACATGTAAAAATTGTGCTGCAACCATGGTGCTGTACTACTGTTCCCAACTGTGTCTCTCATTTCATTCAATGTTATATGTAACTGTTGTGAGGGCTAGAAAATGGCAGTTCTGACTTGATTCATGTAGTCCTGTCCCACCGTGCAATAAACTTGAAGGAACTAGAGGGCAAACCCGCGTGTCCTTACATGTGCTCATAACCTGATAAGGAGATTGGGCTTTGCCAGCGCATTATGAGAGTCCTTCCTCCTCCCCAAGAAGATCGTACTGGTGGAGGGAAAATAATGATGGTCTCTAGAAAATATTAGACAGCACGAGGAAGATGATCTTGCACTGTACAGTGTTTCTGTAGAAACCCCTGGAGACACAAAGCATGCGACAGAAACAGCTATTTTCACACTTTGTCCTCAGCAGACCTTTAAATGTGGCTCTCGTTTTCCATGTGCCCCAGCTCCTGTGTGTTTAACTATTTCATTGCTACATTTGCTGCTGTCCAGTATTACCCTTCTGCCCTCACCCAGGGAGCAAATTCTTCTTCATACGTGTTTGAATGTGTGCTTTGCTCTAGTGAATTATGCAAACTGCAGTTTACCAAAAGTGAGTAGCTTGTGAGTAGCAAGATGACTTCCTGTAGTTTCCATGCAGTCTCTAGTGTAATTATTAGGGGTAGGCATCTAATGAAGTGTGAGCGGGAGGTGCCTTTTTGTCATTGAACTACTGCATAGCTCAGTCCTTGTAGGAGACTCAGTTCTGCCCGCGTGAGCCAAACACATCTGCAGTAAACTGGGAATAAAATTCATTTGCAAGCAGTCTCAAAAAATGGGATTTTCAGCCAGACCTGCACCCAGTTTCCATTTTAGTTGAGGCCATTATGAATGCGCAGGTTTGTACCCTTCATTATTCATTGAACTATGAATAGAGAGATCAGAACCAAGACGTCCAAGCTACTTGAAGTGCGAAGTGGTTTTAAGTTGTGTGCTTGCTTGGTCATCTATTCACGCAGGCATTAGCAAAGCACAGCTTTAGATCTGGGCAGATGCATTTACAAATGGACCCTTTGAAAATCTGAGTTCTGATTCCCCTTCTTCCCTTCTTTCTCTGAAAGCAAATGAGTTTTTATTTAATTTGTCAGATACGGGGGATGGGATTTTTGTTACAATTTCTTGAATCTCTTCCCTTCCTCCCATTTTTTTCCCCTTTTTTTTGTGTGATTTTTTTTTTTTTTAAATAACTGGTATTTATCCCAGAGCTCTTGAGTCAGGATAAGCGAGTACCAATGTGTGGCTTGCAAACAATTTATTTCCTGTAAATGTGTATTAATAAAAAAAAAAAGCTTATGTTATAAGGTTGCTGATTTAATTGATTGATTCTGCTGTTTGTGCATCTGTCCTGTTGTGGTAGTGGTGGTCATTTGCCAAGCCTGCCATGACTTCTGTGGATGTTGTCACCTTCTGTGGCAGTCTGGCTCCTGTACAGCACTGGATGTTTTGGAAAAGTAACACTGATCCATGACAATGTTGAACCTGACATTTGAAAAATTAAAAAGGGATATTTAACTTTTATTTGTATGCCAAAAAGCAATGTTCATTGGTGGAGCAGCATTCTATGCAGGTTACTGATTACAAACAGCGTTTTGCTTGATGTCTCTATTCCTCGCATTTTAAGGCAAGGTGAGACTTTGTTGAAAGCTTGCAAGTAGGGGAAAACTCTGCCCTGTGTTTAGAGAAAGTATGTGTTGAAGATGTCAGAATTACAGCTGTATTTATGCACGCTCACTGCATATTTTCCCAAGGATTACATTTTGGAAGTCTCTGCAAGTAAATCTTCAGCATGTAACTTTCCCAGCAAAACTAGTTACGTAATCCCTGAACGTCTCAAAAGAAGAAGAAAAGAAAAGAAAAAAAACCCAAAACAAAAAAAAAAAACCACCACACGAGTGCAGTGCAAGCTTTGGTCAAATCCTCAGATTTTAGACATGAGATTCTTCTGTTCTTAGGTAGCTTATTTACTTGGTAATGTCTGGTTTGCAGTGAGGTTCTTACCAGACCTGATAAAGATCTCCGTTCCTCTGGAAGGTAGGGTATGTCACGCAACAGCCTGTGTCCTCTGAGTAAAGCCTCATTTTTGCAGAAGTCTGCAGCCTGGGCCCGTTTGCAAGATGCGGAAGGTGCCTCTGTTGCACACAAGTGAACTGGTTGGGCTGTTAGTGGCTAGTGCTACCATTTACCCCAGAGAAAAAATGACTCTTCTGTTTGAGAATACTGAAAGCCATTTGCATCTCTGCAGTTCTTGGAGGCTGTGCAAATATACCTCTATTGTTTCTCAGCTGGGTAAGGCTGTATGACTCTAAAGTTAACCATCAGTTACAGGTTTTGGGGAGGAATGGGAAAAGGTTTGTCGCAATACAAAACCCACGAGGGGTATATTATAGCGAGGTACTAATTCACTGCAAGTGCACTCTGGACTTTGCTGTCACTGGAAGGATCTTAAATACTCTTCCTTAACCATATTTTCTTTTCAAGGCACTGAGGTGGGGCTTCTGGCATGTTTAGAGTTGACCTTCATTTCCCCGGGGTGGTCACCTTGCATCAAGTTGATTGCACTGGAGGAAATGTTCGTTGTGTGAGATCTCACATATTTCTAGTGGGGCTTTTCTTCCTTAGAATTTTATCATCCCTGATATGCACATAAATTTCCAAAACGGCATAGAAAGGGTTACAAGAGCACCTGCGATGCGGTAAGACAGGCTAGGAAATTCAATAGTCCTTTTTGACGCAAAAGTCTTTTGGTTTTGGCTTATCAAGAAGGCATATTGAGTCAGCCACCTTTGTCTAACCCATAACATGCTGGACTGAGAAGCATTTGGGATTCTGTTCCCAAATCTCCTACAACCTGCTGTGTGACTAGGCAAGTTGCTTCAGTTCTGGTTTGCTTCATTTTCCCAATGAAATGGGGAAGAAGCATTATGACTTTCCGCGGTACGGCTCTGCGAAGCCCCTAATGAAATGCACTGCATCGGTGTTGGTTGTGTATTGATAAATGAGGTAGCTGCTCTCCAGCTGAGGGGTGTTAAAATACCTTCGTAACACAGATTCTGAAGCAAGGCAAGAAGCTGTGGTGGCTTCTTGCTTATTCTTGAACACCTCACTCCCACCTGCGTAGAAAGTACTGTGCTGCACAGGATAGTGGTTGGGTGTTGATGGGAATAGGGAAAAATCAAGGTCTGATTTCCCAGGTACCAGTTGCTGTATTTCAATGTGAATTACATAAAATGCAGATATCGTCATTTCTATACGGAAAAAGATGGAGTGAAGCGGAAGAGGGCCAGAGCAATTCTGGCTGTGACTGCCCTAGACAAAATTCATCCCACAGGTGCATCTGTTGAACATAAAATCTCAGGTAAAAATTAAATGGAAGGGATATGTAATGTGCTTGTGATGTCAAGAATGATGGGGGGGGCAAGTGGAGGAGGAATAGCATATGGAATAAATTAAAACATTGGAATATCTAAAGGCAACGTGGTAAGGGCTGGTGATACATGTGCTGAGATATGTTCCATGCACTCCAGGAAAAAGTCTGCAGGCAAAAAAAAGAAAAGAAAGGGAATCTCCGCTGTTTCCTGTACTTTGGATATATGGTTATGATGATAGAAAAAAGCGATGTCCTGATTTTCCCCTAGGCTTGTTCTGGAAAGAAAGTGCATATGGAGAATACATCTAATAAAAGCTGTTCTGGCAGATGAGAACTGGAGGAGGAACAAAATTAGTGCCTCCTTGGCCAAGCTGCTGCTGCCACTTTTGGACTGTTTCATGGAAGACATGAATTTGATTCATTTCCAAAGACGGCTTGGAAACTCCAGGCAACAGAGGAAGGGACTCCCCCTTGGCTTAGCTGTCTTTCTCTGAATGCATTGCACTTGTGTGAAATGCAGTCAGCGCCGCTTCTCAGGTCATTTCTGGGGGAAGGTCAGTGCGTGGGGACTGACCCTCCGATCCTCAGTTTGAGTGATTTGGGAGCCTCGGTGCCTTGAAATACACCGAACTTCAAGCAGGATTGGGGAACTTGCAGCGCCTGCTTTGGGCACCTCGGTTACAAAAGGAAAACTCCCTTTAACTTCGGACCAGAGTAGATCCAAACTGTGTATTGGAGAAAACTCTGTCTTTCTACTGATGGCCAAGGTCTCCTGGATCTCCCTCTGGCTGCCTCCAGGACTAAGCTGGGTGATTAAGACTGGTTTAGTCCCTCCAGGCCTCCCTCCCTCCCTTCAAGACTGAATGAAGATGTCCATTCATTCGTTCAACAAAGTCAAAGAGTTTTATCCACTTTTAATTTGAAGCACGTATATTAGGGTGGTTAGAAACTAATAGATGATTTACCTAGCTGAAAATAACCCATCTGAGGAACCGGGCTGCGGAAATAGCCGAGGTAAGAGTAGGGAGAGCATGGTTTGGTGAGTGCTCTGAGAGTAATTTGCTGGCTCTGATGGGAAACAATAATGGGGAGGAAGAGACAGTAGTTAGTGAATCAATCCGCATGGTTCATTTAAAAATACCTCCTTTTTTGTGGCTTTGGTTACAAGAATGCTTTGTGGGCTGCAGAAGAAAGGCATTAATAGTTGTTTTAAACAAGCTGTATTCTAATTTCATGTTTCATGAAGTCCCGTGAACCTCTGAGCAAGAGAATTTCCACCCTTGTGCCTGTGGCGGGAGAGGGAGGGCAAATGGGCAGTGGATATTTTAAGCAAGTGGTTGCAATTAAAGCAAGCAGGAGCTTCTGTAACTAGTGCTAAATTGCGGTTAAGGAGTACATTTGTTTGAGAAGGGACAGGATGAGACACCAGAAACCCCATCTCAATAGAAGCTACCAGAATGGTGCCGAAAGGAAACATTTGGCAATGAAGTTGCATGTAACGGCCATCTTCTCCTGGGAAACGGTAATAAATGTGCTCGTGTCTCCATTGCCTAGAGTAAAACCTGCACAGCGAGGAGGATTGCCTGCCTGTGCATCCCAGCTGGCTCTGGGCTTCGACACGCGGCATGCCCTGGCTTCCCGGAGGGCTCGTGAGCTCGGGCGCAGCCGGGTCTGAATGCTCAGAGCCAGGGCAGGGCTGAGCTCAGGCTGAGCTCAGCACAGACCCATGGCGTGGTTTACTGGTGAACTGAATAAGCCGTACCCCAGGCAACTTGGAGCTGCTTGTGCATTGGTAATACTGAACATGCTCTGTTTGGGAGAGGATTAGCCTGAAGACCTGGAGGGGAAGCTTTAAACATCGAGTGCAATCCTAAGATAAGCCTTTAAAGCACATTTTCAGAAGTCAACGATGCTTTGGGCAATTTTGCTTTTGAGCCACCCTTCCAAGGGGGCTGATCAATATTCTTGGTCTGTCGCATGTTGTTGCAGCTTTAGGAAAGAGGAGCTTCACATTGCAGGGATGATTTTCATTAGGCCCTGCAGATGCAAAGTCATTCCTGGAGGGAAGTTGTAGCAGTCAGAAGAAGGAAGCCCTCTGTTATGATATACCTTCCCTTCTGCCTGTCATGATGGTTAGGTATGGGAAGATTTTATGAAGATTACATCTAGAGAGGGGTAATTTATTTATTTAAACAAGACTACTGGTGGTGTATAGCCTAATCTTAAGGTTTCAAAAGCAAGGTGGTGTGTTTAAAATCCTCCTGGCATCTGATGGCTTGAACAACAAACATGGCAGTTGTTTGGCTTATGCAGATGTCTGCTGTGATCGTCTTTGAAAGTAACACATAAAATGTAATGGAAGACAAAAGCTCACAGTCATTGTATGACTTTGGTTGTCATCAAATTTCTCTTTTTCCTACAGTCTTCTAGAGCTTTGCAGCAATGATTCTCAGTTTCTGTCACTGTTGGTGTGTTGGACACGGTGCACGCTTGTTAAGACCCTGAAGGTGAACAGTCATAACAGATAACCTGATCTTAATGGGGTTTGTAGTGGCCTGGCTCAGTGAAGGTAAGAGAAAAGCATAACGATGTTTTTAGAGGAAAGCCAAGCCTTGAGGCTTTGATTTTGGTCTGTTGGTTTCCTGCTGCTTCATCACAAGGGGAAAGCTCTACAAGCAAATAGCGGCACCTGTGGGAGTCGGAAGGAAAATCTGGAGGAACTTTCAGGAACTGCATAAGTTTCCTGAGGAAGATACAGTGAGGTGGAGTTAAGTTTTTGTTCTGAATTTTCTGAGAGGGCAGAAAAGATGGCTAATATTGTGTGTAAACAGAAAGACGAAAGGAAAAGGACTCTTCTTCAAGAATTACGTTGACTCCTGTATTCTCAATGCACCAAAAAAACCCAATCATGAAAACACGATGACTAGCCAAACTGACGGTTTTAGTCCAGAGTGTATAGACAAACTGGCGGCTGGTGGACTGTACTCGGCAGTGCAATGGTTACAGCACTGTTGTAACAATTCTAGTGAGGAGTGGCAATATGAGGAGAGAGCATGAATGCACTGGATTTAGGGCTTGCAGACCTAGACTACGTGAGCCCATGCTGACCTCTGATGTTCTCCTGAGCCGTGGGAAGCTAGCTCCAGCATTCCATTCCTTGTACTGATATTTTGTACTTAAAAAGTCCTGCCTACATGGAGGGGTGAAAGGAAGCCAAAAATGCAACTGGAAGATGATGTTGCTGGTGGACAACCTCTGCTCCTCTAAGCTCTGAGGAGCTTGATTGAAGTGTGCACTAAGTTGAATACTTTTTCTGAGTTCTGCAGGTTCCTCTTTTTGTGCTGTTTAGTGGCACCAACAGTTATCCTCATTCCGAGGGACTGGAGGCACCTACACTTGTTGATCCTATGTGCTGTAGCTGCTTCGTGCATTCGTAAACTGAAGACGGAGGTTGCTTCTTCTGTATCACTTCTCCATGCTGGAACAACCCTGTTCTGCCTTATGGACCTTCCTTGAATGGTCTCTGTGCTCTGGAAATGTGAGTTAATATTTTAAAGTGTAAATTTATAGATTGGGAGTTCCTAAAAGGATCCTTTCAACCTCTGGCAAACATCAAAATTATGGGAACTTGGTTCAATGGGACCTTTGAGGGAAGAGGAAAGAATTGGTACCAAGCAAAGCTGGAGCAGCCCTTGTAATATGGGTTCCCAAATGAGCCTTGGGCAGCAATAATGATGTCCTTGAGTTCCCTGTCCCTGTCAGGCAGTTCTTTTTTTTCCTAATGATGACAGCTTGTACTGCTGCTTCTCCAACAATATGGTATGATCCTCGTTTGCCTTACAAAAATTAAGCACCAGTCCTTGGAGCTCTCCCAGTCCTTAGTAGAGAGGACTTTTTCTGACTGACTGATGTGGAAATGCACATCTATCCCAAACATAAGATTACTGGAGTATCCAGACACTGCGCTCTCTAACATACTGAGATACCTTACATGTTAAATGGATATTGGTCTAGGTTTCAGGCTGGAGTTTAGGTGGATAGGGAGCAACATCACTGAAACTGTGTCCTGGGCTTGCTGTTAGTAATATGGTGCTGCCAGGGCTGTGGAGGCTTGGAAGTAACTGTGCCAGTAAAGTCCTCACCCGAGAGCTGCCTCAGAAGCCCCAGTACGTGTGCCATTTTATGCAGAGCATTTACCATTACCAGCAAGGAATTTTGTCCACATCCCTTTAAATGCTGCTGTCTGTCCTTTTCAAAAAGTCTTTTAAAAAGCCATTGCCTTGCAGCTGGGGAGGGAAACCTCATAATTCACAGCTGCTCGGGCAGTAGAGCAGCAGGCAGCCCATTGCATTGGCAGGACCGGGACTGTCTGTCTCTCTGCAACAGGCAGCTCCTGGCCCGGGCGCTTTGCCCCCAGTGGAGCCGGTGGGGAGACCCCTCCCGAGCTCAGCGACGGCAGGCTCTGCCTTTCCGTGCTTGGAGTAGCAGTTTGTTAAGGCCACCAAGTGGCCATTTCTTCCCCCCGCCCCCCTTCTCAAGGCAGCCAGCCGCAGCACCAGCGTGGTGGAAAGGCTAACCTAGTAACAAAGAGATGTAACAGGATTTTGCCTGACATAAGATGAAATGACATTGCTTCTCTACTTCTCACACCAGTGCAGTATCACAAATAAATTCAGCCATCTGCGAGGACAAAATGTCCGTGAAAGAAAAGGGTTAGGGAAGCTTTAAAACACCTAGCAGGTTTGATAATACTCTCTTTACAGCAACCATTGGCAGCGATTCGTCTGCTTCTCAAGCAGTAAGAGCTGGGGAGCACTGCAAGGGGGTTTTGGAGGCTTTTGTAAGTCTGGTAGGTCTGAATATCCAGAATTGATAATAAAGAGGGATGAACTGTCCCATGATAGACCTGAGGTGCTGCAGGAAAACCAGGGGCAAGTTACCCATGCCAGCCTCTTGCTCTGACCAGTAGCCCATGGTGCCTTCCCGCCCAGTCATAGCCAGAATTGCATTTGCTATAAACAAGCACAACAGACAGGTTTTTTAACAGGCACTAGTTTTGTTGACGCAATCCACAGCAAAAAGAAAAAAAAAAGAATTATGTAACAAAATGAGTAATGCTAAGTGGGTGAGGGAATTTCTTGGTGTTTTCTAGCACGCAGCACCTTCAGTAGAAGTGTGCGTGGCTAAGCTTGCATCACTGTCAATGTGAAAAACTTTATTTTGCTTCAAAAGGGAAGCATTCACCCATGCTAGTAAGTCACCCTTCAGAGTATCCTTCCTCTTCATGCTAACCAAGGGTAGCCATGCATGCAGAAGTCCTTTTTTTCACCACTAGAACCTGGTACAAAAGTTAATGCATTAGGCCGTCCAGGCTGCATCAGCTGCCAACAGTCACAGCAGCTGTTAACTCCTCAGAAGGTAGTGTGGGCCGGCATCAACCGTCAGGTGATATTCAGAGAATATTCAGAATTTTCCTGAGATAAAGTGAAACAAAGCAAGGTGGACAATGCGTTTTAAAAGGGGAGTTTTTCCCATTTCACTGAAAGGAAAGCAGCACCCCACTGCCACTGAAAATTTCCCTCCCTACCTTTGCAAATCTCCCCTTTGCGGTCAGTGCTTTGCTTCAGCCACTGTGAAGCAAGTTAGTATAAGACCCACACTGCCCATAGGAAACCCTCGGGATGTACGCACACGCTCTCGCTTGTGCGGGGCATTTCCCGTTCTCCCTGCCAACACCTATGCAGACTAGCACCTGGAGTAAGATTTTCTTTACGGGGTCCCAAATGTCATTCTCCTGAGGTGAGCATCGCGGATTGCAGTGCTACAATTGCCGTGGCCCTTCCTTACATGGCGATACCAAAAGCTGCTGTGATCTGGAGTGAAGAAAGGTGGGAGGAGATGTAATAACGTATTGTTACTATAATTTCACGTATTCTCTGTTCAGGCAGCAGCCGAGTCTCTTTTTCCAAAGTGGCCGCAACATTGTGAAGTTTCCTCCTGACTTCTGACAACATTTCAGCTCTTGTGTATTTTCCCTGACATTTGGTAGTTTTATCCTCCATCACCCAGGTGTTTGCTTGCTCTTTGCAGATTATGGTATGCTCTCAGCATCTTTGGAAATAAGGCTTTATGAGCACTGTGCCGCTGGGCTCTCCAAGGAAGGAGGAGCATCCCTGAGCCTCCCTCCGTCAGGCTTTACCGGCCGTGGGGGAGAAGCGCGCCTCGTACCCGGCTGAGGAGTGATGCAGTCATCGCTCTCCCCCTGGCAGTAGCCTGCTGTTTGGAAAGCACCTGCGCCTCCGGCTTTCACCTCTTCCCTGGCAGGTTTACATGTGGCCGGCTCCGGTGTGGGGCACGATGCAAGGCGGGCCCTGGGGAGCCCCGCTCCAACGTCCTTGTTCCACCTGGCCCCGTGCCCGGGGG
Organism: Calonectris borealis; assembly: GCF_964195595.1. NCBI lineage: Eukaryota > Metazoa > Chordata > Aves > Procellariiformes > Procellariidae > Calonectris > Calonectris borealis. Next base: position 94,860,809 of record NC_134313.1, on the reverse strand, counting down.
ATCAAGATTCAGCGAGGAGGAGAAGCCTGGTTACGCTGCCCCTTCCATCCTGCTCCATGGTAGGGAAAACGCGCGCCAAAGCTCCTCTAGGCAGAAAGACGCTGACATCCCAGAAGGGATCGATTACTTCAAGCATTTTTTTAAACTTTGTAGTGTCAGGCACTCTCCACGCTCCATTCCCTCTCACTTACAAAGGTACCTGGCAAGGAGGACTGTAACACAAATGTCCCAGTTGTCACAGAACTGTAGAAGGACGATTTCCCCCCTGCAAGAGCTTGCACCCATGCCCCTGCCAAGGGCAGCTGGCCTGATGAGCAGTTTGTGCTGCCCCATGATCGGAGCGCTGGAGCTGAAACTGCTGAGGATCCAGTGGTTCATCTGGCGCCATGTTGTCAAGCGACGTTTGATTGCATTTGGTGTTGCAGCTAATGAAGGTGTTTCATGTTTTTGAAAACTTTCAGAAAGCATTCACTGATTTGTGTACGTGCTAGACTGATCATTGATAGCAGGAGAAATTCTGACTGGATGTACTCGCTATTCCCCATTCTCGCCCTCCACCGAAATCCTTGTTTACAAAGACTTGTTTCCTTTTAAATCATTCTTCTGCACATCTAATAGGGCTGACCCGCTTCTTTTCAAAGTGAAAGACCACTGTACATTCATTTAGGGCTTGCATTCACTCCCTCTAGCATACAGCCACACTTGCCTTCTGCTGCTGCGAATGACGAGTCAGGTCTCTCCTCAACAGAAAAACACAGGCAGGTTATTTGTGTTGCTGCCTAAGGAAGAGCAATTAATAAGTGGATAAGTTTTTTCTTTAAATAATTTAGATTATAGCCCTCCTTGCTCACTAAATATTTTTCCTTTGGGGCTGTGAGTTCCTCTTTTGTCTGTCAAAAAAGAAGAAGGTAACACAAACTGCTAGACCATCGCCACCACCTCCTTCTCACAACCATCTGCATCTCATCACCATCTGCTCAGTAAGTCCAGGCTGAGGATTTACCCCTCACTAATCAAGATAGGATGAAACCAAATCATGTTTGAAATTGTACAGGGTATGCTATACCTATGGTCTCTATAACATCTTCTTCCAAAGGGATGTATGTGCCACCAGTGATTTCCACCCTACAATGGCCACAGACAAGAGGAGAGCCTCCCAGTTTCTTTAAAGCAGGGAAATCTCAGCGGCAGCCACATCTGTGGTTTTCGTGAAACTTCCCAAAGCGTCTTCCCTTCTGAGTCCTTTTCTCTATCATCTAAATTCCTGCTTTGCGTTGCTTTTCACAAAGATGCTCCAATTCAAAAGGACAGAAAACCCAGACAGTTTTATATTTAACAGAGAAGTGTAGTAGGTAGTGGCAGCAGAACGGGCAATACATATGCAGTGTAGAGCTTGTGGATTTTCTTAATGTTCAGTGTTTAGTTTTCAGTGATTTTTCTTATTGTGTCACCCCAATCCCTTCCCTCTCCAAGTCATTTTCTGATTTAATTGGGCTCCTTGCAGCTCAGTTTCTTTGAAGTGGAACCTCAACCCCAAAATATACAAAACCAAGTTGATCTTTTGAACCCAGGAAATGATGTGAGTTTGAACTTAGATACAAATGAACCCCAGCAAAATACTTACATTATGCTGGTATGAAAGTCGGCAAAAATTGGTTAAAGCAAAAATACTTAAAGTGGTCGCCTCGGCAGCCTCCCTTCCCCCGGGTGTGGGGGGCTCACAACGTCCCAGGATGTCCAATGCTGGGGGTGTCATCCAGCAGATGACATCCACAGACTCTCAACAAGCTCAAAATGTGCCAGGAACCAACCAATGTGCCAGTCAGTGCCCACTGCTCCCCAAATCCCTGAAAATTTGCTGCTTCCTTGCTGGAGGAAAAGAATCAAGAAAGTGATCCTGGGGGGTCCCAACCCAGCCCCTGCACCCAGCTGGCAGCCCCTCCATCACCGGCTCCATCCTTCTCCCACTCCCACAACAGCCAGCCCGGCCCTCTCCCTGTGTGTTCCGCAGTCTGGAAATGCACTCCAGAAAGGGAGTTTCCCTGAGGCCATGAATTCAGCCTTTCCCTTGTTCTTCACTGTAATAAATCTTATTTAGATTGGGTACCACCCCTGGAACGGTCCCACTTCTTCACCTGATGCGATAACATCCCCAGCTTGGTTTAACTTCTTCTGTGATCAAGATGCAATAAGTGGTTTTTGTCAGCGTTAGTCCCATTTGGGATGTCTTCGAGTGCCGTGTGTGAACTACGTTTATGGGAAATGCTTGAGGACACAACATAGCTGAAGAAATTTGGCCAGGTGGGCTGATGGTCCGAAATCGAATCCCCTGTCCACCCCGTCTTTTTACTCCAAATAAAGAAGGTTGGCTATGGAAAAAAAAAAAAAAAATTAAAAAAAATTTCCTATAATTTGGATTTACCCTGTCCGCCAGAGGAAGGGTAGCGTGAACTCCCAGGCAGGAGTGAGGTGGACACGTTACGCCAGGGAGCGGGGCGCACGTGGCCCTGCTGTGCCCCGCATCGCTGGCAAAGGACCAAGGGTTCCTTGCCTTGACACCAGCAGCCCCGGGCCGTCCTGGAGAGCCGCCCTGCAGAGATGCAAGTCTCAAATTATTTGAGTCAAGGGAGAGGTTGTTCTCAGCACCTCCTGGCCAGCACCAGAACATGAGGCAGAGCTGGCTGATTTGCTTACTGGAGGTTATTAGAAAACAAACTTTTTGCACTTAAAAGCAAACAAACCGGAAAGCACCAAAATAAAAGCTGATAGAATATTTTGTCAATGGTAGGTAAATAAAAACAAATAAATTTTTAAAGCCTTGAAAAGAGAATTTGAACAGTTTTTTCATTTTTTTCTGTTTTGTCAAATATCAAACACACTAGGTTTTGGGTTTTCACATGAAAACAACAATTTTTAAAAACATTTTTCTAAAAAAAGTTCTCTATTCTCTAAAAGTAGTCAGTAAAAAGATTTGGTTTTTTTCTTTTTTTCTTTATCTGTTTGATAGAGTTTTTTGTTTGTTGTAAATTTTAAATCTTGCAGCAATACATCATGTTCAGCTTTATGTTTTTATTTTAAGGGCTAGAGCCCTCCCCAGACTTCACCAGGGCAGGTTATATCTCCAAAGCTTTTGTGTTGGCGGTGGTCCTTTAAAAAACAGGGATTGGTACTGGTACTTACTATTATTTAATACAACACGTTTTAAAGAATGGAAATGGTGACTGGTAAAAAGTTGAGCTTTTAAAAAAATTAGTGTTTCCCCTTTCCACAAAACTGAAAGCATTTGCTTTCTTCAACCAAACGCCAACAAGCAAAGAAAGAAGAAAGAGCGAAAGCAGGTGGGAGCAGAGATTTCCTTTCAGCGCCAGGTGAGCAACCGCGGTCCTTGTGATGCTCGTCTCCCCGAGGAGACGGCTCCCTCCCTCGCCTGAACTCATGGGGAGAGCTGGGAGAGAGGTGAAGGTCATCAACACGGCAGCTGCTCAGTCAGTGACAGTGGATAACGAATATGCAATGGCTGCCGGTGAATTAAATGCATTATTTCAAGACAAAGCGAACATATTCTTCACAAATACATTTACATATCTGTTCAGAAATCTTCAGAAATCTACTTTGTTAAGTGATGGCAACTACACTTTCCTTATTTTTTTATTTGAAAACTACTTACAATTTTGGGGGGGTTTTTTTGCCCCCAATTTTTCAATTTTTTTTTAGATGCAGAACTGCTGCTTGCTGATGGAAGTGGCTGGACTAGCATAGGTTGAACTGCTTTGGGGAGATGGGAACGGCGGACGACACTGTGTTCAGAAATAGAGCTAATGCAGCAAAAGCGAATGGGAAAAGGATGCTGCTCTGGGGTAAGCTGCTGCACTTCACATCCAACCTTGGCATACAGAAAGTCCGATTTCTTGCTTATTCAGCAACAAACTCTCAATATTGTTTTTATTCATAATGTTGATGATCTGATTCGCAACACTACTCACTCAAGTGTTTTCATTTCCTCAGCTTGGTGGAATCATCAGATTCGTGTGTTCAGTACAAACGTGACTGCAGGTTTTTTTTTTGAAGTTTCAGGAAGCTCCACCTTGTCGTGCTCGGACTGATGAGGAGCAGGCAGTGATCCAGAGCTGCCTTGTGACTTTTCAAGGAGTGCAGAAGGAGCTTTTAAAAATACTTTTTAGCAAAATCGGCATTGTAACCAGCATCCTGCAAAACACAGACATGTGAGCACGTGTGCAGACACAGAAAATCCAAGGTTTTTCTCCCTTACAAATTTAATAAAACCTAGAGCACCGCAAGAATAAAGCCTGCTCCTCCCTTTAGTTTTGGACTGGTAATGTACACGCTTTGTGGTTCCAGATGGCTACGACAAGCAGTGGGGACGCTGGAGCAGTACCCATCTCCTATCCTTCATACTCCTCTCTGCTCCTCTGGCTTCCCAGAGGAAAATCCCTTCTTTAACATTCGGTTTCCCTGCACTAGCACAGGGCACTTGGCATTTTCCTCAGATGGCAGTGGTATTTATTAATTACCTCTTGTACCTGCAATAGAAACCAATACACATTAGCAACCCTCCAGCAGCTTTTGCCCTCCGGGATACGCAATCTTAGAATGTTTATTTCCAAGTCATATGGTTTTCACGTATTTCTGCATATTGAAGAGAAGAGTCCATAAATCTGAACATGACTTATTCCTCGTTTCAGAAATCTGCTCATAAGACACATTCTGCTTGTATCTCCTTTCCCAGCCAGCGTGAGGAGTGTTGGAAAGCATCGGAAAGCAGGTCATGAAAGGGCTGTTCAGCCATGAAGGGGCTGTTCAGTTGTACCCCTCCAGATCCTAGCTCAGCAATTCAGTATGGCGTTTGGGAAAATGGACATGTTATCGGGGTACTGGTGGGAAGGGGGTGAATAATGATCCAAGAATAACCAGAGATCCCTGAAAACATGTAGAAAGTGTCAATAAGAGGAGGGGGAAAAAAAAAAAGAGAGCATGGAAATACCTCTGATTTCCAGAAAAAGTAAATTAATGCTTAGAATTGCCATTAGATGCAAATATATTGATTACATTGTTATCAAAACAGTCTCCAGCATCCAGCAAACGGCGTTGCTCTCGGTGGAGCTCTCCCTTCTGGCAGTACAACGTTGATGGTACAACCTTTCCCTTCAGGTGCCTGATGGGACCTGAGCCCTTGGGGCACAGCTGGCAGGCACGGCTGGGGTGGCAATGCTTACGCTGCTGGAGCTTTTCGACCCCCAGTTCCAGCAACACAGCCCTCCAGTGCCTGTTTTATAAAGAAAACACCATCAGCCCGACACCAGCTGCCCAAGCAGCCTGCTGCTCAACCAGGAGGCCCCGAGGAGCGGGAAGTCCGTCAAAATTTTGCTGTTGGTTTGCAGGGGTGAAGGTGTCAACCCAGGGTTTCTAGCTCCTGGCCTGGTGACCCAGCACCGGGGAAGGGCTCCTTGCTGTTTGTGTGCCGCGTTGGTTGGATGCGCACGCCAGCCTTTTCTCTTCAAAGGAAAGCTGCAGGATATCTCAGGTGTTAGGACACGCGGTGAAAGGCTATTTCAGACCCAGGCAGAGGCTGATGTACAGAGGCATGAAGGCAGCCTAATGAAAGGCGGGTTGAAATATTCTTGGCTACAAAGTGGAGGGGAAGTACATGAAGAGAAAACAAAACGTGCACCGAATCCACCCAAAATAATCGCAACTGGACTGTGAGACTTTTCTGCTTAAAAGTACAGAGACGTGGCCACGCTTGCCGGTTTGCTTTATTTCTAACAGTTTAAAATGACTGTGTAATTAGTAATATGGAAGATATATGATAGAGTAATACCTTTTACTGTCAGTGACATAGTGACTTAATACCGTCACTATTTTAAATGGGGGAACTGCCAATACCCTCCCAAAATTAGAAGGGGGGCTTATAACACCAGAAGTTACCACAACAGAGGATGCTTAAAATTGCCCATTGCGACTCGTGTTAGATTGCTTATAGAGCAGGTGCTTTGCTGGAATAAATCAAAGTAATTGGGAATCTGCCCCAAATTTCCACAGTGTCTCTGAATTCCATCGATGCCATCCACGGGGGTCTTTCTGCTGTGTAAGTGACTTGCGAGCTCAGCCCCATGCCTCAGAGCTGTTGACGGACGCGTGGGGTTGCGAGGCTTTAATAGTGCCGCCTCCTGGGGTCTGAACCGCGCTGCTGCTTTGGGCAGCGGAGGGCATCATCTCACAGGGACTTGCAACCAGGGATTTGCGAGGACTTCTGAGGGAAGAAGAAGTGGAAACGGGTGCCAACAGCAAGGCGTTGAGCTCTTCAAACACCTCCGTTTCAGGAAAGGGGTTTTGGGGCAGCTAAAGATGTAGACAGGCAGCTGCGGGCTTTTCCAAACCGCTTTTAGGGGCTTAATCCGCTTCTGAAAACGCATTTACCAGTGTCATTTGTCAAGGGCTTCAGTACAAGCTTTGCTGGGTTCCTGAGGAGCCCTGGTCAGGGCCCTCACCCAAGGCTAGAGCTGGCCCGCTGGGGAAGGAGCTCGCTCGCTGCCGCGCTCCTGCTCACCAGTGGGTCTGCGCTGGCTGCGAGCTCAGCTAGCAAGCGGTCCGCGCCCTGTGCTTGGGCTGCAGTGAGTGCGTGGGGGGGCTGACCTCTACTGCCCACCCGGACCTGCCGTCATAAGCACATTCCCACCGGAGCCGCAGGCAGATGGATGGCCAGTGCAACCAATGCAGCCCTCTCAGCCCAGGTGGAACAAGGCGAAGGACTGGGTGCTCCCCACTCTTCCTCGCAGGTTCCTCTTCTCCACAGAGGAACTCCCCCTGCGCTGGTGCCCGAGGGGATTTCATGGTCTCCAGCGTGGGGAGAACCCCTGAACTAGGCTCTCCTCAGAGAGCCTCTGCTGCCAGACACACTGCCTCCGGCATATTTCCAACAGGTCCCTCTGGCTTAGGGTTCACTCAGTAGTTTTTTAGGGAGGCAGGAGAGCCTTTGCTCCCAGGAGAGCAAGGGCAACCTTTCTGAAGGAAAGGTGGAGTAAGCTCCTGAGAGCAAGAGCATTTAATAGGTGTGCCCTTTGGCTCAGCACTGCACCTTTCCGTAGGAACCCATTTCAGAGAGCCCCTGGCAGCCGGTCTGAGCTGGCGTCTCTGCTTTTCTGCCTTGGGTGCAATTCCCAGGTGAATCAGCTGGGACTTCAGAGGGGTTTGCTGAAAGCAGAAGCTAGCTTTCTACGCACTGAGGGCTTGCGAGTGACTGTTGAGAAGAAACAGTCACTTTTCCTGGCATGCCTTTAGTCAGTGTGACCTTAAGAGTGTGAAAAACAGGGGCCCCGGCGGTGACTGCCGTGGTTAAAGAGCAGCGAGAGCATTTTCACAAGAGGACTTCAATTCGGTCACTGGCACAGATAACTTCCATGAAGGCAGTGGGGCTTTTGGGTAAGGTTTGAAGGGTCAGGCACTCGTGATGGTGTGGAAATTGCTAGAAAAATATGAACAGGTTGGAGGTGTTCTAAGTGTTCAGATCACCAGCAAGGCTGGTTAAGAAAGAATTGTCTCTTCACAGATGCAGAAAGCACCCAACAAAAGTTTACCGGCGCACTGCTGCAGCATTTAATGCAGACACCACAGTTCTGTTATTGATCAGAGTTTTTTACTTTACAGACCGAAATGGTAGTCCTAAATTTTTTTTGCCATCTTAAATGGAAATGGCCGACGTCCAGAAACCCTGAGTAATGAAGTCAGCAAGGCTAATGAGATTAGCATGTCTTACTCATGAGAAGACTTAGTTGCAAAGGCTGAATGTGCATATAGGGGTCTGGCTTTAAGCATCCCCTCTAAAATTTAGGCAACTGGAGATAGTTTTCTAGTAGAGTTCTTGTTGCCCAAAGACAGCAACCGACCACCCAGCCTGGTAATTTCCCACACATGTACTGTCTGGGTTTTTTATGATTGACTTTGTTTTCTCTTAAAGCTTACTGAATGTGTAACTCATCTACCTCTCTATCTATACATGGATTTCTTTGGACAAGTACAATTATTTTTTCAAAATATTCTCCAGCATTTGAGAAAGGTGGGGTTTTTTCCCCTGAATGGTTTGACCTAATGCGGATCAAATCTGCATGTTTCACACTGGCCCAGAATTTGCTGTCTTAAAAGCTGCAAAAAAGAGAAGGCATTAGAAGTGTTCATTTTATAGTAATATATTTCAAGATGGTTTTATACTTAATGAAATTACAGTTGGTACCCTGAGTACCACACAGTCTTACACCTAGGAATAGAAATTGGATTTTTAGAAAGCCTTTCAGATGCCTTTTGGTAAAGCTGCGGTTTCTCGTCTTGATTTATGGTGGCAGTCACCTCCAATCTAAAGACGTATTTTAATGTTTTGAAGGTGTTTTAACTCGTGACTGAAAAGATTCCTATGGGCGCTGCCAATTCTTTTTTTAGAGGATGGATGGTGTGTTATAAACCCGATATCTAAAAATGCCTGCACTTCTCACTTCTCCCTCAAAACGTGGCGATAATTGCATTTAAATTTCAGAAGATGGCGTTGAAGATTTGCAATTAATATCCTAAACTCTTCGTGTACCCTCCGCACCGGCGGCCTGCCAGCACAGCGCGCGATGACTGGTTTTTTGATCTGATACGTTACAGCAGAAAGGATGTGGATGTGTGTTGGAGACGTTAAAACAGAACAACAACAAGAAAGTGTCATGGCATGAAACACGTGTTTGAAACCCGAAAGGCGGTAAGGAAGACTTTCATGCGAGCCCGGACCTCGCTCCTTCATCCCCCTCAGCTCCCACCACGTTGGAGCAGGGGACTTTGCAGGCAGGCGAGCGAGTGGGCTACCCACCACCCAGCCCCGGCTCTGGAGCCGGTACTTAAGACGTGCTTTCCCGGGGCAGCATCCCCCGAGCTCAGCGGGGCGGGAGCCGCTCCCGGCCGGGGCTGGCTCCCCGTCGGGGCTCGCTGCCTACGGGGTCCGGCGCCGCTGCTGCCCCCCACCTTGTTCCCCATTTCACACCTTATGGGCTGCAAAGCACGGGGCAGGCTCGCCGGGGGAGAGCCCGAGCCCCGAGTCCGCCGGTTCGCCCTCGCCTCGGGGGGGGTTTCTCATCCCCCTCCGTGAACCCGGCTCAGTGGCCCGGGTTGGGTCGCAGGGGCTGCGGACTGGGGGTACCGGCCTCGGGCGCGCCGTGGGTGGGTAGGTGGGTGGGCGGATGCTCCCGCCGTCTCTCCGAGCCGCCCGGGGGCCTGGCCGGCGCGATCTAGCACGTTTCTGGTGGGTGTAGGTAGTTGGGTCCTTTACAGTAAAAGCCGCCTGGCTATCATAGGTAGGAGTTTCCCCATGCTATTTATGTATATGCGTCTGTCTGTATAGATTTAAAAAAAAAACCAACGCGGACGCAGAGAGGGCGCCGGGCTGCGACCCCCCCCCCCCGCCCGCCGCCTGTGTTTACCAGCAATGGGCATGTGTCACTGCCTCAGATATTTTCCAGCTGGCAAAGTCCCCGCTCCCCTCCGCCGGCTCCACCTCCGGGCCGGGGCCCGCCTCCCCCCCGCCCGGGCACGACGCCCTCCATCATATAAAGAAACTTCCCGGTGCCGCCGGCCCAGTCGCCGTGCGCCCCGTCTCAGCAGCCGCCCCGGCAGCCGGCGGCCCCTGCCCGCTCCCAGCGCCGCGACAGAGGTAAGCGGCGGCAGCGGCGGAGCCCCCACCGGAGACTCCCCTCCGCCCCGCCGGGCCGCCGCAGCGCTCCGCCCGCGCCTCCGGGCAGAGCGGCCCCGCCGCGGGACCCCACGGGCCGGGGAGGGAGACGGGGGTGGGCGGTGCGGACACCTCGGCTTTCCCCCGTCTGGGCTTCTCCTGGTGCCGTCGGCACCTGAGCGAGCCGTTTGGCCTTTTTTTAAAAAAAAAAAAAATTTCCCTATTTTAAAGCAAAAAAATAATACCCGCCCCGTTATCTGCTCCCGAGGTGAAGGCGCGCACCGACCCCCCCCCGGCCCAGCCGGTTTCCCCATGCCCTGGGGAGGGTCGCGGGAACGCGTAGGGGGGATCCGCTTCATGCTCTGTCTAATGGGGTAAAGGACTTTTTGGGGGTCTTTGCACGGGCTCTGGCGGAGCCGCGGCCTCGGCCGCCCCCCCAGGCATATCGTGCCCAGGGGAGAAGCTGGGGGAGTGGGTTTGGTGGCCGGGGGGATGCTGTCGCCTGAGGAGGGGTCTAAGGGGTGCGGAGCTGCCCGTCTGCCCACAGTAGTGTGCACCTGTCATACAAGGGGTCTCTGAAGGTCTCCCTGTGTGTAGAGGCAAAGACTGTGGGTGAGGAATCACTTTTTTATTAGATGTAATGAGGGGAAAAAACCCACCAAACTAAACTTTTGGGCATTCAAGCACTTCTTCACGTCGGGGAGACAAACCTGACTCCAGGTCCCTATCACTGGTGTCGGTGTCCTCACATTAGGACCTTTCCAGCAGGTGCCCATCACTGCAGAGCCGCACCGCTCCCCGTGCATGCTTGCACCTCTGCGTGTAGCGAGGGCTCTGTGTGGCTGGCTGCAAGCTCCAGCGTCTCTGGGGACAGTGCCCTGGTGCCAGGCTCTGTGGGTTGCTGTCTTTCCAATTTTAGGTATTTGCAATGTATAAGTCTGAATGTTACTACATATGCATGTTGGGAGCAGTTGGAGGGGTAGATATGTATAGGACATCGTGTTCAAATGTGTCTTGCTGAAGCGAGCTTGTGAAAACTACTTTGATGTTACAGTTAGATGCCGTATAAATCATAACTGCATGTGAAGCCCTCCAAATTGTGTGCATGTGTCTAACATTACATATATGCACTGTCATATACAAATACATTTTTATGCCATTTTTTTCTTTTTTGGTTAAAAAGTAAAAACCCAGTTGAACTCCGAGCAGGACAGAGGGTTTGCGTCTTAAGTCACTTGCAACGAAAATTTCAACAACCTGCATATGTTCATGCAAAACAGTGTCGGGACAGGGGGGAAGTCTGTCAAAGTCTGCAGCACGAGCGGTGCCTGGGGAGGGCTGCGGGGGGCTGTGCCCGGTTTCCTGAGGCTCTCTACCGTGTTTCCCGGGCTCCCCGGGGCCCCCCTGCACGCCGTAGCTGCCGTTTGGCGTGATACATGTGGCACCAGGGACTGGGGACTGCTGGCGGGGCTCTACACGGGGACTTCAGCCAGTGCCTGACCTGTGGGTTTTCCTCTCCCCCCATCCTGCCCCTCTCCCCCTCCTTCGCAGCCCCCCCCGAGAGCTGGTGCTTGGGTGTGTGTGGAGAGGTGTGCTCGGTGAGGCACCTCAAAACCCCCCACCCGACCCCCGACGTGAGTGGCATGAACTTGGAGTCGGGCGAGTGCGGGATGAACTCGGTGAGCTGCGGCAACGGGAAACTCCGCCAGTGGCTGATCGACCAGATAGACAGCGGCAAGTACCCGGGGCTGGTGTGGGAGAACGATGAGAAGAGCATCTTCCGCATCCCCTGGAAGCATGCCGGCAAGCAGGACTACAACCGCGAGGAGGATGCCGCCCTCTTCAAGGTAGGGCTCAGCCCGGGGCCGGGGTTGTGGGACACAGCCGGGGCAGGAGGGATGCCCAGGGGCTCCGCAGTGGCCCCTCGACATCCCGTCCTTGCCGCCCGCCTCTGCAGGCTGGCGCTGCTGGGTGCCTGCTGCTGCTGGCTGCCTGCCTGGTGGCCCTGGCTGTGCCCCGGTGTCCCCTGTGTTTGTGGGATAAGACAGCCCGCCCTTTCCCCCTTCTCCGTGTGGAGCTAAATGCTGTGGGATTGCAGCACATCTGTTTCCACATTGGATCGTTTTCTCCCTTTCCTTGTGCCTGCTAAACTGTTTTGCCTACCTTACTATGCTGCCTTTTTTCTTAGCCTAAACCTGTAGGGAGTAAATTCAGGCACGCATAAGCACACACATATATGCTGTTTCAAGTATTGTGGACTTGTACCTTGTAGTTGATCCTTTTTCTTTTTTTTTTTTTTTTTCCTTTTTTTTCTTTTTCTTGCTCTTTTGATTATCTGAAATGTTTCCAGGCTTGGGCTCTTTTTAAAGGAAAGTTCAGAGAGGGCATTGATAAACCAGATCCCCCTACCTGGAAGACAAGATTAAGGTGTGCTTTGAACAAGAGCAATGACTTTGAAGAACTGGTGGAGAGAAGCCAGCTGGACATCTCAGATCCCTATAAAGTGTACAGAATAGTGCCAGAAGGAGCTAAAAAAGGTAAAGCATCTCAAATTCCCTGTGTAACTGAGTGTGAATATGTCTCATTGTAAGCATATGAGGACTGAAGCGTGCTTTTCTAGAACGGCCCTGCGGTTTTTTAAGTCTTTTAAGGAGCCAAAACGCAGGGCTCAAGTGCAGCTTGTTCTGATGACTTAAGAGGCTGCGTCTGCGGGAGGACTGCTGGCCTTTGAGTCGAAGCGTTGAAAGGGAGCCCTTGCAGAAGATGCAGACAGGCTCCTTGCACACTGCTGGAGGAATTGCTCTTTTAGCTGGAGCCTCCCTGCCAGTTCTGTGTAGAAGGAGCCAAGCAAGTGGCTCAAGGGACGGGCAAAAAAAAAAAAAATTGCTTGCTGGATCTAGGTTTTAAATACAGGGAAGAGCAGAAGTGTTTTGAGCCGGACAGTAGGTAACTGCTGTGGGGGGAAGAGCTGGGAGCGAGGAATGCCCAGCCTGCGGCTCCTGGGCAGAGGCTGGGGCAGTGCCTGCTCTCCAGGAAGCCCCTGGTGCCAGGCAGGGCTTGCAGGAGGCAAAGGCTTGGCAGGGCCTGGAGAGGGCATCCTGGCGCACTGGGTATGGCTGGGCAGCTCTTTTCTGTGGGGCACCGGGGAGCCCAGCGGGACAGACTGCCTGCAGGAGCTGCCTGCAGGGGAGGGCTGGGAATCCTGTCCCAAACGGGCGCTGGAAGGCATTTTAGTCCTCTGCTTGTTCAAAGGCAGGTTGCATGGATTTGTCTTCAATGTGCCAATTTCAGATTTCCTTAAGATGTGGTTGACATTGTTTATTTTCATCCCTCTGGTGAACATAGGTGCAAAACAGATCAACATGGAGGACCAACCGTTAATGATGAACCATCCCTTTCCAATAACGTCTCCTTACACTTCACTACCATCTCAGGTATGACATTAGTTACGCGTTTCGCTCGGTGCTCGTACATTGAGCAGCATCATTTCTGTGCTATGTGCTATGTCTGTCTTTGCTGGCGTGGCTCTCTAGTTCTCTCTGGGAAGAAACTTTATTATGAAAACTGAGAAATCCAGAAGCAACTTTTCTAATGTCACATGAGGCCACAGGGCAGTTGATGTCCCTCGGTGTTATTTATCCCTGAGTAATAGCTCTTTTCTGTTGGGCGATAGATATTAGTGCACTGCCATTCTGTTGATGCCAGAATGTAAGCACCCAATGAAGCCTTGCTCTTCCAAACAGACATTTACCAGCAATGCTTTGACTGCCTTTTGTTATTCCACCCTGCTTGTTATTTACACCAGTGGTGAGAAGTTCATTTGAAAGCCTCATTGGTGGTGGTGGCGAAGAGCCATTCGTGTAGCCTGGGCAATGCTTAGACCTCTGTGGGCTTTGGCAGAGCAAATCAAGAGCTGAAATGTGAAAGCTAGCGCAACGCAGAGCATTAGTTTTGACAGCTGCCGAGTAAAAGAATATCTCGTTAAATTGAATAGGTACCAAACTACATGGTGCCGCACGAACGGAACTGGAGGGAGTTTGCCCCGGAGCAGCCGCATCCCGACATCCCCTACCAGTGCGCCAGCGTCCCTTTCGCAGCTCGCAGTCATCACTGGCAAGGGCCTGGCTGTGAAAATGGTAAGACGCTGCCATTTAGGGTTGCTTGCTGAGGTTGTTCACCTAGAAAGACAGCAGATTTCAGGTTTCTTATTCATGGCTTTCATCGGAATTAACAGAATTGGCTGGAGGGGAGTGCTGGGCTCCCTTCAAAGAGAGCCAGGGGGCCTGTGGCAAGAGCCTTTGTCCTGGTTCTTGCTTTCACTGCTGCCATACGCACGGTGTGTGAGCTCTGCAGTCCTCTGAGTTGATACAAGTCAGCCCCCAAAAGTCCTGAGCTGTCTCAAAAGCCCTGAGCAATAAGAAGGGAACCAGCCCCCGCAAAACCCCCAAATGGGAACATGTGTTTTTTAGCTTTGCTTTCTGATTTTGGACCTTTTGAGGCACAAAAGTGAGGTTTTCCCTCCAGCCTTGTCGATTAGAATGGCATTATTCTCCCAAGAGGAAAGCTGAAATTATTACTTGGTTTTAGTGCTGTGGCAATGGGACAACTTGTCATGGATTGAGTCTCTCTTGGGGCTGGTACAGCAGAAACAGAATAAAGGAACATTCCCTTCTCCAAAGATCTCACAGTACCAGAGTGTAACACAATCATGGCTTTCCAAACTCTGCATCCTTAGGAAAAAGCCTGAATTGTGAAAATTGGCAACGCTGAAGCTTGCAGGGGATAAAACATAAGAGAAAGGGAGCTGTGGGGAGCTGTGTGCTGTAGATCCTTGCAGGATAACTCACCTGAGGACACAGGCTTTTGCTTCGGGAGGAGAAGCAGCTGGTTCGGAAGGGCAGGAATGGATGGGAAGCGAGGAAGGACTTCTTAGAGCAGATGCTACATTTTCAGAGGACAGTTCTCTAGAGGTTTTGGCGCAGAGAAATAAACTCCTGTTTCTTTGGATCTGCTAAAAAGTAAATGCTCAGTGCACTGCAACTTTTGCTGGCAGTATAGTGGAATTATTAGGCAGAATCCTTTGGTTTTAGTCGAGCTGTTTGCTAACAAAAAATTGAGGTATCAAGCTGAGTGAACTCTGCCCTGAAGTACATCCCCTGCAGCAGTTAAACACACATTCAGACGCTTTGTTGAATTTGGAGGCAGTTGTTAGTGGCTGGTATTGGGTTTCTCATTGGGCTCTAAGACTTCTCCAAGAGATGCGGGTGTTTTGTGTCCGCATCGCTCCAGCTCCTGATCGTGGTGGATTCTGCCGTTGGGAAAGGTAGCATGTTCTTGCCTGCAAGTCACTTGCATCACCCTCCAGAGACTTTCATTGACATTAAGAAACCGCGGAAAACATCAATTGCCTGTGTTATAATCCACTTACTGATAGGCATCTCTTGGAACAGTCTAATAGTACTCCTGGTAATAAACCCCTAGTAATCTCCTGCTGCACAATGTTCTTTACCTGCTTTTTAAACAGTGTTAATTCCAGCTTTGTTGTTATACCTGTCTTTAGTGAAATTCCTTATACTGAATGGATTATTTTACGCAGGCAACTTTTAAGAGCTCTATAGTCTATTTAAAAATGTAAATTATTTCTGTAATAGAAGAACATATTAGGTAATAAAAAAGTACTAGAGGGAATACTGAAATGCTGAGGGAGTATTTCATGCAGACCCAAATAAAAATGCAGTCCAAGTAACATCTAGAGAGACTGGTAGAGCTGGCGTACCTGGAAAAATTGGGAAATAAGACCTTTTTAAGAAGAAGGGGGGAAGAGAGAGATTTCCTGGTGGGGCCCAGGAAAACCTGCTTTTGCATCACTGTGATCTCTGCCCGAGCCTTTCTTTTAGGATTTAGGCAGCTGTCACTGACTTTTGTTTGTGAAAACAGGTTGTCAGGTGACAGGAACCTTTTATGCTTGTGCCCCTCCTGAGTCCCAGACTCCTGGCATCCCGATTGAGCCAAGCATAAGGTCTGGTGAAGCCCTCGCCCTGTCAGGTAAGGTCCGTAACCCCCCGGGTTTCTGGGGAGCTTGACAAGAGACTCCCGCTTCTGACTTGCGCTGGCACCATCTCTCCTTTCTGATGAAAAGAAAAAAAAAGAAACCTCTTTAATGAATGAATTGGGTGTATGGGCTTCAGCCTCTGTTTGCTGGGATGGTTAAGCACTTGTAGCCCCAGCTCCAAGGGATCGAGGGACTGTGGTTAAAGTTAATGGCAGTGCTTCGCTGGCTCACGGTGTTAGTGCTGGGTTCCTTCGGTACGCCACCAAATCAGGCCTTTCCAGGGGAGTTTGGAAATTTTGGGATTGTCAGTGACTTTTAGCTCAGTTTTTCATTTGGGAGGAGCCCCTGCAAAAGCTGGTGTTATCTGGGTACCTTGCTGTGCTCCTGCTGGTGCCATCTGGCTTTGCTCTGCTTCATTATTCCTGGTGAAAAAAAGGCATTTGGGAAAGAAAAGGAAAGTTATTTCAGCCAGGTTTGCAGACATCCGGATGCTAGGGGACTTTGTGAATAACTCCGGGAAAAGGTGTGGGAATGCGCTTTTCTCAGAAATAATGGATAAACCTGTAACGTGACGCTCGGCAGGTTTCTTGAGCAGGATTGTTCTCCTGAATCAGGGTCTGTATGTATGTATGTATGTGTGTATGTTTGTGTGTATGTGTGGGTATATATATACACATATGTTATATACACACACTTTTTTTTTTATATATATATATATTCAGTGCTGTGTGAGTTCTTAGGGGTCAGCCAAGTTGAGCGAACGGCCATTTGAAAATAAGGCTGGAGATTTCAGGTACAGCCCTGTTGGAGCTGGAGCCAGCAGTCGCTTCTCTTCAGGCAGCTGAGTGCAAGTTTGCAGGTCCCCTTTGCTGAAGCCTCTTTTATGCAAAATCTGGGGAGAAACACAGCTACTTCCTGATTAAATCTGAGGAAGTGTACTGAGCCGGTGGGTTTAATTGTGACGTGAACTTGGAAAATGTGATGAACAACAACTTTTCGTGTGCAGACTTTTCCTTTTAAACAGAAATGTGAAGTTTGCGGGGTGTTAGTTCCTACCAAATTCCCACATTAGTAGCCCTTATAATAAAATAAGGGAGAGCATTAATGCTACCGGGCCCCAAAAGTTTTAGTATTTATATTCTTTAGATTATTTTGGCCAATGGGAGCCTGTCTTCTGGGTGGTGGTGACCACCAGGCTCAGAAATCTCATGCAAACTTGTGTCTTGGCCTTAGTACAGATCTGAAACATGAAACATTTGTACTAATGTATCACAGTGATTCTTTGTTTTTTTCCTCCTTGTAGATTGTCGGCTCCACATCTGCTTATATTACCGTGAAATATTGGTAAAGGAGGTGACAACTTCTAGTCCTGAAGGTTGTAGGATATCCCATGGCCAAAGTTACGAGGTCAGCAGCCTGGAGCAAGTTATCTTCCCTTATCCAGAGGATAATGGCCAGAGGAAGAACATAGAAAAACTGCTGAACCACTTGGAACGAGGAGTAATACTGTGGATGGCACCTGATGGCCTCTACGCTAAGAGACTTTGCCAAAGCAGGATCTACTGGGATGGGCCTCTGGCACTCTGCAGTGACCGACCCAACAAGCTGGAGCGGGACCAAACATGCAAGCTCTTTGATACTCAGCAATTTTTAGCAGGTAATTCCCACTATGGCTTTGATATCGTTTCCGAAGAGGTCACCCGGTCGCTCCCACATCAGCTTTACGGGAGTGCTCTTTTTGTGTTACCTTACGAGTTACAGTAAGAATTACCCCTCACTTCTTCTTCTGGGCAAACACAGTCAAGGGGTAGTTGACTCCTGAATGATCCTGTCAAATTCTGCTCTCCATGCACGTTCAATGCCCCTGCACAAACCAGCAGGAGTGAACTGATGCTCGGCTGGTGACACCCCAAACCTCACATCTCTTTAAGAAGCGTAAGGAGGAACCGAACAAATAGTCTTTCCATGTATTGGGTGACAGAGGAAAGTGGATCCTGATCTTGGATCTGCTAGTGTAAGTCCTGGGCAGGTCTGTGGTCTGCACTCGTGCTGCCTCAACCTGACCCAGAGCACGCCTGGGATCTTGCTCAGAGTATACAAATGTCAGCATGAATTTCAGTAGAAAGCCTTCTTTTGCCAGTGCTTAAATATCTAGGGGGTGAAAAGGATTTCACAAGCTCTGGAGTTTCCAGGTTGCTCTAAGCAGGAAGGTGCATTACCTCTCCAGAGCAATGTGGGAAGGTCTCGTTTTGTAACAGGGCGGTTGGGAGCATTGGTACAGAGAGGGCAAGGTCACGCTTCAGGTCGGTGCCTCCTCCTTCCAGCCCATGGAGGGAAGGAGCAGAGCCTCAACCCCTCTTGCCAGCACTTCTGAGCAGTTAGAGGGAGGAAAGCTGTCCACCCAGAGAAACTGGTGGGAGCCGGTCATTATCTCAGAGGACAACTTGGACAGCAGGAACACGTTGCCCCTTTTTCAAGATGTGTGGCATCGCTACAGGTGAACAGAGTGCCTATGGTTTGGCGTGTTTTCCCATTAGAACAGGGCATCAGCGCTGGCATGAGTCTCTTAGGAAAATAATGCCTTGCAAAATTAAAAAAAAAAAAAACACCAAACCCAAACCAGCAGCTTTAGCCTACTTTATATTCCAAGGTTGATGCACCATCCTAGCAAAATGGTCAAGCAAGAAATGCATTTAAAGAGAGAAATCTCATATGGATGTGAAAATTGACAGTTAGAAAGGGGAATTTGAGGTCAGGGTATTGGTTTGGACTTCAATCACATGCTAATTTAAAGTCGTATAATTCTGCCTCTGATGATGGTTTTGGAAATCCCTTTCCCTTTTCTCAGGTGGTTTTTTAGATGTACTCTGGGTTCTTCCAAACGGTTGACAGGACATCTCTTTTTAGATGCCTAACCCCAAAGATAAGCTCAAGCAATAGTTATTTTTTCCCCCTCCTGAATTACTTATGCACCAATGCCTGTGCAAACCCAAGCATGTGGTTGAAGTCATAGCCTGCGGTGTGTGCAAAGTGAGTTTTTGCATGTGTTGACGCTCAGCTAGGTTTGTAAGTGACTTGCCATGGGAGCATCACATCTGCATGTTAATTGAATGTACTGAGGTCCCAGACTGCAGGCAAGCTTGGGGATTCCCCCCTTAGGAAACCAGGGCTTCCTTGGGAAGAGACGCAGGAGACCTCTACCAGGAGAGGAGATATTGAACAGCAGAGAAAGGGGCAGAAGCAGAACTACTGTGGACCACAGCTATGAGGACCCCTGCAATGCAAACTGCGAGAGAGCATGGAGGCCCCTGTTGAGCAGCCTGGACTGTTGAGAAGGCTAAAACGGCAATAAATCAGAAAACAGGTGGATAGTCTCTGGGGAGTACTGCGTAATAAATGCAGTAAATTGGGCTGGGTGGAGAGTAGGAGGATAGAGGAAGAGAATTTGGGAGCATGAGGGCGGCAGCCAGAGGGGGGTTGGCTTGGCAGAAGGAGGGGCGGCTGGAGCCGGAGTAGCAGGAGATGGGGAGGGTTTGGGGAGGCGCATGGGGAGCCTGCGGCGCAGGAGGAGGCGCGTGGGCCTGGAAAGGGACATGGAGCGAGCGGAGGGTTTTGGAGAAGCGCGGGGCTGACCTCAAGCCCTGATTATCCTGCTGGTGGGAAAGAAAGGGTTTTCTTCTGCAGGTCCATGCCACGGCCTGCTGTGTGGTGCTCCCATGGGTAGTCAGGATTTGGAGAATTGCTGAGGCCAAGTAAAACTGGCGGAAAGAGGAAGATGGCAGAAGTTCCCCATTAGCAGTATGGCGTTGGACTGGCCTTGGGTGGATCATCCTTCCCTGTCCTGTGGCAGCCCAAAGGGAAGGAGGGTCCTATGGAAAATCTCTCTTCCCTCCTGGCATATCTCCAGAAAGTTCACAGTGCTTTTAGGGGCTTTTGGGGGAGACTCTGGGTAGAACTGTGCTTTACGCTGTGTTTTAAGTGAGCTGCCCATTGTTTTACTTTTATAACTGATCCTCCCAGTAAGACCAGTACTCCCAAGCCAGGGTTGGGACACTATTGTGGTAGCCGCTGAATTCACACCTTGGTCTGAAAAACTTGCAGTTAGAGTAGAAATGGCAGCGGTGTATTTTGGGAAAACGTGCATTTGTCGCGCCAAGTTTGAAGACTCTCCTTTCCCTCTATAGCAGGGGATGCTTCATTATAAGACTTCGGTTTTAATATTAATTTCAACTTCTTCCAGAAAGCGTGAACAGGGTTATAAATTAAAGTGAAATCCTTTACTGTAGAAATGTGTGTAGAAATACTGCATATAACGCAGACTTTAGCAAGGATATTGTGTTAGATGGAATTTTCTCTTTTCTGGAAGGAAATGCAGTGTCTAAAACACAGCATAGTGATTTTGGTCCCAGTGGAAGTCTCTTATAAAGGCCTCCCCCACTATCTTTCGTAGGGGACACTTTGGCTATTGGAGTAATTATATAATTTGACCTTTTCCCTTTGTGCAAGGGTGTAAGTTAGTGAAGAGAGCGCAGGAGCGCAGAGGACACAGGCTCTTTTGCTGCTCGGTGCATGGCTTAAATAAGGTCCTTCACCTTCCCGTGCCTTCCCGTCCCCCACTAGCACAGTGGCGACAGTGGCTCCATGACTCTGTCTAGCTGAGGCTGAATTTCGTGCCTGGCACTACTTTGAGTCTTTGGCCCTGCTAAGCCATTGGTTTCAGTGCTGCTGTTGGGCATCCACTTGAGCGGGTCCTGGCTACCACCAGCGTCTGCTCCAGGGGGTTCTGCTGTGGAGGCCCAATAGAAACAGTAATTGGAAGACATCCCGGTTTGTGCACATGAAATGACTTGTAAGACAAGGCAAATAGAAAAATTGCAGTATTATAACTAGCTCCCCCTGATCTGTGGGAAAGTCTCCAAACTCAGTGTCTTCTCCTTACCTCTTGTCTTTTTTCTGACTTCTCTCATCCTCCCCTGGAGTTATTTCATCTTCTCCTACTCTGCTCCAGGGTCTTCTATTTGAAGCTCAGCCATCCACAAAGTCTTTCTTACTGGCCTGTACTGATTTTGGCCTGTACTAATTTTCTTCATAGCAACCCATGTGGTGCTATCGTTTGGATTTGTGATCAAAACAGTGCTGGGATAACACAGGGATGTTTTAGCTAATGCTGAACAGTGCTTGCACGGCATCAAGGCTTTCTCCATTTCTCACTCTGCCCCCACAGCAAGTAGGCTGGGATGGACAAGAGGTTGGGAGGGGACACAGCCGGGACAGCTGACCCAAGTTGACCAAAGGGGTATTCCCTACCATATGACCGTGGTCAGCAGTAAAACTGGGGA
This sequence comes from Calonectris borealis, assembly GCF_964195595.1. Classification (NCBI taxonomy): domain Eukaryota; kingdom Metazoa; phylum Chordata; class Aves; order Procellariiformes; family Procellariidae; genus Calonectris; species Calonectris borealis. The sequence continues at coordinate 94,839,703 of NC_134313.1, read as the reverse complement.
GGGGAGGGGAGTTTGCCAGAGGTTGCTGTTGCTTGGGGACTGGCTGGGCATCGATCGGCTGATGGTGAGCGATTGCTTTTTGCATCCTTTGTTTTTCTTTGTTTTGTTTCGTCTTTTTTTTTTTTTTTTACCTGTTAAACTGTCTTTATCTCAACTCACAAGTTTTCTCACTTCTGCCCTTCCGATTTTCTCCCACATCCCGGTGGCAGGAGCAAGCGAGCGGCTGCGTGGTGCTTACCTGCCTGCCGGGTTAACCCACAACACGGCCCTTTCTCTCTTCCCAGAGCTGCAAGCCTTTGCTCACCATGGACGCCCACTGCCGAGATACCAGGTCGCTCTGTGCTTTGGGGAGGAATTTCCAGATCCGCAGAGGCAGAGGAAATTAATTACAGCCCATGTAAGTAGGACTTCTGCCTTACCTAAAAGAAACATATTCCTTGGAGGATATGAATCTGTCAGTCAGGCTTTTCTACCTTGTGTACGTTGTGAGGGAGGTAATAAATTCTTAAAAATGCAGCACCATCCAGACCGGGGTTGAATCCCCAGATCTGCCAAGGACTGACTGGTAGCCATTAGTAGGGCAGAGCACCTAATTTCCCTCACTGTAGAGCATCAATGATCTCTTTTGCAAATCCCTTCAAAATCTAAAGCTGAAAGGTACCCTGGATGGGCTGTGTTGTTATTGCCGTCCCGGTTGCGCAGCACCTTGGGCTGCCAGGCCGGTGCAGGACGCGGTGCTTTCACAACCACTGCACCTGAAGGTGGTCCAGAATCCCAGCCTCCACCTCAGGGACCTCAGCCCTTAATGGGATGCAGGGGCTGCCTGTGCAGCTTCAGGGTTAAGGTAGCTGGCAAGCTCATGGGCTGACTGACCACAGTTCGCACACACTCAAAGCTAGTGTTTCGGGATGCTATCTGAGAAAGGGTGATGACGGAGACTGAGACCAGGTACTTTCTAAATTGGCTGTATTGGCCTGTAAAACCACAAGAGAGGTGATAGTGCACACATTAGCGGCAGGGTTTAGCTTATTGCATCCTTGGGAAGAAAACTGGTGTCTCTTTTAATTTTTTGAAAGCCCCTTTGGTAGTAGCAAGTCAGACTTTTGTCATAAGCCGTGGCCTGCCTTTAGCTGCATAGCTTTCATGCTGCCGCACTGCTGCTTAGCGAGTCTCTGGGGTGGAAGGTGGGAGGCTCACAAATCCATCCCAAGCTATCCAGCTCTCCTTACTAGCATCCATTCTCCAGCCCCCTTCTCCATCTCCTGTCCTGGCATCTTTTCTGTGAGCCTGTACCTCCTGCTCTTTCCAGAGCTTTGCTTCCCCCTTACCAGTTGCTCCTTAACTTCTCAGACTGTCCCAGCTTGTGGGCTGGTGGGGTTCCACCATCCCACCAAACAGCTATGCCCCAGGAGCGGTCTGGCTCACCTGCCCCGCTGCCTTCCCGTCTCCCCCATGGTGGGACGGGAGGTGCTCAGCTGCCTCCAAATGCTGATGAGAGGAAGGGAAGGGGGATCAGTGGGGCTGCTCCGAGGCAGCGATCCCTTCTGGCTCTCTCCCTTCCCAGAGTCGGGACCCACAGACAGCGTATTCTTACTCCAAAGTGGTGCCCATGTCTTAACGTGGAGGGGCTGGCTGGCCAGCAGGAGAGGGTTATGGAGAAGAGTTGTCCAACCTGTCCATCCCCCGAGAGTAAGGGGAGCTTCAGGTGTTTGTTCTCAGTGTGCAACTTAAATATTTGCAGTCAGAGCCCAAAGGCCTGAGGGGGAATGGTGGTTTCTGAAGAGACAGAAGTGAAGGCAGTGTTAAATCATACAAATCCTTCTTGGTGGTTGAGCAGATTCCTCATCAGAGCTTGAATGAACAGAAAGAAGAGTAACCTTGGTGTTAGATTGAAGTCTAATTTCAAACACAGCCGTTTGGTGATGTATCTCAGTCTACCTGAGGGCTCCAGCTTTTCAAGTTAAGACCTCAAAGTACTTTACAACGCAGACGAGACTTTCAGCACTTTGCGTATGCATTTGAACGTGTCGAGTGGCCACGGACATGTCTGGCCTGTAGGCATCGCTCACACCCAGGGGCTAGCTAAGGGGCTGCAATTGCTAATACATCATTTGTGTCACTGGTACGTGCCCTTCTAAACGAAGGCCGTGGAGGTAAGGAGTGTGTGCCGTTAGCAAGGCACTTAGCAGCAGAACAGGCAAGCCCTAGCTTAAAACAGAGATTAGTGAGACCACTGAAATTGTTTTCCCATTCTGGTAAGCAGAACTACTTTGTCCTGCCTTGTTTTTAACTTAAAACCACCGTAAATAACTAAGATGAAGAGCACGAAATTTTGTCACATGTCTGATTAACGTTTTGTCTGTTCTTAAGGTTGAACCAATGTTTGCCAGGCAGCTGTATTACTTTGCTCAACAAAACAGTGGACATCTTCTGAGAGGCTATGATTTACCAGAACTTGTGACTAGTCCAGAGGATTATCACAGATCTATTCGCCATTCCTCTATTCAAGAATAAGATCCTCAGAAAGAGTGTTTTTAAAGGCACTGTAAAGATTATGCAGAGTGGAGGAGCAGATCTGGGTCGCAATTTGGAGATCCACATCACAGCTGGATGTGTTCAGGGGTTCAATGATAGGAAAGTGAACTAGGATAACCATATTGTATGATACAAATGACGGGTCTTCAACGTTTGGATGCTACATCTCACATAGGTTCCACTGTCGCTGAGAATAACTCAAAACTGACGAAATGATTGCTATGTTTACGTTTGCTTAATGTTCTCCTTGGGTTTTGAGGACTGATTCTTATCGGAGACTTAAATCCAGAGTTTACACTGTTACATTTGCAGGGCTATTTATTTTGGATTACTGATCTCAGGGAAGGAACATAAACTTGCGGTGTTCCCAATTTGAAACTGTAGCTACTATAAGTGCGTAACAAACGTAGACAGTTTATTGAGAATAGCTAATACATGTAAGTGGATATAAATTTAGATTCATAAGTGTGATGCCTATATTCTTGTATAGAATATTTCAGTGTATTTTTTAAAAACAATGCAATTCTTCAGAGACATATTTTTTTAACGCCTGACTGACATTTGTCCTGACAATGAATTTTGTTGCTGCCACTGTTGTTATTGGATTAGCCCCCATAATAGCAGTTTCTAAGGTGATGCATTTATGGTACTGTGTTAAGAAATGTGACCATTCAGCTCATATTACCTGTGCATTTAGTAGATTAATGACTAAAATTCTAAAGTCCCGAAGAGCAGATTTAAAAATAAATTACATTTTTCTTATAATTGAAAGCTACTATGCATTTTATATATATATATTTATATAGTATGCATTAGAGTTAAGTTGGCAGACCTTGAAAATAACACGGAAATGGTCCTGCTAGCCCTTTTTTGATGTCACACACGTGAGCCAGATTAAAATAACTACCACCTCTGACTTGTACAGAGGCAGCTCCGCTCTTTGTGTGCACTCACAGCTTCCTTCCAGTGGTACTGAAATGAATGTGGAGGGAGAGTTCAAGGAGAGCAGCATTTGGCTGCTCCCGTATTAAGACAGTCAAGGAAATACTTGTTTTAACGTTGGTTTTCAAAAATTTTACAGAAGTACAATTTGATGCAATTTGCAGCTTTTAATGGTAGGGTACCTTTACAAAGGTGAAGAGAAGAGGTCTGTTGGGTAGGCATGTCAGTGAAATTTCCTCGCTGGCGAGCAGACCGTGTGATCTTACTAGCTTTAACTCCAGAACACGATCTCCCTATGCTTAACAGACCTACTTCACTTGGATTTCTAAATGAGGATGAAGAACCGGTACTTGGTCTGGCAGCAGACTTGTGTTCTAGGGACTTTGAATTTATACATCTTAAAGATGCATACTCTTTTGGGATATATTATCCCCCTCCTTCTCCACGGGGCAAGCGGAATCAACAGGTCATTTTTACTTTTGTGTTCTTTGTTACTTGAAGTGTTGTTTTTCCTGGCTTAAAGATTTTCATAGGGGGGACCTCTTTCTTAGACATTGAAAGCACTGTGCTAGGTGACTTTCACAGCTTCTGCATATGCTTTTGGCCTGTGCATACATTTTACTGAAAGGGACTTTTGTGTTCAAACTGAACTGGTACAATACAAATATTTGATGTGTTTTTCACTTTTTTCTAGTGGTCGTTGCTTCATATGCTCACTGCTTCAGCTCACATCTTAGAATAAAGTCCTTATTCCCTACCAACTTGATTCGTATGTGTTGTTTTCAGTGGCGGGGCAAATCTAATGGGCTTGGTTCTGCACTGTGAACCTGGGCAGCACTGCTGGCTAAGTCTATGGGGAACTGTGTTTTAAGCCAAAAGTGCAGGGAAAGGTCAAAAGGTAAGGATTTTTTCTTACAAAAATGTCTGCGATATTAGCTACAGTTAGTAGAAAAAGGGAAAATAGGGAGGTTGCCCTTTGGCTGTTGGTTTCCCGGACCACGGACGGTGCAGCAGAGCCCTGCAGCTGGGGATCTGGTGCTGCCACGCACCTGAGGGCTCTGCCCCTGCCCCTCCGTGGCCCCTGGGGCTGGGGACCAGGCTGGTGTCCCCCCTGCCCAGCCCAGCGCTGGGGGACCCTCTGACCCACCACTTGCCGGGCTGGCGGCTGGAGCTGGAGGTGGTGGTTACTGGTCGCTATGGTTTCCAGAGTGCTTTCAAGTGAGAAAAGCTGGGAAAGGGTGAAGAGGAGGATGACGAGTGAACTAAAATAGTGAAATTAAGAATAGGAGTGAATTTCACCGGGCAGCCCCTGTTTACTGGAAATCAGGGTCCCGAGAAGGGGCCTTGGGAGCGGTAGCTTACAGACAGAGCAAGGTGTGAAAAATAGTTACGAGATTTGTGAAGTGTCTGAAGATGGGGGGGGCGTTTTCTCTTTTCTCTCAACAGGCTGCTCTTGGCTATCGAGGTGCATTATCATTTTTGGTCTTGGAATGAGCTTTTAATTATTTTCCTTGAAGGAGCATGATTTAAAGTCAGTGGCTGTGAAGAGGGAGGGAGAAGAGCACCATCTATGTTCTGGCCAAACACAACTTGCTTAGTTTGAACGCAGAGAGATGCAGTTGAAAGACTTATTTTAACCAAGGAAAGAGGTTGAGGTATGTCTCTCGGAGGGATGGAGCAGGGGGAAGAGTGGAAGGAAAATCAATCTGTTGATTTGTACCATAAATTATTTTGCATGTGAGGACTTTAAAGCTGCATTTGACTTTTGTGACAATCTCTTACTGCTCAAAATGGATTTATGGATACATAAAGTGGAAAAAAAAAAGCAGCAAACAAGAAAAAACCGTGAAAACATTTTCTCCTTTTAGTATCTTTTTTACAGTCACTACGTGAAAGCATTTGAAGTACTTCCTACTTCTGTTAACTTGTTTATAGTTTCTGAGGTCTACTTCCTTCCTGTTATGATTTCAGCAGTGTTATAAATGACATGTTTTACTCCCGTCAACACCAAAGACATAGCTGGTGTTTTTTCAAACGATTTCAGCGTGCAATTTGTGTCAGTATTGGTTTCTCTTATTTTAATACGGCCACACTTAGAATTGTTTCTTGAAAGGGTTTCATGCCAGAGCTCTGCAGCTGAAGTACCTCTCTTCAAAATTTGGTTCTGCTAAGTGGTTTTGCCTACTGCTGTAAACTGTGTTAGCCTTAAAGGGATTGTAGGTTAACCAGAAAAGAGGAGATATATTTTAAGCTGAAATACAGTGTAACAGGGTTTGTGGAAAAAACACAGGATTCACGTGAAAACCCCTGTGGCCTTTTAGACAGGCATATGCATGCTGTTTACATCAGCATTTGTCAGCAGCGTGGAGGTGGGGAAACACCACCTTCGGCAGAGAGCTTTCAGGAAAAAGTAAAGCATTTTCTCTTGCACGCTCTCAGATCATTGTCTGTGTACACTTGTAGAGAGGCGGGGGGGTGGGAGAGAGAGAAAGAAAGAAAAAAAAGCCAAGTAATTTGAAACAATCATAGTATCTATCTCCTTTCCCAGGCAGAACTATATGTCAAGTTTAGCTGAATTCGGACAGCAAGATTTTAAAGATTGCCAGGGTGTTTTTTATCTGAACTCTGATCTGGCTAGTAGGAGGCTAAGACTTATTTATTTGTGATCAAGTGCTTGCGAGTTTGGTCGAGATGTCGACAGGTCCCGGTGACTCGGAGCAGTTGGGAGGTAGCTGCTGTGCAGCTCATTCAAGCATTTAGCTTTCAAGCGTGTAGCCAGGTAGCGCGTCCTCTTTGCGTCCCAGCGGGGTGGTTACATCCACTGAGACCCACAACCAGCTCCACTGCTGGGTTACAGGTACCAAGTGCCCGAACGCTTGCAAAATGCTCGCTGCTTTGACTGTGCTGAAATGACGGTCAAGGAGGAGCTAACTTAGGTATCTCAAAATAACAGTCCTTGAGCTATAGAGATCGAATAACTGATGAACACGCTGATTGGATGGGTTGCCGTTGCCCTTTTGGCAACTGGCAAGAGGGTAAGGCAATCACCTGTGCCCAAGTGGGAACTGAAAAACAGGTCAGATGCCTTGGTTCTGGGCTTGGATTTGTTTTTCCACTTTGCTCTGGCAGAGTCTGACCTGAAAGCTGATGTCTAAGTGGTCCTGCACAGGGTGGTGTTTTGTGAAAAGGCAACAGTCAAGAAAGGGTAGAGCCCTGTCCGTTTTTTCCAGCTCTTAGGAGTAGCTTCATGCCCTGGGAAACTATGGGGGTGAAACTCGGGACTTCATTTTGCAAATGCTTTTTTATTGTTTCCGCAGCGTTGGCGCAGCGCGGCTGCCTCGCACGTTTCTGCAGGCCAGCTGGCAGTCTCCTGCCCCTCCAGTTACAGTGCTGCCGACTGGGGCCAGACACGGGACTGTGCGCTGGGCACTGCTCTGAAATCAGTCTCCCAGGCTTCGGCTATCATATCCTGCTCCCTTCAAAAGACAGGTCATGAATTATGCACAAATTCTGCCTCAGAAGCTAAGAGAACAGGCAGATTTAGGTGACTTCTTTTCACAAACTGCAGGTAATGCGTGTCCTCCCTATTCCTGGGAAGTGGTTTCATCTTTGACCCTTGGGCTTGCTCTGTTTTGGTTTCAAGACCAGCTTCTGCATTCTTGCTCTAGAAATGTCTGAAATCCAAAAACTTGTGGATTCCGGTTGGCCTGGCTGCTCACCCCAGCTTTTAATCCATTTCCTGGCCATGCAGAAATGATGGCCATGTATGAATGAAACCACCTAGCAGAGGAAGTTCTGTGAATGTCCACGTGAACCTGGTGAGGTTAGAGCAAATACTTGCATCTTAATGGCTGAAATATGTTTGCCAAGCTCTCAGTACCAGTATCAGTACTAGTGCAATATGTGCATTACCACGTGCATGAAACACATTTCATACCATGTTGTCCACCTTGCTTCTTCTCACTTCCTTTGTGAAGAGCAGATGTTTAAATCTGGATCAGGCAGCTAGAGGAATGCCCTGATTTCTTCAGGTCTGCAAGAAAGATGCAGAATCTCTCTCCGAGCTGGGGCTGGCCAGCGCAGCACAGGCAGAGGTCAGACACTTTCAGGTTCAAGCACTTCCACTGTTTGTCTCCAAAGTGCATTAGCCTGTCTCTGTCCTTGGGTAAGTCCTACTCATATATCAGGGGACAGTTTATCTCATGTAGTCTTATACCTTCTCCTCCTGGTCTAATATAGGTACCAGCCTTGGTACATGGTCACGAAGAAATTTTCTTCTTTACTGGTGGTTGCGGCCGGCTAGTAATGTGCATTGCTAAATACCTTGTTGTGGGTTTAGCTAACACTTTTGGCTCTCTCTTGGGTCCTCTCTCAATCTTCCTCTACATCGACAGCAAGATCTAAAGGCAGGCGGTGCTTCTCACTATTTGCGCAGTGCCAAGCACCTTTGAAGGTGAGCCTCTAGACAACACCACAATTCCTATAATTGTTAGTAGGATGTTCTTGGGTCTTGCCAGTTGTGATTCTCACCCTAGAAACCATAAAATGCTCAGCAGAATATAATCGTGGCAATCATTTATGCTAGGCTTTTCCGTAGGAAGCTGGTGTGCAGCTTATTTCAGCCCGAGCCACCACATTCAAATTACTTTTTCTCAAGGAGGTGATTGAATCAATTGTTTCTCACGCTCCTGTTACAGCCATTCATAATTGTCTCGTAACAGCGAAGGCTGAGCATTTCCAGTTTCTAGCACAGAGCATCTAGCTTGAGATAAAATCACTTTTAGAGCTAGAGGCCTTCCATTTTCCTTTCAAACTTCTCCTGGGTTTCACAATTTTTATATCCTCAGAAACCAAAGTTATGGGTCCGGTCTAGTTACATCTCCAATAACTCATTTTCATTTCCTTTTTTCACACATGATCAAGAGGTTTAGCCCTTTTCATGACTGTCCCCTCCCACAGAAAAAACCCATGCGAGGAGTAGTGAGAGAGAAAGACTTCAAAAACAGGGTGAGTGACATCATCATGTATCTACTGTAGAGACGTCAGTCTCCAAGAAATAGGAAAGGTCAGAGCTGTTTAGAGCAAGGGGTTTTTCACAACACAGCTGAAAAACCCAGACCGGGTCTGAAGAATTTATGATGTCCTCATCCCTTAACTCATCTTTTCCTCAAATATTTGGAGACCCTCCATCCAGAGGAGTTGCTGTTGTGTGATTTTTAACATAGGTCACCATCCTGAAGCACCGGTCACAGAGCTTTTGCCAGGCTTGGACTTTCCAAAAGAAAACGGTGAAACAAATGACAGACGTTCACATGGGAGTAGTGCAAAATCTTTTTTTTTCCTTTTAAACAAAACACAATTTTTTTCTTTCAGAGCTTCTCCCACCCCCAATATAACCAAATCCTGGAAGTTTTCATTGCACCACCTTAACAATTTTATTATTTGGACTAATCAGCCCGGATGGTCGCTGGGCTTTGCGCAGTGGATGGGAGAGAGGCGGACAAGCCTTCTCCGTGGTGGGGTGGCAGGAAGGTGGAGGAGCCGGGAGCTGTGTCCCAGGCGCCATGGGCTGGGGAGGGGGTTTGCCTGGCGACACTGGCCGTGGATGCAGATCTCCTGTACCCATGCATGAGACGGTGCCGGCCTGAAGGGTGACCTGAAGACTCACTTTCCTTTAAAACCATCACTCGATGAATAAAATGGCTTACTTACAATCCCCACACAGATACAGGCACCGTTTAAATATAGCAAGCATTGATGTCTATCTGCAAATTACAAGGAAATGAATAAATCGAGGCGACATAAACCACAAAAAGGAAGTCTGAAATCAGCCCGGAGCTGTGATAGGTCGGCTCCTGCCGAGGGACCCCGCTGAACCTTCACCATCCACTATGGCGGTGACACGGCCGCCGAACCCGACCCGCCCATCCCGGCTCCCCGCCGGCTCCCTGGCACGCATACCCACGTGCCGCTGCTCGCCGGGGGTCTGGCCCACGTCTAGCGGTCTAGACCTGTGCCGTGGGGGCACCTGCGCCCACGCAAAAGCCGAAGGCGCCCCGGGCGCCCGGGATCCCTGCTGCGGGGAGCGGACGGCGCGGCGTTTTCTGGAAACCAATGAGCTCATTTCTGGGAGGCGGTGGTGGGGGTGCTTCATCGTGCGGGGGGTGCGAAGAGGATGAATGCAGGAAGTTGGGGGGAAAGGTTTTCTTTCTTTTTTTCTTTTTTTTAATCTGAAGCACCGTTTCTACGCTGCTTACCATCCCACAGCCTGCTAGGTGCAGATATTTGGCAAGGTTATTTGGCTTGGCTTCATTTATTATTATGAAGGCTGATTATTTTTTTTTCTTTGCCCAGTTTATATTAAAGCCAGAATCATTAAGTAAAACATGAAGGTTTTGCATACAGCATGTCTGCGTGTGTGTACATCTAGCAAGCCACCCTCACCGCTCTAAAATGACGTTTTACGTATTTGGCCAGGTTCCTTCCCACGTGAGTGAGGGAAAGGGTGCTAATGATGCCCTAGAAGTTTTATGAAAACACTGGGCAGAGGAGAGGAGAGAAAGAAAGATCAAGTGAGCACGTGCGAATGGGCGTCCGCATGTATTAGGCACTTAGTTTTTTAGACTCCACCTGTGGAGGAGTGTCCATCGATGCCTTGTGCCTTATTAAGCCCCAGAGACTGCACTGTAGGACATGGGCAGCTAATTGTGCTGCTCCAAAACTCCGTCTTTCCTGCAGGGTCTTATGGAAAACAAACCGCACACTCTAAAGGCCCTGATAAACCCATTTCTCCTCCTTCCACATGCTTGGTGTTCCCAGGACGAAGGCTGTAGCTCTGGTACCAACAACCCTTTTCCCTGGCCACCAACCTGGGGAGGTGGGCTCGACTTCTGGCAGGGGAAGATGAGTGCTGGTGCGCAGCCTCTCCTTCCAGCCTCTCTGGCACACCCCTGCGGATGGGCCAGTACCAAAATTAGTCTGGCAGGATGCATTGCTCTTTACCATACCAGCCAAACTGCGTCTTCCCCAGGAAAAACTCTCCATCTTTGGAAGGATGAGGCAGAGCAGGGTGGCTGCAGGCATGGACCCAGTGGGTGCAAGGAGCAAGCGTGGAGGAGGACAGCTGGTTGAGGACAGTTCAGTTGCCAGGTTTAGCTGGGGATCGTTAGGGCCGTTTAGTACGTGCTGCTAAGGTGAATTATGTTTGCCTTTCACAAGGGAAGGGGCGAGCAGGTCTGGAGTGGAGAAGTGGGTTTTGGCCAGGAGGAGAAGTCAGCTATTTCTCAGAAATAAGGCAACACATGCAGACATAGGGAGCAGGAAAGACATGGAAAAAAAATACAAAAATCAATGCATAGAGACAGCTCTCCCCTCCCACCTTCCCCCCACCAAAAAAAGGAAGAGACAAGATAAAACTGGCTGGAGAAAGAGGATGGCAGGTATGAGCTGCTGCTTGTGGCTGCACAGGGAAAGTCGGTTATGGGGTGGGGGGAATGGGAGCTGCAATGGGGTCAGGAAGAGGTCTGCGAGGGGTGAGGGAGGGACACCATAAGGGAGCGGGCCAGGAGCAAGCCTGGAGACCACCCCAGGGGAGGATGGAGGAGGGGACAGGGAGCGAAAGGACTCCCCAAGGGGCAGCGGTGGCCTTGGCTATGGGGGAAGGCAGCAGTGGGGCTGCTAAGTGGAGGTGTAAGTGGAGGGTGAGGGAGAGTTTGAGCAATATGGTGCAGCAAGTCATGCTTGGAATAGGGGAGGAAACTTGAGGACGAGGTTGGAGAGAGGGAAGGGGCAGAAAAAGGCACATCAAGAGAGATGCTGCAGCCACTGGTGCTCTGGCAAGCAGGAGGGAGGGAGGCCAGGGAAGAGGAAGAGGATGGAGGATGTTGATGGTCAGAAATAAGGAGCTGGTTGTGTTTAGAGGAGTCAGTGCTGTGTAGCTAGATCTAGAGGAGCTGGAGGAGAGGGTTATGGGAGGGCCTTGCCAGGAGGCTTTCAGCCACACTGGGAGAATGGGAAAAAGCAGCTCTTGAACTGGGATAGAGCTAACCAGAATGGAGCCAGTGCTAGAGAGAGACAAAAGCAGGAGACTCCAAGCTGTTGGAGAGGTCCTGAAGGAACTTAGCTGTGCAGAGGGGCAAGGGGAGGCTGAAAACAGCAGCAAAGCCACGGCCAGTGATACAGCCGAGGTCATGGCAAGGCCAGGCAGAGAGACAAGAAGATGATGCTGAGGGAGAGGAGAAGGTGGCCATAGAGAAGGAACTGAGAGCCCAGAGATCAGATAAGGAGCAGTGCGTAGCCTGAAGAACATTTTTAAGATGAGCGAAAGTTAACAAGTGGTCCTGATGTGGTGAAGCCTTAGTGAAAGTAGGATGTTGAATAATTCCTCAGTTCCTCAACAAAGTCAAGCAAAACTTCCTTGGCTTCAGGTAAGCATCTCCCCACAGCCACCCACGTGCTCCTGCTCCTGCCCAGCTCTCTCCAGCCCCATGTTGGGAGGGAGAAGGCAAAGGGTATTACTTTTGGAACAAAGACAGCGATTCCTGCTCAGTCCACCAGGGAATCTCTTCAAGACTGCAAAGAGTTTAATGGGCTAGGAAGGCTGATTTTAAGTAGTGAATAGTTCAACTAATCATTGGTTTTATTGCCAACGACGCAAAGGTGCCAGCTGCCATTGCTAGTCAACACTTCTTCTTTTCTGGGAAGTGCCAGCCCCTTGGACTGGCAATGCCATGACCGTGCAGAAGGCATTGCTGTGAGCTGCAGGGGTGCAAGGAAGCACGTGCGCTCAGCATGCACGGGATTGCTTTTAACCAGCTGGACCAGCAGAGATGGTCTTTTCCTTTCCACAAGCAGGCAGCCAACCCTGTGCACTGTCTCCCTCTCCCCTCGAGCCCCTCGTAGCCACTCTGTGGGCTGGGGGAGCTTGCTGCATGGGCAGAGGGAAGAGGCCAAATGCTAAACGATGCTTGAGAAGGATTCACGCCGACAGTAGTGCCCGTAAAACCTCTCCAACCTCACAGCCCCTCTATTTTGGGTCTTGGGCAAGCATGGGGCAAGGTCCTCTACCTGGCAAGAGGGAAGGTTATCCTGCCCTCAGTGTGTGCGGAGAAACGCTTGTTGAGGTTTGCCAAGGGGCAGATAAAAGTCTATGGTAGGTCCAGAGTAACCCCATGATTAAAGGCTATCCAAAGCCGTCCTTCCATCCCTGAAATATCCTGTGTTTATTTGTGAGAACTTATTTAGATCTGCTTGTAAACATGTTGGAAGCGGGTGAGTTTTAAAATAGCTATACAAAGCAAACGTGCCATGTATCACTTCTTATGCTGATGATTAAAGCAAAGGTTTTCTTTTCTCTCTAAGGATTATTGTGAGCTGTGTTCAATTGTGTTAATGACAGCAGTAACAACAACAGCAGTATTATTTTAGTGGAAACTGAGGTGTTGGTGAAATGCTTATAGTCTGAAAAGCTGGAGTGGGGCAGGACTGTTGGGGGAGGCTCAAAATCCTCGTTCTACTGACTTTGCGGGCTGAGATTTCACCCCAGATAGTAATGTCTGAGTTTTTAAAAACAGAGACAACTTCAGTTATTTGGGAGCAGGTCTGTGATGTTACTTAACTGCTGAGGACATCCCATGAACCTCACAGCCGCCTGTGTTTTGATGGCCAATTTGGAACCAAAAAGTGAGTGATGCGGTGGAAATAATTATCTCACCGTCTGATTTAGTCACTCCGGCAAGGTGTCTGCAGAATGTAGCTGCTTTGTATAGGATAACGAAAAAGCAATGGGCCGGCTAATTCAATTAAAAGCGAGTAGCTACAGTCTAGGCACTGACAGCATGTGGGAGGAAGTGGTGGTGTTTCCACTGTGACTGGCAGTGAGCGACTAGCAAAAACAAGGTGGTTTGAGGAACGCTTGCGTGTTAATGGCATTTCCCTGTTCTGTTTGTCAAGCAAAGGTGGGAATATAGAGTCAGAATTTACTTGAATCGGTTCTTTTACAAGAAAAGACAAGGGGCCTCCATGGGAACGATGCTGAACGGCCGTGGTGTACAGGCAGCGCCCTGAGCTTGCCTGCAAAAGCGTGCCCCGGTGCGGCGGGTGCTCAGACAAAGTCTCTGTGGGTGAAACAGAAAAAAATACATCGCTGTGCACAGGGTATGCTGGAGACGGTAGTTTGTCTGCCGGGAGTGCTGAGTTGCTCTCGCTCTCTTTCTCTGTGCCACAGTAGGGCTCCTACCGCCTGCTGCCAGCTGGTGTCTTGTACCTAGAAAAAGGCTGCCCGTGGCATGGCTGATTCACTTCAGACTTGCGGTAGTTGTAGGCCCACGTTGCAGCCACGGGCTCAGCAGTCTGGCTGCAGCGTCGGACTGGAGTGTTTCCAGAAGGGAATCAGACTCTCTGCCTGATGGCCATATCATATATTACACACCCAACGGGGTGTAATAATAGCATCTTCCTCCATCTCTGCCTGTGTGTGTGTGTTCATCTTTCCCTCGTTATTAAGCTAAAAAGGCCACCTGGAATGGTGTCGGGCGCTCCGCTGGACAGCCTATGGGATGTTAATTCCCTTCTGACCACCTCAGATGACTTGGCATAAGGAGAAAATGTTTCTTTAGCAAAACTCACTTTAAAAGAAAATTGCCCATAAATAATTAATTCCAGCCTTTCTGTGGCTTAACCTTTCCTTCAGCATCTCGAGAGAGAGACAGAACTGAGGTGCAGCCCAGAGGGGGGCAGCTCCCGGGCTCTGCCAGCCGCACGCGGTGCCAGTGAGCACGGTGGCAGTGAGGGCGGCTGGCAGCCCCTGCCCGTCACAGGGGTGTTTTGTGTTCCCGGTGTGTCCCCCTCTTCCTGTGGGGCTGGCTCCCTCCTTCACGAGCCGGGAGGGAGCCTGGCGGGTACCTTCGGTTTGGCAGGAGCACGGTTCGATGATGCGTGGGGTTGCGTGACAGCGTACGGCGACGGAGGTGATGTGCATGGGAGGGAGCAGCAGACAGCGGCCTGAAGACTGAGCCTCCCTCACCGCTTACCTGCGGCAGTGAGGGGGGCTGCACATGGCGGGTAGCAAACCCCCTGCCCCTTGGGCCCCCGTGGAAGCAGCACACAGGGGAGTCGGGGCTGTGGCTGCCTCCCCTATACGGCTGCAGAGAACTGAGTACACGTGTGCAGAGGAGGGGGCAGGAGCTTCTCGGCAGAGAAATTTGGTCTGTATTTGATGAGGCACCAACTGGCAAGTACGTGAGGCCTCTCACACTGGAGCAGGGATTCCTCTGCAGCGCTGCGCTCCTACTTACAGCTCTTACCCTAGTCCGAAAACTACCACCCCAAACTCCTCGCTGTAGGTCAGGCTCAGTCTCCTAATAGGTCTCATTTCTCCTCAAATGCGGAACAGGAAAAATAAAATAAATATGTAGACTCTTCCCCTCCCACCCCAGCTAATTTATTTTGGCAATTTAAACAGAAGGGAGATGCTCCGGACTTACCTCTGTCATTTCAAAGATGAATACAGTGGCGTAAATCTAGAAAAGCTCAGGCTTGAGCTGACATTACCTCTGGCCTCCCCCCTGCCCATCCTGCTCTTCCCATGCTGCTTTTGGGATTTTTTATTTGCGTTTATAGGCTGCAAACTCTTTGGCACAGTGCGTGTGCACTTCTCTATCGCTAAGCACTGTGAAACGACGGGCCCAGCTGGGAGCTATGTATGGTGCCACACTACAAGGACGATCCACGCTAGGAGAAGGCGGCAGGGTATATATAACAAACGCATCAAGAACTAGCATTGCTATAGCATGATCTGCTGGAAATTACCAGTCACACACCTGCTGGCATAACACAGAGCACAGGCTTGCTGGGTGTTTTGGAAGACAGAGCCTGCAAGTGTGTCCTGCAGCGGCCCCTGCCACCAGCAGCCTTGGGACATCCCCAGGAAAACAGGGTGAGAGGAGAAGCAGAGAGTCTCCTGTGCAATCGGAGATGCCCTGAAATGAGTGCCCAGATCCCTTGAGGTGGTTTCATATTAAAAAAATTTCATAACCCAAGGGTATGCCCAAAGCAAGTTAGCAAGAGTATGGCCATGCAATGCACATGGCCGTACTGCACAGCTCCAGCTGCTCCAGGGCTTTTCAGTCCCATGCTCTCAAACCATGTCCGCAGCTGATGGTATCGGACATTTCGGTTGTCTGAAATGGTTTTCATTCCCACCCCTGGGAAGGGCAGCTCCTGCTGCTCAGTATCGGGGCTTGCATGAGCTGGGCACTGCTGGGGAGGGACCAGGATGCTTCACATCCAGGTAAAACCCTTGTAGCTGTTGTGAACCAGCCAAACAGAGACGGCAGCTACTTGACTGCGTTTAATTACGTAAAAAAGCAGTTCCTTTTGTCCTGTAGTTGGCATCAGGAACTTCACATCAGTGATTTTTAAAAAAAAAATTGTTGTTTTCTCTTACCCAGTTTGAATGGGGCTAGCTCCTACCCTCTCCTCCCTCCAACCCCAACTTTTTTTTTTATTCTCACTTACTGCTTCTGTCTTTTTGTAATTCAGCACTACTGACTGAGGAGGGATGGGGGCTTGGGCAGGGAGGCAGGCAAGGCGGCTTGCTGGCATTCATTTCTTTGCAGCAGTTGCATTGTCACTGCCTGTGCTGGTTTGGCTTTGGGTTGCATATCACACAGTAGCGAAAAGAGACTACCGGCTGTTTGCATGGTCCGGTGCCACGTTATACCCCTCTCCAGCCCTGCAGGATGTGGAAAGCCCTCGTCCCAGGTGACAGGAACGTCTGGCAGGGTGGCCCCAGGCTCCCCAGCACCTCTCAGCCCCATAGCCCAAGCCATGCTCGTGGCCGCAGCATCGTTCTTTGGAATTGAGCTGCATCCCGTGTGGGAGGGTGTTTGTGTGTTTTTTCTTTCTTGTTTTTTTTTTTCCACTGCCGTCACAGGTCGGTCTGCTTTGCCTCTGCCTGTCAATAAGTTGGGGCTGCTGGACAATAAGAATTCTGTTTTGCAGAAGCAGCAGTGAGTTTTGTGACATTTGGGGTTTGGGCTTTTGTTTTTGTTTTTGTTTTTGTTTTAATTCAGTGAGGGGTGGGGGGAAGGCAAAATTTCATCAAGATTTTTCCTGGGGAAAAAACCTCCAACAAACAAGGAAAAATAAAATAAGTAAATAAAAAAAAAATCCAAGACTGGCCACTCAAAAGCTTGGCCAATACTCCACACCAGTAGGGAAGCTGGAAATCAGGAGGTGGTTGCTGGCTCAGCCCAGTCTCCCCAGTCACTCGCCTGCTCTGGTGTGGACACCCGCGCTGCGCATCGGTGCAGGTGGCTCAGCAGAGGCATTGGGATGCCCGGACACCTCCGTCCCCGGCTGCCTGCAGCCAAGGCCGAGCCAGGGAGGTTTGAACTCGATGGAGGAGAGGCTCAGTGGCAGGGAAGACACCTCTCCACCCCTGCCAAGAGCAGCGATTTCGAGGCTCAGCCCTGCTGGCGGCATCCCTGCTGCCCGGCTCTCTGGGGCTGTGCCCCGCGGGTGCCGGGAGGGAAGCCCAGCCGGGGGGACGCCTTCCCCGGAGCCGGGGTTGGTCCTGCGTGACTCAGCAGGAGCGTGGTTTCGGGCGGCGAGGCAGGGGCTGCAGAGAAAAGCGTGCTTGCAAGCCGGTGGCTGCTGGCAGCCTTGCAGCAGGCATGCATGGCAGCCTTGCAGCAGGCATGCATGGCAGCGCAGGGGGGCTGAGCCTGCTCAGGGCTTGTCTGCATCACCCAGCTTTTTCTAAAAACAGAAGACTTACTCAGAAGCAGAATCGAGGTGCCACTTGCCTTTACTCCAGCTCTTTTGTATATGGTCCCCATTTCTCCTGATTTTACTTCAGCAGTTACTATATGAATCGCAGCTCAGCAGTGGTGGGGAGGGGGGGAGCGGGGATAACTAGTGCTGCTGGCCAAGCTGGAGCTCGTGGTGGTTTGCTGCTGGGTGGGGGGAGTTCCCTCTGCAGGGGCCGTGTCAGAGAGCTGCCTTCATCCACCAGACGGTTGTTGGTGTATGTGGGGGGGGATGCTAATGTTACCTTAAATGAAATCTCTGTCTCTTCTTTTTCCCCGGGGATAGACCATTAGCATTTTTATTAGTGTTTTCCTTCCTGTTTTTTTGTTGTTTTTCTTGTTTGTTGTTTTTTTTCTTCTTTTTTTAAAAATTCTTTTTAAGCAGCATAGCCAAGCTGCAAAACTAAGAGCTTTTTTTCCCTGCAATGTAGGATGACGCACAGCTTTTGCGATATGCGCTTGGATTAGCCTCCAACTTTTTCAAGGGAGGTGCCTGATGCCACCTCCAAGAACCACGTTAGCTCAAAACCTAGACTCAAAGGGAAGGAAAGAGAGCAATTGTGGTTTGACCTTACCTTCAGGCACCTTGACATCGGAGGTGGCAATAAGCTGCTTTCAGTTTGTCTGCAACTCAGAAGGTCCCCAGACCCATCAACCAAATGTCTCGAGGAACCGCAGCGTTCCTGTTACCCTTTCCCCAGCATGCCTCATGGTGATGTAAGTTGGAGCTGCATTTACTTCATGGATTCCCAAACCGATGAATCAAGGCCTCTACCTATTACAGTAATTAAAAATGCACATAAATAGGAGGCCAGTTTCTTTCTCTCTTGGCATTTTTACAAAGCTATGGCAACATAAACAGAGATTCATAATGGCCAGAAGAGAGATCACTGGAGCAGCCTGAAGGATTTTCCTAGAAAATATTCACATAGGCATGAGTCTTTGGCCCATGTTGTTATAAGCAAAGATAAACAGAAATGGCTCTTTTTAGACACTGAGGCTGCTCTACTCAGTTAGGGAATTTAAAAATGAGGGATGTCTTTCCATAGTGGTCACTTTAAAGAAGCGACCTGATTTTTCTTTTTCCAGCGGTAGAGCGTAACTTCTGAAAAAGCAGCACGCCTCTGTCTGAAGTTTCCTACTTTGATTAATAAAAGCAGTGCACAATCAGCGCACACGCCTATGCAAACACACAAATCAGGTCATCTTCATGTTGGAGTCAAAATCAAAACAGCCCCAAAAAAACCAAAACCAACACAAACCCTCAAAAAACTCAGAGGTTTGACTTCACCTTCAGTGAAGGTGAGCTTGAGACTGTCAAACAAGAACTTTCAGGCATTTGGGTGCTCAGTTTTCATTAATGCTCTCCTCTGCTTTACTGTCTAGACACCAAACCAAAATGAGGTTACCCGGTGCAGTAGCATCTAATAAGGGACATTTCTTGTCCGCAGAATCTTCCTGTCTAAATCAATGGGGCACGTGGCAGGAGAACGGAAGCATTACTAACTCGATCTCTCCTCTACCGCCACCTTTGAAAAAATGATACAAAGAGAGGGTTGATAACAAAAAGATCAAGGTTTTGATAATTAAAAAAAAGAAAAAAGAAAAAAATGACTCAACAGATGGACAGCATTTTTTGAATGGAGTAATTTGCCTAGAAGTGCTGGAAATCGCACCAGGGACCCCTTTGCAGTCTTAGGCATCAGACCTGCACCTTCCCTGGGACCTCAGGGCTGCTGTAACCAGTCCCCCCCCGGTCGCCGGCCCCAGGCAGCCCCAGGGGGAAAGCCCCGTAACTCCCCTCCTGAGCTCACAGCCTCAGACATCGCCCTTGCCCGGGTGGTGCTGTCCTAGTTGGCAGAGAAGGCAGCATTTCCAAGAGCTGTTCCTGCTGCTGCTCCCGGCTTGTCCGTGCTCATGGGCAGCTGAGAAAGGGAGGATCAGGAACACACACGTAGCTGCAGGCAGGGCTGGCGGGATGCTTTTCCAGCCCTGCGTTGGCAGTCGAGCTCTCAACACAGCGTACAGAGATGCAGGGTCGGTGGGGAGCTTGTGGGGCCGTTTTACAACCTGAGTCTTTCACATGGGCTGCGAGGTGCCGGCTGGACCGATGGCGGAGTGGCACCTAGCAGTTGTGCGGTGGCAGTGAGACGTAGGTGTAGGCTCAGGGTTGCCTTAGAAGTTGCTTTTGAATTGACCGAGCAACACAGGTGAAATCCAGCAGCTAAGCTGTGAATTAAAGCAAGCTCCCTTGCATCCTTTCAGCGCCCTAAGAGGAAGGTTTCTCCACCACGCCTTGGAAAGATGGGCCCACAGGGAAGGACAGGATGGCGGTGGTGATGAAAACAGACCTAGCTAAACGAAAAACCAAAGAACCCCAAACCCCAACAACCTGTTTTTATAAGCAATTGCATCCATTATCCTAAATAAGAAGGAAATCCCAGAATTCTGGACAAGGGTTGGGGTTGACTGCAGAAATTACCCACCATCTCCTCCCAGTGGCAGGTCCCTCAATGAGTGCAAAAGGAGGCAAAAAGAGTTGAAGAATGCAACTGCAGCACATGAAACGTCTTTCTGTCAAGCTAGGAAAGAAGAGCAAAGATAAGGGACGGTTTTGGCACAGGTCTCAGAGTATAGAAAGGCCTCATGGCCCGTGATTCAGGGGTGCTGGTCACTGTGGCTCTGTGGCTCTGTCTGAAGTGATGGGTGTTTAGCTTCTCAGAAAGTCAACCTTTTATTTACAAACCCACTCATGATTTACAAGCCCACCTATTTACAAAGCCTGTTGATGAAAGTGCCTCGCCTTGAACTCTCGTAGGAAGTCTCTTTAATCACAAAAGTTTCAGATTGCTTATTTGCTTTGGGTTGTTTTTTCTTTTTTTTTTTATTTTGCACTCCACGTACAATAATATGCAGACAGAGGAGAAAATTATGAAGGCTACATAGGGAAAAGTTAAGAAATATTGGCACTGGACTTGTCTGTGTGGTGTTTGTGTGCCTGGGTATGGGGTTCCCTCAGCTTCAGGAGACAGAATTGGAAGAGAAAACGAAGTCAAGTAACAAGATGTGATTACATTATATTGGACCCTTTGGCTGTAGCCTGCTGCTTCAGCTCGTAGAGGTACTCTAAGTTGCTGTCCTCCTGATTAGTCCTCATCCAGTATGTCCCCTGTATGCTCCAGGCACTTGCTCCTCCACTGCTCTTTGGCTCCTCCTGGACCTCATTCCCCTCCTTTGTCTCCTGCCCTTGTTCCTCTCTGCTGTTGGTCCCAGGCTCCTGCAAGCCCAGTCTCATACTCCCCACCCCCAGTCCCAGCAAGCTGGTGAGGGGATAGGGAGCCATTTCCCTCACCGGTTTCCACTTTTGCTTCCCTGTCCCAATACCACCAGCTCTAAGGCACAATTTCTCCCTCTGTCTTTCATCCCCGCTCCAACCCCAAACCACCTCTGCCCTCCCCTCCACCTCCAGCTCCTTCTGCTGTGCCACAGGCAGTGCTGGGGCTCAGGCTGCTGCTACCCGGCACAGCTGGGGCTGGCGGCGGTGGGAGCCCAACAACCCCCAACCCCGGGGCTGCAACACTAAGTTTCACACAGGGGGGCTCAGGTGCAAACATTGAGGGGCTCACAGGGAGCTGTGAGACTGGAATAAAGCTAGGGAGGATTTTTTTAGCTGTCCAGCTTTAGCGAGTGCTTGTGAGTGAGATGATTTATCTCTTCGGAGGCTTATAACTTGGCAAAATTTGGATGGAGGTTTTTTGCAGGCAAGCGTCACGTTCCTGCCACACAAGCCAAAACCCTGCCACATTTCAAGTCCTTTTTCCAAAGCCTGGGGGCATAAAGAAAAGGTCACCAAATTTCTTGAAGCATGGGGGGGGAAAAAGAGCATATTTTCTTCCAGCTAAATGATCAGCAACCACTTAAAATTTCCAGGCAGAGAAAATATACTGGGGCAGACTCCAACCTGGGATATTTTAGCCCAAACAGCTGTCATTTGACAAAATTACAAGCAACCGTAATTAGGAAGCAACAGGCAACTGCTGGATTTGCTGGTGCCCCATTAAAACATATTTTTACATTTTTCAAAGAATGAAAGCTACTGTGCAGGTGTGTTTGCTATGGTTGGGAAGAAGTAGCACTCTGCTTTTCTTCCCCCACCACCTCCTTTTTTCTGAATGAAAGTGTTTTACAAACGAAAAATGAGGTTTCCTGAAATGAAGGGCTGCCTTTTATACTGAGCTGGCTTCCATGAAATGTATCTGAGAGCCTCTCGTCCTTATCTCTGAACTTGCTGCGGGGTGACAAGCGACGGACCTGTCCGGGTCAGCTTGGCTGAGCGAGCAGCTGGGCTGGGCAAAGTCCCATGGACCTTGCGGGGCATCTGAGGAGGTTCTGGGTAGCCCCAGGAAAAGGCTTGCCACGCTCTTCGTTGCCTGCCCCCACATTCGGAGCCCAACCCCCAGTATCTCTGCTTCTCCTCCTCAGGGCCAGCGGGTGCCTGGGAGGCAGAGGCTGCAGGAGGGCTGCCTCCCTGTCACACCACGGGGCTGCAGTCCCGGCCAGCGCACCCTCCTGCTGACGTCCCGGGGAAAGGCTTGGCTGCCTGGGCAGCTTCACCCACCCCACTTGGGCGCCGAAGGGTTCCGTTTCCCCATGCAGGAGCGGGGAAGGTGTCCCTGGACTGCTCACCAGGCATGGCCTGCACTTGCCCTGGGGGCTGCTGGCTGACTCGCTCTCCCTCATGCTTTCTGACTCCCCTCCATCGCTTTCCTCCGGGTCTTCTCTCTCTCTTTCTCATCAGTAATCTCCCTTTGTGTCCTAGTCCCTCTTTTCCCCTTCATTGCTACTGCCTGGAGC
Organism: Calonectris borealis; assembly: GCF_964195595.1. Taxonomy (NCBI): domain Eukaryota; kingdom Metazoa; phylum Chordata; class Aves; order Procellariiformes; family Procellariidae; genus Calonectris; species Calonectris borealis. Next base: position 94,817,561 of record NC_134313.1, on the reverse strand, counting down.
ACCGCCGGGAAGGGTGGGAAGCAGTAATGATGTGCAGCAAATCCCATCCCAGTGGAATGAGGAAGCACAAGCGCCCACAGGCAAGTTACAGAGAGAGGCAGCATCGGGCACGTGTTGGAGACCGCGGGCCAAGGCCGCTGCGACTTCATCTGGGAAGAGCCGATACACAGGGGGGGAGGCTCCGGCATAGGAATGGGAGCTCCCCAGTACGCTTAGCTGTACTCGGTCATACAGTGAGCACCAAAACTCAGCCCCACAAAGAAAAAGCCATGAGACTGTGTATGATAAACTGTTAGATGCAGTTCTTTGCCTAGGTCAGGATAATAGTCTAAATGGCATGCGAGCATGGGAGGAAAAACTTGCAGCTGTTTACTCTCTAACGTTAACCTGTGGACTCACTGCCACAAAGTATGGCTGAGGCAATAGTTCAGCAGAAAAATTAAAAGCCTGGTAAGTCAACACCTTTCCCCTCGTCCGTAGTGCTGATGGGAAAATCACAGCAGTGCAGCAGAGGCAAAACCATCTTGATGCAATCTTGTGCAGACATTAAGAAAACTGCAGGGATGCTGTATTGAAATCTTCCTCCAGGTAGGCAGGAAGGACAGGCTATGGCCTGTAAAGCTGGAGCACTTATTCCTCCTCACACTCAGGAAGGCATCGTGCTTTTTAGATCAGTCCTGCCCTGAGTTTTCATCCTGTGACATAAACATAAAAGCAGAAGAGTGTGTTTGTGTCTGTGAGCAGGGGTAGATCTACCAGGGGACAGGTCTGAGGAGACTGAGCCTGTGTTCACTCCCAACTATCTCCCGCCAGCGTCGCTACCACTGTACATCTTCTTCTTTCCCAGGGTCAAAACGGCACTATCTCTTATGTCACATAACAGATCTCGTAAAACAGATTCCCTTTTGCCAGAGAGAAAATCTTTGTTATGCTGAAGTTAAGATTGAAATAATATATTGGTGAGAAGGGCAAATTTAAAAAAAAATAAAAGACATTGCCACTGCAAAATCCCCCTCAAGTAACAACCCCCTCCAATAAATCAAATACATAAATAACCCCTTCCCAATAAAAGTCCAAGCAACCAAACCAAACTGAAAACAAAAGAAACACAAAACCCACATGGACCGACCAGCCCCAAAACTCTGACAAAAGGACAGCAACTGGGTTTCAGTGGAACATGGTGAATTGAGTAGATGAAATGCAAATAAAACGCAGATATGGGAAGTGGGAAAAAAACAAAAAAAACCAAGATGAAAACCAGAAGGAAATAAATGCCTGGGGCATCATTCCAAAAAGCCTAACGTTTTGTGGTATGACAAGTCACTTCAGATGATGCTCCACCAGCCCCCTGTGGCTTTCTTCCCCTCCCCACTCTCTGCAGCGTAATAAAAGCACAGGAAGGATGTTCGATGGCAGATTGGCCATCAGCCACTTTCAAAGGGGAGTCATTTAGTGAGATTCACTCATACCTGTATAAGCTGAAACAAAAAAAAATGAACAACATTGGTAAAGCAACCAGACTGATCTTGCAAACACACTTAATCTTGGACCCGGCTGATGGGAAAAACACTCAGTTACAGAGAATTATGAATACTGATAACACCTCTCAGCAAGCCTCAGACACTTCCAGATGAGTGTTTACCACCACATGGTCAGTCAGGGTGGACCGTATTGTGTACAAGTCTGATTATTACAGCCCTAGTGTTGTATTGGTTTTACTTTTCTTTAAATATAGGCATGTATGGGGTGGGGAGGGGGGGGCTTTTGACTCATCTTTCATTTCTGTAGCACACCAGAGCTGTCATGCTTAGACCAAAATCTGTAAGCTGTTCAACCCAAAGTGGTCAACCTGATAAAAAAGGCTCCCCAGAAAGGCTGAACCATTTTTAACAGTGAACGTTTATCACTTACTATCCTCAGTAAAAGCTAGCTAGTCAGACTTAAGGTCATAGAGATAGAGATAATGCACAGTATTTCTTCAGTTATTTGAGTGATACGCTGCTCCCGGAAAAGTTGAGAAAGCTTTTGAAGCCTGGATAATTTTTCATTCATGAGGATTGTTTTTTTGTTGTTGTTGTTTTGTGTTGGGGTTTTTCTTTTTCCGTTCTTTTTTTTCCTTTTAAGCCCGTCCCCCAGATAAAACTTGACACAATTCACCACTGGCAGGAAACCTTGGAGGGTGCGGTCTGCTGGGTAGAGCAGAGGCCCAGGGCTTTGCATATCTCACTTCCATCCCTGCCGCTGGCACTGACTCACTGGCTGGCTGGGGGTGAGTCACCTCCCCGCTCCGTACCCCCTGGGGAGGCCATGGCATACCTGGTGGGACAATTCTGCTATTTAAGTTAGCTAGCGCCAGGCATGTGATTTTGGGACTACCGAAGCCGATGGGTGGTGTCCATTGGCTTTCACAGGTCCTGGTGGTCAACCCTGCAAAACGCATCAGAAGTCAGAGATCAAAGGCCCAGGGTGCTACTAGAAGCTACGCTGGATTTGTAAATTGAGTTTTCAATACGTCCATGGATTGCACATGAGGGTATCAGTTGAATTAGAGCAATGCTGCCTTCACCGAAGCGTCAAAGGCTTGCCATGTGTTAGCCAAGCAGAAGTACTGTGACTTTGCTTGAGAAGGGCTTCCAGGTTCGTGCCTCTGCTCTGGCATCAATGCATGTGATCACAGGGGAGGCACGGAGGTGGATCTCGTGTCAGCACGGGAGCCTTGGGCGCTTTGTCCCACCTCAAGCAAGGCTGCTCTCAGCCCATCCAGCTCTGGACCTGGTCCCTGCCCTCTTCCTTGCGCCAGCCCTTGTGTTTTGGTAACCATCTGCTCAGCAATCATCTGATGCAACTGATTTTGGCAAAGGTGGAGGGCCAGGCCAGGGTGGCGATGCAGCAGTCTCACACTCCTCGGAGCCATGTTGTGTCCGACTTCGCGTTGAAGTGTTGTGTCCAACTTTGCAATGCCTCAGTCCCGCAGCAGAATCCATTCCTAACACCTTAAGGAAAGCACCTTATCAAGGTGTCTCAAGAGCACATAAGCTGCATGAAAAGGCACCTACGTGAGTTGTTAGGAGAAGTCAGAAGTTCATCTTTAAACATTCCTTAGCCACAACACTTCAGCAGTCTTCAAAACTGAAATCTAGGTCTCTCCCTCCTCTTAGTGCTCATTTTAGGCAATCAAACACCACTTTGCTCCTTCTTTCTGACCAAAGACATCTTGAATTCCTTCCTGCATAGCTTAAACTATGGGGATGGGGACTCCCTACCCCAGGACAGCCTACAGCGGAGGAGCTATGACATAGCTGTGAAAGGCAAGGGAGGACACAAAACCAGAGACCCTCTTCCTGGGAGGATACTCTACCCAGGGTCTTGTCTTGAAGACCGAGACTGCGGCATCTATGTGGAGCTCCTAGCCGTAGGAGGGCACAGGAGGAATCAGAGAATCATTAAGGTTGGAAAAGACCTCTAAGATCATCAAGTCCAACCATCAACCCAACACCACCATGCCCACTAAACCATGTCCCTAAGCGCCTCATCTACACATCTTTTAAATACCTCCAGGGATGGTGACTCAACCACTTCCCTGGGCAGCCTGTTCCAAGGCCTGACCACTCTTTCAGTAAAGAAATTTCTCCTAATGTCCAATCTAAACCTCCCTTGGCGCAACTTGAGGCCATTTCCTCTCGTCCTATTGCTTGTTACTTGGCAGAAGAGACCAACACCCACCTCGCTACAACCTCCTTCCAGGTAGTTGTAGAGCGCGATGAGGTCTCCCCTCAGCCTCCTCTTCTCCAGACTAAACAGTCCCAGTTCCCTCAGCCGCTCCTCACAAGACTTGTGCTCCAGGCCCTTCACCAGCTTCGTTGCCCTCCTCTGGACACGCTCCAGCACCTCCATGTCCTTCTTGTAGTGAGGGGCCCAAAACTGAACACAGTATTCGAGGTGCGGCCTCACCAGTGCCGAGTACAGGGGCACGATCACCTCCCTGCTCCTGCTGGCCACACGAGTTCAGCTCTAGGGCTGCAGTTACGTTTCAGGTGTGAGCAGGATGCCTGCAGCTAATCAGCAGCACTCCCCCCCCCCCAAACATGACCTTAGCCAGGCATGTGCCTACCATGTTCAGGAGTTGGAGGCACAGGCAAGGAGATGCAGTTGCACTCCTGCTCTTCAACTGATGGTTTTTGCCTACATCCCATCTTAGGTGCCAAAAACTGCTTGTGAAGCTGGGCATATAAAAGTATGGGATAGATGTTGGAAATGTAAATACACGAGTTCTGGCGTGCTGTGAAAAGGGTCCCCAAGGACATTCAGGAGGCTGGACTGAAGTATGATAGGATTAACGCAGTTCAGATGGGTCTGTGTAGCGAGTGCTCTTAGGAGAAAAATACGTACATACAGAACGTATTGTACTGGCACACAGGGTGCTGAGGGAGCAGAATTTATCAAGGTTCAAAAAGAGATTCAACATTCACATATGTGGGACCCTCAGAAAAATTGTGTATTTTGCTCATGAACTAATCCATGAACCACCTGGGTTTTTAAAGTGGTCACTGATTACATGAGCTAGAAATCAGCTTTCCCCTTTGACACAACACTTAAACAATTGCGCAAAAAGGCAATGCTGCTGCACAAGGGTAAAACATGCCCGCGAGAGACATCTTCCTTAGAGATTATACCAGGATTAGGCCAGTTGTGCTGCTGACTTCGGAAGTTTCAAAACATAGAACAGAATTTATCCTTGCGAGACAGAAAATTTTGCTGGGATTTGTTTTATTCAGTTTTGTAGCATTTTAATTAAACATCTCGCCTTCTGCACTGAGGTGTCACCTTTTCTTTCTCTCCAGCACCAGTGGGCGGAGATGTCTGAAGAGACGGGGATGGAGGTTCCCTTCCCTGCGCAGGCTGTACCAAAGAGGGTTACAACGAGTGTCTACCAACATTTTTTACCCCAATGGTTCAGAGCTCTCTGGTCTCCATTTATGTTCAAATCTCTGTCTGCCCATATTTATGTCAGGTTCTAAAAATAAGTAGCACCGCTAACATTTTGAATTTTAATTATCTACTGAATATCTAAAAAGATAAGCTGGAAGGGGAAGCCCCTCTGTGAGCAGAAGTACAGTCTAGTTAAATGAGCGAAATTTATCAGAAAAAATGAGTAATAAGCAGTGAGGAAGACTGTCTCATTTTGCTAATTTTACTTTATAAATTATCTGATTTGACATTCTGTGCTAAAAATCTGCTTATGAACCAAGAAAAACGAGGGACGTACTCCACTTGGTTGAAGCAGAGTCTGCGGCCACAAAAATTTTGCTGCATTAGTACTGCAGCATGAAACCCCCTGCCACCGAAACAAAGACTCTCGCGGTTGTTTCTAGATCACCGTGTATCTAGAAATAACTAGCTATGCTGGGCTTTGGGTTTGAGTCTATACAGAGCCGCCTGCTTATCTGTAATCACATCACAACTGCATTAATTTCACTGCACAGGTGTCATAAAGCACAGAAGTGCTAAGCAAAGCTGTCCTTCCCCCTACCTGCACCCCTAAGCCCATTTCAGGAATGAAGGAAAAGTAATTCTTAATCCTTAACTTGTATTTAATGCATTTTAAATGAGCTATATTGAGACTATCAGCCCATTTTATTTAGGCGCTTTTGCCTGGGACTGGCAATGAACTTTTAATACTGAAGTTTTTTCAGAAGAAAGAGGCAAAAGGGTGCCAAAATAGGCTATAAAACTAGGCATGTGTTAATAGCATCTGTTACAAATAAGGCTGGATTCCACTTTCCATTGTCTTACTCCTTTTTCCTCAAGTTGTTTAAATTTTCCAATTCAAAAGGAATTTGGCTTCAGATTTCCCTTACTTGGTCTTGACCTCAAGGAGGGCTGCTTGCAGAAAAATTGTACAAAAATCTATTACAAGCCTTTAAGTAGTGAGGGCATGAGAGAAAAGGAACGCAGACGTCTTCTTGGATGTTCAGACTGGAAAAAATTAGGTGCAATAAAGGAGCTCCCCCAGTCCCTCCCGTCTGATCGCAAAAATAAACCATAGGAGATCTGTTAGTGCTGCTACTCCAAAAGCAGCAAGCTTCCCTCGCTGTTCTGTGCGATGATAAATGTCGCAAACTATGTCATTTAAGTTACTCACCAACACACATTATTTTAAAGGATTTCAAGGGTGCATTGAAGCTTGCATTTCTCCCAACGAAAGCCCCCTTAGGCTGTCAAGTAATACTGAAAGTAGTATATAATTTACATGGTAAACACCTTGTTCTGAAAGAAACATACCATTTTGGACACGCTTTCTTAATATCTTCATTAAAGACAAGTTTTTAGAGCTCTGAAGCTCAAGCAGAGAAAGGGAGAAAGGGAAAGAGAAAGGGAGCTGAATCGCACAAATCTCTTTAACCTATGGCAGCACTACATAAAACCCGAACTTAAAAAAGGTGAAGAGAGAAATGGCTATCATGTTCCCTAATGAAACTGTGTTCCCTGTTATTCCCAGTTTTGCCTTTAATTTCATGCCAAAAAACCCCTAGTAGGTACTGCAAAGTCAGAAAACAAGCTGTCAACCACATGAAGCCAAAATACTCTTACATGTTACACAGCTTGTGCAAAATTATTTTTGCCTATAATTAACCATCTAGCATTTTTTTATGGCTTCCTTTAACAACGTTAAAAGAAACGATGTCATGTGTTAACACTGCAGAATCAGTCTGAACTCCACAAACATCCTAATGTGTGCACACTTAATACTAACATCTAACACGGAAGAACAGGAAAACTGCTAATGAGGACACAGCAGGTAAACTGAGCCATCTCCTTACCAGTATATGGACAGGCTGGAATGTAACTAGGGACAAATGTTCGAGCAAGATTTTTTGGTTGGTTGTTCCCCAACTTCCCTTGAATCGTAAACTCTCCAGATTCTCTCCTAAAAATCTTTTAAACAAATTTTTAAGTTACAATGATTTTTTTTTTTTTTTTTGGGTAAGGGTTGTCACCCAGAACTCCTCCAGGTACACGGCTAGGCCAGAAATGCCAAAAGACTGAAGGACCAAAGTCCTATTTGAAGTCTATCATCACGTTTAACAAATCCCCAAATATTTCAACCTACCTGAAAGCCTGAGTAATTCAAAATGTATTTGTGTCTTACTAGTTAAATAAGGCACGTGCTGTTGCCTGTGTTGACAATAGTCACAGCCTATTACTAACTCCTGACTGATGCAAAAATTTCAAATGCCATGCAGGAACTACAATTCCTAACAGTCAGAAACAGATTGCAGATGTTGCTATATACCTCAGGGGTCCCTCTTTCTGGCCCAGGGTAAGATGCACCTGATCAATCAGATCCAGATCTGAATTTTGAATCTCAGGCTTCAGCTGGAACACTGCATTTATTTTTCAGTTTCGATGTATTCTGACAAGGTTAAGGATCTTTTCCTTCTCATTTTTAGAGATGCTCTAGACCGAAAAAAGCAAAATAGCAGTATGTTTACAGTGTGTAAAACATGTAAACCCCCTCATTGCTAGTGAGTCCAGACACCTATTTGTACACAAAGATCAGTATTTGCATCCATTGATACAATCAATATTGTATCAATGCATATTCTCAGGAAAATCACAGTGCTTCAAGAGTGTTTTAGCAGGACAGGTCCAAAGAAGTTGGCTGGAGTTGACTTAAATATGGTCTGGCAGCAGGTTTGGAAGTATAAATCCCCTGTGTAGCACTGCCTCTGACGACTGTGTGTAACCATGGCAAAAGATTCTTGTCTTGATGTTTCCTTCTTCACAAGGCCAAAATTGTATCTAGGAAATTGCAATCTTCTACCTTCTCTTGGGTTAGAAACAGAAAATGCCTATCACTACATTCAAAGTTGAAAAGGAGTTACATTTGTGATATTTTTAACGATAAATTTCCTAGGGCTTTGCCTAGCTAAGTGTTAGACGTTTGGAGGTGAGGGACTTTCTGCACGTCATTTAGTAGGCTCAGCAGTCAAAGAACTCCATGAAATCCTTCTATCATAATAATTTTTTTAAACATTAAATCGCCATTACACCTTCCTTTGTATCAACAATCAAGTCTTATTCTTGTTTTTTCTGAACATACGTAAGAGTATTTTTAGCTAAAGTAGAATCAGAATCAGCAATAACTAAGTTTATCTTTCTTTCAGCTCCATGCTCTATACAGTATTACGCTAGTTTTTACGGTTCTATTCTATCTGCATCTCTCTACTTACCAATACAGCCACAGAAACATGCTATTTCTTCAGAAATGTTTCCTTAGTTCTGGGTGACAAAAGGCTGTCTGGGTAGAAAGCAAAAAAAATCTCACCTTCAACATAAAGTACCCTCTCTTCAGGGAGATGCAATGGCTTTGCCAAAGGTTGGGAGACTGGACCTACTTTTAACAAGCCAAGAGTCACACGTTATCGCTGCAGCCAAAAGTGCCCCTACAAAGCATAACTCTGCAGCGCTCACAGCACGGATTTCTCATTTCCTTCTCTGTTGCCATCCAGTGCAATTAAACTAGTTGGAGTCCTGGGTCTTTTTACGCAACTAGAGAAAGATGCAAGGGGTTTAGCCCATGGAATACAACTTCCCTGACCCTCGACCGACAGACGCGTGTGCGCAACATTTGCAGTAGACCTTCTCAGCAAGTAGTCTCATGTCTATTCATATGCTTGAAATTCAGCACATGCATGACACTTAGCAGGACTACGGTTCTTTTTATATTTTTAAATTCTCCAGGTGGCTTTTTAAAAGTTATAGGAAGGTGTTTAACTTTGACAATGATGCACTATAAGCACACTTCATAAACTATTTTCTAAAGAGTATCAATTTAAAAAGAAAAAACAACATTTTGTGGGTAGAAGGGGCAGGATTTCTTCATTGTTTCATGTACTTATTTGATCTATTTCATTAACACCCAGGCATGTGATAAATTTTTCCCTATTTTTTTTCCCATCATTTTACTGGGGGATTTAAATATTTTTTCTTGTCTCTCTCTCCCATTACATTGATACAGCATTGCTTTTTATTACTTCTTTGCCTACCTCCTGAACTACTTATGACTATTCAAAATAAACGTTCAAAATACAACAACAGGAGAATGCCTCAACATCTCCAGAGGCTGAATATCTCAACACAGCATATTACAGTTGAATTTTCCTGTAAGTCTTTACCTACTTTTAGCAAGATATATTTTATAGCCTTATTACTTCCTAAATTCTTCTCTTAAATGAGAAATAAAGCTCTCCAGGTTTTTATTTCAATTTTTTTTTCCAATCTGTATTGATTTTAGATTTTTCAAGAGGTTCAAAGTTCCTGTAATTATTTACTTTATTTTCCCTTGTACTGTTTTCAGCACTTACCTTTGCTTTAAATGTCAGAGCCTTTCACTTCTGCTACATTGATTTCCTTGCTACCTCTCTTTTCTCTGCAAGCCCTAACTGATTGTGTATTTTAGTGTGGTCTCCCCATCTTTTTCCACTTCCAATAATATTTTTTAAACCTCATTGTATCTTTGAACAGTTTTTTTTTGCAGAAACCACACTGACCACTTCTTGTTTTTTGTAATCTTCTTTTCAGAGGAACTGCAGCCTGCTGTACGTTGGCTATGAAGTCTCGGCAGTCCCAAACCTTCTTCCACGCAAAGGGATTCCAATACATCCTGTTGCGGCATGATGCTCAGTGACTTCCTTAATTCCATCAAGTGGATTTATTGAAATCCAGTGCTCTGACTTGACTGTGAGCATTTATGTCATATCAGGTTGAATTCAAGTAATATTTTGATCCCTTACACATTATGCTCTTTTTTGCTGTCAATGACATGTTCTGAAGTGTTACTTCAGAAAGGCAACTAAACAAACATCTGACTTCAGGTTTTAAAGACAAGCAACAAGTTCTTGGAAAAAAGATGAGTAAGAGAATGGTGTTACAATAAAGAGATGTCTGAATATATATTAATTCAGTACGGATGATAAAATATGTTTTCAATACTTACGAACATGTCTGATACAAATGTAGAAAATGTAGACTGGCAAAATTAATGAAGAAATCACATTTCTTGGAAAGCGAGGAATTCAAGAAGAGCTTATGACCATCTTTCTTAATATTTTATTATTCTGAAGCAAAATCCTTTACAGATTGAGCTAACTGGATGACTATTTCAGTTAATACCAGCAGCTGAGACTATGACCAGCTTAGAATGGACAACATTTAACAAAACAACATTGCTCCAGGTGTTTAACAATTCTCCCTGAAAGCCAATAATGACATATATTTGAAGCTTCAAACTTCCATTCAACATGCTATTACTTCTTACACACAATTTTTTTTATGAGTACATATATGTGCATCAAGCTGTTTCTTCAGTATTTCATATTACAGGAACTGTACGCTGTATTTTTAAAGCACATAACTGAACTGGCAAAAGAAAACAGTTGACATTAAAAAAATTGTTTGAAAACTCAGTGCACTGTTTCTGAAAAGTCCCACTCAAAATGACTGTAGATACAGAAAGAATACATTATTACTGCATGATTTACTTGCAAGTCATGATTTCAGTTATAAAATTAAACCCACTCCTCGCCCCCTAAAACAAGACCACTTTCTATTAGTTGCTCTCTTGTTATAGTGTCCTGCCTCTTATATCAAGTCCCAAAATGAAAGTCAGTGTCAAATCTTCCCTGTTGGGAAGACGGTTCTCGATCTTTGCGTAACTATATCTTAATGGCAGCAAAATTGTTCTTTCCTCCTGAATCCTGATTCCCCTCCACACAAATTCAATAACTGGTGGTGAAAAGAGGACTGACTAACAAGAGGGAAGACAATGGCAGTAAGCCTGTAAGAACAAGAAAAGACAAGAAGAGTAAGAAGGAAGCAGCAAAACCAGTGACATGTTGTGCTCCTCCTTACTTATGACTATGCGAGGCTATTAACTATGCTGCTCCTTAACACCAAAGAGTATTTTACTTGAACATTTTTTAAAAAAACTTCTACTAATCTTACAAACTAGGGGCACTTTTCTGTTAATTGCCAATGAAAGGAGAGCTTATTTCAAATGTGAAGGTTATCATCAATATTCCAATAGAAGGGAGAAACAAAAGAGGCAGGAACATGTTTAATCAAAAAAGAAGCAAGAAAATAAAAGCCTCCCAAGAAATCAAACTTTTGACCACTAAAACTGTAGATGATAACAGAAAAAGAGAGTGATGATTTTTAAATGCAAAAGAAGCAGAGTCCTTCTCCATATTGTATCTGAACACTTATTATTTAAGCTGTATGTAGTAATGTTTATTACATACTTCTCAATAGTTTATAGAAGTTGAGTCTTCCAGTCACGTACATCAGTATCGCTCTACATCTAGAAAGTAACTGATTGATACACTAAACAACGTGAGTAATACTCAAATTTAAGGTGACATTTGCTAAAAACACATTTCAATGTATTTTTAACAAATGAAACTGAGATTGCAGCGCACCAATGAATATTTCTTCATGAACATACAGCCAAGAAGAGTGTATGTAAACAAAATTGGCTTAATCCCCTCCACAGATGAAATACAGTAGACAGAAAGCCATTTTATTAAGGTATTTATGACAAGAAGTCTCACTCAGCAGGATACCCCATACCACTACTCAGAGAGTTGTATCTCAATTTCTTTTTCAGTGAAATTCCTTTTGTTTTCTTCAGAGTCTTCAAAGGAATTGAAGTAGTACAGAAAAAATGGGTGACGTTCGAGCATATTTGTCTTTTGAGTTGCCTGCATTGTGTTGTTTATGTTTTCATCATTGCTGACGAAGATGCTTGAAAACAGGTCAGCTGCAAGTGCATGCTGCTTTTAAATTTGTTTAGTAACTCTTCTAGTAACCTGTAAAAGGAAAATAGTTACAACTTTGGCAGATTCTGAAACGGGAACAATTACCAAAAGTTCTGGCTGTTCCGTCAGCGACTTCAAGTACATTGTCTGCTTAAATAAAGGGCCTGAAATTGGATCTATTCAAATATTTGAATATTATAGATATTCAGAAATATACCAAGTGTGTCAGGATGATCTGTGGCCAGAGGAGGACTTAGCCACAGAGATTTTATCAAGGTGATAAAATAGCCCTTTATATGGCTTTCCTTCCAGATAAAGATCATCTTCTTGAGAGAAACATTTTTGCAAAACACAGTGGCAAAAGGACTGGTAGAAAGGGTCATAAGATAATTCTGTAAGGAAAATCCAGAAACTGCCAGACTATGTACCATAAAACCAGTATCCCTTACCAAGGCTATGGCTTTTTGTGTGTAGCTGAATTGCGAATTTCAGTTCTCAAACTTGTTTTTGGAAGATATTTCGTAGATTTCTCTTAAGTATCATGGCTGAAAGATGGTATGACTGTTCTGGGAGAAACACTAATTCACTGGCAACCATGTGTTTTTGTCCTTTACAGATAACAAACTATGTATGTCATGTATCATTTGTTGATACATGGTTTGTTTACACCCACATAGCTGCCAAGAAAGTACTGGTGCAGTGGATAATATTTATTATAATCCACGAACTACAGGTATAGGACCAAGGTTGTTGATGGCTCTGTTGTAGGTGATATTTACTGTAACAGTGGAGATGCATTATGAAGTTCTACAGTCTTGCCATCGCAAGTGTGTTTTATTTTCCCCATATTCTAGGGAAGAATGTGTTCTCTGAACTTCTTGCTCTATTTCAAAAACAAGCTAGATAGGGCAGACATGTATCACCTCAACCTTTTGGCAAGCTGTGATTATTGAACAGCCAATAACAGAAGAAATTATACTGCATGTTAAAAAAACCCAAACCAATCCAAGAACAACAACTTGAACCACAAAATCAGTATCTGCTTTCTTAGCAGGTCCTCTGGAAGATGACTATGGCCACATTCATCATTTAGTATCTTAGTATTGACTGTGAAAGAACAGAAATGAACAACTCTAAATCAGTGTGTGTGAGCACAAATGTGTGTTATTTTACACAAATACATGTAGATTACAATGAGCTGCCTGGAACGATGACAATTGTGGTGTAACGACCTGGGAAACAGAACAAGTTTTGCACTGTCTAGGGCTCAGAACTCCGAGGCAGATGTAAAAATGATGCAGTTCTTGATTCTCGTCTGTCCCATGAAGCTCAAATGCTTGTGACTAAGTGAAAAAAAAAATTCTACAGGTGTTTCGGAAAGTCTGAGTTGAAAGAACTCTCCTTACTCAAAACTGATTCCTATCTTTAATAAAGCATAAGAGCTAAGTAAGGCAAGGAGGTATCTTGAGACTTGTTGTGGCTAGTGAGGAGTAGGTTTGAATAAATAGACAGACGACATCTGAAGAAGGCACAGTCCGCAGACCACAGGCTGCACAAACAGTCTCTTCATGTGTCTACAAAATATTCTAAATTGTGATTGTTAAGTGCAAACTGATTTGATGCAGTTAAGTTCCTGAAAGTACCATAATACCAATCTCAAGTTCAAAACATCTATACTTATACTAATATACTCATTACAAATCCATCCTGTTTTTACCATACTACTCTTTATTAAGCTATGCTTGTAAAACAGACTACCAAATACTAGGTTGGATGCAGCAAAGCGGCTTGGTTGTCAAAGGTTGCTACGGTGGGGAAGGAGGAACCCAAAACTCCTCCTCCTGATGTTAAGAACAAACCACAGACCCTTCTTATTTGTTTTTAAAAAGAAACAGGCCAGTTTTGAGAGTTCCCCATATACCAGCTGGCAAAAGCTTGGACTTTGTTCTTTGGCCATTTTTTTAATTGCTGCTAAATTCAGTAAGACAAGACAATGGACCTCACAGAAATGTTAAGATTAACAAGGAAGTCTAAAATAGACTGAAATTACAAAATAAATACAAAGGTACATTGAACTGATAAGACTAGGATGGGCAAGAGGGACATGCCACAAAGCCATCGGCTCTTCTGTGTAATTTAATAGGCCATGATGAACAAATACTTAGCTCATTCTTAACTCTGTCCAAAGAGGCTTCTGTTCTGTAATTCAGAAGGGTCAAATACAGTGAACGTTAACTTCCTTATAACCAAGTTCTGATACAAGAGTAAAAAGCAATGGCTCCAGAGACCAGAAAGGAGACGAGAAGGTGCATTATACTCACTTTTTGTCAGTTCCACTTGAAAGCTGAGGCAAGGCTTCCAAAGCTTGCTTAAAGCTCGAGCTGCAAGGAAAACAAAAATACTCATAATTCCACTGGTACAAGTCTCAGCATTCAGAGTTCCTCTCTACAAACTCCACGGAGGTAGCTATATTTTACCCATTCTTATTTCAGTAAATTAATAAAATATTAACTTGAGACCTGACATTCATGTGCAAATTGAATGTAAAGTGGTCCTGGGTTCAAGCAGGTCTCTTGACGCTCCTAATGTGATGTGTTCCATAATCAACAGGAAATGTTAAATCAGCAGCTGATTTAAGACTGTGCTTGACATCTTGCACTCTTCCAGAATTACAGATAGTTGCCAGCCTGCTTTCTGCCTCAAACTAAGTGACCATCAGAGTATGAAGCACATTGGTTTTGGCTTTCTGTGCTCAGTAGACAGGTCACTGCATTCTCCCCTACAGAAGGGGGCCTACAGAGAGAATTACAGCAGGTTTGCATTGAGGTAACGTAGATTCATCGAGTAATTTAGGTTGGAAGGGACCTCTGGAGGTCTTTGGGTCCAACCCCCCTCTCAAAGTAGGGCCAACTTTGAGGTTAGAGGAGGTTTCTCGGGGCATTATCCAGTCAAGTTTTGAGTAACTCCAAAGATGGGTTTCCACCCCTTTCTGGGCAACAGATGTGGAACAGAAGTGCAGGGAACGATGCAGGACCTGCACAGATGGTACAATCTAGTCCGCAAAAGATTAATATGGTGACTTGTGGCAGCTACTGCTAGTGACAAGTCCAGGAATAAGGAGGCATCTATGAAGGTCCAGCTTCCAGGGTTCACTGTGCTTTGCCCCTGTGCTGACCAGAGACAACAGCACTTCCATTTTATCCAATTTGAGTCAGTACCAAATAGTTTTCATTTAGAGATCTTCATCATTATCAGATGCTCAGAACAGGGAAGCAAGTCTTATGAAATGGAATGCAGTGACACCATAGCAGACTACCTGTGACACTATGAAGACACATTAGGCCCTCAGGCCCTGCAATGTCTCCTACAAAATGTTGATTATGTAAGATGACCAAACTGCGACCTGTGGGAACATGTAACGCCAATCCTAACAGAAGTGTAGGTAATTAAAATGATGAATGAACCTGCCCATATCCAACACAACCCCCTAGAAATTTCAATCAATCAACTTCACTCAAAACTGCTGACAGCTATCATAGTCTGTTTTTACATGCCTTGGCTGCATCAAACACTGATGCTGCTAATGCTTTTCTTTCTCCCTTTATATTAATGTGCGACTGTGTCCCACAGTATTTATCTTTGGTCTTGCACCTCACTGAGAAATGATGAATTGCTGAAAGCCTTTTGAACGCTTTCGTTCTAAGAGACAGCGTGAAGCCGAATTCACTTTCCCTGATTAGGTGTGTGGAGAAGGAGCAGGGTATTGTACAAGCTTGTGGAGAGCCCTAATTCTCCATATCACTATACGGGGATCCTGCCCGTGTCCGGTCCTGTAGTCTCTCTGATGTGTCTGGCAGGTTCTTTGCTGTGTGCTTTATGAGATTGCTGTGAAAAACTGGATAAAACTCAATGACATCTGCTTTTGTCTTGTTTTAGCATCATTTTCCTCAGCAGCTGTACTGCTGTTAAGAAGTTTTACCTTTTTTTTTCCCAGTGGCAAATACTGGTTTGTGTCTAAAAATTCACGTAAAAACCAATTATTTTCTTTCAACTGATAAAACCTTGCTAGTAATCTGTTTTTCCTATATTTACCTAGTATATCACAGATTTTATTTGAAGCAAAATTTCTTAATCCTTAATTTATGTTATGTGCTTTTGCATGTTTACCAAGGATTCCATCACATTGAAAAAACAGACATTACAGCACATCTTACTTGCTTTCAGGTGTTAGGTATATGGCCACGGTATCTCTCAACGCACAGATTTCAAGTCTTGCCTAAAGACAGAAATACAAATAGTGAAACAATAACACATTGTACTTTGATCAAGTGAATACCAGTATCCCAAAGCTTCATCTTTTTTAAAGGCAAATATTATTGCATGCTGCAGTTGTAAGCGGCCTTGGCTTTTAACAGTTTGTTTCCTGTATTTTTGGTTGCCATGCTGCTATGTCAGGAGACTGCTAAAAGGAACACTTTCATACTTTTGATTCAAGTCAAACTGTTTGTACGGTCACTATGTAGCAGACTAAAAACATTGGTTTGTCTCTCAGTAACAGTAATAAATCTTCAATTCTATTCCATCTCTTCTGTACTGTGATAGAAAGATAGGAGGACACTACCTTAATTCGTCTGCCTGTTTGTTCTTTTTTTTTTTTTTAAATTAAATACAGTGAGCTTAACTTCTCACAGCATGGCTTGGCCAGAGAGGAAGGAAACAAATGAGTACAAAAATCTGTCAATACACATTTTATTCTTGGTTTTCCTGTTGTATTTATTTTTTTCCATCAGATGAGGAAGTAGAATGGTTGTGCTCTGCTTCTTGTCTGTCACCTGGTGGGCACACAAGCTTGGGGATTTTACTCCTGCACTGTACTGTGTGTCTAGGTGTTGACTTTCACCTAGGCAAACTATGGTGGAGAATGAACTCAAAGACTAAACAAATTTCATAGATCGTCCTTTAGTGTTTAAAAAGCAATCATTATCATCACAGGGTTTATATGAAATAGAAATATTCTGCATGTGATCAATACTTTAAGTCATTTAATTTAAAAATATAAAGTAAACTTCATCGAAATTCATATTCCATCCGTGTTCATCATAAACATAAAATTTAATCCAGTTAGTCGTTACAGAAACTGATCTACATTTAGACCCAACTAATATGACATTAATCTTCCAAAACAGAACTTTTTATAATGCAACACAGACATCTAATTCCAGTTCTAATGAAAGGCTTTGGCTTTTAGGTCTTCCCCTCATCTCTCCCCTAGGTAGGATGCCAGCTGAGATTTATGCTTCTTCTTTAGTGCCAGAATTTTCTGGCAAAATACGATATAGCCACCCACCAATTTTATACTCATAAGAAATGCTTTTCTCACCACAGAATGTTTCACCTCGTTTTGTATGATGCTCCAAGCTGAACAGCCTTGGACTTTTTGAAGTCCTACACATAAGATTCTAGAGTCCTTCCTACATTTTAGGAGGTTGCAGTACCATGGGGAAGTGTCACATTCTCAAGTACCACAGCCTAAATAAACATGCTGGAAGAGCAAACCCTGCACAACTGTGGGTCGTGGGATGCGGCAATACAGATTCAGGCTTCTCTTCGAGAATGGGTATTTTTTGATCAGTCTGACCAGGCTCAGGTCACTCTCACACTGCTGCTGTCTGCCAGACAGGATTTTCTATGTTCAGAGGAACAGAAAATGACCACGAGTGACAAATTTACAGAAGGGAGAGAAAATCCTTTCAATTATGGGTTTAGGCAGCAAGTTCATATGGTGGGTTATCTAGTCAAACAAAAATGATATACAGGTAGCTTTGTTGTTATTCATTGATTTGGTTTTAAATAGGCAGTCAATCTTATTTGGCTGCCATCTTCCTACATTAATTCTCTGTCCAATGCAATTACTACCAGCAACTGGGAAATAAGGCTTGCAATTGGATAATTATTTTCCCATCATAATGCAAGAATGCTGCCATGTACCGTGAAAATTGGGAGTTTGCTCTTCTTGCCTGTTACAGCCATAGCAATCATTGACTCAAAGGGATTTTTTTTTGAAAAAGATTTTTTCTTAGAGTCCTTTAAAACTTATTCAATGGTAACTACAACTACCAATCCAGCCGTAAATGAAGAAGGCAGTCTAAAAGTATCTGTTCTACCATGCTGCAGCAAAGTGCTAATACAGAAATAGTATAACAGACAAGTTTTGCAAAGACTTGCAAGATCCTACTGCATCATATTTTCAAGATTTTTAAATCTCAAAATATCAAAAAATTGGTTTTTCTTTTAAAATAATTTTTTGATGACAGGCCAAAGACAGTATTTAACGACATTTCAAACAGATACCATTACAATGCTTTTTATCTCATAGGATATAGGTAACCTTTTATGCACTCAGATATGAAGACAACACTAAAATATAATCAAACCCAAGAAGCAGTATCCCAAAGGGTATTCGTCCATAAATCTGAAATAAGTTCTATACTAATCCTTTTTATCTCCTTGCATTCACTGCTACAATAAATCCAACAAGTACACAGATTATACCTCTCTCTTATTCTCAGTTTTCTAGATTCAGATGTTTGACAGTACAAAGTATTCAGGTACCTGTAAAGCTCCATTTTTGCTGAAGGATGAAACACATTGCATCAGTCGACTCAGTTCTTCAGAGACTGCTTCTACAACCCTTGACATTACCCGAGGAACTAAATCTTTGGAAATGGTAAACACCTGATTTTTATGAAAGAATAATCATGAGCACAATACCTATATTAACAGAAATATTTTCTACAGTAACATTTCAGTAAAAAGCATTATACACTTTGATTGAAAGGACCACTTCATTTTTATCAATGGACAAAAAAATTTCAAAGTGACTGGAATGTGAAGGATTTATTTTGATGCTTGCCCTGCGCTTTGACAGATCACCTCTGTTAATAGCAATGTTAGCTATATGACATGTGATAATGACCACTTTCTTGCAATGCCTAAAAGCAGCTAGACTTCAAAATATGTGCTCTCGGCTGACGGATGCAGATAGTCAGGTGGTTGTACACAGACTGCCGTTTTGTAGATAGCACCTTTAATTCAAGGTTGTGTGACTGACTGACCCAATTACACATTCAGCCACTTTTTACCCACATACTTTGCTGTTTCTTCTAGAATCCTTTATATTTGACCACTGTCAAATGGCTTGTGTCTTTACGCTCTGTGTCAGAGATAAGCCTTTGAAAGGGTTTGAAAGTACGGCGGTGTAATGGATTTTCATTTAGATTCTTCCACTGCTGCCATTTATTAGTTCCCTGGCAAAAACATTACACCTTACTGTTTTTTCCATGCATCAAGACCAGCTTTTTAACTGCTTATTTGCACAACTTTAAAAAGTGGTACGTGGATCCTCCATTTGAGGTTCAGAATAGCAAGTGCAACACAAAATTAAACATTAGATCTATGCCTGAAGGAAAGCATGAAGAAACCAATCTTCCTTAAAGAGAGCTTTAAGGAAGCGAGAAATCGTTGGTAAATTAAAAATAAAAAAAAGTACATTTTTTCTACACAGAATTGGGGAAAATGCAGGCCAAGAGGTTGGAATATAGAAGGAAGTGAGATTATAGGTTAGACAGACCAAATTTGTGTCAAGACTTAAAGGTGATAATAAAGCTGCACTAAAACTGCACAGGGTTGGGGAAGAAGATGACACAAGGAACTGAAGATGATGTGAATGGAGTGGTGCAAGGAGGAAAATGAACTGCATAGAGTCTTTAAACACACCCCCCCCCCCAATTTCTGCTTTAAAATGATCTAAAAAATTAAGTAGTAGAATGATTTTTTGCTAGAATACCTTTGCTTTATGTGAAGTTTAGGTCTCAGGTCTGACAAAGAAATGTAGTAATTGACAGAAGATATTTATACCCGTGTGTAAAAGTAAATTAAGGGGGGGGGGGGGAAAAGAATGCAAGATTCCTACACAGTTTTCAGTGATTTAAGTAATGAATTATGTATCAGGGATCCCATAAAGCTCATCATTCCAAAAGGCAGGTCTGCACCATAGGCTAAATACACTGACAACATATATGTCAGCTATCAGCTCTTACCATTGCTAATTGAAACACACAGCCTGTTTTAACTGTTTTGACCCACAAAAGCTAAGTGACACACTTAGCTGTACAGTAAGAAAAAAAAACAACCAGTAACAATTTGGGAAGGGGTCATCTTACTCAGCAGCAAATATTGCTGAGCAATTCAACACAAACATACCAGGAACACCCCCAAAAATCTTCTACTGCGAAGAGAATATTTGTGCCCATAACGAGCACTCTTGAAGTTACTACACAGGATCCAGGAAAAAAAAAATTCTCAGCAATGGTGAATCATCACAAATAAGCAGCCCTTATTTTGATTTCAGTTAAATTTGAATTCAAAGGTAGAGAAACAATTTTCTTTCCACTTCAGGCCACGCTCAGTGTTCAGCTGATGGTTAATTTTTGCTGTTTCAAACTACAGAAACTTGCAGCCTTGCTAACTAAACTTAAATCTGACCCAGCTTACAGAATTTCACTAGAAAACAGTGGAAATGGGAGTTTCATCTTGACACACGTTTTCATATTTCTGTAAGATTTCACATCTATAAAATTTATGAGGCAACACTATTTAGCCAAAATCAGTATCGGTCTCAATGAAGTCAGCAAGGCAGTGCACCTTTCTGCTGCAGCATTTTAACAAGTATGCATGTTTACAGGACTAGCTCAGTAAGTCACAAATGCCTTTGAATTTTTTAAAGCAAAACTTCTCATTTTCATTTTTATTAATTTCCACTACACTGGAAAACAACATTAAAAATGAATGTCATGTTGGTATATATTTTTGGTGTTGCTTATTCCCTCATTTGGAAGCATTTGGTAAAATCAGCAATGCTTCTGTGAAAAGTGCTGTAAGTAAATACTGAAGTTGAATCAAAAATATTGCAAGTCATACTTAAAGTTTCTGAAAATATTTTAATTTATATGAATCCTTGTAATTTAAGGAGGAATAAAATAAACAAACACCTTAAGTGAATCTCACCAGTTTTTAATTAGATGAAAAAGGCAGAGCGGCTATACTTGTGGTATTTTGAAAGGTAAGAGTGATATTACTCCAACGCTTATACCAGGAGCAACAGTAATCTGGTAGCACTCTTGATGATTAGAAGGAAGGAGTATGTAGAACAGAGACTGTAATTTAAAGGACTATAGAAAATTCCAGCATATTATCACAAAAGGCCAAATAAAATAATATGCTTGCAGAGCTGCAGTTAATAATAATATTTTAATATGCACCTCCTATCATAAGCCATTACCTACCTAAGTATTTCAAACACAATTTGTGCTGTATAGAGACTATAAAACTTTCTGGTTTTAGGTTTCCACTTTTTATCCTATGTACAAGAATGACATATATTGCCTTTTCACTCCGAGTGGCGTATGTTGAACATTTCTTCCAAAGTGAAGTGCAAGCTCATTTTCATATGTTGTGGAAAACAAAAGTTAATCAGAGAAAGTAAGCATCATATCTCTCTCTCTCTCTCTAATCTGCATGAAAAGGGAAGAATTGAGCTTTAGACTTTGGCTTTCCTCTTCATCAGATAGTGGAAACAAAAAGGTGTAATAGAGTGTTACTGAGGATAAACAGGAACTGTTCAACTCCTTCTGCCCTTAAAAAAAGTTAGCAGTTGCATACTTGGTTGGCTAAACCTAACCCAAAGCACTTACATCTATAACGAAGACACTTCATCAGAGCTACAGTTTTCAGGGGTGATGAAAGACAGTATTTACCATGCAAAGTACACTGAAATTATTCATGTAAGCATGAAACAATCTGAAGTTTTTCTCACCTCAGCATGCACAGCAATGATATTCACTAATGCTTCTTTCAAATAGTTTCTGACACCTGAAACAGAACAAACAAGATAATTAATTACTTTCATTCTGTTGTCTCAACAAAGCCATAATATTATACTGTTCAATATTGTACTTTTTCTTTTCATTCTTTTACTAGCACTTTTGCAATCAGAGGCAGAAAGAGAAAGTTCCATAGCCACACCACCACTCTATTTCCTTTTTCAAATCAAATGGAGAAAGGCACGTTTCCTTACAGCAAAAGGTTAAAAAAGCCAGCAGGTTCCTGTTTCAGTATTCTTCTTCTCTGGCAACCCAATTCACCAACTTTGCAATTTAATAAAAACCTAGCATTATTAAAAAATAAATTCTGGATGCACTACAGCTCAATAAGTTCTAAAGAAACAGAGGAGACAAGGGGTTTTGTTTGCACAACAGTCTTCAAGAAGATCTTACTACTTTATCAGCTTCTCTGACTGTAAATTATGATTATAGATAGAAATAGCAAGGACTCTTGTTTCTCTGAAAGCGGTTCAGAAGATATTACTCATGGCAGTTTATAGGAGTTGTCATGCCTTAGTAGGAATTTCCTCTTGGGGAGGGTGGAGAAGTCAAACAAGCATTTTATTTACCAAGCATATGAAATGCTTGTCAATTTATACGAAAGAGGAAATTCTAAACAGAAGGACATCCAGCAGGGTATGCTTTAGTTAGGACAGGCTCTTAGTCCCCTACGGTGCTGTAATTCTGGAGTAATTTCCCAGACCCGGACTCCAGTTGTGTAACATCTAAAATAGGCAAAAATCTAAAATCGCCCCATTTGCTTTTCTGGGCACTTCACTTTGGAGGCAAAGGCAAATTAGAAAGCATTTAACTCACTGAAGTATGCATAAATGTTGGAAGTGCAACACAAAGTAATAAGAAAGGGTTACCGATCCACACGACCTCAACTTCTGATTTCAATCATTCCAGCATGAATCAAAGAAAGTGCAATCATCCCATCACTCCCTTCGGTGTATTCAATCAACAGTAAAAGACCAGAATCATGGACAAAGACTGGTGAGACCACACAGCTCAGAGATCACAAGGTGATTAAAGGCTGCTGTTATAAAAATTACAAAGTGAACCTTTAATCAGTTCATCTTACTTGCTCCACCTTTCCTCAGATAACACCGATGCAGCAACTTAATCCTGCTATGAAAAATAGCTTTAAAAGGAGTTACCCAAGATCAACAAAATGAGTTATTCTATGGGAGAATACAGTCATGTCTCACAACTGCCATCGCAGTTGTGCTCATTTTTTTAACCACTGGTCCCACAACTCGCCTCAAGACCTAAAAAGGAGACACTTGTTCTTTCTTACTTCGACAATCATGGAAAAACATTTTATAAAAAGTAGGACAAAAGGATGACAGGACACCCCTTGCACGAGCTACGGACACTTTCATCGCCTGCGTCTATGCTGTGCAATGTGATGCTGCCTGGAGTTTAGATTGGAAGGTGCTTCCTGGAGGGCATCATGGGTCTCCTGCTGGAAGCGAGGGTGCTTGGGAGAAAGCAGAGGGAGAGATGTTGAACAGTGACTGTTGTTCCAACGTGCAATCAGGATGTAGCTGAGCTCTGCACCCAGGCCCGTGTATCAAGACAGTTTGTGTTTCAAAAGTTCATAGCAAAGAGGCAAGCGTCAAAGATTTTACCGCTCTCACTAAAAACAGTTTGGTTTCCAAACATACAAAAGAATCAAGACCTCTTTAGAAGGAATGTTCTATTTTCACTCTGGAAGAGATGCAAATAACTGAAAAAGGTAAAGAAAAATACAAGCCTTTCCCCACACATTCCAAAACACCTCTAATGCCTTTTCTTGCTACCTTTATTCTTTTCCTTGAAAAATCTCAGTCACTCTTTCCATTTAAACTAAACCAACAACAAGTCAAACAGCATTGTATACTAGATTGCAAGCTTATAATTTCTTGTTATCTTAGTGATTTTTTGCAACAAGGAAGGAAGGGAGGGAGGAATAGAGCAATACCAGAAGTTTTATGAAACTGACTTTTTTTCTCATCCCCTGTAACCTGCAAAACAAAGTAAGAATGCTACACACCACTACTTGAACCACACCAAAAGATCACAGGTATATGTGGAAATGCAACACCCCCTTCCTTTTTCCTCTTCTACTGTTTTCCTCCTTCTACTTCTCTCTGCCCCAGTTTAAATCCTCTGCAGGCTTCGTATCACAGAGCATAAAATTTGTATTGTGTCCCACAAGCAAATACAACTTGACCAGGCACCGAATGGTGGTATGCAAATCACATCAAGAGGTACAGGGCGAATTTGGAAGCTGGTTTGCAGTTAACCTCAGGGTGCAAAGTGTTGATTTTGGTCTGCAAACCCATGCGGTATTCAGCTTTTGGCTGCCTACCGGCCTCATCTTGTGACAGTAGGATCTTTCATGTGGAAACTGTGTGTTTTTACTTTTGCACAAATGCTGCGCAAGATTAAGACTTTGACAGTCTCCCTTCTCCATGGATACCCGAGCACTGCCAGAGCATGTTCATTAGTCAATCAAAATTTCACTTGTGAACTAAGCAGCATTTCTTTGCCCCAACTGATTGTTCTCTAATGAAGCATCTCACTCAAACCCTGGTGCAGCTGGGGAGCCATAATGAAAGTACAGAGAGGAGCTGCTTGGTCAAGCAGCAAGGGCGGGTGTGGGCCCTGCAGAGAGGAGGCCAGCCGGCTGAGCTGGGAAGAAGTGTTATCAAGGAGGCAAGCGAAAAGCTGAAATGTACAGAGACTGAAGCAGGTGGGTTGTGTAAGAGGGTGATGTGGTTCCAAGGAAGAATCTTGTTTCCCACCCATCCCACCTAAGCTCCTGAGGTAGCATGCCTCTTCTCATGCATTCATGCAACTTAGCTCAGCATAGGAGCTGCTACTGCTGTCTGCTGCTGCTGAGAGCACCCAAATTAAACAACTTTTGACTATGCTAGTAAAAGTTGCCTATCAACTATGTCTGTGGAAACCTTCCATAACATATTTCTTAAAGAGTCGGTCACTGAGTTACTGTAACCAGGTACCGTTAATTTCTACAAGCATGAAATCCTAATGTCAGCAACATTAGCACCAGGTGTTAAATACCATTGGTGGTGCACAGCTAAGATATAAAATGGTCATTTATGTCTTCTAGCTGAAAAATTTGGAATTAAGATGGTAAAAATGAAGTGACAGTAGCTTAGTATTGCATATTGCTAGCCCATCCAGCTGTATGATAAAATTGTTAACTTAAACTTTAGTGAAAAAGCATAAGCTGACATATTTTATCTTGCATCCTTGTACCACATACAAGGACAAATGCGTGAACTGAGACCTTAAAGGAGATTATTTCTTGCAATCCCAGTAGTGCTAATTAGGTGTTCCTGACCATTCATAGCAGGTCCAGTCCTGCTATGACTGCAGGTTCAGGGGGCTCAGCACAAGCTCAACTATTTCTTCAGTTTCTTACACAGGTTTTGCAATTTAAGAGCAGATAATTCAGCACAAACCATGCAAAGCTATGCAGTCTAGAGACACTCCATGTATATGAAACTGTAGTTGCTTTAATTGCAGCATCTAATAATCAAAAAGACCTTGTCTTGGTAAGCTAAACAAACCAAAGATGGAAAGAAAATGCAACTGCACTCCAAAAACGCCAGTAAGTGGAACCAGACAGGGAGAGAAGAGAGAACTAGTTAAGCTGAAGAACAATACTGGCACAAGAAAGGAAGGTATAAATGAATTAACCAACAGTAAACTTAGGCTAGAATTTAAAGGTAACTATGTAACAGGTTTGCTCTGACTATACTATTAAATATGTGGTGTTGTGACAACCATTGCTGTCGGGGAGTCAGTTTCCTATCATGAATAGAGCATAAGTAAAAAGGTATTTCCCCCCAGCCCTTCTTTTTTTCGTATTTGTGAAGGACTTTCATTTTTGCATGTGGAGACACAGCCAAACATATCTGAATGTCAGGACCTGCAGGCATAGTTAGTAACTGTACTATATTTTGAAAAATCACAATTAAAAAATATCCAATTTCTGATTTATATCACTGCACTGTTTGTGGCAGGCTTTGTTGAAGCAAAGTATTACTTTTCTGGAGTATGATTCACTGGTAATACAAGCAGTGGCATCCAACTGCGAATTTGTTGTGAAATTCATTTCAAAATGAAAAAATTCTGTCTAGAATAGAATTTTTGTGCAGCTTTCTCTACGAGCGTTCAGCAGCCCACGCAATTACAGTTTTTGGGACACCATGGTGCCAGTCCTATTATACAGCACTGAAAGCTAATGCACCATATAACTGTAGGTTGCAACTATTAGGCTAATCAAGTGAAACATAACATTTCTTAGAGTCTAAAATACTTCTTATTTAGCATATTGAAGCACAAATACAATGCCTTTCCATAGCTTCTGACAGAAATGTGTTAAAGAAAGTCTCAACAAACCCTTGCAATTTCTCTCAGGAAAATTTTATTATTCTGTTACAGCACAAATGCGTTCCACTCCCACTCTATTCTTAACACTGAAGACTCTGACTTGCTGGAATTCTAGCTGCCACTAACAAAGCCCCAGTACTGCTCTAAGGAAAAACGGATGCGAAGACTTAAGACATAAAAATGAACGACAGTTTCAGCCATCAACTATCACAATGTGTCACAGAAACTTTAAAATAGCACCTTCCAATTTCAAGCCCTCCACTGTACTTCTTACTGGTGAAACACCTAGTAAGATTATCCATTAAATTTAATCTCCAATTTACATCACCTATTAATTTTTTTTTAAATTTTTTTTTAACAAATTAAATCTGTCAGAAAGTCTACATTTATACGCAATTTTAACAATACCGTAAAGCTGTAGCAAGGATGACTGTGTGAACTAGGGGAAAAGCAGAAGGGAAAAAGACTTGTGGTTCTGAGGAGCAACAGAAACTAAACTTCTAGCTTGCCAATGGAGGAGTCATTCAGGAGATCTTCAGATGGCGTAGTGTTACCAGTTGTCCCACATGTAGTTCTCAGAGCTATGTTTCCCCCAAGTACTTAGATGACAGCATTCTACTACGAAACCTCCAAAGTGACTGAATAAGCATGCAAAAGCTGGAACTGCAATACCATATGTGTAATTCTAAGACACAAAGAGGCTACAAAAACTTGCATGCACAAATAGAGCAAAAGTTGCACACACAGTAAAACTGAACTCATCAGGATGCTTTTTCTGTGCCAGAAGCCAACACAGGTTTTCAAATATTCCCAGCCCTTCTAGAGTAACTTGATAGAGAAAGGATATGATCGTCAAATATTTTTACGTCTTCCGCAGACTCAAGAGTTCAAAGAATGAACTGAAGTTCAGCTAGGACAACTGAAACACACAGGAAATTTTAACCCAGGCAGCTTGGGTTCGACATACTTTAGCTCTTGTGAGGATTGGAACCTCATTTGAGATGGACAACTGGGAAGCTAACCTTGCCGCTGCGTCTCGCTGAACAAGCCTTTCAGCTTGCCTGCTGTGCAAAAAGGAGGGGGGAGGATAAAAGCACATAACTGTTTGGAAAAAGTAGGTGGTGTCAGCAGGCACCTCTGCTTATCGGCACTAAACCTCACCAGACGTGAGGATGACAGGCTATGAAGGGTCAAAAGAAAAACAGTTCTGAGGCAAATTCATAGTCAAATAAAAATCAGACAGGAATATTAAAAGCTGCTGCTCTTCTGTGGAGAATTAGAAAAGCCATCCACAGGAAGTTCTACAGTTTGACAGCTGTCACTCAATTCTGGCTTTTTTTTTTTTTTTTTTTGAAAAGCAAAGAAAGAGAAGGATCCACCAAAGAGGAATGAATGGTTCTTTGTACGTTGACCAAGCTACCAGTCTTCTTTCAACACTGAGTTGACTGGCTTATTAGAAACCTAAGCTCTGAGGGACTGAAATAGAAATGATTCTTGGGTAGGCACAGAGCCACCAATTTAGGAAACAACAGAGAACATTCTGGCCTCTGTAGGAGGCCAGTACTTGCATGGGCAAGCAACTGCTGCTGGTGGTAGCAATGTTTCTTAGCGCCTCTGTAAAGAGAGCACTAAATTTGTTGGCCTTGAGGCTTAAATGTGACTTGGTAGAGCTAGGAAAATTGATGCCTGGGAGTCTGAAATTTCAAATTTTAAAGCCATCCAATTGTATGCAATATTTTTACCATTTATTGTTCTGTTTGGTGAATTATGCCAGTAACAGTCAATCAGTCTGAAAACTTTTTTTTTGCCTGATTACTTTTTAATTAAAACTTTCCTGAAAAATAACAACAAACAGAATTTGGTGATCCAAAGAGATCAAAATTTTTCATACCTAGCTGCACAGCACCAATACTTGACTGTTCCTGGACGTTTCATTTGCTTATGCTGATTATGCTGATAGAGAATTTAGGAATAACAACCCATAAAGGAGGATAAATGGAAAAAAATTATGATTTCAACTGCTCTGTTCTACAGAAGGCACCTGCTTTTAAAATTATTTGATATATATTTTTCACAATTACATTACACCCGTTGCCAGATTTAACTGAATCGATATTGGAAATGTTCATCTCCAAGCTTCAGATATATAGTACCAAACTTTACAGCAAGTCACACACAAAGTGTTTTGAACTGTGTGTCAGTTAAGTTCATGCAGCCCCTCTCTAAGTTTTTAATCTGCTATATGAAACTGCTGGGAAAAAACTGTACACATCTACTGCAAGTCGTTAATCAGTGCTGTGTAGTGCACATTAAAAAAGAAACTAATGAATGGTATCCACAAAGCCAGGTAACTTCTTTAAACAATCTGATTTAAACTGTTAAATTTCCTCTAGGTTCTGGCTGCATCGCAGCTGAAGCAACAGCAATATTTAACAACTGTTTTAAATACAATTATTCTAGCATGGTTTCCAGTGTGGTCAGGACATTTTCTCCTCCATGAAACTCATGTTACAAAAGCAGTAAGTACTACAGGCTAGGAGGATACCCTGTGGGATGGCAGCCTATTATTTGCATTTCTGCAGCTTTTGGAGATGCAGACTGTGCTATGCAGTACACCAAGTGAGCACCGTCCTGCCCCATGCAGCCTGCTTGGGGATTTCAAGGTTAGATGGATGCCTCCTGACAAGCCAAGTTGCCCGACTGCCCGACACATACCACAGAATTTCACTTTTCAATCTAACCCAACCCATAACTTCCGACTAAAATCAAGTAAACTCTTTTTGAAAACTAAAAATACAAGCAGGTAAGACAGAATGGGTGGGAGGAGAAGCAGCACTAAAAAGTGAAACATTGTCTGAGGTCGCAGCAGGTCAGCAGAGTAGTCAGAGCTGTCTGCATGCAGAAGTTGCTAGAAGAATTAAAAAAAAAAAAATCTGTGTAGACATGCCTTGGTACACAAATTTTAATTTAAGAGATCTGCAGAATAGCTCTAGGCTTCCCATACTTACGGATGACTGCTTGACACCCCCCAGAGCTTGACGAAGCTCTGTCTATCAA
The DNA here is from genome assembly GCF_964195595.1 of Calonectris borealis. NCBI lineage: Eukaryota > Metazoa > Chordata > Aves > Procellariiformes > Procellariidae > Calonectris > Calonectris borealis. The sequence continues at coordinate 94,788,334 of NC_134313.1, read as the reverse complement.
CTACCTTTATCCCAGGAAATGAACAAGAGGAAACACAGACTAAAAGTGAAAATTAAAAGGAACACCGAAATATTTTTATTTTTAGTATACAGCATTCCAAATAAGTGATTTATAATATACCTTACATGTGAAAAATTTCAGAGACTCAGGCTACAGAACTATGAAGTATGTATAGCAAAAATTGTTTTACATTATGTTGGTATCATGAAGCTATTTAGCATAATTTTATTTATTGTCTCCTTCAGAGCATTTAACTTGGATTCGGGAAAAAAAAAATATACAAGCAATTTGGATTTAGAACTGAGCGCCCAGGATGACACGAAAGAAGAGGGTGGCATCTGCTACGCACGAGGACCAAGAGCATGCCTGAGTCTACATGAAATCCATTTGAATCAAAGTGTTGTCCCTCAAAACTATTTAGAAATCTAACATTTATAACCAGGGAAAATTTAATGTGATTGACAGTCCAATTCAAATGTAGGTATTAACTGAAATAATTAGAATTCCATTATGAATGAAAACTTTGTATGTTTCTAGAACAACAAACTGTATTCCGTTCATTAGAAAATGCCCTAAATTATTTAATGTTTCTGAAAAATAATTTTAAAAGCTAGCCACTATTTCCAATTACTACAGTGAAGGCAATACCTCATCCTCATTTAGAAAATATGTTTTGATTTCCCAGAAGTCTGTATCTTTCAAGATAGCCTCCTAACCGTGGAATAGACAGAAATCTAAATTGTTTGCAGACATGAGCCTTTCATGAACTACGGCACTGATACAATGAGTATGTCATGCTATTTTACTGAAGTGTCCCCACCCACACAGTGATATCATCTAACTTGACACCCCACAGATGTTTAAAAAAAAAAAGGTGAAAAAAAAAAGGTAGAGATGTGACTTGGAATTTCCCCATGGACATAACAAAGCAGCTCACCTCTACTCTTTACAACAGCACGCACGTTTTTGCCTTCAAAGACGGTTGATAGGAAATCCGCTTCAAATACCGGTACTACCAGTGGCCTGTTTTCTAAATTAAGGTAGACAGACAAGCCTGTTTGTTTCTTCCTAATTACTAAAAAATGTATTTGCTATCACGCTTTGTTGTTTGCCCGGGATAAAAACATTTTTAGAAAACTCTTTGTAGGATGCTAAAGCAGAACACTTACATCTGGTGGTAGCTCTAAAAACAGAACTCCACCAGGTCATAACCTTTACCACCACTTAAGCAGCTTTATTTATTATATTCCCTTCTCGTTTCAACTCAAATAATTTTCAAGTTGATTTTAAAAAAGCTAATAATTAGTAGCTGTCAAAAACCAAATAACGAGCAGTGCAAAGAATGGCTTTCATTTAGTTATTGCTTCTGCTTTGCCCAAAGAAAGAAATATGGACATTCTCTTAGAGAATTAAATGGACATCATCACGTTCAGTAAATTCCTTACTTCACAGTAAGATTTATGTAGTCTGATTAATAACACTGTTTTCACTACCGCCAAACATGATTATACATATTTTTAAAAATATATTTGTGTATTAACAAATAAACACGTCCCCATGTAAAAGAAAGGATAAAGTTGGAGGAAAGTAATTACTTAAAACTAATCTAGAACTGAAGATACAATTACAGCGTTCACAGACTTTTATGGATTCATATCATACACCTGAACCAACTGAAATGTCACCACTGCTCCAATGTTATTAAAGCAGAAAAAAACACTTACAGTGACTCCAGAACCTCATTTGAATTTAACCAAGAATGTAAAACTTTTCTCTAGGCCACTTCCTGCTATTGCTGGAAACATTCCCTCCTTTAAACGGAGATGGATTTCAAAGTACTGTACTTAGTGTTGTTTTGAGAGTACATTCAGAAGAAAATGTGAACGTGTAGGCAAACTGGAAACTCTCTGGAGAGATTACCCACTTGTTTAACCACATTTCCTGTTTTTTAACCCGTTTGTCCTAAGTCAGTCCTTAGACTACTGACAAAAATAGATACAAATGTGCTATAAATAGCTCATTAGCAGGTCTTTCTTGGTAAAACTGAAAATGTTTTGATGAATCTGTTGTTCTTACTAGCTCCATACTAATTAAACTGTGAATCAGATTAATGTTTCCTTGAAATTCTTCTCTGCATCGTTCATGGTAATTATAAATATACAGTGTCTTAGGAATCGGAGAAAAAGTCATAAGAACTAATAGTGACCTAAAAAATAGCTATCGATAGTTGCAATTTAATGAAGAAATTACTGGTAATCTATCTGGGAAAGTGCTTTTACCAAGCGCAGTTCTGAAGCAAGGGAGGGCAGAGCCTGATCCGTGAGAAGCAGCACCTAGCTAAATATTTTGAGAACTGAAGGCCAGAGTGCTACATCTTTGAATAAGTTGCCTTGCTCTTATTTTCAGCCATGACACTATGTTGATGTAACACAGTGAATGTTACTTGAAGGACTTCAGACAAGTAGCCACAAAACTACTTTCCAAAAACGTTAAACATGAAGGCTTTCAAGACTTATGTTACTTGTAGTTTTTGAACTATTTTAATTCAAGGAATAGAAATGATGTCATGATGTTCAAAGAACCTGAAAGTTTTTGTGTTTCAGCCGGCTTGGAGTAGCAAGAGCTCTAAAGACTGCCAATACTGTGATTAATACCTTTGCCTATGTATGAACTTCAGTCTATAGGAAGAGAACACCAAAAGAGAATAATACTGTTTCTGTACCCTTGTGCATAGCCCAAACTAAGATGTCTTTAAAAATGAAGCTGCTGAGGCTGTTCTGAACTTTCTGCTACTCCACCAAACCTGCCAGAAGGATCTGAGACAGCTAAGTAAGTCTGCAATTCAAATATTTGCTGCTTACTGATCCTTACCACACATTAAAATCCATTGCTTCTTGGGACAGAATATAATCTGCTTTATCATTAAGAAGATAAGGAGCAAAACCTGTAAAGGCCGAAGACTACAACAGGAAATCCGAAGCCCAATAGTGCTTCACTTAGGAAGAAGAGATGTTTGCTAGCATCTAATACTTAAAAGATGTGGAGGTAGCAGAAGGCCAATTTGATACATATGCATTTTATCAGGAGAGTTTTTTTAAGAGATGGATTTACTTTTATTTCTTCCATCAAACACAGTAACAGAAAGTGTAAAGGGCCTTTTACCAACCCAGACTTGAAGGTCATGAGCAAAGCATGCTGCATACCATACTGAGAATTGAACCATAAAGACTCTCAAATTACTTGAATTATTGCAGAATAAGCCAAATTTCAACCCGTTAATCTCGTAACAAGAAATGTAAACGGCAAAAGGAAAAAAAAAATCAAAACCCTCTAAACCAAACAAAAAGCCTATGCACTAATGTAAAAATATACCTACTTCGGAGCTTACGGCCATCCACATTTCTTCATCTAAGCATACACAGGTATCAGCTCACCCAGATCACCACTTGTAAACAAATGCATCAATGACCCTTAGCCGAGCCCAGTACTTGAGATATATGACCCATTGAAACTTGTCTTTTTGTTGTTGTCCTTTAAGTATTAACAACATTGTCTGGCACAGTTACAGCCATTAAATGGTGCTCTACATACACAGTTGCTCCATCAACCTGTGGCTGTAACCCATGAATGCAAACTTGAGACAGAGTAAAAATACAAACACTTCACAGCCAACAGTGTGCTGCCCTACAGATTTAGCAGCACTTAAAAAAAAATCTTACCATTTCTACTTCAGTATTAACAGTGTTGGGGCTGTTGAGTCTTTTTTTGATTGAATTTAAGTGGCTATATATGTTTGACTTCAGGGGAAACCCAACAGTATCAAATAATCACAACTATCAGGTATTTAAAATAGCTGGTTTGAGGTAGATGAAAAAAAAAATTGCACTACAAGAAAAGACATTTTGCCCAACTACAACAATGTATACTATCCAAAACAAAATCATTGTTCTCCCTAAGTGGGAAAAATGGTTCTGCAGAATGAAATTTATGTGCGAGATTCTTGCATATAACAAACCCTCCATCTTGACTTGAAAATGAATACATCTAAGCATGCCTCAGTACCACCTGAACTTTTTCTACCAGCAATCCATTAGTTGTAGGATGGCTTCCTAAGCAAATACTGCTTCATTCTCCCCAGAGAAAATTTCTTAAATTTTTAACAAATTCCCTCCTTCTGCCCCCCACCATTTTCAGCATATAATAGTCATAGCACTATGTATATAAGTTCTATTATCACTAAATTTCCACTAAGAACAATTTTAATGCTGAAGGACTTTCTTTTGATAAAGCAGAGTGTTAATAACTAACATGTGAGGTGTTAAAAAAATCAACAGGGCACACGTCCCTGGTATGACTAGGTTCCCACTGATTTTAGCAGTTTGTAAGGCAGGATTGAGATCCTTCTGTGTATATCCAAGATATTGGGCAGAGTAGGAACTTAATGGCTGTTTTCTGGCTGCAGAACATTCTTAAGCCTCCAAGTCTGTGAGCAACAGAAACACTGAAGCAAGACACGATATTGCACATAAGAGGGGACAGACATATATAATGTATTTGACATATACTGGACATACTTTCAAAAAAGCCATCTGTATCAACAGTTTTCCCATGAAATAAATTTAGAGCATGCTGACCAAGAAACTGCTCTGCTGCTTAAAAGCTCTCTTTGTTTTTTCTCAGATTTCAGAAAAATAGAGAAACTGTGGAACAAAGCAGCTGGTGGGTGGTGGACATACTAGAGTATCATCATCTTGTAAACTAGTACCTACGTTCTTCTGAAGGCTGGTACTCATATTGTTTCCAGTACTGTACCCTGTTTGTCATTTACCTAAAGCATTTTCCAAATTCTTCACAAGTGAGCCACTTAGAAAAAAGGAAACCAATTGTACCCCTTCACAATTTTGACATAGACTTCCAAAAGTTTGAGTGTGATAACTCATCATATTTGGTGGTCCTTGCCAATCCCAGACACATCTCCCACTTTAGAGATGTGGAGGTTAATAATGCCCAGTCACACGTCCAGTAGTGTCAGTGGGGGTCGAAGTCAGCAACACAGACCAACCCCTTCATATTGCCCCCAGATATCCCGATACAGGAAGATTTATGTAGTGGTAAGAAGCATAAATTTAAAAAGATTTGTTTCACAGATAAAAGAGGGTAGCTATATGCACCATAAAGATACAGAATGACCAATTCAATGGGAAAAGCAAGTCACTTCTTTAATTGTAAGGTATACTAAAAATCAACATCTCTATCAAAACTGAGAACAGTTGAATCCAAAAATCTCAAGCAATATTTCCTTTCATTAACACAAACCAAGCATAGTCTGCAAGAATATTCATTTATTTCTTTCAAATCATTTTTAAGGCACCCTGAAGGTGTTCTTTCAGGATTTTATAAAACCTAAAATTATTAAAACCTTTCAGAACACAGACTCACTCAGGAAACTGTGTGTTCTTCTCATAATTCCTTAAGTCACTGGTACTGTAATAATAGCCTGTCATATGCAAAATGACAGCAATTTCATAAATGAAGAATGGGCTTAGACATATACTATATTTATGAATTTACTTTGGTTGTCACTCAAATATTATAAGAAATGAGAAAACTGAAGCCAACGGATCCAAAAGAGACCAATTTCCAAGAAAGTATTTGGAACAATGCAGACACTAATAATTTTAGCATCCAGTTATGTCTGCCCAACCTTCAAGCTACAGAAAAAAAACCTTAATCACCAGTGAAACATGTCCTACGTTTATTACAGTGACTTAAGACAAATATACTTTGGTAAGTAAAAGAAAAGGCAAACATGGCAAAAGGAAGTAGAGTATGGACTTTTAAAGTTTCTTAAAAAAAAAAATCTCTTTTAAAAAGTGGTGCTTTGAGCAAAAAGATTACTAGCAGCAGTAAGATACATAATTTTTCCGTCTTTTATGGTATACTTTTGTTAGTACAATTAATGGTTTTTCTTTTTTTTTTTTAAAGTTGCTATTTCTATTGACCTATATCAGAAGTGCAATGGTAAGAAGCAGGCAGCACAGATATAATATAAAACCCAACACTTTTGGAATCTGATTCTGCAAAGGTCTGTGGATGTTCTTGAGTCAAAAAATGCAAGCAGTCAGTCATCACACTGAGAGAAACCACAGGACTGGCTGTTAATATTTTTACATACTTTCTTCCAAATTGCTTTGTGTACCATTTGTGGATACACAGAATTTTTATTTGTCCTTAGTAACTAAATTCAGCAAATTGGCAACCAAATCAAAGCCGGGTATTAGCTTACAAGCAAACACTAATAGGTAACAGTATTTTGTAGGCACAGCGGAAGTATCGAGTCATGGGAATGATCTGACCGAAGGAAGGGACCTTGGTTACAGATGCACTGGATCCTTTGGAAGACATAGCAGGAGGTCATGCGCTGCTTCATTTCACCAAATTCTCAAATTTGAGTTCTAGTTTCTTTTTCATAGACTTGGTAACTTGCGATGACCTTGAAGAGGTAGTCATCATTTTGACTTTCAGCCAGTCCTTACTGCACCATGTACTAAAAACTTAAAACTGCACCATGTACTGCGGTCAAATGCATGTAGATCAGCAAATCAGTAATAATTACTCACAAAAGTATACCTTAAACTTATGGCAAAAAATGCCATAAACTGAATTTCATATAGGATTTTATCTGTCTGTTTAAATACGCAGTGAGTTGGAACCAGACCACAGCAGCTTTTAGAGATGTTACTGCATCAAAAACAAACAAACAAACAAAACAAAACCAAAACCCAACAAACAAACAACCAAACCAAAAAAACCCACCAACCCTTACTGCCCTCTACTCTGCTAGGAAAAAGAAAAAATGAGATAAAAATTGTTGCGAGGCACATACAGTACTCAGTGAGAGCGCATATTTATCCTGTTTATTAGAGCAAAGGTGAGAACTTGCACTGGCTTCCAATGTTACTATTTCATAGTTTTTCACTTCCAAGTTTCACTGAATCCCTACAGCATTTTGAAAAGGGCATGGATTTGAAATGAAGAATGTCTTTGCATGACCTGAACAATAGATCCTTAAAAATTGTTCAAGTCCAAAATTAACATTTGGAAGCTATCTGGACTCAGGAGTGACCCACAATAACTGGAAAGCTTAAGATTTTTCACAGTTCAAAGTAAAAGCTTTTAATAATTTTGAATTACTTCAACTGCTGAACAAGTCCAACACTATAATTTCATCCACACATCAATAAAGTTTAAGTGTTTCATTAAATTTAAATTGCTATTCGTCGTGCAAAGAAATTTTAAACTAATGAAATGCTTTTTATTACAATGGATCTGCTGTACTGTTAGAAGTCTATCATATTTTCCCACTTAAAAAGTAAGAGTTCAAGGGCTTGATAGCTTGGCTACAGAGAATATGCTCCAGGCTGAATTTTGTATAGAAATTTTGTATAGAAAGCTGAGACTTTTTGTTACACTAAAATTTTCAACTTAAAAACACACACACACCCCTGGGCAGAAAGTGTTATTGAAGCATTGAGTAGACAGCTATTTTCCCACTCTGCTAGTTTTGCTGTCCAGTGGCAAGGTACATCTTGGAGACTGTATTTTCATCAGTGTATTTAAAGTGTTAATAACTACAACATCCTTAACTACTGCACACATTCAGGGATTAGAAAATAATCATTTTTATCACTCCTCTTTCATCTTGAATTCAGTATTGTTTTTATGCTTGACCATAGACCCCTTATGCAACATTTCAAACTGTAACCAACAACGTGAACTGACCAGTGGGTTTACTAAGGGCATCAAGGCTTTTGGACCACCCCTGCTGAGTTGTACCCCTTGGGGCAAATCCCAAGTATTTTATGATTCTCTGCATCTGCGCAGGTGGTACAGGAGGTACTGTAATGCTGTATTTTGTATGGCCCTTGAAGAATCCCCACAAGAAGACACTAAGCACCTTTATCAGGGGAGAACACATGGTGTTATGGATTGTTTCTAACTAGTACCTACATGCTAAAGATTAACACGACAAAACTACTCTTTAAGCACAGCAGTGTGAAATATAGGAACCATATAGGCAGCTCCCTGCACAGACAAGTCTGATAATTTTGATGCAGCTGAGTTTACTTAGACCAATAGCAAAGTTCTAACTTGAAACTTCCCATTTCAACAACATGCACAAAACTCTGAATCATTATAGTTTGAGCTAGAAGACTATGACTTAGCTACAAACAGCAGCAGACAAACCTCTACTACAGATCAACCATTAGCCTTAAATGAGAGCCACAGTCACCTATGAGTAGGTAACAACACCACACTAAAGTTTCCCAAATACTAATCATGACCTGTAGATGCTTCTCGATCTCACAGTGCTCCCATGCACACCCTGTCTTCTGAAACTAAGACTATGACCTCAATATGACCTAATAAACTATTGCACAGTTTAAAGTTCCAGTGTTCTATAGCGTATCAAAAGTTGAACCCAACTTTTAAAATGGATGCCTTGATTTCTACGGGATCTTGCCTGCAGCACTGACAACCTCAAAATGGAAATGTAATCGTATGCATTAGCCAATACAACATGAAAAATGCAACTCTTCCAAGCGAGCAAATACATTTAAATATAAAATAAGAAAAAGATAACCCTGAGAATACCTTTAAACTCTCAGCAGATAAATGCTGTATAGTAAAAAATTAGTTCTGTCAATGCAGAAGGCTAAGACTCCTACACTAATTGAGAGCCATGCAAGAGCAGCGCAAGCAGGAATGCCTTTGGGATCTGGCTAGAGATTGTCAAAGGGACTTTAAAACAGTTCTGGGGTACGAGAAGAGAGCAGTCCCAAGATCTTTCAGCAGCAAACACTACCCAACTGGATATTACGTGAGAAACAACAAAGCATCTACAGTGAGCATGCCTGTGGAAGTAAGTCCTTGTAGGAAGAGAATAAGCCCAAGCTAAAAAGCTTAACTAAGGAGTCTGAGACAGACCCAACACCACAGTTTGGGACTACAGGAAATTTTACTTTTCATGTGACTTGCTTTCCCGACTCCACTTATTTCATTACACCTCAGTTTGTTAAAGATTGCCACAGAAACTACCTTGACCATTACCAAGATAATAAAAATCTAGTTTCTAAGGGCAATGATTGAAGGAGCAGTCTAACACCGAGCCCACTTGAACACACATCACTACCAAGGTTTTAATTTTTTTTTGGCTTATAATCAAATAAAAAGAAATAATAGTAATAGTGACTATTGGAGTTCTAAGCTTTTGGCTTTTTATACTACGACCTTATCGTACCCCCCTCACCTCCCTGGTCTTCAGTTCTGGCTCCCAAGCCCATCTGAAGCACCACCAACTTTTTTTTACAAAACTAATTGAAAGGCTACAATATGATAACCCCTGACTTTGAATTTTTAGTACATGATTCTACTCTGTGAAGAATTATGTGTAGTAAACCAAATGCAAGAACTGCAGCCATGCAACACATGGACTGTCACACTTCCTGGCTGAACAGGTCATTTAAGGATGTTGAATTCAGCTCATTCTAATAAAATATCAATTTACTAACGTATGTTGCAAACGCAGCTAGTTTGAATGAGAAATAGCATAGTATTAAGTGGAGTACTTAAAGAGTACCATGTATAAGAATACTCCAGTGTTCCAAAAGGTTTTTCCACAAAGGCACAACATACCAATACAGATACACAGCTGTTTCTTCAAGTGCTGATGCTCTTTTCTGCAGCCCTGTGTTTATGTGGTCTCCTCTTTTTTCTTTTTTTCCTTCATATGTCCCAGATGAGCTTGCTGCAGCTCAGTTCTTCCAGGATGCAGAAAAGAGACCCAGCTATACTTTATATGAAAAGAGAGAGAGGACAGAGAGAAGACCGAGAGAGGGGGGAAAAAACCCCCACTTTGCTGCTGCAATTGCTAGCAGTTAAAGGGAAGTTGCCTTTTCAGTAGCAAATATTGGCACTCTCGCCAACTCTGAACCCCCTGTGCACTCTAAACTGCAGCCTGAGAAATGCTGCAAGAAAATGAAATACTATGGCATACAATGCAAGAACGTGCACGCTGTAAGACACATTAGGCTTCAGTCCGTACCCTCTCCTTCTACTCCCCCTACTCTAGCCAAAAATAACTAGCTAGCGGAATACACCTGTGACTGTGTCAAACAGTTAAACAACTGGCATTTTGTAATAAAAAAAGCACAAGTGACAAGTCCTCTAGCAACTTTATTTGCCAGTGCAGAACACTTATTTTTTTTTAAATATTATGGCATTTATTTCTTATATGCAACAGAACTGCAAAAGTATCATTGTTTTCTTCCTGTTCACATACAAAGACTAACTAGCACGTTCTATCCCTGCATCAAAATAGCAGAATTTGGCCTTACTAAAACATAAGACGACAGGACATCAACAGTTTGAGATCTGTTGGAGTTCAAAAACATCTACATCTTGTAAGATGATTCTGAAGCCATCCATTTGAAGTGTTAGAAGAAATCTAAAGGGTTACAGAGATTTCAAACCAAACTATTTTTCACATTTCGGTCAAAAAGTAATTGCCTATTTCTTAAAAAAAAAAAGAAAAGTTTCTACTATATCCAAATGTTTTTAAGATGTAAAGGCACTTGTCATCTTTCATGTAAGCAGGGTGCTGGTGCCCCAAATGAAACAAAAGAAGAAAAGTTAGAGTTGACAAGTATGTCGCTGTGTAACAACAAATTAAATACGCCTTTTGATATTTCGTTTTTAACTGTTGAGTACCTTTTCATCAGGCTATTGCCATTAGAAGTTTTTTATTAGATTTTGAAATTAGACAAATAACAGATAAGAGATGTGACAAGTATATCAAATCTGATTTAGCAGATCTGACGCACTTAATCTTTTACTGTAAGAATGGCATTTGATATATTTGAAATGTTTCAAACAATGCCCCCTTAACATGCCAAATAAGAAATTCAGATTTAACTCTACTATATTCAATTTATGCCAAGTACAGAATGAATATCTAAAAAACACAAACAATCAACTTTCAACTGAAAGTGCGAAATCACCTGAAACTTTCAATGCGATGTGAAATTTTAAATACTACAAGAAAAAAATCTGACAACACCAATGAAACACAGAATATACATATTTTAAAAAGATTGTTAGACTAGCCCCTTCAACTCTGTGTGCTGTGAACTTTGAGTGAATGTTGGCTAGACTGCACAGCAGCCAGTATTAAAACATAATTTATGAAAAGAGGTCACGATATCTGAATTCCTCAGAAAAATAAATGAACACCCACTTTTTGTGTGGTAAACAAATCCACACATACTAGAGTCTCAAATTTATGTACCTGTTGTATATCTAAACAAATAAAATATAATTAAACTTGCCACATTATTAAAAGTAATTTGACATTTGCATGCAAAAGCTCACATTAATAATCTAAAAGATTGAATGCCCACATACAACTACTTTTGCTTGTACCGCACAAACTTCAAAACACAGAAATCTTTTCTTTCCAAATTCAGAGTAACACAACCACCTTGTTAACCCTCCAAAAGACTATAGGCTTGGAATCCAGAAGAGATCACAGAGCCTAATTTTGCTTGTCAGATAAAATTTATGCATTTAAAATAGAATTTAAAAAAACCCAACAAAACACAACTTACTACCGAAAGAGAGAAGAATGAACACAAAAGAAAGTCTTGTACACTGAACTAGCTGATTGACCAGCATACACAAAAAAAAATCTAAAAACATACTCAGCAGCTGATTAACGTTATGTTTCCCATTATCCCTTTCATCTCTTTTAATTCTGTTAATACCATAGATTAAATTAGAACAATGTTTCAAAGAAGAAAAAAGAACCAAACTGTATTTCCTTGTTGCTGCATGGTAAAATTGAAGTCTTTGTTGTAAAGACTCAGAAGTCAACATTGAAATTAAAATGAAAATTTAAATGAAAGTTAGTTATTAACAATAAATCTAATTAAGTTAATCATACTGCCTTCTAACACCAGAAGTCACACCTTAGATCAAAATAAAGGGGCAAATGTATAATTACATTGTGCACAAGTTTTCTGAAATTCAGAACTTTCATATTGAAAAGAATATGTATGTTGAAAAACTAAACAATAAAAGTTTTAGCACACAGGCTAAATTAAAATTTGCCCCATGCAAACAATTTGCCCTTCCTTATATTTAAAACTGTAACAAAAACCATATGTATAAGTAAATATCTGATAATTACAGGACAATTGCTTAGGTGAGCAAGGCTTTTTCCACACTGACAGAAACATGGTACAAAACTTTAGTATTACTTATTTTTCAAAGCTTGCTCAAAAGGCAGGCTTCTTAATTTCATTCTAATTTCTTCAGAACTGTTAATTTATTCTTCTATTTCCCCATGAATTATATCATGGAAGGAAGTATTGGCCCCAGTACTTACAGACAGATGACTGCAAAGTTGCCAATGATAAATAGATTGTCAAGGTTTTGGGATGAGATTTTTTTGAATATTCTATATACTACAAGACTTCAGGTAGTCAAATTCAACATGAATGCTCAAATTGACAGGAGTCAAAGAAGGCATTTTAAAGATAAAGACAAAAATGTTTAAGTGAGTTATTAACATGACATAGAAAACCCTGCGGAGGCAGGGACAGAATTCTGCCTCCACTTTTGTTCCCCCTCCCAGATTATGCTTCACTCACTTCTCAAAGTCTGTAACAGCTGAGGATAGATTTTTGCCTGTAACAGCTCCACTTAACACAAAACCCAGTTTTCTCTCCAAAGCAGCCTCCATTTCATGAAGCAAGTCAAGTGTACCCATGTGGGAAAAAATGTTATTATTTAAAGGTTGGATTACGCTTGATTGTTTTTGTGTAGTTTTTTCTGTACATAATTTTTATTGACATTGAAAAGAAAGCAAGCAAAAAACCAGAACGGGGAAGCCAGAAAATTCTCCTACTGCATTGGTCTATATGGCTCAACAACAGACTTGGCAATGCATACGTGTAACTTCTGTACAGTAGATTTATATGTATTTGAATCATTTGGCTGATGTTGTAGACCTTGACTTTTGTAGCCTTGATTCTAAAAAAGAAACAACGTTGGTGGCATTGGCAAGGCAAAACATTTAGGCCATTGTTGTGTTTTTCAGTGGTACTTCCTATACATAGCACGTAGCATTGCCTGTAGTGTTATTATAAGTATATACATAACTTCTGCCAGCTATGCAAAGAAAGTGATCAGTAACATTAATAGGTTGTCATCCCTAGAGGACAGAAGTGCAAGATTGAGGGGATTTCTTCGATTACTCTGCAGTTTCTGGTAAACTCACGGATCTAGTGAGTATCAGACCTCTCTGCCCTTTTATTTGCACTTCAAGTCTGTCTCCTGTTTGTATAATCCCTTTCAATCCATTTCTGTGTTAATTCCATTTCTAAATCCTACCCTAATTTATGTTTCTACCTTGCTTATCCAGTCCTGGTTTCCTTCTTTGTTCCAACCTTCGTTCCTTGCTTGATAACGGTCTTCAACAAGCTTTCTGTTCCAGTCTGCTCCCTCCCTTGCAGTTACCTTATTTTCTACCAGCACTGATATCAACCCCACGAAAAATTCCATCTACCCAGAAGCATTACCTCCCCAATAGTCCAGATGAGGTGTTCTCTGCATTCTATTCAGCCTTCCAGCTTCTTCATTCTGCTTGGTAACAGCAGGGGGAGCATCAGGTAATACTTGCTAGTGCTTGACCAGTACAATTGTTTAAAAGAGTTGCAACCCAGCAGCTCTGGGCTAGACTAGCAACACGGGAAATTCATCACCAGAAAATTCTCAATTTTATTCCTAACCAATTCCCGAATATTTTCATACTCACGTTTTTCCAAAATGTCCTTTGCAAAAGATACATCTGTGGCATCAACATGCCCCCACTCTGGTCAAATTTTCAATCGCCAGATGGAATGCTCGAAAGTTTCAGACTGCATCAGGGAAATTATTTGCCTTTTACCTTATCTTTTAAATATGGGCAAATTGATGTCTTTGCCCTCTTCTTTCCTTTCAAAAAAAAGAACTGTTCTTGTCAAAATTTGCCTTTTTATTATCACTAGTACTATTTGAAAGCTAATGCAAAAACACCATCCAGAAAAACTTCAGGCCAAACTATTATGTCTTGGCAATCAGGCATAGTTGTATTCACTAAGGAACGTCGAGTAGGAATGTCGAGTAACTTTAATTATGCAATACTACACAACACTGATAGTACCACTCAGGAACACAACTGAGGCCTAGATGTTTTGCCTTGCCAACACCATCAACTTTTTTTTCTTTTTTAAAATTAAGGCTACAAAACTCAAGATCTAAACCAGTCAAACGACTCAAATAAAATCTTTAAATTTTTGCAGTCATAAAGATTACTGAAGAACAGACAATTTCTACTATACAAATAATTTTTTTTCCTCAACAAATCAATGTGCTGATCTTTAACAAATCCTTGCATGAACTGTGTGTTTGACTCTGTGTGACCCACTCGGAGTCATCTATATGCTATTTTAGTTTAATAAAGTAGATACTTTTCATGCTGTACTTGGAGATGAACTGCAAAGTAAAGCTTTGTTTGCTTTGGGTTTTTCTAAGTGGAAAATGAAAAGATAGTATGTCCACTGGAGCACTAACTGCATCTTTTAGATTACATACGGGTATATTTTCTCAACTATAATCTTGTACAATTTAATGTTGTTTGTAAATACTAGTTTATTAGAAAAAAAAAATCAATTATATGCTTGCTGGGTGATTTTTTTTTTGTAATTGAATACTGGAAAAAATGAGACTATCATATGCCCTGTGAAGAGGTCTTTTTTTTTTTCCCCCTCTAGTCCTTTTCAATAATGACGTTCATCTACCTCCTCCAACAGGGAGGCTTTCCCAGTCACTTACTAATTTTATCTTCAGAGCACCAAATATTTTCAGGGTCAACTAACCATTGCTATAAGCAAAGAAATTGAAGGTACTCGAAGTTACTCTTTTATACCAATAGTAAACAGGGTACATTTGACAGAATTTATTAATCAGAAAGATGGTTCATCAAGGTGGAGAAGCATGGAACATTTAGTCACTTCTTCTTTCTTAACATGTCTAGCTTGGGTATTAACAGAGAAAAAAAAAACCAAACAGCTTTTTTACTACTTCAAATTGGCACCTCTTGGCCAACACTATAATATGTAACGCTGAAGAGGAGTCTCTAATATTCACCATCTTTACTTTGATTTTGCCAAAAAGTTGCAGAGAAAGTACATAAAACCAACAATAAATTGGGCAACAAGCAGACTAAGGCATACCTCTAATTCAATATTCCCTTTAAACAAAAAAATACTACAGAATAATCCCAAAGGCACCGCGAGTCTAGTAAGTAAAGCCCAATGCACTAGATCAAGAAATGAGCGTATAAAAAGCTGACACAACTTCTTTCTCTTTGTCAGCTGGTGGGAATGCAAACATGCCAAGCAAAAAACATACTTCAAACATGACGAGAAGTTATGTATTATTCAGATATAAATTTGAATATGCAAGATTAAAATCTAAGTTATTTCCGCTATAAACTGTATTAGAGCATATATTCTGAGCACAAAAGTAGTTACAAAAGATAGAAGAGACTTTTGTCTAAAGTAATAAACCTTATAATCTTTGTGTTTTTAAGGCCCAGCGAGCAAGCACTGCAGCTCTTGATTCACAGATTACAAGTGTGCTTCTTGTAATTACCTCTCTATCAAATTTTAAAGTACCACAAAATTTCTACTAGGCTTGCCATATACAACTGTATGAAACAATCAAAACAAGAAAGTACAAATTGTCATGTCAATCATTGATTTACTGAAAAATTAATACAAGACCACCTTCAAGATGCCATATACTGTGTTACGGCAACTAATTTCTACTTGATATTAACCAGGCATTCATATGATAAGTGGTTTAGATGTATTAGATATGACAAATTAGATGTTCAAAGGACCTAAATGTTAAGATGTGCACAGTATTCACTAGTTAAAAAAAAAGAAGACTCATTTGTATTATGCTTCCTTAAAACAGAGGCTCTTAAAGCACCTAAATAATGACTAACATCTCAGTCATTCTAAATACCTTATACCTGCCCTTCTTTGATGGTTTAACATTCTTTGCTGAACTACTGTTATAGTATGCATTTTCTCATAATTTTACCTTTTCAGAACTGTAATTACATCTGTTACAAAAGCAGCCAGATTCTTTGGAAAAAATCCCAAACAATCTCAATGCTATTTTCTTATTAAATTCAAAGATGTCTTTTATAATTCTTTCTATTATATATAAGCAATGAAGCAAAATAATCACAAAAAACAAGTATTAAAGAGATTATCAATGATAAAAGCTGCTTTAATCATTTGGGGGTATTTGAAAAATGATTTAGGAATTAAGTAAAGTCTGTGAGAAAGAACTTATTATAAGAACTTGTCAAAAGTTAAAAACATAGACTAGAAAAAAGTTTTTAATTGTACAGTATATTTTAGCTCCTGTCAATCACTGTTAAAATAATTTCAGAGTTTAATAAGCAGATATTTACCTGCTGGAACAAGACAATCTTTCCAATCAAAATATCCTGCATAAATGCCAGGTTCTAATGACCCAACTATCGGATCTGCCTTGAATTCAATGTACATTTCAAACAGTCTTTGATCCAGCTCTTTCAAGGATTCCATACTAACCTAAAAAAAACAAAACAAAAAAAAAGAAGAAAAAGAAAAGAGAAAGAACATAATAAATAGTCATTAATTACAAGAATTAAATCACATACCCCAAAAATTTACCTCATGTCTTCTTTAATTTTTGGTAAAGAGTAGCAATTACTTACACATTTCAGTTCATAATTACATATATAAAATCCTAGGAACTTCCATATTATCTGTCCATCCTATCCAGTATAATTTTTTGTTTTCTGATTGTGCTCAGCAGCAGACATTTTTGGGAAAAGTCCAAGGAATGCCAAAGCAGGCAGATAACACTGTAATTGTCAGGACTTGATGTTGCACCAAGTAAACAACTGAATTTTGTCAATACTTTAAAATATGCCCATAATAATTTCCATCCTGAAACATGAAGATTTTCATATAATACTTAAGATCTACCAATCGTAATATTACAATTTCCCACTATCTGCTCTATATTTGAAAAACACACAAATTTATTTAGGAGCGTCTGCCTTCTCAAACTATACATGCGAACTTCCCTACTCTACTTCAAGGCGTATCTGTACAACAGGTGCATAAGCTGCAGCTCACCAACATCTGCAGAATTTTTCTCTTTAACAGCTTTCTATGCAATTTTTAGTAATTCACACTGAAAGCTAAAGGAATATGCAGAGTTTGTTCATAGTATCTGAACAACTTTAAATTTTATACAAGACTTTTTATGAAACACAGGTACCTCCTGTAATTATAGCTTCTAAAACAATTCTGGAACACAATGCATATCATAAAACGTTAAAGTAGAAAGTCAGTATCTTACAATGGTAATGAATTCTAAATGCAAATAAAACATGCTGAAAATATCATGTGACTTATAAACGTAACTACATCTAAGTAGAAGTAAGAGCTTAAACAATAGCAAAGTAAAGCTTTTAAACTAGTACTCATTTTCCACAACCATTAGGGAAAAAAGCATATATATTTTATATATATATGAATGATAATTTCCAGAAGCAAAGGGGTTTAAAACTGAGGAAGACGACAGGACTTTAGATCAAACTGGGAATTCAGAAGAAAGAAAGAAAAGAAAAATACCAACTTCTTATCATTTGTTTCTAAAGATTTAATCCTGCAAGCTGCAGAGTAAGAGATGAAGCTTATTCACTGCAGGGATGTCTCTAAACTGTGTTCTCCTCTGGCATGCCTATATTGGTAAGTGAAGAGAAAAGGGAACTGCAATATTTGAGTCAAGAATAGACAGACAGATAAGCCTTCAGGAATGAGATTATTTTATTGTAACTTCGTATTTGGCACACAAAGAAAAAAAAATGGAAATAACAACCACATAGAATGCAAGGAAATTTTCTTGGCTACCATTTTATGATTTCTATATCTTCAGAATATTAGATAATAATGATTTCCCTTCTAACCAAAGGCAACTTTAAAAAAAACCCAACCAAACAACACATAGTTTTTATCAACATACACTACAAAATTCAATTTAAAATTCAACCTATAACGCTAACAGAATTTAAAAGTATAGTTTTGTTTCAGTCTTCTCAGATAAAAACAAATTCTGTTTTGAAAAAATTTTGTCAATTCTTCATTGCAAATTTTTTTAACTAATAAATAGTTAAATAAATTAAGAAACTTACAGATGTTTAGGTGACAGAACAAAAAACTGAAACAATCAACCAACCCCTCTAAACCTCTGTGAGCTTCTAGCCTCTCAAAATTAATGAAGGATTCAAAAATCGCCCTTTTAAGATGACTACCTAATTATCCAAACCCTCCCAGCTAGCATTACTGATTGATGTGTCCCATACATGCAGTACTGCACCAGTCAGTGCTTTCAAAGGGTTAACACAGATTTGAAATTAATCTGCAACTTCAAGATTTGAATTTTGTCATTTATAAACCTACGAGACACTTAATGGCAAACTTTGATGTGGCTGTACAAGACAGTGTTGAATACATACATAACGATGTCTTATTTGCTTATATAGACAACACTAACTGTACCTAGCTCAACTCTCAGCTGTCTCAGTAGCAAAAAACGGCAATATCCAGAGTAATTTTGTATACTGTACTAACCATACAAATCATATCAACCCCATTTAAATGCTATTCAAAATTACTTCAGCCACAGAAATTCCAACAACATTCAGGCAGAATGGGACTAAGGATGTACTATATAGTAGAAACATCAGTTCGAGTGAAATATTGTACTCTGCACTGGAAAAGATAACATTTTACTTCTAATCAACAAATGTTTCTGGAAATAAACTAGCTTTATGGTCCTAATGATTAAGTCACAACATTTCTCAAAAAATGATTAATCTTTACAAAAAGGCAGGAAAATGAGACAGCTACTGCCGCCCACTTTGACATTTTAGTTCTTTGGAAAAAAAACAAAAAAAAAAACAACAAAAAAACCCAAACACAAACCAAAACATAACAAAAAAACCCTGAACTAGTTTATGAACAACAGCCATCAGTAACACAGATTGCCAGGTGAAATAGTTTATGAAGTATATTTCTGAGATAATGATCTTTTATTCTCTGCATTAAGAAAACATAGTGACATTAAACAGCTTTACTAAGAAATCTGATAAGCTTTGCCATTGAACACACAAGTCCTGAATAAGAAAGAGGTCACATTTTCTATACGAGCTATTTAAGCCTTACAGGAACACAGACAACCGTATCATTGTTCTGTCCAACTGATGCTTGGAGTCCCACTTATTTGGGAGGCTCACCCAAGAGTCCTTTTGGCCATTTGAACACTTGCACTTAATTTCCAGAGAAAGTAAAACACATAAAAACTGTTTCTTTCAAGCAACAATACTTCATTCCAGAGCTCTCACTTACTTGAGTTATTTTTTCAACACCTTGAAAGCCATGTTTCTCAAAATGTTCAGCTATATTTAGGAAGGTATGACGTTCCAGATAACGGCAGTTACTGAGTGCAATTAAAAGCCTCTGTTCCTAAAAATTTGTTTTAAGAGAAGAAAGAGTATAATAGTTAGAAAAAAGAAATATCAGCATGACCAATACTGTAAATGAATAATATTTTATTGACTCTGTGTGTGATAAACATGCTGATAAAGTGGAGTTTACAAATATTTTTGTCAATAAAACACCAAGAACTGAGTGAATATCAGGTATGATCATTGAACATGTATGCTTTTTCTTACAGGATCTGGAGCGTTCACTGGAATAGCTGTGACTAATACAGAATCGCGGTTAAGACTTCTTTACAAAAATTAGGTTTGGACAGCTTTCCAGGAAGCTGTTTCTGGCTTTTACTTTGTTTCAAGAAATATGCTAAGAATTATGACCATGAAAAATTAACTGAAGATCATCTTCACTTTCACATGAAGCTGGCTAAAACAAGGGAAGCAAAACATGTACTGAATGAATGCACTCACCTATTCTAAAATACTAGAAGGTCCAGAAGTACAAGACATAATTTCAGCAGCTAATTTGAAAAAAATCTAGGTGGTTAAAACTCATCTCTGTTCTTCAATGATTTTTTTAATTACAAGAAGGACAAATACATTCTGGAGTTGAGATACGATAATTGCCTTTCCCTGACCTTGGTGCAACAAGGTGTAGTTTCCAAAGAGACAAAGAACCAAACAAGATAGAGCTACTAAATAGATTTGGTCTTCCCTCTTCCCCTCTCCTTCTCTCAATGGGAAAACATTTTTCTACCTCAGATGGAAGTTCAAAATCAAAACCAGCAAATATTTTGAACACAAAATTATTTGACAATGAAGTCATCACAATAGTGCATATCTGATTTAAAATGGTGTTGGTTTTCAGACCCAGAAGAACTCCTGACAGTTTTGTATTCCAGTAATATGATGACTAGTATTGAGATGTGCAGTCGCCTACTACTTTAAGTTATAATCTGTTGGTATACAGACTATTCAAAAAATGAGAATTTTAAAAATACAGTGACAAATCTTACTCTGGTCACTCACTTCCTCTGTTCTCATTACTGAATCAGGAAAGAGAAGATAAAGAGTTCTGTGATCTACAGAAAAAAATTAATATGATACCATGGAAACCAAGCATTGTCTAAAATTGTTGATTTCTTCTTTTTTATTTAAACATTCATACCTATGACATATGGGAGGAAGTCACAACCACAAAAAGTTACTTTGTCAACAATTAATATAAAAATTTATGTGTTGCAAGAAGAAAACGATACAAAGAACCAATTATTATAGTCTGCAATTCAGAAACTTGGCCTGATTTGGCAATCTGTGATTCTTTACTGTAGCAGGAATGCTTATTGCTCTTGTAAATGAGGCAAAGCTGGGCTTCTGACAACATTTAAAACCTGTACTAAGGAATATTAATTTTCACTAGGTTTCTTACAGGGAACAACTACATTTTTTCATCAGCCATCGGACTAGAAGAAACTACATTAACCAAAGTCAAAGTGTCAAGAATATTAAAAATCTTTTTTCCAATTTCATAAAAAAACAAACCCAGATCCAAACAAGCCAAACAAATAATACCTACTCTCAGTAAAGTCATTTTTTGGGGAGAAACTACATTACTGAATATCTGTATCTTCATGGGTTTTAAAAAGTAACTAATAATGAGACCAGTTCTTATAATATAAAACAAGGTGATAAATCAAAAGTCAAATCCTTAGCTGTTTTAACACCAGTGCTATTTTCACGGATTTCAATGATGCCATTTTAGTTTCTGAGGGGGATCTGGTTTCAAAAAATGTCTTCATTAGTTACCTTAAGATGGTATACTAAGGTATCATAAACAAACAGTGCTTTTAAGAAGAGCCTTATATTCAAGCCTTATATCCTTGTATTTTCTTACGCTTATATACATATGTATCTAGGAAATGCCTCTAGAATACAGAATTGCTCTCTAAAAAAGCAAACCAAAAAACTGAAAGACTTAAAAAAAAAAAAAAGGACCGCATTCCTGTAACTTTGAGAAATATTAAGTTTCACATCAGCTTTTAGAAACAGAAAACAAACTTACTGAAGAAAGACTCAAGTCTTCACGAATGCTTCCAAACAAATCTGGAGATGCAACATCAACTGAAAGACTAGGAATATTGTTTAAGAAGTGAGTAGTATAGTGCTTTTGATTATCTGATACACATGGATTCAAATGAACAGTTGGAACAGAAGACTGAATCTTGTTTCAAGCCCCCTCACACCAGATAATAAAGCAGCCCACTTTGCTCAGTTTTTCTAAGATGTCCACAAAGCCTGCAGGAGCTTTGTGAACTGACGGTACTATTCTAGCTACAGACCTTTCCTTCTTAAAGCATCTTAATTTTCTATAACTTCTCTGGTTTGCCACAGATTTT
Source organism: Calonectris borealis (assembly GCF_964195595.1). Classification (NCBI taxonomy): domain Eukaryota; kingdom Metazoa; phylum Chordata; class Aves; order Procellariiformes; family Procellariidae; genus Calonectris; species Calonectris borealis. Next base: position 94,766,266 of record NC_134313.1, on the reverse strand, counting down.
GTTTTGGCCTATCCAGCCAAGAGTCATCCAAATAGCAAAAAAAGAAAAGTGGTATTAGGAACAACAGTTAATTTGCCTTTTTCTAATGCATATTGCAGGTACCAATATTTGCCAAGTCTCTGGCTTTTCACAAAGGAACAATTGGTACTCTTGGAAACTCAGACTATTCTGACTTGTTTTGGTCTCTAAAATAAGTGGCTCATGAGCAATTATCGCACAAACTTTCAAGAATTTAGCAGAAATACCAATAGAAACAATCAAAACAGAAGGGAAGAAAAGAAAGGCAGGGGCTGTTTCTCCATGACTGGACATTACTTAGTGACAAGGACAACTCATTCCATGTAAGGTCACGTCAAAAACTACATACCTGCTTCTACAGCACACAACTCCTATCATTGAATAAAATGGTATAAGTAATACCGTCTTCATTATCTTGTACCATATTTATTACATGATGTCACTCATTTGTTTGGCATAAAAAGTATCAGCTCTAATTTCAAAGCATCACTAACCAGAGGCAAAAGTATTCACAAGAAATATGAAATACCAGGGGATAAAACCACACCACCACTGAAATTTGAGGCTTGCACCCACAATTCAGAATACTACACCTATGTCCTATTTGGTGTACTTACTGTGCTGTATCTATGTCACCATCAGGTTTTGTGCTCAATTGTTCCAAACAGTCTATAAAGACCTAGGAAACAATAAAGCAAGATATAAGTTTTCTGCCAGAACTAAAAAAATTCTTAAATTCACTTTTACTACAGTCAATAGAAGCAGAACAATCACCATCACCTTTCTTTGTCTTAAGCCTTACATAAAATACAGTAACATTTTAGTTACACCTTTTGAAGGCATATTTTCAATTTTATATGCATCACAGTTTACTTGTAGCAAAACACAGGAGTTTTTAATCCTGCTAAGTGATTTTCATCATGCATGGCTAAAATTATGTAGTGATAATCTGCTGATTTGCAAAGGCGGCATTGTTAATAGTTTTCAAGCATTCAATCTGAACAGTTGATCCCAAGTAAACATCGCAGAAGCATCACTAAAATCCATTTTTTGCTTTGGCTCATGATTTCTATTTGAAAAGCCTGTAAAAATGATTCAAAAGCCTAGAGCATGCTATTATCTAATTTCAAATATATTAAAAAAAAATCAGATTTTATTACAAAGAATATTGTTTTCTGATACAAAAATTAAAAGCTAGATCTTCAGCTGATGAAAATCAGCATTGCTCCTTTTACTGCAGTATATCGATGTTAGATGACATCAGCTCAATCATCAGTAAAATCTTGAACAGTCACAATCAGTAAAACACTTGAATATGTCACTTACCCTCTGAGGATTTGATATCATCAGATTCAGCTAGTAAACTCTACATACTTTTAAACATTTCTCAGTATCCCAGAGTGTATCAGAGGAATAACACAGTCATCAACTTAAGCTACCTTTTGGGAGGTGGGCAGGGTACAAAGCAAGATTTTTGTCAATCACTTGTGTCGATTTCATACTTAAAAGTGCTCGAGTTACCTGCATGATCCCAATGCTTAGCTGGCACACATCCTCCTGTGTTTTCTGCTGCTGGAAAACCTGAAGATGCAAGCATATTATTTCAGCAGAACAGCTTCACGTGGCCTTATTCTCAAGGAATGCCTGAGTAACCTATCCCTAAGGAGATGACACAATTATAGGAATGGCTGCTGGGACACAGTGTTTTCTCATGGATCAATTTCAATTTTTTCCCACCCTAAAAATGAGGAGAGAGAATACAAGTCCCAATAAACAGTCTGACAAGCATGAGGTGATAACACTCTGAAAGAAAAGAAGTCCTAGTACCTAGTACACGTGATACATATCATTGTTGGCTAATGGAATTGCAGCAAAAGCTCCCAGGATATTCAAAGATCTTTGCACTCTGATAAGAAGGATTCATCATGCACTGCAGATTCTTTTGAATAATGTTCATTAAGAAACTAGACAAGCTAGCTGTAAAAATTAAAATAAGGGAGGAGAGAGAAACAGTACTCATACAGAGGGGCCCAAGGGACGTTGGAAAAGTGTTAAACTTCCTTAGACCACTGAAACCTGAAAGAAAACATCAGTATCACAATCAAGCAGGGGCTCAAGGTACTAAGTGGATGGGGATAATCAGGACTCCTGATTTAGAATAAAGTTTACAGAAGTAAAAAGCTGAATTTAAGTTCTGCAAGTAGTTTGGATGCAACAGAGTGAAGAGTAACTCCTAGGAATGCCCCCCCTCCTTTTTTTTTTCATGTAAATAGTCACATCTACTGCTATCTGAAAATTACATTAGTAGCATTTTTTTCACAAGAACAGCTTTAAAGATTTAAATATAAGTCCAATCTGCCCCGTACACACACAATCACCCCTAACAAAGGAAACACAAACAGAATTCTAAAAGCTAGCAGCAGTGAAAAGGGTGTACATGGAAAAAAATAAAAGAGGAAAGTTATACCCCTGTATCATTCTCTCTGCAAGTTCTTGTTCTGAAACTCCATAGTAATTTACATAAAAACAATGACAATAAAAGCATAAATCAAAACTTACACTGGCCTCTCCAGGTTTGCAGTCCAGCACAGCTTTAAGAGATTGCAAGGAATGGATAATGCACTGTTCAAACTGGGATGGCTGAAAGGCAAATGACTTGTTAGCTTTAGATAAGCATGTCAAATGTATACTACAAATATATAAAAACTTCCGTGCCATATGGTAAGCTTTTTATTTCCAAATTATCCCAAATAAGAGGGGCGGGGGGAAATCGCGATTCATATATTACCAGAGGACCCTTTTGTAGCAATGTACTTTTGTACTTAAGTTATCTACAGAATTATTACCATAGATCAATGTACTTTTTTTTTTAATCCGAATGAGAGACTTCTACACCAAACAGCCTCCTCTAAAAGCGTCATGAAAGATTTTTATAGCTTGTTTGTGGTAGCATATACTGACAATTACATTATAGATGCCTGTGACACCCTCCCTGCTCCCCCCCTTGATCGAAGCTGGGATAGAATCTCACCTGGGATATCTGATATTTCTGCACTTTATTTCAGCAAAAGGTTTCTAAGAAAAATGGATTGAAATTGCTTTCACATGAAGGAAAAAAAACCCACTGGTTTGGGGGGCTTTTTTTACCTTCAGGTTTCCAAACCTGAAATATGAATGTCTTGATGCATATATTAATTTCACTCTGAAAGTGCAAACGAGTTTACAGCATCAGAGTGATTAGTCAGTTTTTCCTTGTCTTTCTCTCTTCCCTGTTAAGTCACACCTTTTTTTTTTAATGAGGCTGCCTGCTGCTATTAGGCAGGAAGCTGTTGTACAGGGCAACGTGAAGCAAAGAGGTGTCACTGCTCTAGAAAAGAGGAACATCATCCTATTGGATTTGGGTCAAAGAGGAGGACAAAAAAGCTTCTAAGTCATGTAAACCTGCTTTTTATCCAGTAGATAGTTTATGGCATGTCACCAACTTTAGGCTTAGGACTAACTTTTATTTCTGTAAAAGCTGGGGTGGAGGTGGATCATGAAAGTGATGCCTGCATGGCAACCTGAAAATCATGAAACAAGCCGCTAAGACAATCTGTACTTGCCATTTTCGGACCCGCTTAAAAGAAAAAGAAAGCACTGCTCTTGTTTTTTTGTTTCCACATAATAAAACATTACACCTCAGGAGAACACAGCTGTTCAGATATGTTATTCTTTGGATATTATGAAACTGAGGAAAACTGGTTCTGTGTCTTACTGTATCTTTTACCTGGAATATAAATGCTAAAGTATTTCCTACAAACTTAAAATACAGTTTCTATCTTAAGCCTAAAATGTCCCCAGAGAGACTGTCTGGCTCTTGTTTATACTGGTTAATTTTTGCTACAATATTACCACAATGAACTCTAGTAGATAAATAACCCTGCTATGACAAAACATGAGTCAACTGCCATCATTAAAATTTGGCATGTCTCAACCATGGCCTCAAAAGGTATCTAGGGAAGTTCTGTATACAAGGAATTCATGGGTGTTTTCTAAATACAAAAAAGACTTAAGCAGTTTTTAAACAAAGATGGGTTAGGATACAGCAAAAGCATAAAGAAACAAAGCTTTTATGGAAGTTCCTTCCTTCCTCCCTCCATTTTACAGATGAATAGAGTGAAAAACAGAAAACTTAAGGGACTTGCCCAAGTCAGCGGCAACTGAAACCAAGACCAGAAGCTGTAAATCTGGTTATGATGCTGCAATTGCCGAACAACACTCCTTCCTACAATGCGTATATTCTGATTGCTTAATGCCCTCCTACTCAACTTCAAACACGTATTTATAGAAGCAAATAAGAAAAACTAAAAAAGCCTGTGGAGCATTCTCTTAGATAATACACAGAAAGCAACCCTCCCTCCCACAGGCCCCTTCTGCTTTCGCAGATTGTTTTTATGTCACACCTACAACGTGCTTGCTGTGTTTTAGGCATTACTCATTACTGTGTATTTCCAGAAAGCATCTCACTAATTTATCTGAATTTGGTTTCAAGTTATTTGTTGTTTGTGTGTAGGCAATCTCCTAAATTAGTTGCTTTTCAGTTCAACCTCTCATTATAACATACAAGTGACCTATTTATTTAGCTACAGACCAATTCCATGGTAGCGTGCCTACTAAGTTATGAAACATTTTGATGTGAACTGAACTTGTTGTGACCTCAAAAATAATTTTTTTACTTCAGTAAACGATCCCTAAAATAAGATGCTTAATGAAAGTTATTATTGTTTATCACTGCAAAATCATGCTAGAGGTCAGCGGTAATTATACTGATACATTTAAATAACCCTACTTATGGCAGAAAGTCATGCTACATATCTTGATGCCCAATTCTTATTTATTCCTGTCTCTCAATACATGGCACAAATCTGCAAAGCTTTTATTTATGCTTTTTTTTTTTTTCTGTTTTGCACCTTCAAAAATATTGCTGTCTAGTAGTACCATTATCACTTGAAGTTACTTCAGACATAATAGTTTCAGAAGTACAAATAAAAATTTTGGAAAAGAAAGAAAAGAAAAAAATAACTTTGTATTTGGTGATGGGATCTGTTAAGAGTGCTGTAAATAGGTAACCATCCAAACAAAAAATTTTGTATTTATCTTCCTACATTTTCATATTTTAATAAAACTACAGACACCAGTATGCACACCTGTAGACAAAGTCCAAAATAATTCAATTTTTGGAGAATATAAACCAGTTTCATTACACTTGCAATTAAAAAAAAAAAAATCCAGCAAAGAAAGTGCCTACAAGACACACAAGTATACCCACCAACGATGTCAAACCTTCATTGTCAACAACCCAGTCTTCCTTTTCAGCTAACCTCTTTATATCTGTAAGACAGAGCAAGAGGGGGAAGGAGGGGGGAGGGAAAAGGTATTCATTTTCATTATTAAAAACTCCTTGAACTTGAAAAGATAAACCACAGACATTGGGACTGCAATGACTAGGCATACAAGCAAATAGCACTAAAAGCTTCAAAGCTTTCAGCGTTCTCAAATGACTAAGAATGGAACTCATACATGGTGTGCTGGTGACACCACATAGAGAAGCATATCTATGATACGGGCAAGAGTTGCATGAAGCGCATCTGGAAAGCTTAAAGTTAAAGGAATATTGTGAAGGCTTTGGGTTTGTTTTTATTTTGTAAATTTTTAATCACAACATAAAATACTGCATTTAAGAACCCAAGTCTCTAGTCTATTATACTCCAGCTCTTAATTAAAAATGAAAGAACAACTGCCTAGCATTTTAGCTAGACACGGTGCTAGACTTTCTTCAAAAATACATGAAGGCATATGCAAAAAGCACTCTCTTCCGCTACCTAGAAGGTGCCAACTTCTATAGGCTTACTGAAGCTAACAGGAGCCAAGTCAGGATGTGAATCCAAAGCTCAAGCACTGTAAACAAAATTCCTCTATGGATGCATGCGTTCTGTATTATTGCTTTTTTTGGGGCTTAATCGACTTGTAAACTGAACAAAGATGAACTGTGTGCAGTTCGTGGAGGCTTTGACATACAGTGTTTCACACACAAATTACTCATCAGAACTGCCTGTACATCATGAAACTCCCTTTTAAATGAGCAAAAATTTCAGTGAATTACCATCTCTCCCCAAAATCCAAGAAGAGATAACTAATGCATGCTGAAAGGTATCTTCACTATCTTGGTGCTTTAATTAGCTAAATTAAGAAGCTTGGTTATGGTGTCATACCCTGCAGTTCTACACCTCATGGAAATACAGGCTTACTGAGGATAAAAAGTATTAAGGGATTGTGCAGAATAATTAACTCTGCTCATTTCCCTATTTAGTAAACCTCTTAATTCAACCAAAATTCTTATGAGGCTTTAGATTGCACTGGTCAGCCTTGACATGTTTTTGTGGCTGCTCACTTTTGCATTCTGTTCTGAGCTAATACAAATGCAAAAGAGATAAATTTCTTTCCCGTATTTCACTGCTCACCAAATTCCAGTCAAATACATTCTTGTAAACCCCTGTCTAGTCTGCATTCACATAATTTGGCTTTCATGACCTTTATGACCACTGTTCACATATGAGAGGGAAAGAACACAGACTGCTTTTCAGGGCCAGCATGAGTATATGGTGTTTATCACAAGACAACAAGGAAACCCTGTGCGTGGGCAGATTTGTCCTATTTAAATAACTAATGGTAGAGTGCTCTATTAAAAATTTCAACTGATCTGAACGCCTTTACCAACTTACAACACACAAGAGATGAGACTGAACTTTATATCAGCAGTCTAGGCAGCTCATATTTCAAAGAGATTATAGAGGTGAAAGCCAGTCCAGGAGGAGCCTTTTTGACTTATATATTACAGATATAACTACATCTGAGATCCATTTATATAGCTCCATGAGAATATCCATTAACTGTTCTTTCACTGGTTCCCTAAAAATAACAGTTTCTCCAAGGGCCCAATTAACCTGGTCCTGTCCAGAAAAACTATCTAAACACATTCAACATAGGCAAATTTGCTTTAGCTGGTAAAGAACAAAAAAAGGGTCCCATAGATAACGCACGCAGTGCAATGGTATGGAATGAGAGTCCTCATAGAGAGGCAACTTTTCTCTTCTCCTGTTTGATGCTACATACACAGAACTACTTCATTGATAGGGGATGGAAGCAGCAGTAGAGGAAGGCTGCTGTTATTGCCTAGATGAGAGAGGGATACATTATCCAGCCAGCGTAACATACTGGCATCTTAAGGGATTTGGTATCTTTTGATTCAAGAAAGGAAAATATGAATAAAGATGTTCAGACCAAATAGAGAATCATTCACACAGACTGCTAAATCTGCTTTTATAAAAATCTAAGGTACAGACTACCACAAGAGCTTTTTTCCCACAGAATGTATGTGGCCAGCAATCAGGATGTAAGAAGCAGAAGCTCTGGATCTGAACAAAGAACTGGGCTATTGTTATGATGCAACAAGTAGGTAAAACTAGTAAGACTGCAGACTTTTTGGCCAAGAGCTTCATCATTAATCATGTATCAGAGCTCTATGGACCGCATTGGAGAAGCTAAGTGGACAGCTCACAGAGATTTGATAAGCTAAGGACTGTCAGCAAAACGGTTCAGAGCTAGATACGTCCTTCCTTTGAAACAGTCAGGAAATCTGAGGAATCACTCTCAATTCCCAGACAGAGGGCAGTCAGTCCAACAGGACATCCTCATGTCACAATTTAAAAAAAAAGGGAAGAGAGGAGGAGAGGCGCAGAGAGAGAGAGAGAGAGGCAGAGAGAAGAAAAAAGAAGAATCTTTTTTACCTGCCATTTGGAAAAAAAAAAAAAGAGATTGATCTCAATTGTGCTAAGTAAGGAAAAGCAAAACAGACTTCCTCATACTTTAAGTGAAATCTGAAATAGTGGTAATACTTGCCCTAAGGAATTTCAAAGAGACAAGACAACCTATGTACTTGTATGGCCAACTAGCTTGATATTAATGCAGAAAAATAATGTTAACACTGAAATGTGATTTAATAAAAGAATTAAGAGCCAAGAATACAATTCATATCAACATAGTATCAAATAAACCATAGAGGCTGTATGATTTGTTGTCACCGAAAGTTTAAAAACTTGCTTAATATAGCCATCTGCACTTAGCACACTTAAGGCTTGAGTAAAATACTTAGCTTCATGTCAGCCTACAAAAATAATGATGAACCATATGTTAAAGATTAAAAACTGATTAAATTTAAGATTTAAAAAGCCCTAATTTTTTTAACATTGAGGGTAATTAGTCTTTTGGGAAAAAAAACCCTACTAAGTGAACTAGTAGATCGATCTGCCCTGAGATTTTAAGAGACACATTTATTTCTGGAAGATTTACTTCATTCACATTCAAGTTTCAGAGTTGAATACAAGATGGTAAGATGATTGGCCTCTGATGCACATAGAGTCACATTAGATTTAGAGAACGTGTTACTGGCCTTGACAATCCAGACATTTATGGCAAAAGCTGTGTACACAGTAGGAAGCCTGGGGATTATAATATTAGTAAAAGGCCTTGAAAAACACACAACTAAAAGACTTCATAAAGGGCTGTGGATTTTTTTTTTCTTCCTTTGGGGTGGGGCATCACTTATTTAATTCTTCACTTTATAGAACTCAAAAAAGAAAATAAACGGTATTTCCAATATGGAAAAGCTGCATCATGAGATAAATCACTTGCATTGTAAAACTGTCTCATCTAAACTACTGTATTCATTAGACTAAGGGAAGAAAAGACTCATAACACACATTTCTGTCAGAAAAGTGAAATACTTGAGTAACTCTTGTGAGATATTACAGAACTCAGAGGAGTCCACTGCCACTACAATATCTGTAACAAACATGGTTATCTTCCAGAACATGGTTTGGCCTATCAGAGGCAAAAAAATATGATAGTAAGCAGAGAGACCTGCAGCTTTTTATTACCTTCAGCTGTGTGTTGTAAGGTCACTATAATGCAACGTACACGAAGGTCCAAAATAAGATCCTGGATGATCTGAAGCATATCATTGGGTATCTCAAGTGCAGTAAGAGACTCGGAACTAAGCCTGGAAAGCAAATAAAATTATACTGAAGTGGAAATCTGCAGGGTTTTTTTTAGGCTGATATAACTTCATTGAATTTTTTAGACGTTTTCTGTGTACGTGAATACAGTAGCTCCATCCACAGTGAGTCTTTGAAAACTGATTATTTCATTCAGAGAAGATTAATCATTTGCTTAATTCAGAAGCTTGCAAACACAGATTTTTTTTTTTTGTAACAATACAATAATGTCATAGCAACATGCCAACTTTTCCCACTGTCCTCTTGTACTTCCCTGCCTGCCTTTCTGCATCCATCTCTTGTCTTACAATCCAGGAATAAACCTTTTGGAGCAGAAGTAGCTTTTTTGCTATTTTTAGGTGAATGCCTAGATCAAATCCTAGGTCTACAACAGGGTTTCTGAGATATTGTTTACCTGCATTTACAACAGTAACAGCCATCAAGCTGCATAAATGGTGATGTGGCTGTGCATCAGACTGCCAAGAGTACACACGTTTCAGGAGCCAAAATACAGCTACTGCATCATCTGCAAAGCGAAGAATGAATTCATTCGCTGTTTTGCTCCCAACTCTGACTGGGCACGCATCACCAGCTACTATAGCTGAGGATGGAAACATTCGTTTCTGTTTTTTCCTTTAGAAATAGTAACACAGCAGCTGCTTACAAGGAATAGCACTTCAGCTTTTAACTAAAAGGCTGCAGTTGTGCTCAGACTTTGCTTAGGGGCACAAAGTGAGGTTTACTGCTTTTATCCAACTCTTGGATATTTAAGCAAGGACAATTCAAATGCAGTCTTTGCTGTTTGCCCTATTGCTAACAGTGAGCAAAGCACAGGTACTAGAAATTGCCAAAGAGCAGAAGTAGGAAGGCACAAGCAAACAAATTTGAGTAACAAGTGGAACATTTCCAATCATCCACCTGTAGGCTCCAGTTCCTTACCCTTGGTGTAAACGATCAAAACTCTACCATTAACCAGACTGCTATCTGCTCAGCACAACTACTGAATTAGTAGATTACATAAATCTGCACTATCTCAGCCATCCAGGAAACACAGGATGTAAATACCCATCTGTGAGAAGTTTAAGTGACTTTAGACTGCACAGAAGTCCTGTACTTAGAGTTGATTTCACTTCTAAGGGAGCACGCAGCTGTCACATCCCTAAGACCATCTTTTCCTCATATAACTCACCCTAACAAATACATACCTTTCTACCCTTACAACAAGGCAAAAGTTTTGCCAACAACGGCTTCAGCTTATAGCATAGCTCTAATTTATCCTCTGGAACCTTTTCAAACTGGGCAATGGCAGAATGGGGTACAAGAGAAAGACCACCCCACTAAGCTGTGTGATACATATAAAAAAGCAGAAAAATTAAGATCACACAGATGTAACGCCAATTCCTTGTTACCTAATTCTGTAAGTTTTAGCATTCTTAAACACAAGCAGAAAATGGTAAATCATTTGTGAGATACTGAGAAGAGTAAAATTCTATCATGTGCTTCATAATGTTAGGAAGTATAAAAATAAGACTTAAGCTATTACGTAACTTTGCAACAATTAAGGTTCTTATGCAATGTGTAGACTCCTCATGAGAAGAGTCCACCTTCATCATTGGTGTGAGTCACAAGAATTTATTAGATTGTCAAAGACTGTGGGGGCTCAAAAAGTACTTGCAGCACTTCCAAAAACTTCTGACCTGGTCATCACTGGTTGGTACTCCATCATAGTATGCTCAGTTCCTCTTCTCCAGATTGCCCCTTTTCTTCTCTACTTTTGACCGCTTTGCATTAAAGTCTAGCTCACTTTACTAAAGTGCCAGCATAGGCATCAGTAAATAACATGAGGTGGGGAAAAGAGTGAGAGGGAGAGAGAATTTCCCCAGCTCTCAGTTCAGTTGTTCATCACCAGGGCAGTGGCCAGAAAGCAAGAGGAGATTCTCTGAAAAAGAGCCTTTGCATATCCTATAACCTCATCCTGGATCACACCTCAGGTGGCAGGACTCTGAAGCACAACCAATCTTTAGAGAATCTGTTGGTTAAATTTCCAAGCCAATATTACAGATGTGCAAGTGTTAAATTCTAGAATTTTATAATTTGAGTGAAATTGGATTACTCCTCATAAAAGGATAACACTGGTGCCAAAGCCTGTTCCCTTGCCCCTTTACATCTTTTCATCAAATGCCAAATCAGTTCCGTCTTAAACTGGAAGCTTTCCATAAAATTGAGCCAGAATAAGAAACTTCACGTGGAAATTTTTTTTCTGAATGGTTAAAGTACAGATAATGTAACTGACAACAGACTTCGGGAAAGTGTTAAACAGACTTGACAACAGGTATGTATCATTGCTAGCTACATCCGCAATAAGAATATCTATATGTGATTATACCCCTTTCTTTTCTTCCTCTGTGCTTTGCTTATTACCTACTTTGAAAACTGCAGATAAAAAGTACAGTGTCATATCCAGGTATTACTCAAGTTTCCAAAAGATAATGAAAATTCTTATATCCTCCATAGACAAATGGAAGCGAATTCTGTGTACTAATGAGACATTTTGTAATTAATGACGTGCACATTACTAAGTTTATAAACATAATTATAAGCAGAATGACATTTATAAGCAGGAGTATCACCTTCCATAAAACAACTGCAAAAGTAAATTATGATTTAAGAATGATACTATAGTGATAAGCATGCTGTTTTCACCTATTTTGGCAGAGATGGGAAGATGTGTAGCAAATGAGGCAGATAATTGCTTTCTACCCTAAAGAATCAAATCCTGTTTCATTCATGGAGTGTCTATGCTGTGCCAGGCAAATATTTTATTCAAACTTTTTCCTAAGATGCCATGGAAAAAAATGAGTGTATCATTATATAATAAGGCTTTATCATGAGACGTTAATTACACTTGCACATAGAATCCTAAATCTGCCATAAGAAATGTTTTTGTAATCCTAATTTTGAAAATGTTAACATTCTCACTACTCAGGGTATTTAATGCAATAAATAAAACAATTGGTCTTAAAGCACACATATTCCAGGAATAGCATCATTTTGTAGGTCCACAGATCCGTTTACCTCACAGTCTGGATAACATGTGTTAGCCACTGGCCAGAAAGTTCAGATTTCATCTCCCAGCCACCATACTGTCTTGATTCTCCTTCTCTGAGGCTGAATGGAAGCAAAGCTCCACGGATAAGTTTTACCAGAGAGTGCATCACTTCCTGAATCATTTTCTGCATCAGAACAAGGGAAAGAAAAATCAAGCAAAAAGCGCTATCAATGAGCTTAAGCAGCCATGTACTTGTTATGCACAACAGCTTGGAATGTATGATTTACAGGTGGCTCCACACGGTAGAGAGTAGAGGAGAAGGAGGTATAAGGGCACACAGATAATTTAAGAAATCTGATTTTCAAGGTGGTGACACTAAAGTATCTTGCTATGAAGGACAACTGAAAAAAAGCAAGGTTTCCCCCCATAACTTACCTTGAAATCATTTTGTCTTTGCCTAGCGTTTTTCTTTGATCTTTCCATTTGGCCAGATTTTTCAGCAGTCTTGTGAAAATGAGAAAATTGAAAAGTGTAAGTATCTCAATCACTGTTAACATAATTCTGAAAAAGGGGATTTCAAAGTGAAGAAAACTGATGTGTTTATGATGCAATTATAAAAACTAACTCATGGCATTCTCAATAAGCAAAGACTATATATATCAATAAACTCTACTTACTGTAGGTCAGTGTGCTAATGTTTAATTCTGAGGAACAATGTGTATTTAAGACAGAGACAAGCATAAAAGAATAGCTCAAGCAATATGAACTTCATGAGGTCAAAGTATTCTCACTGCAGTGTTAGTGAGAGCTAAAACATATACAGTCCAATGGTGCGTCAAGTTTATATGAAGAAACTCTTATTTTCTCAAGCATGGAAGCTGCCCAGAGAAGGACATCGATGTGAAGTGGGAGACACTCCTCAGAATGAGGGCAATTTAGAACTGTAACATGTGAAGGGAAGGGTTGAGGGTTTTTTGTTTTTAGGAACAGCATTTTGTTGACAATGCTCTTTAAATAATTCAACTAACTAACTGCAAAAGAGACTCTGCAAAATAATCAGCATCTTCATGGACAGTTCACTTCTTTGAAAACCAAGGAACGTGAGTACACTTTGCATGAGACAGTTACAGTTGAAGAAAAACATGGTTTGACTGATAGTCTTCCTGTTTGTAGTTCTAGCCTTCTGTGGAGTCTACTGAGAAGACAGTAGAGTACATTATACCAAAAAAGTTATTTCAAATACTGGGTTAAGTGCAGATGTAGCATTTTCAGTTAGAAAATCAATTTTATGTATGTACAGCAACATCTACTGGACAAGAGGTGCAATAACATGACAAGAGTGTTCTCAGAATCAGTTTACTTTCAAGTCATTAATTTGAAATGCTGTATTTTTCAAATTCCCTCTTTAGCTAAAGCTTTTCAGATTTTTAAGGTGAAATAAATAATTTGAAGTGAGCAAAAATTAGAGAAAAATAAAACTGCTTAACAGTTTTGGAAAATATAGAACTATGAAACTCTTACACTTTAAAGCTCTGAATTATACAGTTTCAGACAAGGAGAACACCACTTGAGTTTTTGCTGCATATAATACCCATTTCTCTCTTCCAAAGCCTTAAAAAGAAAATAAGCTGTATTCCTTTAGAACTCGGGTATCAACTTAAAATTCACACTGTTTTACAGCTGGATTAAAGAACAACAAAAAAATTCACAGATCTTTGATTTTTTTTTTTTTTTCTTAGTGGTTTTGCTGAAGACCAATCTTAAACCTTTCCTGCACAGACAGACCAAAACTATCTTGTGGTAAGACCAACGGTTACTACACACATATGCTACTTCACCTAGAGTGATTCAAAGAACTCAACTTTTTAAACTGTTGAAAATACCACGTAAATCTTTAACTGACAATATTTTAAGGCATATAGCTAACCTTTCAGAACTAAAAAGAACACCACCCCCCCCCAAAACCTACAAACTGAACAAGATAAAATAAATATAGCTTGTTATTCATATGCGGGATTTTCTTTCCATATTTTTAAAATGTCTTGAAGACTTGAATAAGTTAACTGAAATGACCCTCTATACCATTTTCACAGGACCTTTCTTTAAAAAAACCATAGCAATCATCTTGCTTCCTGAATGACAATAAATAGCAAGCAACATAGTAAAAAAAAATTTCTTCATGGACAATTAAAATCTGTATGTTTTCTGATAGAAAAAAACATATAAACCTTGAGTCTCGAATGTGATGTGGTGACAGATATTCTTAGGTGTTCTAGAAGAAGCCTTTAGTTTATGCCACCCCCTCTTCCCACTCTTCCTTAGTGGACTGTGGCATGCAGGACACACAAAAGGAACTGAGGGCACCACCCTTCCTCTCTCCCCAAGAACTCAGGGAGCTTCCATAAGAACCAAAGGAGCAGAAGTAGTCAAATATATGTGGATTAATTTCTTACAAGCTCAGAATCTGGCCCAACAGAAGAGTAGATGTACCTTAGAGACTAACAGGAAAACTACCTCCTCCTCTTTTTTCTTTTTTTTTTTTTTTTTTTTTTTTATACATGGAAACAATGTTTTGTTCAGACATGACATAAGATCACTGCATTTTCCACTTGCAGTCATTTTCATGAGCATAATTTCTCAACTTTGTTTACAGTTCAAGTCTCTGTTTCTCTAGAAGTTGCTTTCTTTTTCATTGTACTCAGAGAAAAAAAAAAAATCACAGTAACTTAACATGTGAATTTGTAAAGTCTAATTTCCAATGGTACTGTTGTCAAATATAAAGGCTGTCAATTCCGTTATGAAATTAATTTTTTTTGTGAAAGCCAACAGTACTAAGGTTTATTCTTAATTCTACTTCCTTCACTGAACGTTATGAGTAAATGTCATATCTTTCTTTTGATTTTATCATGTAAAATGAGTATCACGACTAGAATCTATTTCACTGGAGCTATAATGCTCTGTATATTGTGTTCAACATATAAAGGGCTATAGTACCTATTCGTATCATCATATGAAAACGTTATCCTGATTTACAGACTGTGGCAATAAATAGAATGACTGCTTAAGAAACTAATTCTTTAGTTAGTCAGAGAAAAGGAAAGTGACAAAATAGGCTTCCAAATTTCCTTTTCCGAAGGTTAATTTGTTTCATCTTCTACTAAAGCTGCAAAGAATAGTAGATAGCTATGGCTGTAGTTCTGCTTTAGGGATAATTTTGTAGTGGAATACTGTAGCTGTGATGACTTAAGGATTTAAGCACAGCAGGACATCGTAAGCACGGCAGGATAAAAACAATCTCAACAAATTAAATGATATAGCAACAGTTAAACAGAGAAGCTTTAGATGCACAAACTTTTAGGTTCAATATAAAAGCTGATCTGAATAATATGCATGTCCAAAAGCTTGCTTATTTTCCACCTGCTCTGTATTTTCCCAATTGTCTCTACATCTCTTTACAGACCTTGTCTTCAGAGTTTTTTAGGACCCAGAATGAGTGAGTCCAAACTGCAGTCAGCAGGACTTCCCAGTGATAGCTATGCAGATGAGGTGTGAACTACTGCCTTATCATCTGTTGATGGAACAGAGCGCTGCCTTTCACTACACTTCAATCATGTGTTTGTCTTTGTCAGACTCGCTCCTTGGGAATATGCCATCACTACAGTTCTCCTTCTGGAGAAGAAACAACATGGCTTGAGGACCAGAAGTGAACTCTCTGTAAAACATAATGTAATTCTGTGACCAAATTTTAGCAATAACACAAACCCAAAAGCTATTGTATTTATCTGGCAACGATTATGATGGTAAGCTGTATATGAGCCAGACCAAATTAATTATGAAATTTATCCTTTCAAAATCTGTTAATAGTGTGCACATAAAAACAGCACGTCATGAATCATTACTTTTTTTTTCCTGCTTCTTGGATTATCAAGATTATATTTTATTTACATTATTTGTAAAAAACAGATCATCTGAGCAAGAAGGACTAGAATCACAGGTGATTGCAGCTGACTGCACTCCCAAACTAGACTCCCTATAGTATGTCTGTATGCACCACTCTGGGCCTTGGTCATTTTGCAACTCTGGTCTTGAACCTTTCCTCACTTCCAAATACTTAAAGCTCAAGAAATGAGTACTCTTGTTCCAAAGAAAGGAAATAATTTTTTTCTGTATGACTTTGTCTTTTACATATCTCTATCCTTCCTGCAATTTGCTATTTCTTCAGATCACCAATGAAGGGCAGCTGGCCAGCTATGAGTAAGAGGTGAAACTACACAGATATTGACTCCAACATCTGGAAAACACACAGACACACCACTAGCGGAATTCTAAGTAATTCCATTGTATGCTTTTATTCTTTTTAAAATAAAATGAAGAGTCTCAATTCTATAGATTAGTATTGCAAGACAGGTTACTCGCCAAGGTAGCATCTCTCAAATGTGTAAGAGTCTGCATACTGTTTTATAAACCTCTCTGATTAAAATAAGCCCAGTCACTTCTTCCAGTGAAATATAATACTTCAAACATAATTATTATGGAGCTTTGTTACTTAAAAATCATTTATATAGAAAAATCCATACCTCACTGAATAAACTTCCATTCACATAAGAAATCCAGAGCTTCCAAAAGTTGGGCAGCTGACTTACAACAAGTTTGGTCAACTTTTCAACAAATACAACTTGCTGAGGAGCTTTGTATCGCCAAGCTAAAAGGGGGAAAGAGGATGGAAAAAGGAAAATTAAACAACTTTGAATTAATAATAGAAATGTACTACTAGCTTGCTACTGCTTTGTATTACACAAGTGACCATATAGTGTATATATAAAACCTTTCAGTTAGGAGTGGAAAAATTTAAAGTTCGGTCCATAGATGTGTACACACTTGATACACATGCAAGCTCTTTCTTCTTACAAGGTGTCAGCACTATGACAGTATATAAAGATACTTTGTAGGGGTATCTAACGCAATCCACCTAACAATCCATTCAGTCAGTCTTCTGTCTTCAAACCACTCTAAAAGGTAAGGTAGCATGAAAGCAATCAAGGCATTAAAAATTTCAAATGATGAGGTGGTGATGCTGAAGAAACAGGGCTGCTAGGATATGCTAGTGATTAAGGCAAACAATGGGAACTAGAAGATCTGCTTTATTTAAAGCTCAAAAAGTTTCCATTGTGGCCTGGGGCAAGTTGCCAACCTCTCATCTTCATTTCCATTTGTTTGGTAAAATCTTTTATCTGAAAAACAGGGGAGATTCCAACATTTTTGTTAAAACTCAATAAACATATGACCAATTATATATTGAGATTCTTGGATGAAGAACACAATCATGACATATAATACTGTGACATCTCTCACTTCACGAACCTACTTACACCTCTGGTACACCACCTATTAAAACACATCAGGAAAATAGTTTACATTTTGGCAGCAAATAACTTTTCTCAGTTTCTTATCAAATGGGGCAAAGGGAGGTTGTGGGGGGGAAGGTAAAGAGAAAGCTGAAAAGGGGCAGAAGAAAGGTGCCAATTAATAGAGAAAACAAAGGAAACTTTGTGAAATACTTTTCTATAACCATCTGCCTTCTCCATTGAAACTTTCTTGATTATGATGTTTTAACAAAACAGGGTATACAGATAATATAACAGTGATAGGAGACTTATATTTCAACTCAAGAATTAGAGTCCACTTTAGAACGTTGGGAAAAAGAAGTCACAGATTTTTGAGAAAAAAAGAAAACAAATCAAACAACAACATTTAAAGAGGTCCATGTTTGCTGGATTTTTTTGGTATAAACTCTAGTCTTTTATAAATGATAAAATTAAAAACATATTATCCTGCATAACTCTGTGGAAATGCAGAAAAATGTTGGGTGAAATTGCACTTTTTGTCTTTAATCTGTTATGGAATATTGCCTACACAGAACAGGAATTCACCAGTTAGGCAAAAATAGCTGCCTAACAGCACGTTAGGTAACTAGTACGCTTCACCAGAGCCTCACTAGTTTATTGTGTTGGTAACCAGTCTTGAATCTCCTTGAAGTACAGCATGCTTTCAGCAGCATTCATTTATTGGTAGGTAAATTACTGGTCCATTTCTTTAGTGGATGAATAAACATCTGCACTACCCAAAATGTTCTTGTTCCTCACGGCCAAAACGTTTAGGGATTCTGAATTAGTATTTGAAAATCCAAAAAATCACAATGGAAGCCCAAAATTATAACAGAAGTGTAACTCTGCTAATAGTGATGCATCTGTTTAGGAGGCATGAAAACTTCATGAAAGTTCAACCAGCAAAGCTCATAGTGTGGACACAGATAAGATGTCTACATTTGCCAGCTTGGTTTATGATTGTCAGAAAATTGGTCTAGACCCAGTAGCAGAAAAACTCCTTTTACTAATATAGGCTGTGACTATGCCAGGAAGCTGTGCCAACACTGCTATAGCAACAGATGCTCTGTAACACTAACAAACACCAAGTTTAACCAAAAGATTTCAGCTCCTTTAAGAAACCATCTCATCTTTGCCAAAAGCTCCAGCACCAACCCAAGGTTATAACCAGGGATGTCTGTTCCTAACTCCAAACACACTGCCAAGATTTACTTCACGCACAAAATTATTTCCCGTCCAGAAAGCATACTTCAGGCCTATTTCAGAGATTGCCTTAGTCCAGGGTCTGCAGACAGGAGATATTTATTAGAAGAAGCTACTACACATCATGTCGAAAGGACATTCTGGCCATAAATTCAGGATATTTTCACTTTTTTGCTAGAGAAAGCTCCAATGTATATTAAAGCAGAAATCTTCTTTTATTCTATTTATTCTATTATAATCTGTGCTATAACATCCTAAAGATGAAACTAGAGCTATCGTTTATATATCCTCGTGAACATATGCTCAAGCAAGAGCTGAATGTTATTTGAATGCTGCAGTTTCAAATTCAAAATAATTTGTTCAAACAACCAACCTCATGGACAATCATTGTTGATCACACTGGGGAAAAAAAAAACCAACACACCAAAGCACCAAAAAAACCCAGGGATGCCATTCCTTAAATTTGCTAAAAATCAAAAGGATGCACAAGCAACCTGAAAACAGAGCACATTATGGCATAAATGGAATGGCAGCTCCTGCACAGGTATCATATGTGGTTGGTTTGCTTTGGCTCTCCACTCAGAGAAGAGCAAGGATGGTAGAGCTTTCAACTATTCCTAAGCATGCAGCGGGCACGTGCACCTAAGTACCAATGTACTCAACTCAGAGGCAACTCATTTAACTCTAGGGTCTTTGCGGTGGATTGAGCTCCTAAGGTATTATGATGCTCCGATCCTCCAGTTTTCCTTTGAATCTTGGTTTAAACTGCTGGCTACAGAATCTGCAAAGCTTGCTGAAGACTTATCTTTTCCAGTTTGTAAAAGGTTATGGATCCATAACTAAGACACTAAAAGCAAAGATAACCAATTAAATTGAAATTGCCTTCTGTAGATGCAATTATTTAACCAGAGACACATGCAAAAGAATTCAGACAAGGAAAAAATAAACTGGATTTTGGATGTTGCTTGGTACATTAAGTGTTGCATGTGTATTAGTGGATGGTATCCAACAACAACCAGCAATTTACTGTTTTGCTCTGTAACACTTCAACTTCATGCAAGGCTTTGGGCTAAGAAAGGACAAGGGTAACTAATATCCTAATTACTAATGTAATTACTTGGTATACATGTGTGTTTTGAAGAGTCTGTGTAATTTATATTTTAAAATACAAATATTCAACCTCAAAGTGTGACGAAATTTAATTGTCTTGCATGTGAAGATACACGGTGGCAGCACAAGAATGTACAATTCTCCTTATTCTTCATTCTATGTTCTTGAAAGATTCCTTTCATTCCTCTTCTTGCTCAAAAAAATCAGATATTTATAGATGGTTTTTCAAGGAAGTCCACAGACTTGGGAAAAGAGCAACACCAAAGCAAACCAAAGCCAGAAAGGTCTTCATAAAAAACCCACTTTCTGCAAAAAAGTACTTTGGTAAGAAATGACCTATCCTGTGAAAAACATGTTTTCTGTTTCCTGTGATGTCACCATTGAAAGACTCCTGAGATGAAGTTGTTTGGACAAGGGTGTTGAAGACACTTACGACACACAAGGACTTAGCTGGTTGTGGACACACTGCTTGAGCTTAGTCACACACTTTTGTTTCCCTTTCTAGGTTTACAGGATTAGAGAACAAGGACTGGATATGTGAAGTCACAGAAGGAGCAAATGCAAGCAGAGCCATCTTAGCAAACACACACAAAAGGTATAACAGCACCAAGAAGTGGTGGGCAGTAGCTGGTTATGTATGCCAAAAAAAAAAAAATTCTGGTTTTGTAGAAAAAAGACTCTTATTATTTTGACTACATTTTAAGAAGCAGATTTCAGTTATGAACTGCTCTCTGCTTGCAAAAAGCACAGAGGACCCCTTTAGTAAGCAATGGTAACACATGAGAAGAAAGAAATTTATTTGGTAACAGATCAAAACAAACATACAGAATGTGGGTTTCTGTTTGGGTTTTTTGACTACACCACACACTGGACATAAGGAACTGCAGCTTTGTTTTTCCAAATAAAACAGATACCTACCATCATCACGGCCAGACTGAAAGCTGCTGCCCCTTTTCAATGAAGCAGTTTGACTGAGATGGCCAATTGGTGATGGACGCATATCACTGTCCAGGTCTAACATGGGGCTGTGGAGCAATGAGTTGCCTAGGGAGAGGGAAAAAAAAAAGTTATAATGATTTTGCACATCAATTGACCTGAAACTGCATGCTGCATGTGGAATTCTAATTTAATTCTGAAGTGACACAAGACAAAAGTTATCTAGCAAGAATGTTCTTAATCTTGCTTATTTAGACTGTCTGTTCATCTACACCAACACTATTCAATAACACCACTATTGACTCCTGTAGCAAAGCCAAAACCACAAGTACCATGTGGGAAATATCATTCTTTGGTCTGTATGTTTCTCTGTTTTTACTTTAATTAATGCCCTACAATTAGTTGCTTGGAAGCCATAGCTAAATATGTATTTATGCCATTAGTGACATGGCACACACTTTTTTTCTGGTGTATGTCTAAATATTCTTTCAACAGCAACAGTTTCTTGTGCCTCCAGCTGAAGTAGTTACGGGCAGAATGTTCAACCACTTCTTAGCTGTTTGACCCGTGCAGAGTTCAGGTAGAAAGAATCCATCCATCATGAAGCAGATGAACCAATGGCATTGTATGCTTGTGCATGTCTGTAAAACACCCCACAGTTATACATATCCACAAACACACAAAATATTTCCCAGTCAACCAGTTACTGTTATCAAATAATTATTTTTTAATTTGGGTGCCTGTCCATATGTAGGTCACTATTAGCAAGTCCTAAACAATGATCTCATCTGATGGAGGTGGATACTTGGAGTCTAACATACGTTTTGGAAAACAACCACATCATCATGAGCAGACCATGATGATTTTTTAACATACTGTAACACTGCCAATATTTCTCTTAAAGTCTAAATTGCTGCTTTATGCATTTCACCATAAAGATACATTTCTGTAAGTAACCATCAAAAATTATTTCAGCATTGGCCAACTGAGCTGTAACAGCTAAACTTAAATTAATCACAATTCATAGAATTATAGAACAGCCCAGGTTGGAAGGGACCTCAAAAGATCATCTGGTCCAACCTTTCATGGGAAAGGGAGCCTAGGTGAGATTATCCAGCACCCTGTCCAGTTGAGTCTTGAAAACCTCCACCAATGGGGACTCTACCACATCGCTGGGGAGGTTGTTCCAGAGACTGATTGTTCTCACAGTAAAAAAATTTCTATTCTTATATCGAGATGAAACCTCTCCTGGTAATTCATGCTGAATTTTATAGTGAGAACCTCAGTCTTTGAGTTTATATCGCTTGATCTTTTCCATGGATACCTACATTCACTCAAAAGAACAGCAAGGTCACACAGAAAGAGCACCAGCTGCAACACTGCAATACTCAGACTCAAGAGTAACACAAAGTAAAAAGGATTTGAAGAATATTTATTCTGAATTTATGCTGCTCTCAGACCAGTATGGCAGTAAAGATATACCTAGTCACTTTACTTCAACAGCTGGGGCTTAAAGAGCAAGATTAAGTATTGTGAAACTTAACACAAACTTCCAATAGGTGACAGTATTGGGTTTTAGTTCCTTTTGAAAGAAGTTCTTCCTCCCATCATTCTTTAACGGCTTTTAAAAAGATTTCCTGTGGCCTGTCATTGTGGCCTCACCATGGCACTGTCATTGTAGAGCTAACTGTCAGTTCTTCCATTCATCTTATCAGTGTTCACATTATAAAACACCTAAGTAAATAGATCCATTTGCCATGTAGTTCACAATCGTGAGAGACGCACTGCATTAACTGACTTGATGAACCCATCTGTGCTATCTTTAGCCTGTACTACGATTCTGTTGACTATTTAAATCCTACACCACTTATTAAAAACAATTAATCTTTATGACACCTTTAAAATTGATGAATTTTCAGCAATATGGACTCTGCTACAGTGATTTAAGTATATTATCCACTGTCACCATGGAGAAGTTCATGAGTTTGAACAAGAATTTGGGGAAAGGCTTTTCTTTGTGAATGAACTAAAAATACAGAATAATAAGGAAAAAACCTAAAGCTATCAGAAGCTTTTAAAGTAGGTATGTATGCTGCAAGTGCAAATAGTTAATTATGGACTCATACTATGCAACTGCCCCTGTGACAGAGATCTGCGTAAGGTCACACATCTTCTCCATCCACAATTTAAACACCTATGACTTCTAAAACATATCTTGATTATTACAAATTTACAACATTAACTTCTGCAAAAACATTGCAGCAAGCCCGCAGAATGAAGGAAAAGCAAACAAAAATTTTTTCCTCTCCAGATTAAAAAAACCACGCGTTCGATATCTTAGAGAGATTCTATCCACAATAAAAAGAAAATTGCATAGAAGACCCCAAGAAATTTTAAGTGCCTCACATAGTTCTTGGGCTTCCACAAGAATTTGCCTCTGAGATTCTACATATCTGCATTTTATTTGGGTGAAAAAAACCAAATGTACGCCAAGGACAAATCAGAATTGTCAGAGGCATTGCTAATTAAAACATGTACTAAAAAAAAAAAAACCAAAACCAAAACAAAAAACCCAAAAATGCAGCAATGCTATCTTTACAAAAACTACAATTAGAAAAAGCCACGATACACCAAAACTTTTCTCTTTGATGTCCTCACATAGAATTTAGGTTCTCACCCTTCAAACACCTTGTTGATACAAGGAATTTCTTGTAAACAGATGGTTTCTAAAAATGACAGTGCCAATTAAACCTCAGAATTAAGAAAAACAGACACACTTACCGAAATATCTTAATATGAATTAGTTCAATTAAAACCATTTGCCTGAGGTAGCTGAAAATCTGAAAATTCTGTATTGCTGCTGATACACTAACCCCACGCCGCTCAAATGGTTTATATATTCACCAGTAACAGAAAACATGTAAAGAATACTCTCTTGTTCCACCAGAAAAACCACATCATCAGTTTGCAGCCGTACCAGGAAAAGAAAGTTTAACATGAACTAATTTCTTAATTGGTTGTCTAGCATTACAAGCAAGTATAACACAGCAGCAGGGAACTACAACAGCACATATACCCTCAGGACTAATAAACATCTGGACTACATTAGCAAAGCTGATCTTGCTTTCACCCGACCAGAAGATAGCGCTTGAAGACTGCACACCAATGCATAGATCTTGTAAAAAGTGAGAGTTAACTTAAAAACAATTTTTCTCCTATCTCAACTCGTTCTCTCTCTGGAGCCAGCAGCTTAAATTTAGCCACATAATGTAATACAATGAATTAATATTAGTATGGACTGTAGATAATAATATTTATAAACCCAAATAAACTACCCAAATAATAATTTACTGCCTATTCATTTCTCAATTTGTGTATTATTTCTACATTCCTAGATCCTGAATATAGGACAGCAACAATTCAAAGTTTGAAGAAATTAACTTTTTACAGTGCTAACAGGTTTTAAGATGTTGTATAAACACCATGAACAACACATTCCTGGCAGATCTTTTTTCTTTTTAAATATACTGCATCTTTGAAGTTACAGATGTATTTTTTTCCAAAATACAGCATCTACATGGAGCATATCTGTCAGTGACTCCAGTGCCAAGTGTATATTTAACCAAGGAAACACAGGAAAAATAAATGTACTGCATTCTCTTCTTCTACCAAACAGTCATGACAAACCAGAAGTATAATGAAAGCCTTATTACATTTACAACTGTAAAATCATGAGAAGATCAAATAAGAAGTTTTAAGGATCTTAACACTGCTTTACATTTTTTTTAAACAACGATTTTACTTTTTGTGCACAGATATGTCAAAGGTATGTAGAAAGAAATAAGAACATTCAGATCTTGTGTGAAATATAAATAGTTCAAAGGTTTTGTTCAGACCTCTTCTGTTCTAGTGCAGTAAGATCTCACCAAAATAAGGATCTGAAAAAAAAAAAGCACGCAATGCTTTTTGAGGTCATTTAATTTGTGCTTTCACTTTCTGTACATCAAAAGTCACCTGTGCTGACCCCTAACTGCAGGTTTTCTCCAGGTTTATCAGTACTGGAATGGCCACAGGGTACTTATGTGCCTACAGTACCTATGGCTTACGTACATACCTTGACCCCATTTTTTGAGATGTTACCTGCACGCAGCATGTTGCGGCCTCAGTGAAAAAGACGACTAACAAAGTTTGCCTAAAATAGATTTTTCCATGACCTGCAAACCAGTCAATGATTTAAATCTTTAAAAGCAGCTTTACTTTCTTATTTCAAAACTATTATCAAATTGAGTGTAAAAATTGTTCTGCAGTAACCATCGCTCCACAACTCTGCTTGTTTTTTCCCCTGGCAGTCTGACAGACAGAGGTTTCTCATGGGAGTCACACATCTCTTGCCTCCCTTCTGTAACCCAGCCTCAGCCACTCTGCAATTGTGCCAGCCCGGTGCATCACTTGTGTGACATTCAGTTAAAGCTTTTTACAAAAGTTACTGGTTGATCAGGGGATAATACAGTGCCAGTACTTTTTGCAGTGACAAAGAAAATTGTTAACAAGTGACCAACCTCAGGCTGAGTAGTTTTTTAGTGCGATTTTCCATGGCAGGTCAAACATCAGTCATTACACAGACTACGTGTATATATACAGCATGTATATGAGCAAGATTAAATAAAAAAAAAAAAGACCCTGCAGATGTGCAACCAGGTGAATACAGTTACTGTATTCTTTCATCCGTTATGTATCTTACAGTGAATTTTCTCACAGGCTACAATAGCGAGGGAAGGCTGATCTATAGCCTCCGGACTCTCTGAAGGGCGGCAGACTTCCTTACCACCCTTAAACACCTTTGAACATTTTTTCCTGTGCACAGCAGGCCCTTGTCCTGTGCTACAGCCTGACCACCCACTGTTGCTTGTTGACCAAACACACAGTGCCTGGAGCCCGCACCGACATAACCAGGATAAGATTCCTTTCAAGGACACCGCATTGAGAATTTCAATTTGTCTAGGCAAGAAGTTATGCGAGCAGGAGAAATTACTGAAAAATTAACCTGCTCAACAGATGAATGACTGCATTTTATTCTTTTTCTTGAGTACCTTTTCTTTCTAATCTTACATTTATTAGGAATCTGACAAGAAGAAAATGGGTTGTATTTCTAGCAAAGAGATGAGTGCAGAAGATTAAAATTGCTACACTTTATGGAAAAAAATGTTTTTGGAACACATTTAAAAATGAATGCTTTTTTAAATCTTAAGGCTAATCTTCATTATACTAAATATATTTATAATGAAACTATTTTTCAGTTTACCGCAAAAAGGGTAATTGGGCCTATTATTTCTAGTGGTGTTCTAAGTATTTCACAGCCTAAGGGTAAGCCTTATTGTCAGTCCTGCAGGCCAAAAAAATACTAAAGCAAGAGCCAAACGCTTCAAGTTCAGCACATAAACAAAAATGACGTCATTTTACTAGCACTAGCTCCAGTGGACATTAAGATCTTCAGCAACTTTGAAAACAACCCACTTTTACTTAATTGCCTGAATAAGGACTAAAAGACTAGAGCAGACACAAGGTAAAATTCTGGCCACAGAAGAGTTTCACTTTATCTTCACTAGTACTAATCTTTTCAATTTTGATTTTAAACTACCTGTGCTGCCTTTTAATTACTATATTTACCGTCTATATAATACTTTAAATGATATTTAAAGTATTATATAAAATAAGAATGCCCCCTGCACTTCTGAACAGGTCAGATTCTACCAAAAATTCTAAGTAACAGCAAAGTTACAGATACAGGTGGTAAAAGAGGAAAACAAATCCAGTGTCAAATGTTGTACTGGTTAACTTTTATTCTTTTTTTTTTTTTTTTTTTTAATTAATAACCCATTAAGGGTTTGCTTGACATCTGCTGTCAAAAGGGTATTTCTGCTATGGACAGGGGATGTGGTTTAGACATGAAATGGCTCCCAGCTGCAAGAAGTCTTCTTCCAGATGTACAGTAAGCAAAGGCAATGGAAGAGAACCAGCTGCTAGGATAACAAATTGAAAAGGCCCTTTTGACACAAGCCTTGCCGGCCTGTCTGATCTAACAAAGATGGATCATTCATTGCAAGGTGAATACAATCTCCGTGTGGCACAGAAGAAAGAGCAACATGGTTGAAGCATCCATCTCTCTCCTTCATAGTATGTACAGCTGCTGTTACTCTGGCACAGAAAAACCCTGCATAGTTTTTTACAATATCTGGAGAGCTGTGCATCATATTCCGAGTGCTACAAAAATTGTATTTTTTTCCAGCAATAAGAACTACAACAGAAATCACAATGACTGAACTAGTATACTCCAGTTTCAAGAACTGCCTTCATGTTGGGAACTATAATAGGTTGTATATCATATACTTTGCAACCCAAAGTGCAGCAGAAGGATCACGCTACAACTGTGTTAGTGTTTCCATTTACAGTTTTAGTTTCTAACGGGTATTAACAGATAGCTTATTTGCAATAATGTTACATAATCTCTCAGAAAGACGTGTTAAGAAATGAAGACTTTTTCAGTCAGTTTGACGATAACTGGATTAGAGTCCCTATCCATTTTAGCTCAAAGGATCGTGAAACCTACTAAGCCACTATTAAAGTCTAAGCAAATAACCATTGGCCACATAGAAAACAGTCTTAACCTCCATAGCTTCTTTCCCTGACACTCATGTTAAGAATCCCATTGCTTAACTCATTTTGGCTATCTGCCCAGTGCCCCAGGCAAATTTTAAACTAAACCTCATTTATTTACATTTATTTTCATGTCATTTTACGTCATGATATCCCCCATGTTTCCTGTAGTCCAACAAGTCTGGGAAGCATAAACCATAGTGAAAAACTACAATTATGCCCTAATAATAGGGGAATTACCAAGTAAAGTTAAAAATTACAAATATATAAAATCTTAATTGAAGGAAACCATTCACTATCCAGGTACGATTTGTAGAAGTCTGGGGACTTTCAAACCTGGAAAATTCAAAGCTCAGAAGCAGCAATTCAGACTTTAGCCAATACAAGGCATAAAATACCAGCATAATTCAGTTTATCATTCAACTATATCTTGCTAGAGATTTAAGAAATACTGTTTTCAGTGAGCATAATGTTCTTACATAGCCTTCAAAAATGCTCTTTTTCCTGTCTATTCAGTCTCATGCATCTCCCTCTCTCTAACGTATCTACACACTAAGTAACAGCAGCAAACTGGCTTTACCTACTTCAGGTCCTTCCAGTGGGCAGCAATAGTGGGATGCAATCAGATTTATAAAAGGAATCCATCAATGCTTCAGGAAATAACTTCATAACCATAAAAAAAAGGTTTCAAAAACAATAAAAGAGCACAACTGCCTATTCCATTAGCGAGGCAGATAAAAATTAAATAGAAAACATAAAAAGTTAATAAATCCATATATTTACAAGCATTACTACGTCAGCAGAGCTAGAGCTCCAACCAGTTGCACATGGGTTCTGTATCTACAGCTGCACCTTTAATGGAAGAATCTGACCATCAGAGAAGCAGGAGAATGGCTTAATGTAAGGGCATGAGCACGGGAGCTTTATGATGATCGGGCATCCCTGTACTGCCTCATGCTTCCACTATGACTTTGGCTATGCTGTTTTGTCTCTTTGTCCTGGCTGCTCATACTTCAGAGTACTTCAGAGCAGGAGAAATTTTGATTTGCTGTCATATATGCATATTCACTCACTCCTTAAAACATGTGGGCTTGGATTCCAACAGTTTCTCATCATATGAACACCATCTGCCAGCATTTTTTTTACCTCACAAATGAGGAACGTCTGCTATGGCCATACAGAGCAAGAAATAGATAGGCTAAAGGCAATGATGGGTGAGTAACAACAGCCATATCTGAGCCTGTAATGAAACATTAATCTACATAATTCAAGACTAATCAGCAAAACAACAGGGTTGTTTAGACTGAGGGGAAACAATACATTAATACACATATAGAGATATTTCTCAAGGGAAATACACTCCAAAATGCTGCTGTAAAGCACTTCATACACAGGACTCGAGAAAATTCCCCATCCTACTTGTACCTGTTGAAATAAATGCAACTAATTAGTTAACGATCAGATTACTGCATCTTTTACAATTAATAATTGTCTATTAAAATCAAAGGAAACATTCAATTGAATAATTTGCTGTTGATAGTTGTCAGCCTTTAAGCCATACTGCCAAATTATCTGACAAAGCTCAGCACAGCTTGATATACCTTCTAGTTTTTGGAAATAACATTAACACAAGGTGGATTAACTGAAAACAGACAGTATTTGAAACACATAGGACTTCTGCTAACCCCTTAAAAAAATTCCTGGAGGGAACTCAAAGACCATTACAGCCCTGTAAACTTGCCACAGTTTCTTCTTTCAGGCTGCATCAGAGATTGTACTATGCTATGATACTTTACAGTTCTAGGACACCCTTACAACTGCACAGTATTTCTACAAAATGGAGTTAATCTCTAGTAATATCCAACCACAGAGGCTTTTTTTTTTTTAAACTTTTCATGTGATAGTAATACTGAGAGTGAAGGATTCACACTTAGACCAAAACCATATACTTAGATATAAAACCAAAATAAACATGTATTTAAATACATCTCTAATACACAATTTTCTGATAGCACCTTCAACCCCCTCAGGATGTATATTAGCTCACTCCACTCTTCAACTATGCTTAGGAGAGCCTTGAAATTACAGTTATTAACAAGACAGCAATCATAAGACAAAGATAAAGAACCTACAGAGGATGTAGAAAACTAGATTTACTTCCTGTCAATATTGGGGATTTGTCCTGACTGTCATTACTAGTGGCCTGGATGAGATGATATGTCACTAAATTTCTTAAAGAAGATAAAAGATGCTACTTCTATTTAAGAAAATGAAATTATTTAAGTTGTAATGACTAAAGGGTCAGCCTCCTAGTAGTGTGGAGACAACCGGAACAATTTTGTCCCACAGAGTATACTGTTGGATTGTCATGCCAGTGACTGAATTTGGAGTAAGTTCTCCTTAGAATTCACTTAGGTTTGGTTTTTAGCTTGTTTAGAAAATAATTGCAATGTTAACCTTCCCTTTCTGAATACATCATGGCCAGCAAATAAATTCTTCGAGAATATTTACTGTTTGATAAACAGCTACAAAAATCCTGTCCCGAATGTCTAATAGAGTTTTCAAAAAAGACACTTCCAGGTAAGAAAAGCAAAGGCTTTCGTCTAATTCCAAGTCCATTTCAGGTAGTAAAATTCACGTGCAACAACTCAGGGCACAGCTCTGCTTTGAAAAACTAATAAAATAGCAGCAAAGTGCTTTGACACAAACTAAGTTGAAAGTTGAAAAATTTTGCACAAATGCAAAAATAGATACAATCTGCTACTGAGGTTTAAGTTTACTATGCTGAAAAGTTTTGACTCGGTGAGTTTGAACCCACAGATTCACAGTCGGCAGAACTAAGCTAAGAATAGCCAGAAATTGTTGGTATGTTCAAGGTGGAACTGTAATCGCTGTCTGCTTATTCCAGCATACACAATATGAAGACTACCATCTGCTAGAAGCAATATCTATTATCCCTGTTGAAAAGAGAAACCTAGAAAAAGTTTTAATGCCCTTTTCATTAGAGTATCAGCCTTATGACCCACCTCTTCCTCCAAATGCTTGATATACAAAAGAATCTTTTTTGGAAGCATGTTTTAAGTGGAAGACTTCAATGTTTGAAAATTTATTACTATTTTCTTTTAAAAATAGCCTGTGAATTTATGAACATATAAACCACATTTCTAACTTGTTTAAGTTGATTAGATTCCTCAAAGTCTTGTATAACTGATTTGATATCTATGAGTAAAAACCCACACTTTTCCTGTTTGAAAAGCATCCATCTATTAAAGTAGATTAAAATACATTCCATGTCTCTGATCACAATCAGCATTGTTCTACTTGGCAGTTAAAACCAATTTTTCTGAGTTTTCTTTTTTCCTTCTCCCGTCTGGTGTATGCCAAAATTAAAGATCTATGGAGAGGAAAAATCACGTTTAGCAACCTTCCTTTGTCCTACTAGATACTAAGTGAAAAATTCCATCAACTAGGATCAATTCTTGGGTATTTTACAATCGGTACAAAAGCTACATCAGTAAGGACTACATACAAGGCTTGAAGAAAATGATTGAAATTCAATGAGCTCTTTAATAAGAGTAATAATATATTAGCATTTGTTTCATACATGCACTAAATATTAACTATTCATACATGCATTTACTGGGCATTCAAGTTATTTAAATTCCCTCTTCTGTGAGCCAAACAAAGCTGCTAACATAATAGTCACTTTGATATTAAGGCTGAGATAAGCAGATTTGTTGCAAGAAAGACAACAAACAGGTTGAGATTTTCAAGAGAAGCTTAGGAATTTAGACACATTTTCCATTAATTTACTGGAGCCTGCATATCAAAATCATACAGACTAATAAAACAAAAAAGTCTCAAGCACTTCTTATCTTCAGGCCCCTATTTTTCTTGCTAAGAAGCTGAGAGATAGCTATATAACATTTTGCAAGTGAGAGGAGAAAAAGCAAGCTTAGAATTGTTACCCATGACCGTTTTTATAAGTTAGTTTTGCTCCTGACAGTTGTTATGTCGCAGGGGTGGTGGTGGTGGTGTCTCAGGGTTTTGACAAGGAGGGAAGATGGGGAGGTTTTGGAAACGTTCTGAATTTTGACCAACAGGCCAAGAAACCAACCTAGTGTTCCAGCTGGTCCCACAGCACTTCACACCGTGTTGTGGAACAAAGATGGTCTGTGCACACTTTAAGCTAAAACTTACTGACATCACTGTCGTATGTGGTGCAATGTGATGTGAACTCTATACCTGATGTCGTAACCTCTGCTAAAGAGAGTTTAAGCCTCCTGCAGTAATTTTACAGCACATTTCTGCAGCAGCTCCAACTCAGTAAAATTTTTGTGGTTTCTCAGAATAGAACACCTTATTTGGTTCGGGATACACATGCACTAACACTAAACATGGGAATTACCTATAAGCCAAGAGAGGCCAGATTCCAATATGCCTACTCATTTCAGAAATAGCAGCAAACTCAGTAAGACTTCTTGAGAAACAAGGCACTACTTGTCATTTTCTAATTTGAAAATCCAGTTTTCAGATTTTATTACTAGAAATGACAAGCCAATAGCCTCCCACCTATTCCCTTTTGAAAACATGCTAATGTGATGGATCATGTTAACCGGTAGCTAAGTTGCTGCCACACCTGAAAGCAATACCTATACATTTCTTTGAGGAGCAACACTGGCAGAGATAAAGACAGATTACAACTAAGTATTCATATTGGTCTTAATATAACATTGTCTAAATACACCATTTGTCCAACTCGCAGGTCTGTGCCCGAACAGTGTAATCTGAATTTTGAAACTGCACACGAACAAAGAACAAGAGAACACTGTATTATCATTCACTACATATCAAGAAACTACATGTTATTCCTCTATGCCCCAATGCCCTGCACATCCATACATTAACGGCATATCTTGTGACAAAGAAATCTAACTGGCAGATTCAGACAACAATCCAAACTTCATGTGACCTCAGAGAATTATTTTGAGAGGACAGTAAACTTAAGATAAATGATTGAAATTTAATGCTTTTCCCATGTAAAGAGCTTAAAAGTTATAAGTTAAACAAAAAGAAAACTCCAACTGCTGTTTTGTTTTTATAATAGAATAAAGAAAAAAATACAAGTCAGTATTCAACTTTGTAAAAAGCTATCAAAATTGATGGGAAAAAAACCCCAAATATCATTTGTACACTAAAACTTGTCAAATAAAAGGCAATGCCAAATTCCTAAATGTCAAATATATATATATATATAAAAAACAAAAATATATCCTTGCCTTTTTGTTCTTTAACATAGCTCTCCTTACAGTTGTGCATGAGCTGCAGAATCCACTGATGTTGAGCACCAATGCACTGCCAAGCCGGATCCCCAGGCGCATGAAGATCAGAAAGATATCTGCAAAACCCAGTCCAAAAATCACAGCTCTGACTTGACACACTGAAGGCCTCATTAAAACAGACCAAAGATGTACTAAGAAATACTTTTTTTTTTTAAACATAATTTTAAAAATTCAAGAATATTTGTTAAGATACACTCATACCCAATGCAAACACAAGCTTTGCATTCTGCCTTTCTCATTTAGAGAAGCAAAATTCCATCAAAAAAACTTGTAGAAATAAACAAAAACATATATATTTAATATCACATTAATATGTATTTTCAGTTGTGCCTCTAGTAAAGTACTTGGGAAACCAAGCTCTTTATCTGCAAAAGTTGCAGTTCAGTACTTCATGTTTCACTTGGAATCAGTGATGACATCTCAAGCACATAAAATATGGTATTTTTCTTCCCACTTTATATGTCCTGATTGTATCATCATGTAACCTTAACAAGTAAGTACAGAAGGCATTAATTTTTGGCAGCTCATTAATTTTAGCACACACATGCACAAACAAATGTAAACCAAGCTCCTGGGTTGGGGGTTGGTTTTTTTGTTGGGTTTTTTTTTTTTTGGTTTTATTTGGAGGGAGGGGAGGATTGGGGGGAGGGGGGGGGTTTGGGCATTAGGGTGTGCACACACAGTCTGTAAAAAAACCAAGAAGAGTCGGGGGGAGAGATAACGACAAGGACTGAGGCTTCTAATACGCGGAAGAAAAACACCCTCTGTCTTTAGGGAGAGAGGAGTATTAGAAGCCAGCTGTTGTGATTTCAGAGAGAACACAGAAGCAATATAGTGTATCGTATGGCATTCAACTACTTTCAAAAGAGTATTTTCAAAAAGCAGTAGCTGCTCTACTATTTAATGTGCTCCATTACATTCTGCATTAATGAGACTCAGGACAGATTAAAAAATTCAAGATGCTCAAGGTGAAGTACACCAATTTATTATCTTAAGCAGTGCAAGGAATGTTTAACTCCTTCACAAAAGCTGTATTACTACAATAATACCTAATGTTAATTAGGACTGCACTGCAAAATTTTGTCTTTGAGAACTGCCTGCAGTACTTGAACAAAAAATAAACTGTCAAAGTAGGATTGGTTGGATGGATAAGAACATTATACAACCAACTCTTTTGAGAGGGTGACGTTTATAAATTATGAGCTCAAGTCCTTTGTCAGTGTTAAAGGGGACTTTAGTCTTTGCTTAGACACAAAATAAAAAAAAAATTACCACTGGTCTTGGAAAAAATACATCTTCTTGGCTGTTAAGTGAGATGGTAAACTGTTTCTGAACAGTATAAAATAATTATCAGTGTAAATACCATAATAAAAAGAAAGGAAAATATGAATTTAAACCTAATTATAAAGATAAACATTGAATATCTGAGGGGGAAAACCACAGTATTTCAGGTCTTGCTCAGCCTCAGACATTCAGACAGACAAAACGCACATATCAAGGAAGAAAAACCTCATAAAAATAGCAGGTTTTATGTAAATAATTTTACAATTAGGATTTTATTAATTTCCCCCGAGCTGAAGTGCTCTGAAGAAAGCTTTCTTCACACCTTGCCTCCAGAAAATTTACACTAGTATAACCACATTAGCATATCTAGAGTAGTGAAACTAATTCAATTGCTTTGTATTCTGGGATTCTGTTAATTCATTAGAACTAAATTATTCCACATTTGTCCACTCCCTGCTCTCCTTCATTATACTGTGTTCTACATGTGGAATACATTTGGTAGTTACATTAACACAGTCTGCTTTAACGTAGATTCAATATTTCAAGGTAAGGGGCTAGAGAAAAACTAAAAAAAACAAAACAAAAACAAAAAAACCCAAACAAACAAAACAAACAAACAAAAAAACCACTCCAGAATCAAACACGTATACAACTCTGATTCTTCCAAAGAATCCTTAGAAGAGGTCGTAAGACTTGGCTTAGATAAAGAAGCTGCTCTTTAAGATTTTCAAGACTGACCTAGAAAGGAAACAGTAATGCCTTCTTCAGAGACACAAAACGCTTAATTATTCACCTTAAAACACAATTCCAATAAATAGGCAATATTTATATAGCACCCAGAAGAACGAGCAGCCCTCTACATAAATGTACACTGGTCATTGTGTACATTGTGTCCACTCAAACTAATGTAACGTAAAGGGACCCAAGATACCAATACTGCACTTTGTCCTGTGCGACTGGGCCTGGTGAGCATACAAAACATCGAAGACCTCACACAGGTATCAGAATGTTAAGAACGCTTCTCACTCAGCACATTTGGTTTATATCTTTTAAGATAACTGAAAGAAGCACTGAGAATGTCAAGCCACAATAGGACCCCTAGTAACATCCAAAACTCTAAAGCTTTCTAAGTAAAGCCATCAAATGTTCCAGAGCACTCTAAAGTTTGGCTCCAAGGACTGTAAAGCAGGTTAAGGTCTACCAGTAGAAGAAGGTCCAACCAACTCATGTCAGTATGCCTACAACAGACTTCGACATCAGCTTTGTGAATGACAGAAAATCTACGAATTTCAATGAAAACTGGGGAACTGGTTCATGTTCATGAAATACAAAGGAATTACATTATTTAGACTGAGTAGTAAAAGAGCCAAAATCAAATTTAAACAACAGTCTGGATTAAAATGTCCCTATTATCTGACTCAGGATGATTCCATTTCAACACCAAGTCAAGCTGAAGTGTAAGACAAATTAATAGGGAATCTATTTTGAGATCTGCAACCTGTGAGTTATCATTTCAGACATAGCTTGCAATATGATGGTTTAGAGGAAGCAACAGAATCTAAACATGCCTTAAAGATTTTTAAAAATTAAATTCAGTCTCAATTATCCTTCATTAAATTGTTCTCATTCAAGAACTGTTTTTCAATCATTCAATAAACAATCAAGTACCAATCCAGTGCCATTATTTATATAATCATAAAATCTCAAAATACTCTACTTACAGCTTTAAAATCAGTATTTAAACCATAGTAAAAATAGTCACTACCCTATTTAGGAAACAGATTTAAATACACATCTAACACCATATGTCTGATGAAGACACTAATCAAACGATTACCTTATATAACGTTTCTGATCATGCAATGTTGACGGAGTTTCAAGCAACTTATCCAACAGAAGTTCTCTTAAAGCTTCAATTCTGGTTTCAACTTCAGCATAATCTAGGAGTAGGGAGAGGAAATAAATCCAATGTGTGCCTTCAGCAGTGGTATGAACTGAAAATTATGTTATTTTTCTAGGACATCAGACACTTCTGGAATTAATGTGGAAATCAATATAACTCATTTTATAACAAGACACATCTGAAAATTTTGTATACGACAGTTCTACAAAAACAGAAAATTCAACTTTGAAGTCTTTCCAACAATACGCCAGTGAGAGATACCCAAAGTCTCATTTTAATTACTGTAACCTTTTTTTATGTCCACTAATATCAAGCCTTAATAAATAAATAAAATTGGCTGTGATTTCACATTTTGTAGTATATACCTCACTCAGAAAACCTTCCAGAAATATTGCTTAGAGTAATTGGTTCCTATAAATCTATAATTTTTATGTGGGTTTTATATGGATTTTAATCCATAAAGCTCTTTAGACTACTATGTGCTTTTTAGCCTTTAAGTTAAAAAAAAAAAAGCAGCAAATAAGAGAACCCATATCTTACATTTTTTGAATACTTGAACCTCTGTCTTTCCAAAGAGTGACTTGGCTTTTTCGTAGTCATTAATAACCACATCATAATCGCCCTTAAAAAAAAAAAAACCAAAAACACAAACAAGGAACAAACATTTATATTTTTCAAGAAAAAGGTAACAGACTCATTTCAGCAAACAGAAAAGTATTTTTAAAGGATTATACCTTCTGGATATTTCTTTCAATATTCAAGGGAAGGTTGAAAAGAAATTTAAAACGTTGAAGAACATTAAGTGCGTTTCTCGTTGAATCAGCTTTGTCCTTGCGACCCAGCACTTCTTGGAATAAGGTATCTGCTGTGTTACTGGCTCCTATTTTAAAAAGGATGAAAATAAGAAAAAGTAGAGTAAGTAATCAGTTCAAATGACATACAGATTTTCCTCGTTTTAATGAATCATTCAAGTTTTTGTTAGAGCAAATGAGTTTTACTCTACTGAGTATTGCTCAGTTTTTATACTTTTTTGTTCAACTGCGTTAACATTTTATAACTGATGAAATACTATTTCACAGTGAACCACTTTGCATTTTAATGTGGTAAGACCCCTGTGCAATTAAAAACAATCACTCTTTCCTATTTCAAATGCTTAACTTTGCTGCAGATATTTTATAGTTTGCTTTGGCTCCAGATCTACATTTTACAACTAAATTATGCATCTCAGGATATGGAAAAAGTAATAGAAAGTTTTCTTTTTAGAAAAGTATAATTTCATTATGTGAATTAATGTCATAGCTTTAAGAGTTATCACTGGGTTTTGCAAGCAAATTTTTTTGTGTTTTCAAATTAAGCCTTAAAAATTATTAACAATATTTGATATCTAAGTGAGTCACCTAAAAGTACCAATGATTAAGTCAAAGACAATGGTGTGACTGAAAACAGTCTAGCTGTTCACTGTAACAGAATGAATACAAATTGTCTTCACATTGCATTAAAAGTCTTACGGGTTTCATTGCATACAGGATCAAGCCTTGGTCAACAATTTCATGCAATTAAGTTTCTATATTATCTATGACTATTCTTCAATAAATACATTAAATATAGCCTTAAAACCTTTTCTATCCACACTAAAAAGCATTCTATTTTGTAATAAGGATAATTTCCTAACACAGAATAATAGTATTTCATTTATAGTAAAGAAGATTTATATCGCATGCAAATATTTGCATTTTTCAATTCGTGACTTATTTTTAATTAACCAAAAAAAAAAAAGTGGAACTGTCTTAGCCTTTTTGATCTTGTGTGTGGAAGTTTCTACATTATCTGGTCTAGTGACTATACTTTAAGCAAAGATGAAAAAAATTACATCAGTCTCGCTGGGTGGCTTGCATGCCATTTTCTCTAGTCAACACTGTGGGTGGCCTGCTCATGTTAAAAGTAGTCTTTGTAAAATAATTGTTATATCTAAATAATGTTTAAACTTTGTTGAAATTTTGAAGCCTTGCTGTAAAAAAAGTTTTGTCAGGATAGCTATTTCTATTGCATACTATTTAGCATAAAATACTTTAACCCATTAAGGAGAAATACACAATGCAAACAGCTAGCTGGACATTTAAATACAGACCACTGATAAAGTATGATTTTTCTCTTAAGGTTGTAATAAATTCTTGTTTTGTAAATCCTTCTAGTAAGTAACAATGGTTTTGTTTGAATTCATATGTTTCTTGTCCATTCTTTTAACAGCCAAGAAGAAATGTACTATATCTGGGAATTAAAGTTGTATTCACAAAGCATTTTTTTTAATTCAGTGCAAATGTTTTTAAAAGGTAATTGACAACTGCAGGAATAGCACAGTGACTTCCATCTTTAGTTTAAAACTATATGCCTTCATCTCTTTATGAATGAATTTGCTGTAGAAATCCTCAATTCAAGTAAATGATTTTACTTTTTTCTATGGGCACTTTTTTGTTTTTACATATAAATTAAAATATATCAAATTACTTATTAGTGTCTTAATGAAAATCAATACTTCATGCAAAACAGGTCTGTCTTTTTAGACTTAAAAAATATTGTAAAATTTCTTCCTTCCTCACCCCTCCAAATCCTTTCTACATTAACAATCTTTATCTCTTGATTACTTGAATAATCTAAACCTAAATAATAAAGTCCATGGACAAAGATTCCGGTCCTATATTGACTATGTTTTCAAAACAGGTGATTCATCTACTGTGGGCAAATTTTTTTTACTTCAAAATAAAGCTCTAGTTATCCAATAGTTGTCTTTCACAGAGCCTGACAAAAACAGCACATAATGGAATTTGATTGACCTCCTTTAAGATACAATTCTTCATGAAATTCATTATAGCACACCATATGTTTTTATAAATATATATTTAATACCTTTTTTAGCAATTAAATGTAGCAATTTAGCAAAAACTCCAAACATTTGTACTTCCACCTATAACACCAGGTTGTGTTTCTACCACCCCATGCCATTTCAATCCAATAATTTGGCACATTCTTAACATACATTCAGATGCTGTGGAAAACATCCTTATTCTTAGGAGTTTGTAATCAAGCTCACAACTCCAATTGTCTCTCAAAATATGCACCTACAGTCCATAAAAATGTAAAATTCGACTAAAGATTTGAAGTAATTTTTGAAAGCAGGCCCTGTTACTCATCGGTTATGGAAGCTTTTCAATGGTCAGACAAGAAACAAAGCTTTGATCCTAAACTACTTTGCATAATAGTATTTACTCTTTTTAAATCCTTGTATTCCTACTCCCCTGCCTCCCACCCATCATGACATGCAAAGTATCAGGAGGAAAAGCAGCCAACTCTTTTCACAGCAGAGCCAAACTTAATACCACTCTGAAGTGCCTGGCACAAGTTCCTCTACAGATCCAGCTTGAAAAAGACATTATCTGCATACAGATTTCAGCCGCCATTTATCCAATGAAATAGCGATTATATATTATAGGTAGGTTTGTCTCTTCTTAGTGTGTGTAGGAATGTCACAGACCTAAATTTTTGCTTTTTTATTTAAAATCTGTCACACAATTTTGGCAAAGGGGAAGCGCTCTCCAAGGAATCTGTGCTCGGTGCATGACATGGCATAAATACAGAGCACAGAGCACTGACGACTGCACTGGCAAATTTCAGCAAATGCTTTTTTCTCCTACCCTGTATGTATCAAATATTCTGCACACATAGACACACACTATAGTCTTTATGTAGTGTATGTGAGGGTTTTTGTGGGCTTTTTCGGTTGGGTTTTTTTGGTGAATTTTGTTTTTGGGGTCTTTTTTGCATTCCGGGCAACAAAATGAGGGAAGAACAATGTTCAAACAACACCTTTATCGTGAGCATTAATGAATCTCTACTGAAAGACGCTAGAGCTGTTCACAAAATCCTCTGCTTTCTTTGTGCTCCCCACACAAACACACATACAGTCACTGCTTTCTTCATACAAGAGAAGAAAAACAGTGAACTTCCATGTCACTTTCTTGATTTCATAAAACACACTCAGACTTTCCAACACTGAGTCAGCTATCTGCATGTCATTCCTGCTTATTGATACAGCACTAAGGGAAACATCCCTTCCTCTGTGAAAAAAATCACAATGAAACAAAGTAAAATTATCTTGGCAGAAGTCCCAGAGTTAAAAAAGTAACTTTTTTGATCTGATGAAACACATACCGAACTGCAGTAAATTCAAGCCATCTCTCAATGCAATCCTACAGATAATACAGAGAAACAGAAAAAAAAGTCCTGACAGCTTTTCAAAGTTCCTAAAAAGAATGCTAATTCCAAGTAGTCTAAATGGCAGCACATTAAGTGAAAAAGATTCTGTTAATAGACCTTGTTATTACAAACAGTTTGTATTTGTTTTTTTCCTTTTGCTCAAAATTCTTACAATCCTGGTATTTAGCTTTGCTCATGCTCCTACAGTTCTGTATCCATATAGCTCCTATTTTCTTTATACACTTAAAATTAAGATGCCACCAGTACTCATTTAAAGTGCTTTACAACTCCTTTATTTTGACATTCATTCTCCTTGTTATCACGAACACTGCTGAAAGTCATGGCAAAAGCTGCCACTTATTTCAGAAGTGGCAGACCCTAAAACCACCACCATCAAACAGGAAAAGGCAAGAGAGACTGTACTGTCTTCTACTTTCTACCATATTCCTAGGAATATATTAAAGCTTGTCAGAAAGTCCAAAGTCCATAAATAGTTGCTGCTGGGAGGACAAAACTTACTGTTCAGTACATTCTCCAGTTTTTGCGTCATGGATCCTTCTACTTTTTCCGTTCCATCCGCTTCCAGTTTTTGATGGATTGCTGGAATAAAATGTCTAGTTAAAACGCAGAACATTTTAATAGGTGGGAATACATTACATCAAAGTGACACTTCTAAACATTTTTAAGATTAAAAATAAAGTGTTATTTTTCTTGTTAGACATAGAAAATACAAACATGCTTCATGGAAGCAGAGTCTAGTGGAGAACAGGGCTCAGAGCCAGACATTGAAGAATTTTAACCATTACTTTGACACAGACTTCCTGTATCTTCTTGAACAAGACACTAATGCTCAAGGAAAAAAAAAAGTGGAGAGAATAATCCCAATCAGCTATCTTGTAGTATAAGTGTTAATTCAATTTAGTATTTCGAAAAGTAAGTATCATTTAAGCACAAAATTCTTTTGCTTTGTAAGGCAAAGTTTTCACACTGATCTCACCAAAAAGGAATTACCAATAATTAAAGGGTAGAAAAAGAGTCATGGGGAATTTGGATGACCGCAAAATCAAGCGCCAGAACACTCCCCCACCAGTTGTTTTCATCTATAAAAATGCACTCCCAAAACACAGTTTAAGAGTATCTTGTAGCAACACACTGCATTAACTATTACACAGAAGCACTGCAATGCTTTTGCTCAAAACAATATGAAAACGGAGGGGAGTTTGCTTTTTTTTTTTTTTAAAGATGCTATTTTTTGCCTGTCCTAAAATGCCAAAAGCCCCAATTCTTGTTTCCACATAGTAATACTAACGGATGTGGAAATGTGTAGTATCAGCATTAATTTGTTGTTTTATTATAATTTCTTTTTCACGAAGGGAGAGATTTACCAGCACAGCCTGACTACACTATACGACTCTGGAAATATGAGCAGTGAATGGAGTGTAGATACTCCTTTCTTTTACTTCCCCTCTCTTACATAGCCTTCCTTCCCTTGTCTTCTCTGTTCAGTACAACCAGCACAGATCAGTGTTTCTTTTTCCTTTTTTTTTTTTTTTTAAAGGTAGTATTCCTGTTTTATATAGCTGTATGCACATATACAATTATATAAAAAATATGATTTTCCTTTCAAATTTTTAACCTGTTAACATATGTAAAATCTGCTCTATCAAAAAGCCATCAGTTGCTGTTGCTTTAGATAAAATTAAGGCTTCCAAAAAACCTCCTACTGTTTCCCGCTGGTTCTCAGTAGAATTAAGTGAAGCTAAGCTACCCTTGAAAAGAGTGATGCTCAGTGCTTTGAAGAAAGTGAGTAACGATGTATTTTAGTTCAAAACACAAATACAGTTTTGAAACCAGTCTCCCAATTGTCCCAGCTTATCCTGCTTCAGTTTGCATGGCAAAGCAACCAGAGTCCCTCAACCGCATTCTTTTAAGATGAAACAAAACTAAAAGATGCACTCCATGAGTATACCTAATGTGCTCCAGGAGATACCTGGAATTCAATCCACTGGGTGATACTCGAGCTAGTGTAAAATACTACCCCAAACGGCATATAAGGTGCACATAGAGATGTCATCGTCAACTGGTTTCCTCTACAGTGCCATCCCTACTTGCCCATGCTACGTTGATGCAAATTAAGAACAAACAAACACGGGCAGAAGCTACCTTTAGTAAGGCAGCCCTGTGGCCTCAGTCCTACT
Organism: Calonectris borealis; assembly: GCF_964195595.1. Classification (NCBI taxonomy): domain Eukaryota; kingdom Metazoa; phylum Chordata; class Aves; order Procellariiformes; family Procellariidae; genus Calonectris; species Calonectris borealis. Next base: position 94,723,842 of record NC_134313.1, on the reverse strand, counting down.
GTAAGCAGTGAGAGGGTGGCTATTTTGAAACAGGATGGCCCTTGATAGTCTCCTGCCTCCTTCAAAGGAGGAATTTTCATTTGGGGCGGGGGGGAGAGCAAGGAGGGTGTGTATGTGATTTTTTAAAAAAAAAAAAAAAAAGAAAAAAGAAGAAGAGAGAAAATTCTATTATTCTCAAACATCTAAATTTGACCCTTCAATCCCTTGATCCTACACAAAGAATTTCAGGAAGTTTTGCTGTCTTGAAAATGCAAGAACACCTGTTTATTTTTGTTATTAAAGTCATTAGAGGGGGAAAAAAAAAAAAATCTAATTTAGGACACCATATTTCTTACGACAATCAACACTAAATCAAATGAACTAAAACTAATAGATTCTTGCATATTTTAAGGAACAGAAGTCTATCTAAAAGATGGTGTATTGTTAACTGTAGCACATATTTTATATATGACGTAGAAAACACTTACCTACAAGAATATCTCTACAATTTTATAACAAAAACATTAAGGTTCTAATGATATTATTCCATTTACATACATCAGTTCCGGTCATGGGCAGCCAACTACTGCACTGCAATTAATGTTACATACTGAAAGGCAAGTTCATCAGAACAGCAACCACAACATAAGCAGGTATTTTAAAACCAAATGTTGCAAGTACTATTGGAACCGCATAAAAGTGTAATGATTTTGATTTAAGTATTTTGAAATCATTCTATGAAGCATATTTTTGAAAGACACTTTCTAAATGGATGTGGATAAAAAAAAATAAGTTATATATTGCCTCAGATTTTTAAAATTTACTACTTTGGAACCATTAATTACATAGCATTAATTGCTGACCAATTAACTATAATGTTACTCCTGGAGGGGACACACCTAAGAATTTCCAAAACTGAACTGTAACATCTAACCTCTATCAAAGCATCTTTTGTTGCCAATATATGTAAAACACGATGAAGACTTCCTTTAATGTACAGAACAAGAAGTTTTGAAAGAGCATGATGTACCACCTTAGCACTTCCAGAAATGTCATCATGAACTGTAGTTTTTCATTCTGAAGGTGGCTTATTTAGACATTGTATCATGATCATTAACCAGTTCCTGAAAGTTTTAAAACATATCTTCTCCAAAGCAGTTCTCTTTCTCATCTCCTTTAGATAAAAATATACAATAACAATACTATTCCCTCCTCTTCCTTTTAGAAGATGGAAGATAACATTTTTCACATTGGTAGCATTTAAAGTTAGCATCTTAGCATAAAGTATTTGAGATTCTTCGTTTGAAAATAGTAGTGTTGTAAACCCAGGAAGAATGAATACTATTAAGGCAATCCATAGGCATGTTCAGAGAGAGAAAAAGATGCCAATGGGGACAAAATAAAAATAAAACAAGGTATTAAGTTCCAGAAAGGTAGAAAGCATTGTGGAGTACAGTTAAAGGCATATTAAGCATATGTAACAGGCAGCGTAAAACAGGAGGGATTTTTGGACCACTGTCTGAAATAAGGTATTTTAGGACATACTAAAAAAAGTATAGACCTACCTAAGTTATTCTGTATACACACAAGAGGATTTGCTGTATTTCCTTCTACGTGTTTAACATGCTACTTTGTGTACTGAAGCTATTTTTATATATTATATTCAGATTTAGCAATAAATGCATTTATATGTATACTAAAGTTGGGTTACAAAAAAAAGAGTTTAAGTTTTCATAGTGAAAAATGTTATGAAAAATGCTTTATTAGAAAGTCTAAGCTTACTTTGTTTGCATCAACTGATTTTTAAAAAGCTAAGTACATGTTCCTTCCAGGGGGACCAGACAAAAAGTCTCCAAGTTAGACGTTTAGACAAGCAAAACTATATGCAGTCAAGTCAGGTATCTGTAGACCTGATCTGATTGGAAGGAATCTAAAGATACTCAAGTTATTCTTTTATCTTAGAGTACTAAACCCATGTATACTGTGTTCAGTTTTGGGCCCCTCACTACAAGAAGGACATTGAGGTGCTGGAGCATATCCAGAGAAGGGCAACGAAGCTGGTGAAGGGTCTGGAGCACAAGTCTTATGAGGAGCGGCTGAGGGAACTGGGGTTGTTTAGTCTGGGGAAGATACTAACTAATAATAGTGAAGAGACTAAGTTTAGAGCTCACAATCTCTAAACTGTGACTAAATACTTCAGAATTGGTTATTTTTGGTCAAAACACATGCAAAAAGTTAAATCTGGCAAATAAGCCATAGTACAGGCCTTGTAGTAAAATAAACTGCAATTAATTCATTGCTGCTTGTGTTGAAAACAATTTTATTTAATCTAAGGAAGGATATGGTTTTCTACTTGGCAACCATAAATCTAACAAATCAAAACCACAGTTGCCAGGACCATGCAGTTTCTGACTTGCAGATTTCATTCTTGATTTACTCATTAGACATTTTTAAAACATATTTTGAGATAGGCACCAAAAGCAGTATTCTCAAAACTTCCTCAGCCTAACTCAGCTCAAAAAACATAGATGCAAGTTTTCTACCATTTTCTAATTAAAAGTTGGCTAGAAATGCATTTAGTATACTTGAAAATCTTACCCATTTCCACAGAAATACGGTTAAAGGAAAAAAAAACCAAAAACAAGGAGTACCTGAAATGAATCAAGAGCCCTTTTAGTAGATGCAGAAAATAAGGGGAAAAAATACGAAAAAGGAAAGACTGACTCAGCAAAGTATTTCTGAAGATCTGATGTGTATCAAAAACTTGGCACGAAAGCACAGTAATGGAGGGATGAAGAACACATGTTAACATGCTGCCAGGATTCAGGCCAATGCATGAATAAAAATGCCTTTAGTTCCCTCTATCGAAAGATTAATGATTTTCTGTAATTTGAACAAAACGTGAGAAGGTTATTGATGAGGACTGCACTCCTATGTAGTGTAAAAACTCTTCTGAATGGATTCAACAGGAGTGCATAGCTGTATATAATGAGCAAAGCAATACATAAAGACAGCACGTTATGAACAGGGCTGGTAATACATTACACTATGAAAACCTAAAAACCCTAAAGTTTGTTACTATGGCCAATAGTCAATACTGCTAAGCTTTTTTAGTTTTGGTTTGGTTTTTTTTTCCCCATGAGATTTCTAGATATTTTTTGCAGATTGCATGGCAAATTTGGCTTTATTTTGGTAAACATTGCTAATACAAGCAAAAATTATAAAATATTGAAGTAAACGTAGTATTGCCTTTAATTGTCTTTTTGTGTTTTGTTTCTCTAGCATTTACTTTTTCTGTGTTGCTTACCCAACACAGTAGCAAAAATCAAAGAAAATGGACAGACTTAAAATGATACAAAAAAAAAAAATTAAAAGAACAGTGCTAGAAGGGGAGGTTCTATGGAAATAAGAGACCAAAAATTGTAGTCTAACAACATTGTGAGGCTTGATAACTTCGTTCTCACACAGGTTTATATTTAAACAAATGTGACATTTCTAGGCAAATATCTCAGAAATAGACAGGAAAACAGAGTTTATTATTCTGCTTATGGATCCATTAAAAATTCCAGGACTGGACCCAGGCCTTTGCCAGGGTTTTAGAGTATGGGAAATGCTATTCTCTTTTTACTGACACAGTGCTAACCTTCTGGATCTATGAAAGCTAATGGTAGAAATAAAAGCAGTTTTTAAGTGTTGCATGTATATTAAAAGTGGTATGGAAATCAAAGTGGAATGATGTAACATGAAATTCTGCTAGTTTTATGGCTTGTAGGTCAAGTCTGGCTCAAATTTAATTGTAGGTAATTTTTTGTACACTTGAAATCAACTGCAGTATTTGCTATTTGAAAACTGCGATTGCAAAACTAATCTTCTTTCTTTTTGATGCTTTATTATTTTTCAAATGCAAACAAAAAATTACCTGAAAACCACAAATTCATATAACATGACAGCCACACAGTAGCTAAAAGCTGCCATGACTGCATCCGTTTGGAGAAATTTTGCTAGTAATTAGCTTACATCTCTAAAACAATTACTGATTTAAAAGAAGCTATATGAGCAGTCAGCATAAAACCAGGTACAGGCTTGGGCACAGAAGCTTCCCTACGGACCAAGACAACTCCTGCTGTTTCACACTTTTTCAAATCAGACCATCTCTTGCTTGAGACACTGAAAAAAACCTCCCCCTAGACAATGCTATGCTAGAACCTGCATGAAAGCAAAGTTTGAGCCTTTTATCAATCATGATTACATAACTCCTGCTTTTTTAGAGTTGCATTAAGATAACAATTGGTCTTCTACAAAAATTGATCTTAGACATTGCATGAAGAGGAAGCATCCACCTAAGACCACCTACCACCACTTACATACTTTACTGGCACTCCTCTGTCAGGTCATCTCTCTCTCAGCATACATTGCTTATTGCAATGTACCCCTTGTTATCTAACTCCGCAAGATTAGAACACAAGTTTTCAACATTCAAACTTAAATCAGCATGCCTATTTTTTCATTATGCACACATGAGAAGGCTCATAAACATAAGGACAAAATATGTAGCAATGATAGTGCAATTGCTTCTTATTCAGCTTTTGTGTACAAGTGTAGCACAAGGATACCTTAAGTCTTCAGACATGAGCATCCACTTGGAAAGCTAGACAGTGAGCTTAGAACACATCAGCTATTCCTTCATCACTACTTGGAGGCATGATCTTAATCCTTAAACTGAAATAATCTAACTTGCATCTACTGTGGTGCACGTACATGCATGTAAACTGTTACTTTGAGTGACTGATACGCTGTTGGATACATGCCCAACACATGTAGCATCTTAGTTTATCCTTGCCAGCTTGTTTCCATGGCTCTGTTCTTTCTTAACCTCTATGAATTACCGTATTGAAAATTACTAGCTATAATAGCAGGTTCTTCTTATCCTGCAAAGACTATATGCTATCACTTGAAGCGGGATGAGGAAGATAACATTAATAGACACACACCACACAGATCATTCAACACAGAGCTATTCTAGCCATTTCAAGTCAGTTGCATAACATTTAGGTAGTAACCATATGTTTGAATTTGATTTACTCAAATACATATATTTAATAAAAATTCATACTATTTGGGAAAATGTATATGAGACCTAAGTAAAGCAAAACTGTGAATTAGACATGTTACAAAACAGGAATGTGGTAACAGCAAAATCTGGTATAGTAGTCTGATTCTGTACTACCTAGCAAAAACAGTCATGGACTAGCATTTCATTGGACAGATAGATAAAAAGACAAAAGAAAGTGAACTTAGATAAGAGCTAGCAATGTAAAACCATTTCAAAATTAGTCAGTCAGTCTAGTTTGCAAACAGAATCACTAATGAAAAATTAGCTGTGTGTACTTTCTTTAAACTCAAACATGACATAACTCTTCAAAAGCCAGAAAAAAAGGGACACTTATATGATAGACAAGCATCAGTTTTTATAGTTTCTCAAACTCCCAGTCTGACTCAGAATTGAATATAGATCCACTGGTTTCTTTTGTTTTAGTTTCAGAGAAAATTAATTTAACAGACATAATGGCAACAGAATATGCTTATTCATACTGAATCAGATCCTGGATCACTGACATGTTCATCCTAGAATGGGTCTTAGGGGATGAAGTGAAAAATATTCTACAGGAAGGAGAGAGAAAAAAACCAAACCAAACAAAAAAACCACAAACCAACAAAAACCAGGCATTGACCAGATATAAGATCATTTTAGCCAGGTAAACATTATCCTAGCGTATATATTAAGTAAGGTATTAGACAAAAGGCCAACTACAGTCAAAGTTCCCCATCATACTGGCATTTCCATAGGCCACATATCTGAACAGGAGTGGAAAGGGAAAAAAGGAATAGTGCTGTAATAGCCAGCAGTGCTTCCTTTGTATAGATTTTTTTTCTGAAAGTCATGTAAAATGTGTTTGTAATTGTAACTGCACAAGAAGAACTGTTGCCATGACAAACTAGAGAATCAAATCTTAAATTTGTTCAACATATCTGTGTTTCAAAGACAACACAGCATCTTCTTTACTTGCCAATATGGATGTCATACTTGTATGGTTTTGCATAACTGAGCAACTAAAGTGGTCATTTCCCTTTTTTTTTTCCCTTTCACTTAAATAAAAAGAAACTCTGCAGCCTAAGGCTCTTCGTGAAGAGCACTTCTGAAAAAGTATATTCAAAGTACATTAATTTTCTAGCTTTCCGAAGACTTCTGTGCAGGTCATGACTTGCTCATGAGAATAAAACACGACTTGCCTACAAGCATATAAACAGCACCCCTTTTAGGAATGCTACTTTCTAGGTTGCAATTAGAATTATGGGAAATAAATCAGCTGAACTCCCTGATGTTGACAAGTGGGTCAAGTTGAGGTGAGCCCAGTTCCCATCAGCTCCCTTCAGCTGATGAAACAAACTTCCTGTTGAACATCTCCTCTGCAGCAAAGTCACCGTCAAACTGTCAGCCAAGCTAACGGGCAGAGAGACATGAGGATCTGATAAGGCAATTCTCAATTCTCTTATTTTCCAAGAAATTAAACCAAACAAGCAAGGGTTCCGGCCTATTTGACCTCTTACTTTCTTAGTAAACAGTTTTTAAATCACAAAATACAATAAACACCTCAGAATAGCTTTTCATGGTTTTCGTTGCTTACTTGTGAAAATATGAATAGTCATTTAAATGTGTAATACAGTCTGATAGCACACTTAAGATTAGCTGAGATCAGTAAAATCAGTCTGATGAAAAAAGCTGCACCATAATCAGTAATTCAGGGTTTCCCAGATGAAGTTCATGTATTTGAAACAAACATTGTTAAAAGTGTATGAGCTAAAAAAAAGCAGGTATGAACAGATGTGCAAATAGATGAATATGAAGTACCTGGTAAAGCAAGTGTTATACCTCTTAAAATGAGCCTACGACAAAAAGTAACATCCTGTACTGACTTAGGGAGACGTAGGAGAGATAACTGTACACAGATAGCTCCGCTCTACACTACCACCAACGGAACTGACCTACAGTTTATAAAGCATTGGGATTGAAAGTTGTGTTCTAGGGTATCTGGATGGGAAAATTGAGAGCCTAAATTTTTGCCCATCAACAAAAATATATCTTCAGAAAATGCATTAGATTTTAGAAATCTTCCCAGAGGAAATGAATAAAAAAAACCCCTAAACCAAAACAAAGCAGCTCAGGAAATTTAAATCATATTGGAAGACAGTATTCAACAATGATTTTCCCTTGAGTCACTTTTCATCTGTGACAGTTGTACGCACAGCATCAAATAATGAAAGTTTGCAGAACCAAGACTATGTCCCTAAGAGTTTGAAAGCTGAAAGATTGTTTCAGCACAAATATAAACTATTCTTCATGTAGCTTTGTTTAAATGCATACAAATTCTAGTTGCACTTTTTAAAGGAGAAAATAAGACAGACAAATTCACCCTTCCATATATAAGGACAGAAAAGTGCCATTATATTACCTTGCACAAACACTGTATAGCCAGAATACAATGGGATTTTTAATTTAATGTTCTTTTGTTAAAGAGCTTGAATTTCATAATTCCATGCCTAAGAATTAAAGGGGTTTTTGGGTTTTGGGTTTTTTGTTTGGTTTGGTTTTGTTGTTTGGTGGTTTGGTTTTGTTTTGGTTTGGGTTTGTGTTGGTTTTTTGTTGGGTTTTCTTTGGTTTTTTTGGTTTTTTTTTATTTTATTTTGCATCTGAGCTGTTTCCCTAGAACAATGCTAATAATGCTTACACTTAATTCTTGTCATCTTTGAGAAAACTGTAGTGATCAAATGTCGTGGAGAAAAGCTTTGACATATGGCAGGAGGGCTGGATGATGGTGTCAAAGATATCCTTTTTTCTTGCTGCCACTGGAAGCCTCTCCACATCCAAGTTAGCTGTTGATTGTACCTATCACAGGTTCAAGTCTTTCAAAACTTCCGCAATTTTTCCAGCTACACTCCCTCAAAAATATTCTGCATAAGGGGTTAGAAAGGGCAAAGTTCTGCATTACAAAACTGAAATTCATAGGCAATAACTGTTTTTTTTTGACTGAAAAGGATCAAAACCACTTCTGCATGTCCATTTAATAGGAAATTTCAACAGAGGAATGCATATTAAAATGCTACAGAAGGCACCTGTGACTTCCACTGCATCCTCATTAAGAATTTGGTTTCAGAATTTAAAAACTAAATATTGTATTGATAAGTCCCTTGAACTCCAGTGTTACAGCTTTGAATTTATAAAAGATTAAGCCTTCAAGTCTCTAATTTTCTTCTACAACAGCATCAAGGCCATTCTTTCTTAGTACTATTTTAATTCACTGTTTATAACAACACAAGCTACAAGTCTGCTTCCTTTTGAGCACTTAAGGGGGATCATTGAGAGGAAGACAAAACCAAGCCATTTTGGTTACAGATAAAAAGTGGCACCAAGAACCACATGAGTCATACAAGTTTTGAGTTCATCATTTACCTAAAGGACTGCACTGATAAACTCTGATTTTAGATAAAATAACATTCTGATACAGATAAGAGATGCAAAACAATATTACAGCTATTATAATTTTTTAAAATTGAGAACATAGTATTCAGTGAAATAAATGAGTTTGCTTTCCCTGTCATTACTTTTTTTACATTCCTACTAGCTCTCTGACCTCTTCATTTAACAGGAAATCAGTCTCCAAAGGCAAGAAGCCTACACTTTAATAGATGGGACAAGAGAAAATCCCTCAGTTGTGTTCAGTCTTTCTAAAACCTCACAGCATTTATGATTTGCATTAGCTTTCTGTAAATCCTACTAAGTCTTTGCTGGTCCAAAAAATAATCTTACAAAGGTAACACATATGTCTGCCAGCCCTACTTTTTTTCCATAGCAGTAATAACCGTTTGGAACAGAACTCTGAATCTTTTAGAGTATTTGATATTCTATATGCAAAGCAGATTTAGTTGTGAAAAACAAGTCACATTTCAGTATTTGTTCAGGATTATTTAGGATTTTGAACTATTTAAGAAAAATTAGGATTTCAACACTTTCAAGATATTTAAGATTTACAAAGAAATAGCCTATTACCATTTTTCCTAGCATTTAATAAAAACTCAGCTTAAAAAAAGTTAAAGAATGCCAAATACTGATTCTTCTTAGTGTCTTTTCCTATGACCACCACCACATTCTTTAGTATTTCCACTAAATCCTTTAATACTCCTCTTCTGTTATTGAACCTACCTGGATTTAGGCCAAGGTTTTCTCAAACTGATCAATAATGGGTCAGTTCTGGGTGGGGTAATAAAGATGTTTAAGAGTTAAGATTCTTCACAGGAAGAATACTCAGATGTCTCAAGAAGAGGTCTTTCCAACCAAAGCACATATGTTCGCACTTGTGGAAAAAGCTCTCCTCTTAAAAATTATCAAATTGGGCAGGTAGCCAAAAGCTATCAAACCACTTCTGAAAATGCTGTCAACTGAAGGGCAGGTCACCCGTTAATCTGCCTGGGGTAGGAATACAGGTGGACCACCAGGTGAGACAGCGCTACCTTCCCTTTTTTCTGGCACATGGAAGTGGCTGTCAGACAGTTAATGAGTGGCCTGCAAGTGGGTCAAGAGAAAATTGGTACTTCTCCAAAGCAGTGTTCCTAAAGCCAACAGAAGTGCTAGCTTGGCTGAGGCTATACGTAGACACAAGTTTTCTTACTCCATGGTACTCATAACACAGGATCAATGATCAGGAGCGATAATCCTGCAATATAGAGTAGCGATGGAGAACAGCATAGTGATAAATGTCAAACCTATTGGGGATGGCTCAGCACTGTCACTTTCTTACCCAGCACAGTCCCTAACTAGTCAGGATTATGGTAGCCCACAATGAGCTTTTATCTGAGAGACATTTTGTGCTGTAAGAGTGTATATATATGTAGATAAAATAAAGATATATATAAAAATGGCACAGACAACTAAGTTAACCTTCCTAGTTATGCAACTACTGTTGCATTTCCCCTATGGCAAGCAGAATATAAAGGCCATCTGATTTCTCAAGTCAGAGTGTACTGAATATTCATATAAATACTAGAGTCTGACTATGGGATAAGTTTTTATGCCGCTACAGTTTGCAAGTCATCTTAATATTATCTCCAGTTCAACATTTCCTCTCTTTTCTGGATTTGTGGTCTAAACAGTTTCATCAAATGCCTCCCATTCCTGTAAGATACATTTGGTGCCATCTTTTGCAAATATACCACAACGATCAGCTAGTGGTCCCAGCTTCTGACTAACACACTACAGATTTTGGGCTCATTATACACTTTTAGAAGAGACTGCGAAGAAAACCAATATTTTTAAATATTAAATTCAACCATACATGCAGATATTGTCTTTTCTTTTATACTGTATTTAGTAAGTGCAAAGCATCTTTACCTGACAGAGCATCTTGTGCTTCAAAAAATGTGCTGAGACCTCCTTTCACATAAGCTAGGCTGCCCTCATTTTTCTTATTGGCTTGTTTCTTCAAATTCACAACAGCCGTTTTGAGCTGATCAAAACTGAAAACAAACAAGAAAACCCCTGTGACATTCAAATAACAAATAAGGTCAGCTAATGAATAAACAGAACAAACTACTTGGAAAATAAAGCCAGCTACTTTTGCAACAACTATTAAGGACTGAGTAATTGCTAACGAGTGTGCTTCTTGATAATGACAATTTACTCTTAGTCCAAAGAGTTTTTGTTTTTCAGTTTTAATCCTAAATGGACGGCTCCTATCACTTGTGATGGAATAGACTTCTTTATAATACAAATTAGTCAAGAAATTTCTTCTAAACGTGCAACATTGCTCTTAGTTAAGTGTCTGTACTACATTAAATAGGCGACAATACAATTCACTACACTCAGTACGCTAGATTCACTACTGGGATGTCAGAAGTCTCTTTAATAATGGGATTTGTTTAACTCTGCAGCTTAGTTCACAACCCTTTTTCACTTTCAGTTTCTAAATGCCTTCAATATTTTTATGTTGGTTTGAACATACAGTTCAGAATTGAACACACTATTAGTGCAAAAACAAGGAAAAGCTGAACAGATTCCTGCTTTATGAAAGTATGTTTTTTATATGTAATCTACTGAATTGTTTTTGAAAGAGACTTCATAGGAGAATATTAACTCATCATTGTTGTTTGTATGGTAGGTTTCTTTTTATCTTAGTTTTCTAGTATTCCTAGATTAATGCCAGTTTACGTTTGATTTCACATTTTTATTTTTTGCAAGCAGCTGCAATTATTTTAGAAGGCTTATGTCGTGACTAATACTTCATTACTTGCATATCATTTGTTTGTTGATGATGATGACTATGATCTCAGCAGTTATACTACTTGCATTCATTATGAAAGCATTATCACGAACCACCTCAGAAATACAAATAAAACACATGATTTTCATCCTTAAAGTCTTTTCTCCTACCTGCAGGCCAAACCCATCTCCCTAATACAAAAGAATCAGACAAAAACCTGCACTATACCTCAGTGAGGAGAGGGAAACAATGGAGTAAAGAAATTAAGACATAAGGCAATTCCACCAATACCCTTTCCCATTTTAAACAGTGGTAAAAAAAGACATTAAGAGAACAAACCAAACTTTAGCCCAGGCAGCAAGAAGGCTATCACCACCTGCTGGGAGACAAAACACACTGGTGCACTTACAGGCATTTTCCTTTTCATACTGATCATGTCACAACATTTTGCTTTATTTCCTGTTTCCATCTGCTGGACAGAAATCACATTACTCAATAGCTGGATTGGTCTACTTGGGCATACAAGAAGTACTTACCAGCAGCTTTTTCAAACTAACAAAAAAGCTGTACAGTTCTCTTTTTAAGCACTTTTTCATGTTACCTGATGATCTAATAGTATGTCTAAATAGTTTATTTATATTTGTCAGGATATTGCCAGGGGTTAAAAAAAAAAAAAAAAAAAAAAACAAAAAAGAGATGTTCTTTTGATTGCTTAAAAAGAATTTCCTTCAAGGAAAACAACAGTCATAAGCTAACCAAAACATCAGTGCACCACACATTTAGCACTCCCAATACCTGAGGTTACATAGAGGACAAGAACTAAACCATTGCTGTGTGTTTCCGGAAAAACAGCACAAATGATATGGCGCAGATAATTATACAATTCCAAAATATTTCTAAGACTACACATTTTGAAGTGGGAAGAAAAAAAAAAAAACAAAACACCACAACAGTTTTGCTTCTTCTTTATTTAAAAAGCTATTTATAATTAGATTCAAAACATGATTGGATTCACCCTACCCTTTGAGCCATTCTGCCTGTTGAGTTTTACACAGCTTTTGCACCTTCAACGCTAAGATTTAGATTTTATAACCAATATAAACTGAATTAATATGAAAAAAACAGCTTTCATTTAAAAACAAAAATTAGAACTTTTTATTCCACTGGACTGACAGGACCACGACTTGAAACTGTTGACATGCAACGACAAAAATTGATGGAAGGTTTCTTTCCCCCCAAGACAGGTGAAAAACTTAAGCTGATACTAGACAAAGTGTTAAAAAAGTTTTTTTCTTAATAGGAAGCTTCAAATTTAGATGAGAATGGACTTTCAGGTACTGACCCATTGGCATAGTACAAGTTAAAAAGGGACCATACATGCTAATGTAATTATTTAAGTTATCAATTCATAGTACTGATGACCAGAAAAATCAGTGTTTTTACTGACACCTTGTCATATTACAAATATAACCATTACATTATGCTCATTATATGTTGCTCATATTCCATGGTAATTCTGATAAAAAGAGTCATTTAATCAGTTCTAAGTAGTCATTTAATTCATTTTCTGGATCCACAGCATCCTTAAATGTACCTCAGCCATCTATGACAGACAGCTGTCAAATCAAATCTCAGCACTCTCCAGTGATGGTGATTCTGCAGCTTTCCGAGTTACACTGTCCTAGGGCTTCAGAAATCTAATATTGTTTTTAATCTGCATCTAACCTAAATCTCCCTTGTTGCAAACTGAGACAGCTTGTTCTATTCTTGGTAAACCAAGAGCAATTGATGACTATCCTTGAACTGCCCACTACATATTTCAGAACATGCATTCTGTATTAATTTTGTTTCTTTTCTAAAAGCATCTAATTCATTCAAGCGGTATACCCACAGGTATTTTTATACTCCTATTTTTGTGGCTCAGCTCTCATATCTTTCTTAAAGCAGTGGCCAAAACTGGGCAGAGCACTTCAACTGCAGCTTTAATAACGCTGAGCAGAATAATTATCCCCATATCTTACATAACACAGTCTTGCCGATACACCCCAGAAGATGATTTGTACTAGACAGCCAACTGGTATTTATGGCATGTTACAAACACCAGATTGTCTTCTGTACCATTGTTGCCCTAACCCAGGTGTGTACTCTGCTGCTTGCCTTCTCCACACCCCTCAGAGCCTTGCACTCAATAATTTCATGATTGCTACAGCCAAGGCTGCCGCTGGTTATCACATCCCCTGCCTTGCCTGCAAGAATCAGATTTAGGAAAGCGGCACCCCTGATTAACCACCTAGCAGCTACATTACAAGTCATTCCCACAACTCTCCACAGGCCTCCTGAATTGCTGCCCTTCCTGTAAATACCAGGGAGGTTAAAGTCTTGTACAGGAACCAGGGTCTGCTCTCTGGAGACTTCATCAAGTTGCTTAAGAAAGATTTTGTTCACTTCCTCATCCCACTGCGATGTCACCCTTTCCAGCCTCTTGAACAAGCTCTCAACCACCCTGCTACCTGCTCCATAAGAGGGACCATATATTTATTCAAGCTGTTCCTTCACACAAAGGTCAAGTCCCTCTCTTCTTTCCTGGGTATCTTTCTCAGAAGGCCTCTTCCCATCCATCACAGAACACCAGGCACATGAGCTATCTCACTTTATTCCAGTGATATGCTTGTCTAATCCCACATGTGGAGCTCTGGCTCCTCTTACTAGTTTCCCAGGCTGCATGTGAGTGTGTAAAGGCACTTGAGGTTAGACCCTTCCAATTGGTTTTGTAATTCCCAACAGCATTCTCAACGCCATCACTGAACCACACAAGTAGCACTGTCCCTTCATGTAACTGCAAGCTGTTATCACCATCCCATGCTATTCCTAATTTGAAGTCCTTGTCACCAAAGTGCAAACCTGCTGGCAAAGATGCTCCCGCCCCACTTTTTCAAATGAATCCCATTTCTCACTAGCAGTCCTTGTTCTTTAGTAATGGAACCATGGCTATGGAAGTAAAAAACACTGCCTTTGAAGCCAGTGGTACAGCCATCTGTGAACCTACAGGATGCATCCACTACTACCTGAAGCTTCTGTAAATCAAAGAGAATACATGGGCTCCCACGTTCTTCACTGTTGTTCCCAGGGCTTTGCAATCACTCTTGATCTGTTTTACATCTCTCTTGGCAGTGTCACTGGTGCCCATCTGAATGAGCAACAAAATGGTTACAGTCCAAAGGCCAAATGTAAAGGAAATTTCTTAAAAACAGCTACATCAAAAGCTGTTTGTTCTTTCTCACTTTTTTTTCAAAAAAGAAGTTATCAGATTGTGATAGATAGAATTCAGTTTGAATCACTCTTCTTTTAGTTATTTGATTTCAAAAGATGCTGTCATTATGTGTGTATTAGGTAATAATGTTCTCTTGCTGTTGTTTTGGCTCTTCAATCTACCATCACTTTGACAGGAAATTAAAGTATTTCCCAAGCAGATTAATGGTTATTTCTGGAGCTCCTAAAACGAAACACCCCCACCCCAAAAAACAAAACAAAATAAAACAACCCACATCTGTTTCTACCATTAGGTAACAAGAAAATATTAAATAAATTTGCAAAGTGGTATTTTCCTTCAAAATGCTAATCAGAATACCCAGCTGAAAACAACAAAAAAGGCTCATCATCTCTACTAAAAATGGCTTCCAATATTATCCGAACACCAGCAGATAAAAGTTTCAGAATTCAGTTATATATGCAAAAATACATGAATGCGTTACGTAAATATAAGTATATATTATGAACTAGATTTAAAAATGAAGACATTAATGGTCAAGATTTTAAGATATTTACCTCAAAGATCTTACTCACTCATCCAACTTCTTTTGCTATAGCATTTTCCACATGAGTTAACTAAAAGCTAACTGATACTACTAACAGTTTTACTCTTAGTCTCTTCAGTGCCTCTAGTCATGACTTACATTAACACCTGGAGTTTCCACTCAAGGCCATGCTGCCTAACTTCTTGATTCATAAGGGGCCTGAAGCAAGACAGTTTCCATCTGACACTGGGCGAGGGTGGGAAGGGGGAAGGCCATAAATTAGGTCTTGTTAAAAATGAAGTTTTCCTAACCACATTGAGCAAACTGGTTGATTCAAGTTTCTAGCCAAGCAGAAACACCACAGACAGTAGAGACTACAGGTCTATTACTGTAAATGTCAACCATCAATGACACATATATGGTATAATGAAATAACATCAAGTGACTTGTATTTAAAACCATTATTTATATGATAGCAACAAACCTTGTTGTTGAATGATTCTCAATCAGGTACCAGGCAGCAGAAAAGTTTTCGCTAGTGAAATCAGCACTCATCCCAGGAAACAGTGCCTCTAAATCTTTTTGAGGAAATCTGCCTCTGAAAAATAAATATTCGTTTCTTCAGTGAGACGTATTCTGGTGAACAGTGTACAATTAGAAGTGTCACATTATAAAAAAAACCCCAAACCCCCAACAACAACAACAAAATCATGTTCCAACAAGATGTAAATATAAACTTGTATCTCACCATGAAATTAAATCTGGTATTACAGATAAGCAGTGTGACTGGGAAAGAAAAGATTGAAATCTGATCTAAGTAAAACTAATTTTATCATTTTGATTTCACCATTACACATATGACAGAAATGTTGCCTGTACAAAATGCTTCTAAAGAAAGAACTGCTGCCTTCAGAAAATAGGACTTGACAGACTCACTGTGATACTACTAACATTCAAATGCAGGACCACTAATGCTGAATATACTCAAAGTCAACTCTACCTTTTAAACAGGAAAATCAGTACACCAAGCCAAGTAAATAAGAGAGAATATTCTCTATAAGCCATGAACCAGTATCTATCTAACTTTAAAATGACAGGACATCACCAGGTTGACAGCTTGTAAGTGATCTTGCACCATCATTGTCTATTGGTCTGTGTGCAGCAGAAATCCCACGGAAACACAAAGGAAGATATACAGAGCATACTTCCATTATATACAAACACTGAAAGAAATCTTGAGTAAAAATCATCCTCTTGCAAAACAGAATACACTGATCTGTCTGTTCATAGTACACAAAACAAAGGAAAAGCGGGCATGTCTCGAGTGAGAAACAACATGCTTTGTTTTTATTCAGTCTTACAATGCATAAAGATAACACACGAGCCAACTCCCCATGGAAGCAGTTTCTCTACAACAGTATTTTTGAAACTACAAGTAGCTTCTAAGATACTCCTACAGAAAATGTATTCCATTTATTTTAAGTTGGTTTAATAAAAATAGATTATCTAAAGCACTTTTTGATGAAAACATGACAATCTGCATCCCTCAGTCCAGACATGCACTTAACACTTGGCCATATTCACTCCACCATGCACTCTCGGTACATCACCAGGTGCACTCACCACTCTATTCTTTACCACCAACTGCATCCCATCTTCAGAAACTAATCATGGCAAATAAGTTTACTTTTGGTCAGCCCTAAATTGGTCAGTCGGATGAGATGATCACTGTAGGTCCCTTCCAACTGAAATATTCTATTCTACTCTAAAAATGTACTATGTAATTTTCGGATTACATCGTCAAACTCAAAAGTCAATAAAATCCCTCTCCGATGCTCACAAACTAGGTGAGCTCTGCTATACAAAGTACACTGTACACAAATGCAAACCTGCAATACGTTGCATTTGAGATCAAACTTGGGAGGGGGTAGCAATCCAGAGTCACCTATTGGAATTACATTTAATACGTATGAAAAGCCATTTGAATGGACACAAAAGCAATGATTTGTTAGTTTTGGTTTTTCTGTAATCTAAACATATTTCAAGATAGCTAAAGCTGTTTTTATTACAAAAAGCAAAGCAGATTAAGTGAAGCAAATCTAAAGGCAGACGCATTAAAAAGTACAATTACATAACAACAAGAGTTCTTTTCTATAAGTTTCTATTCATATCCAAATGGCCATTAGGACAAGCAGGCACAAAGGACCTACATAGATAATGACATGGCACAAAAGTCTTTCATCAGTAGCACCTGATTACAGCAGGGGCATGAAACAATACTTTTTAAAAACAAGCAAAAAAATCAAATGAGATGCACGGAAAAGCGATGACAGATATGAAAAGTAGAAAGACAGGGAAAATAGTGCGAAAAACAAGTGTAGCAACTGAAAATGAAGGTCCCAACATTTCTCTGTGTTCAATGAAAAAGTGATAACGTTAATATAAAAGTTTATAAACATAAGTAGTGAGATTCAGGATTACCAATGACCTTGAATTTCATGAATGCCAGTTAGTCAGCAGAAAATGCTGATGGATGCAAGAAGGAGAAGAAAGTTTCAATTTATCTTTCCTTTAAAGACATTTTAAGATATTTTATTTTTCATTCAAAGCAGTCAAAAGTGCCCAGTAGGCACATGAATTTGCAGGACAGTACTTCATATGTGATACATGGCATGGCTGTCTGAAAAAGCTTTTATATTAAATCCACACATGGTGGCATCTTTGTGGTCAACCACATTTTTTAATGCTAAAAGCCAAAACCAATAAAAAACTTCCAGTTACCTCAAAAGAGACTCAGACCTTCAGTGCAAGCACTATATAAGTGAATGCACGCAATACAGAAGCAGAATTTTGTTCTTATTTTTCAGAACTTCAATGTATTTTCCCAGAAGCCAAAAGAAACAGATATAACACAAAAAGCACGCACACTCAACAAATATACCATTACCAAATGTTACTTATTATTGCAAGATTGTAAGACATATGCATGTCAGTTTAAGCTTATGCATGAGCTATACAATTCCTAGGGGGAGAAGAAAAAAAAGTATTTTTTATATATATTGAGATAAAGACCAATAATTTAGCTACGGATGCAATAAATTCCTGCAAATGAGTTTGGCCCACAGACAGTAGGACAGAAATGAAGGGGTTTTTTTCAGTTTGATGTTTGACTGTATTGAAAACTTATTAGGAGGTTTTTTCCAGCAGATGTATTTGTGCAGAACCATAAGTTAGCAATGTGTTTATGGGTGCTTTCATCTGTACCGACATATTTTAGACATAGTAACAACCGAGTAGCAACATGAATGTGAATGTGTGCGGTATGTTAACTATGTTATGCTCTATGGTGTAGCATCTTTATCATAAATTTTACCAGTAGTTTTTCCACTAACTCCACAATGGGGAGCTTGGAATGACTTGTTACAGCTGTCTTCACAACAAGCTGCTCACTAAAAAGTTCAAACTGAAAGCAACTGTATTTCTAAAGTGTCTGGCTAGATGTATCTAGAAAGGGACTGACTGCACCTACACAGAAGTTTGTTTCATTGACTTCCATTAGTAAGTCAGTCCTTTGAAGTTGTTCTCATGAGAACTTGCTTACTGTTTACTTATAAACAATCATGTATGTGACTTGAGAAAGTATTTCTGTTTTACCTATTTCAACATTATGGGGTGAATATGAACTAGTAGCAAAAGCTGAGACCATGCTGACACACAATGAAATTGTTGATCATTTTTCTGTTGATCTGCTCATTATACAAGAATCACTTCAGGAAGCAACTCTGCATACTTAACCACCAATTAAAAAGCAATCACTGTAAAAGAAACTGGGAACCACAAATTGAATCCAGAAAACCTCAGAAAAAGAAGAGAGAAGTTTACCATCCTTGACAACTCTACATATTTCACTACCTTTAAAATTTCAGCAAAGGTACACATATTGGATTTATATAGTAGTACTTTCTGCTAGGCAGACTATTTTATTCAAAACAGAACCAGATCTGGTACTAGACCTCTAGTTAACATTTTAAAGCAGTCTTATTCATCCATCAGCAACAATTTTAAATACAAAAGTAATTAAGATTTCACATACTGTTTATTTTCATGAGAACTATAATAAAAATACATTTGGCTTTAAGCCACTATACACTTTCA
This sequence comes from Calonectris borealis, assembly GCF_964195595.1. Lineage (NCBI taxonomy): Eukaryota > Metazoa > Chordata > Aves > Procellariiformes > Procellariidae > Calonectris > Calonectris borealis. The sequence continues at coordinate 94,704,602 of NC_134313.1, read as the reverse complement.
CTTCCCTTAAACATATTATATCTATACAGTCATGCAGTATTAGATGTAGTGGTCCTTGCTTCCACATAAAAGGCATGCACATCTACTTTGCATTCAAAACACATAAGGTACAATCAATTCACTTGCGCCACATGTGCCCATCAATACAAGTCCCCTCCCTCCACTACCCCAAACTTTAGATTTATTGAGTATCAGGCTATACAGAACTTAAATTAACATCACAGCATATATCGGCTCTTACAAATTCTACTGCAGAACTTGTGCATATACAGAACATTTATACTCTCCAGAGGTTTAAGATTAGCTGTAATCTCCATGGGTAAATCACAGCCTCCAAGCAGTCACCATTGAGTAACAGCAACAGAATGCAATGGATACGAATGAACAGAGCTTGACTATGAATGCAGCTTAGGAAGTTGTAATTTTTCTGTAAGATTACTTTGCTCCCAGAGTTTCAGAATGTCATAGTATGCTTTTCAGTATACGTGACAATATTTGCAGATTAAAGGCAGGTCCCAAAACAGGATACAGCCACCAAAAGGTAACTTGAACCTCAATTCCACAGGAGTTTATAGGTCAAAAGGAGCAACTTTAAATAAACACAGATTCTGAACAGCAACCAGCATAAACAAGCTCCAGCTAGAGCTGCTGTACAACCCACCCCCCATCTGGTACCAGTCAGACTCCTAGAAGCAGGCTTTGTACCAGCTGTACTGTGTTAATCATGCATGCAAGACCAGCAAAAGGGACACTGAAGTAGACTAAACACGACAAATCAGAAGGTGTTAACAAAGGTCTCTCCAACAACTAAAAGACAAGGATGCACTCTGGCAATTACTCCCTAGTAGCATTGGGTTTATCAGAAATATGACAGCAAAATGACAACCATATTTGAAAAAAGGCAGAAAGTGGTAAGAGAAATCTACTAAGAGATTATAGGCTGGTAGCTGCAACTGATGCATCAGCCTTACAAGTGTGTTACTATATTTTTTAATGTCATAAAACTAGGACTATATGCTACTATATACTGCATCTCTCCCGCATGTTTCACAATTTTTCCACATGTATCTCTGTGATAAAAGTTTCCACAAGTCCATCACATTCAAGGATGAAATTGACTGCATTTCCATAAAAGCCACTTAAAAATAAATAAATATCAAAGCCTCCAGAAAGTCTTTTCCTATCTCATGGTAACAAGCTGATGTTTACCATTAGGTGGCAGCGTAAGATCATCTGTTCCCTCCTCCCAGATGAACTGTCTTGGAAGCTGGCGTGGGAAGAGGGAAGCATCTGTATTGAGTGGGTGGATACAGAAGTATGTGGAATGTACTTAGCATGTCAGCATTTGCTTTCATGTACAAGATGGATCCACCATAATGACCTCTGTTACATGCAAAACAACAAACACTATTCAAAAACTTTCTAATCATTGCTAGGTCTGACTGCTTTCCAGAGAATGGATTTTCTTAGTCTGACAGAACCTTTGATTAAACAAGGACTTGTTGTGCAGGAGGCAAAAAGTATGCGGCACACCTGAACAATCAATTCATTCACAAATCTTATGCAGATCTAAATTTTCCACCAACAGATTTCAACCAGTGCCTCTGTGAAACAGGCATCACGTATCCTTTCCCAGAACTGTTTCAAAATCCTGAACAATCCTTATGTTGGTAGGACGTAACCTACCAACCTGCTCTTATAACAGCTCTAAGCTATGAAAACCAACCCAAGTACTTCAACATCACTGTTAATGTTAGCATTTTCATACCAACTTTCCACACTTCTCAGACTGAGGTGACTACTCTGCATACTCTTTTTCTTCCTGCAAGCTATTTAAGCCTTCTGTAAGGGTTTCTGGCTACATCTGCATAACACCACAGCCAGAAATGTTCCTTGGGGAGGAAGGTGACACATTTTGTGGCTTTGCACTTAAAGCCAGCATAAAGATGGTGATAGAAAACTAAAGCTTTGTATCAGCCTTTACTCCATTCTGAAAACTAAAAAATTAGAACTCAAAGATTAAATATTTTAAATACCTATTTTCTGGTGTGAACGAAATACTTCATAGCATACACACAATAAGCACTAAGTGATAGCAATGTAAAAAACTCATCTAATTGGATCAGTTCTGTGTTTTAAAAGATGAACAAACAACTGTTAGCTAGGCAGAAGAACAAGTGTGTGCAAACACTCTTCTATGAATACACTTGTGACTTTAAGGATCACCACTGAAACATAATAACCAGCAAGTTCAAATTTCATTACAATATAAATGATTTTATTCTTTAGCAACCAAGATTCTTAGTTAGTTGTATGGCACAAGAACAGCAATTAATTCTTGGAAAATATGAAGAACTTATCAGCCAGAAATTATGTATACTTACTACTTGTTAAACTTGCAGGCTTGCAAAAAGATGATGGCTTGCACACAGTGTATACATACAACATTTAAAATATCTTGACTATGTAAAAAACAACCAGGAGGATGAGTGTGTGTCCATAGTTCTTACTTTGCATCCTTGCAACATTTGAATATGAAAAGAGAATTCCAGTGCATATTTTGAGTATATATATTACTCCTACAATATACCTACAGGCAGTATTCTAATTAATAGAATGTGTTAGACCCACTACTGTCTATTTCCCTTCATTCACAGTTCAAACCTTTTGTTCACTTAAATCCCAGTCACTCCCAATTAAACTTCAATCTTATGTCTACTGAGTCAGAATAAATATTTTTTTTGTCCCTGTGCTTGCCTAATAGTTTAATGAAACACCGTACTAAAGCACTTCTTATAGAATCTTTTTTTTATTATTTCAATGTCCCATTTGCAACACCTTGAAAGTACCCACCTGAATGATTCAAAAGCTACGACTAATTTTTAAACACATTTTAATTAGACAAAGCACCATAAACAATGTTTTTTTAAAAAAAAAAACATAAAAGGAACTTTTAACCCATATTAAAAAAATGATAATAAAATCATAACAGATAGGCGATCTAACTCTTTCGCATGCTGCAGATTGACTTTTCCGTATCATTTGCTGATGACTGACAAACACTTTCCAGAGGGAGGACTTCTTTCTCTCTTTCAGTCTGTAGTCTACCCACTTCCTGCCTTCTCTTCAGTGTGCTCCCATCTAGCTTACTATCCTATTTTCTCACATCTATTTTTCACTGTTTTTCTCCCTGGTCCTCTCTTTAAATGTTTCTTTTGTTTACCACTACTTGCATAACCAATACATGGCACTTCCCTTCCTTGTCAGCCATCAGGCTGCAAGTGTTGTAAATCCCACCAAGTCATATCAATGCCAAACGCTTCAGCTTCAAAATTAAAATACATCCCAATTTGCACACATTTAAAAATAGTTTAAAAAAGCTAAAGGTATTAATAAAGGAGAGACCCATTATGCTGCAGAGTCTCATCTCCTTGTATGTACAACTGTTGTTCATCGTATTAGGCTTTCTTTTATTTTAAAGCATCCCAAAATTCTAACAATTTTTATCACTTCTAGGGACAAATTATTCCTATGCCTAGTAACAGTTAATGGTAATATCTTGCTTATCTGCTCCCTTTCTTAATTTATAATTGCCTCTTTTCACTACCTTCTACAAGTTCTCATTACTTACCCATCCCATATGTCAACTATTTGCAAACATGTGAGTTCAGTTAACCTATATGGTACTAGAGATTATTTTATAAAAGTGAACATCACATTGCTCCAATTTTTCAAGGAAATTATGAAAGCTTTTCCATTGGGAGGCACTTTTTAAACACAGAATGTTCCATCTATAGTTACAACTATTAACACCGTGCTGTCACCCACAGCATGAGGGCAGACCAGGCTTTTCCTCTTTCCCTATTTCTCTCCCCTCTCCACAACTTACCCCTCAATCCCTCTACACAATTACTTGTTATATTGACTAGTGTTCCTTCTCTCAAACTGCTCATTTTCAACACCAGTGCTTGCCATAATCTTTGTGCTTCAGCTCTAATGAACTTGGGGGTGATCATGGAGATCAATGAACAATGAACTAGGCTTGATACTATGCTTGCCCAAATATTTCCCTATTTTTCCCCCGTCACAAAAGGTTGTTTCCTATCTGTATTTACATATTTCTGACTTACTTCTTTTTCACACAAAATCTGGGGTTTCATTAATATATTTTCTAATGCTTTCAGATGAAACATTTAAAATACAGTATCGTTGGTTTCCTATTTAACAAACGTCCAAACAGATGACTAAATTAAACAAATCCTAAACTAATGCTGTTAAGGTTTCTGGAAGATAATTCTTAATCTATCACATTGACACCGTCTTAACTGTAAGAACTATCAATGTTGGTTATGAAGTCAAATACTACATTAGAAGTTTTGTTAAAATAAGAACAAATTAAAATTAACTGTGTCATAACCACTGTATGTACAGAAAGAAGTATTGTGAGATACATATGGATAGAGGACTATGCAATAGAACTAGTTATCTTGACTTAAATCCCAGATAAAATAATGGAAAAGCTATTGCAGGGTTCAACAAATATAGAATTAAAGCAGAGAAAATTAGTTTTAATGTCAGCCAATCACAACTGTTTCATACAATGTTTGAAAACGTATTATATGGGCTTTGAGATTAAGTGCTTCAATAAAAAAAGTAACCAGACAAAATTAATATATCAAAGGAGACTTACTTCCGTAAGATTGATTAAAAACTTAGTTTTATGCAATGCCAATAGAATACATCACATGGATTAAAGAACTAACTACATAAAAACCCCAATCCGTGGAGAAGCAAATCCGAGAATGTCTGTAGGTAAAGTTTTACTAAAGCCCCCATTACTCTTTCATCAGTATTTGCATCATCACCAATAATAGCTTTATCACCAATGATTTTTTATGAATAGTTGGTAAAAATACTAAGAAGAATGACTGTCATCTGGACTGAGAAGATAGACTTGTCAAGGAAGCAACAAATAGAGAAACACTGTCAAATGCAAAAAGATATAGCCAGGATAAAGGAATCCAGGCCACCCCTACAGAATAATGAGCAACCATGCCAGCAGCAAAAGTAGCAACTCAAGAGAATAAGCTAACAAGCCACGCATTGCTAGTTGCCAGTGCAGCACTGTGGTAAAAAGGATTTATGTTTTTTTAAAATTTATGAACAGGGGAGGGAGAGTAGAGGAGAGACAGGAAGTCTTCTGGTAAGACACTGGAATACTGTCCACAGTCCTAGAGTCTACATTTTAACAGGGTTGGAAAACTGGAGAAGATGAAAGAAGTATTGATCAGAAGTTACGTCAGAGACTGGAGAAAAATACTTAGAGACAAAATCTTCAACTTACTACAAAACAATTGGGTTAGCATTTTGAAAAGAAAGAAAAATACATATTCAAACTAGGAACGAAATGCACAGCCAGAGGCTGAGAAGCTAATGACGGATCCACTAGAAATCCCATACAGATTTTGGGAAAGTATTTTCCCCATCAGAACAAGGTAACAATGGACACCGCAGATTTTCTCAAATGCACTCCCCCTCACAAACAAAGATTCAGCAGATGAAACCCCTAGTAATAGTTTAATTTTAAATAGCCTTTATTTTTGGTAGAGCTGGTATCTTGATCAAGAGAAATATTATTCCTGATGCTATTTCCAAGAGTTGGTCAGGTTTGGAGCCCTAAGAGTGTCCCATTTAAAGCCCTCTAGTTCCATTTATCACTCACTGTAACATTTCTATTTCAGGAAAAAAACGTCATAAATTCCACCATACTTATGAACGAAAGTAAAGAAGTCTGTGGGTTGGAAAACAGTACTAATATTTCAGTAAAATAAACTAGTTGATGCGATACAATAAATCACATTTTACAGTGCAATTTTAGCAACAGATAGCAATCTAAACATCCTTAAAAGCCCCATGAAACTCAAATGCAACAGTAAGTATTCCATAACTACAATGTATAAATCCAAAGCCTTAGGTTATTTACCAGTTCTCAAAATCTAAACATCACTGGGGTTCAATATACCAGGCTTTTAGATTATCTACAGTTCTAATTGATGATCCATAAATGAGGATTATGAAGCAGGATAGAATGTGCACCAACAAGTCTTTTGAGTACCAAATAGCATACAAACAGCTAATATATGTATATATTTTTAAATCTTTCCCTGCCCTGTAAACTGTTAAACTTTTCTGGAATCCACAAAGGCACACATAGAGAAAACTACTAAAAAAGTGGATTAAAGGCATTTGGTACTCACTTGTCTATCTCAATACCAAGCGGATTAGCTGGACGAAGGGACAAGGGGGGAATCCCTTTGTTCCTATCAGTGCGCATGTCATAATAGTTCATTTCATCCACCCAGACAGCAGACTGATCCAAGATACCTAGAGAAAACAAAGCGCAGATCCTTAAAACAACAAGGGCGGTCCAGCACCATCAACTTCTAACATACTGAATTAATTTGAAAAATCCTGATAAATATAAAATGCATGCCTAGGTAATATATTGGAAGATACACAGCAAAACAGCCTGGATGCAATTATGCTAAATTATTTTATTATAGCTGCTGAAGAGGTATTCATGGCTGGGCATCAAACATTACCTCTTAGAGAGTACAAAGTTTCATGTACATTAAGAGCATTTTCCTGATCATAGAGTATTAGTAATTTTCATTCCTCCAAATATTTTGGTATCTGTCCAAACCTTGCCATCTACTACTTTCAAAATGAGCAATTACCTGGAGGTCTTCTTATTTGCATATTTTAGGGAAGATCCCTTTTCTGCCACTCACTAACCAAAAAGTAAGAGAACTTCGGCCACATGCCAAGATGGATTAATCAATGGACACAGGACTGACTTCGTTTCCAAAGCCTTAGTACAGACAATGTGTAAAGGTGAGGCACAATAGGTCTTGGGCCTCAGCCAAAAATGCAGCCAGCCGTACTCTTGGCCATGTCCTTCTTTCATGTACCTATGAGACACTCAACATCAAAAGTTACCCCATACCCCCCCATTAATTCTCCTCTCCCATCACCAAAAGCTTCACTGTGTAACATTTGCACTTGATTCACCTTTCTATTATTAAGATATTAGTACAGCCTGGGAGAAATTATGCGTTATTTAACTGTCATTGAACCGCAAAGAACAAAAGCTTAAAATAGTTCTTGTGGGAATCCCTATGTTAGATAAGATAACTACCCAACTTCATCAATGGAGGCGTTCTGAAAGAAACATTTTCAATCCAGAGGGTATTTAGACTGGATTCTAGATTAAGCAGAGGTCCTAGACTGCTTGGCAACATCATTTTAATGGTTAAGCATCTTAAGAAAAATACTTAAGACTTTCCGTTTTGCAGGATGGTTTGAATTACAGTAAGAAACAGCTCTGAGGACTCAACTTTCTTTAAAGGATTAACTGTCAGCTCAGGATTTAGGTGTAAAACTCATGAGCTGGTTTACATTTTGCATTTATCTAGTACACTTAAGAGTAATTACTGGATCTGTTAAGAATTTTTTAACCTTTTAGAGGTTTAGTGCTACTCCTTACAGAAAAATAAAGGGCTATCTTTCATTAGCCATGGTGGATTTTATCAGGATATTGAGATAGGAGGATTTATTTCACATATACCATAAGTTTACCTATGTATATATTTGCACATTTTATTGAAATACTCTGCTTTTTCTAGACAACTGAAGAGTGTCCTGAAGTGGATCCATTTTAAACATATCTTTTATTTAAAGAGGCACTCAGTCATATATTTGTTTAGCAAAGAAAACAGATGTGAATTTGAACAGGAAAAATACCTATTTTTTCAGGTTTAAGCAGTTTGAAGGAAACAGTTGAAGTTCCTTTGCCACCAGACTTTGTAGTAACAATAATGTCTCCCTTGTCATTTTTAGCCTGTCCAACTCGACACACAATTTTACTGGCAGACATCCATTCAGCAGTTAGCAGACAGTTGTGCCCACAGATTGTTAAACCTGGAAAAAAGAAAAAAAGAAACACCCTGTGAATAGAAGTATCTTTTGAAATTCTGTAATGCAAATACATTTATAATGCGTCATATATTTTACATAAATATATGACCCTTCTCTAGTCCCTTACAGCCAACTACAGTGAAAGAGTCATGAATAAGTTTTTCACATGTTCCCTAGGTGACTTGAGGTCTTTTGTCCTAGTGCCACTTCAGGAGACACACACAGTGCTGCCTGAAGTTTATTTTAATCTCTTCCACCAGTTATGGGCTACTGCAACTTGTACTTCATGTTGTACAATAGATCTTCTATCTGCAGGACACTAGAGAACTGCTGTTCAGTACTGTACTTACGTGAAACCTCCATCAAAATTGCATGCAAAAAAAATCTTTGATAAGTTCACTCTGTGTGACTTTGCATAGCAAAAAAATAAAGAAACTCTGCAAAATATTCACAATGAACAATGTTTCTTCAAACCTTCTTTGTTTAGCAGTACTTTTGCAGACACAGAAGGGTTTTTAGGTCAAAAAAAGTATTAATTGACAAATATTCTGTCCCCATCTCTTCTGTACAAAAATCCATGATGCAAGAGACTGATTCTGCTAAATAAACTGCCCTTGTTGTATGAAAGAATAGTCATGTAATGTTCATCTATTTCCTTTTCTAAACTTTCTCATAACAGAAGTACAAATAAAATTAAAAAAAGTAAAAATACAATGTGTATTTTAGCCATGAAGCTCTCTCATAGAAAAATACTGTGGCTTATTAAAATATGTCAAGCTTTAGTGTTTAAGAACACTTCTTAACACGTAAGAGTCAAGGTACACCTTAACGTAAGGTCCAAGGCTTCCTAGGGCTTCACATCAGATCAGTTTGACCAACTGATCAATCTGACTGATCAATCTGACTGATTCTGGTCAGATCAGGACTCTGCATGCTGGAATAGATGGATTGTTTTCTCAGATCTAGAACAACAATTCCCATATTCCTAATCAGAGTTTTGTTGTCCTGAAGAATTGGCAAGATCCTAACTTCTATAGTATTGATTTGGAGAACAACATTTCCAAAAGGACAAGGCCGTACTAGTGTGTTGGCTGTACTGGAGTATAACTCCCCTGTTGGCTTGGTTTTTGTTTTTAATTTCTAGAAAGCTCTGACCAATTTAAAAAAATACTTACAGACAGAAAAGGGTCAGCATATGTGGCTCAGCACCAAAGCTTCACACTTACTTTTTCTCACAATTTAAGTCTCTGACATTACACAGCAGACAAATTTGGCAGCTTTCATGGTTGTCAGATGTAAAAATGTCTTACTCCCTGCCAAAATCTATTTTGAAAATGAAAACCAAAAAATAAAAAAAAAGAAAGGCACTGAATCTTACTACAACTGAAGGCAATTCTACTTGAGCAAGGACAGTACATTTGTTTCTTAAAAGATGCCTGAATAAAGTGGGGTGGGGGAGGGGAGGGAACTAGGATACACAGACAAAAAAAGCCTTAAAATAAAAAAAATATTTTGGTTGTTATTTGTTTGCAACATTTTAACCAGGCCAGTTTTTATTTTTCAAAGGGGAAGAAAAAAAACCCCCACACATTTATGATGCATGGGTTTTAACCTTAGGTTATATTATTACATCTCTCCTGGTTTAATGCTTGCAACTTCTCTGAAGGAAAAAAGATTGTGGTAGAAACTAAGAATAACTGAAAGAATTTGTCTGAACCATTCATAAAGAGATTTTCACCTTAGAATTTCAAAGGTCTGAATTCATGCTTAAATTAAGTAATACTTTAAAAACAATATCTGAGCCATAGCAATTTAGTAGGGTTAACATTTTTGAACAACTGTTTTAAAGATCCTTGTATCAATTATTTTCTACTCATAGAAGGTTCCTAAGGCTCTCAAGAGAACAAGATCACAAGATCCGACACTTCTGAAATGAAGGGAAACAGCCTTTGTCTGTATCTTAAAAATGCAAAAGAAAGTAAGTCTCTATTAACATTTTATATACCACACTAAATACGGTAATGGCACGAGACAATTTCTAAAACAAATAAAGGCATGTTGGGGGAGACCTTTTGATAGTACAGATACAACATTTTTTTTTCTCCAAAAAGAGACGACTTCCCTTTAAATAAAACTTCATTTTAATCTGTTGCATGGTACAAAGACCTTTGAGAACATCATACTGGGGTTCTAGCTTTTATGTGCCTTTCAATAAATAGGCACAAGTAATTCTCTCATTAAGACTTTCCAATTTTGGTTAAGCTTATATATTGACAATTTTCCAATGCCTACAAAATTCAGCTGCAAATGTCTCAAAAGACAAACTAAACCTTGAGAGCATAAATGTTGCAGGTATCTCCTGGATTTGGCTTTTTGTACCATGAGCTATAGAGTTACAAATAAAAAGTTTATTTGGTTTCAAACATACAAATAGATTACAAGAAGGCTCTCTTAAATGAAACAAAAAGGCATATTCTTCTATTGTGTGATATTCTGTTTATACATTAAAAAAAAAGTTTCTTGCTTTTCATTTTACTCTAACGCATCTCAAATAGCAGATTATAAACTTTATAAAACCCTCACTTAAACTTGCTTAATCTCATGCCTACAAAGGCTCACTTTTGCAAGTATTTCCATTCAAGTCACAGGGAATATTTACATGCCTAATTTAACCATGAAAAGAAATCTTCACATGTCTGGGGCCTTAGTCACTTACTGGAGAAAGCTGAGAATTGAGCTGAGGAAAAAAATAAGGCAATCCATTATTATTTTTTTATTTTTACCTCAAAGCATGAGATTATTAGCAGCTATGTGTTACAAGAGTTACTCCAAAAAAATCATGAGAAAAAATATTAGCAGTTAATCAGCTGTAATACTGAGTTCAGGAGGTATCTTCCTTCCAAGAATCTAGCACTGATCACTTCTAAGAGAATGCCACCAATGAACTAACGAGGTTATCGAAGTACACCAACCACACAAATACACAGAAGTATACTCACCTATATCATCATCAGTTATTTGATTATTTCTCAATAAAGATTCATTAGTGTACCGCAACCTTGTCTAGCAGCTCAGGAAAATACTACTTCCCCTTTCAAGAGAGAGCAAACTGAAGTGAAGAGGAAAATTGTAGTAGCTTATGCTTGGCCATAAAGTTCATTGTGGTGGCCAAGAATGGAATTCGGGAATCTTGGTTTACAGCCATGAAGTGAAATATTGTTTCTAGCAAAGCCAAACAAAATTCCAATGGACTTCAGAGGAGTCATGATTCCACAACAAATTAGATAAATTGTCTCTAACATGTAACTGAAGTACACATATGCTTAACTTACAAAAGAAATAAGGGAAATTCCAGTAGTTATAGTTAACTCAGATTTCCAGAAGATTTTACGAAGTCCTTCTCAAAAGGCTTAAGAAAATTAAGCAGCTACAGGATATGATCCTCAAGTGGATAAATAGCTTGTTAAAAGATAGAAACAGGGTTACAGTAAATGGTGTGTTTTCACTGAGGAAAGTTTCCACAGGGTATGCGCTGGAATTGCTTATGTTCAATATATTCATAAATGACAAGATAAAGAGGTTACAAAGTTTGCTGATGCTATTGATTTATTCAGAATGTAAAGACTGTAAAAACTAGAAAAAATGTGGAACAGACCTTATGAGACTGAGTGGATGCACTGTAATGTAGATGCTATAAAACAGCAGCTGAAATTCAATGAACAAAGATATTATGCACAGAGGCAAAACCTTAAATTCACAGATGACAGGCTCAAACTGACTACTAACCCTCAAGCACTAAATCATGGGACTAGAATAGGCAGAACAACAAAAAACATTAGCTCGATGCTCAGTAGGGGTTATAGAGAAAACAGAATCCTATGGAAGACATACAAAACAAAAGTGAGAGTACAGTATTAATGCCACAGTGCACTCACATCCTGAACATCGCATGTAACCAAGATGATGTTCACCCATCGTTGGTAGTGAAACCAAAAGAGATTCACTGAAGAGCAACAAGAAGGGCCAAAGATATATGCAGAAAATTTAAATATGCTAGGACTTTTCGGCCTGGAAAAGAGGCAACAGAGCAGTGATGATTGAGATCTGTATGGTCAGGAGAATCAGAGAAAACTGATTGTTCCCTGTTTCAACGCAAGAACTATGATGATTCAAATGAAGTCACAGTGTTAAAATCATAACAGCGAAGGAAATGGTTCCTCACATAATGTGTAGCTAAGTCATTGAACCTGCTTTGTCATAACTGCTGCAGATACACAAATTGACTTTTACGCTAATTCAAGGAATAGCAATGCTCAGTGACTTTCTTAATACATTGAAAACACTTCTGATAGGAAAGTCTCCGTGCTGAAATTCTCAATGCCTGGGAAAGTAACAAAGGGACATCTCGTTACATCTAGCCTCTTCTAGTACACTCCCATAGGCATTCATTCTTAGCTAGTGTTCAGCACAGGACATTGAGTCAGGCTAAAAGTTCATCTAGCAAAGTATGGTCATTCTAATTAGTTACGCATCAGACAGCATCCCTGAATTTATAGATTCAAGCAATATTTGTGAAAAGGGCATTCCTCATACCATGCAACAGATTTTACCACGCAAAAAAAAATTATCTTACCAAATCCTAAATGTAATGTTCTACAGTCTCAAAAGATTTTTTTTTTGTTTTTTCCAACTTACCTATGAGGTCTGTAGGCCCAGTCCCCAGATTTTCTCCTCTAATTGTCACTTTTGTCCATGAGATGCCTTCATTGGGAGAGATGCCAGTTACAAGCGGGGGCTGCCGTGCTCGAGACATGATGTCTACTCAGTTACTGAAAACTGAGTTGCTTGTATCTGTTCAGCAAGAAACAATCATTTAAAAACAATAATTATATTATGTAAAAACTATTAAAAACCTTTTAAGCTGTTCTTCTAAAATAATAGAGAAAAACATGAATGTAAATATGGAACACCATTCTCAAAGCCTTTTTTGCCACATAAACAATAAAGAATACCTACACCTTCTTTGCACTTCCATTTTTTTTTTTTAAGTATAGCTCTAGTTGTGAACTGCAAAGAAAAAGTATATTCAGAAAAATATTAGACCCTCAAAATGCTTAATGAAACTATATACACACACACTCCAAATCACTTATGTTAGAATTCAAATGAGCCTGTTCAATCCTCTATCAGAAAGTTATTATTGTACTCCTTAGAAAGTTTAGAACTGCTAAGCTAAGTAATAGACTATGATTACATATTTGGATTACTTCCCCATCAAAAGTAGACTTACTGGCACAGACGGTCCCATGGGGAGAAGCCCCCAGCACTTACTTGTATAAAGCATCGTAAACTGAGAAAATTAAAACATTACTTACAGGCACTACACTAGCAGAGAATGTCAACAAAACAAATAATATCCCAACAAATCAACAAAAATGTACATAAAATAATCAAAGAAACATTTCCAGAAGAGTATTCCTTTGCACCTGAAGTTAGGAATCAACTCAAAACAGTTTGATTAGCTCTGTAATAGAAACACCAATATGCTACGCATGTTATGCAGCCTACATTTAGTTTACTATGCAACTGATCACCAATTCCTATGGCTTATTAGCAGTTTCCTTTGTGTAGCTCTGCAGCTGTAAGAAGCAGATCAGTATAACCTGAAGCACATTAGCTCCCACCAACTTCTCCACATTTACACCACTTATTAAACAGCGCCTGCCCATAGGTACACAGGTCCTATAGAAGTCATAAGACAGGCAAAAAAGGTTTCTTCTAATGACTTCCACGGTAATTTTGCATCACCTATTCCATTTCATGACTCCTGTATTCTTCTACTAAGACACAACTTCCTTAAGATTCCTAGTAAAAAAATTTCATTTAGTATTCTGGAGCTTCTTAAAGTTATTTATGATCAGTTTCTAATAGGAATTATCTGCATTGGAAAGGTAAGAACCAAAAATAACCTATAGGAAGAAGTGTTTTTATTTCTAAGAAAATCTAGGAATAATGAAACAGGTCAGTATTCAAAAACCTTAGGTACACATATAAAACACTTTAGCGTACACAATTTTAAACGTTCAGGTTGGTAAAAAAATATGTGGAATATAAGCCAAGCTTCATAAGGCTTCCCTTACCTATTTCTATTTTGGATCAAAGTATATTTTCTATTTTTACTTGCAAATAGTCAAGTCCATGAAACCCAGAACCTCTGTAAATCATCCCTAGCGATAAATTGCAGTAAAGTTGCAGTTTCCAAGCAGTTACAAAATAGCAGAATTAAGTAAGCTATCTTTGTTTCAGCTGCTTCTGCACGTACAAAATACATTCATTGTACCATCATACACCATGCTTCTACACAACCTCCCCAAATTTTTCAGTGTTACTAGATAGATCTGCCATGAGGATCAAAGAAGCTCCCACTGATCGGTTTCTTTCTTCATGTTCTGAAGTTGGAATGCACACTGAAAATGAAAGATGGAAATCGGAAAGGCAGGAATAAGGAGGAAGATCTCGTGGTGAAGGTAATCAAATACTGCCCCCGGAACAGGATCCTGTCTCTATCTATACCACAGATGCATAGCAGGTCACTACTTATAAAACTTCATAGTAACATTTTTTTTCTTCTCAGTTTCTGGGTGTCCAACTTCAGAAGCCATACCTGAAGTCAGTGTGAAATGTACCCTGAACATAGGGAATGCTGCACAATGCTCTGAAATATTCAGGTCCTAAATAACCACCTCAAATCTATAAATACATTTGATCTCAAACATGTTTCTCAGTTTCACATATTTAAAATAGGAATGCTGTAACACATCTCAAAAGCTATTTCGAAGACAAATTCATTAATATGGAAGAGGCATTTAGATATTCTGAACACCACAGAACTATTAATATCTTTAGAGAACTTTTGAGACTACCTTTGAAGAGTGTGCAATTAACAAGAGATGCAGATTCCTGTTGAACAAGCAAGAACACAGTAAGTTGCAGCATGCGAGCCATGTCCAGTACATGAAAGAAGTCTGTTAAGAGCCCATGATACACACAACATATGTCTGGAACTAAGGAGGTTTGTTTTGGTTTTGTGTTTTTAACTGGCAAATCTCATAATATTTCTTGACTGGTTGACTTCACAACATTAAAAATTACATTATGTTTTTAATAAAACATTGATTTCCCACTGTTTTGCAAACAACAAGCTGATGAAAAAGGAATTAAATTAGATCACATCATATGGATGCTCTTTTAAGTCTGTATGTAAGAACCTTTTACATGAACCCAACATGAGGCTAGAGAAGTGAGTAGTCAACAGATGCAGCCTATAACCTTGTGGTTAGAACAGCACTGAAGGACAGGAGGACTGCATCAGCAGATTACAAAGCAATCAGCTGACCGTCATCTCCAGCTCTGAAGAGAAGGTTGTGCTCTGGCAGGCAGAGTCCCTCCCTCCTGCTCCATCATGCCCTACTCCTACTTCTTTCCCAGCACTGTTTTTCCCCCCCTCACACAGGGACAGGCAGTCTCTGCCTCACTTCAAAACTGAGGCCAGGTCCTAGTCTTGCAGCTGAACTATTTCCTGCCCCTATCCTGCCGATTTTCCCTCTGACTTCTTACCCATAAGTTCAAGAAGGGAGGGAGACAGGTGTTAATATCTCAATTCTCCTTTCAAATCCTGACAGCTTGGTAATCCCTCTTCCTTACCTCCCCTTCCTTACCCTGAGCCTTCTTGCCCAGATAGCCCACCTGCACTGCTATTGATCCTCTTCCTCACCACAGGTGAACATGATAGACCCAGTCTTCTGTCAAGATCCCTAGTCCTGGAGTCACAAGGCTTGCCCAGCTCTCCTCTCATCTGCGCTGCATTCAAAGCTACATTACTACAGCATCGCCTGACAAAACAACAGGCAGCACAAAAGAAATAAGCTTCCCAGTTTCCATTGCTAAACCTAACACTACCTGGAGCAACCAGAATCCGAAATTGCAGGGAAAGTCTTGTTTATTCCTGTACAATGATAAGATGCATACACACAGAGGTTCAGACCTTTCAGAATTTGAAGTTTCCTCAGGAGCCCTGTGCAAAGAGGATGTTAGAGAAGAATCAGGTGCCTAAGTTTACCTAGAGCGAGGAGGACAAACTGCATCTATTCCTCATGATCTTACCTACATAGTCTTTGCAGCTTTTCTCACAGATCCTCAGCAGAGCTCAAAGATACACAACAGCTGTAAAGAAACAGTGAGGTTACGTCCCCACATACACACCTAGTCACCTTCTGCAGGAAGCAGCATGTGTCTAGATACCAGTAAGACAACATAAAACACCTCTTTTACTTTTGAGCAATTTTTTTTTTAAAGATTTGCATAGAATGTTAATCAGTAACACAAACATAAAAAAAGCCATCTTCAGGAACTCAGTGGTAATATGCAGAGGAAGAAATCTTGAGGAAAACAAGTAAAATAGAAGCTACTTTGCTATTATTTGGTTGATTTTCTCCCCCCAAACCCCAATCTTATGGTTCCCTTGCATTGGAGCCATTGTTTCTTTCAAAATACCTAGGCACACAGGTAATTGGTTTGAATCAATACCAAAACTCAAAAGTAATATTACAACATATTTTTCTGGATTTCAGAAATTGGCACTAGATCTCCCCTCATGATGAGCTGAATAAATGTAATAAAAATGCTGAGCCTCCTGAGGTCTAATATTTCTTCTAAAGTATTTCCATACTTACTGCAGAATTGCTTTAAAATACCTCACTGGAATGAGAAGACCACAGTAAATCTCAACACATTACAAAAGCACTACAGCACTGAGACACACTATTATTATTATTATTTTTAAACAGCAATTGGTTTCATTTATTTCAAAGAGTAAGTGAAGGAACTCTATGGAATCTGTCCTTACTACAAATATCAAACAAATGCTTGGCAGCCTTCAATTAATTTATAATATTTCCTCTCCTCCTTACGACAAAAGTGTCAATAGTTAAAATGACTGAACTGCTTATTGAGAGGCCTAGCCAGTATACTGTGGCCCAAAAGCAAGTTTCCAATTTTTTAAAAAATCTTTAAGGCAAAGCTGAAAAAATAATTACTTTTTCCATTTCATGAAAAGATATAATAATCATAGAATAGTTTGGATTGGAAGGGACCTTTAAAGGTCATCTAGTCCAACCTCCCTGCCATGGACAGGGACATCTTCAACAACTAGATCAGGTTGCTCAGAACCCTCTCCAACCTGACCTTGAATGTTTCCAGAGATGGGGCATCTACCACCTCTCTGGGCAACCTGTTCCAGTGTTTCACCACCCTCACTTTAAACAATTTCTTCCTTATATCTAGTCTAAATCTACCCCCTTTTAGCTTAAAACCATTCCCCCTTGTCCTGTCTCAACAGACCCTGCTAAAAAGTTTGACCCCATCTCTCGTATAAGCCCCCTTTAAGTACTGAAAGGCTGCAATAAGATCTCCCCGAAGCCTTCGCTTCTCTGGGCTGAATAACCCCAACTCAGCCTTTCTTCACAGGAGAAGCGTTCCATCCCCCTGATCATTTTCATGGCCCTCCTCTGGACCCGCTCCAACAGGTCCATGTCTTTCTTGTGCTGAGGGCTCCAGAGCTGGATGCAGTATTCCAGGTGGGGTCTCACCAGAGCATAACTGTATCTTAATATAATTAAGTTTTAGAAAGGAGTTTCTGAGTTCTAAAAGAAGATAGCAAGTTGGTTCCAGTGACTTAATGATTTTAAGTTAAAAAATTCTATACATTGCCCTGAAGAGAAGTTCTATTCTTTACAAATACGTATTATGTATAAAACAATAACATATAAAAAGCAGCCTTCTTACTTAAAGACTGCTTCTTATACAGACTAGGGGAGATTACATAAAGACAGTTTTCTATACAAGACATTTCCTCTGAGGAGCCAGGCTCACTGAAGAAGTGTTAACAAGACTATTTTTTTGTAATGGACAATCTTCTTCTACACTAACAGAGGTGTCTTTCCCTCTTTACTCACCCCCCACCCTTTTTTTTTTAAACTTCATTTCCTCACAATATCTGCCCAACAGTTTAACATGGATGACATCTGTTTGACTGCTCTCATGATCTTGCCCATATTATTCTCTCTATTATTGTCATAATTCTTGTTATGAAAGTGCAAGGAGTTAGAAAGCCTCTGCAAAGACCACCTACTACAAAGCCATCTTGAAAAATGCCTTTCATAAACATCATTTTTGTCCATACATGAGCTTCTCAGATAAACTGTCCTCTCATGAAGGTTTGGTTCAAAAAAAAAAAAAAATCCAGACAATTCTGAGCATTACAAGCTTACTAAAGAGGGGACATCTTCATTCTTTATCCTAAGAAAAGCCACTTTAAAAACAAATAATGAGCAATGAAATATGGCCCAACATAAGGGAAAATACAAGTCTAGTTGCTTTTTTGGCTTTTGTAAACCTTCAGTTGGTTTAAACCGGGAATTCTTAAATACGTAAAATGCCAATAAATACCATATCTGTTCTGTAAAGCACAGTACTGCTTACCACTCTGGAAGAAGTATCAGAATACAAAATAAGCGAACAACAGAAATTGAGGATTTAAGATATTACATTGGCTGGTAAATTCAAATCCCAAAGGAAAACTACAAACATCATGACAGCATGGAACTTTGGAAGATGAGTAACAATTAGGTGCCACCTTAAAAATTTCACCAGGGGAAAAATCAGCAGTTGAAATGGTTTAGAGAGGAGTTTCTGACTTCTAAAAGAAGATAGCAAGTTGGTTCCAGTGCCTTAACTGAATTTTAAGTTAAAATTTTCAGCGGTTCTTTGTCACAGACACTAAACTTAAAAGACTCTCTCTAAGGAAGACAGACTCAAGGTCAAAGCAAGTGCCATGGTCATCTAGCAAAGGGAATCTAAGCTGTCAAGAAGGGAGGAAAGAAAAAGCCTATTTGTCATTGCTGAGAAAGTCTAAGCTACAAGCAAGCATGCAAGTCTTCAGGTATCAAATATTTATTTGTTCTCAGTCATATATATATATGTGACAGAACACAATTTTAAAAATTTTGAGGGAGGAACAGCAGGAATGACCAAAGCATCACCCCTGTTCAAATCACACCATGCCTCAAATGTTGTTATTTACTTTTTAAAAAACAAACCAACCTGAAACCAGTAGGTGAGGTACTCATCACACTAATATCACAGCATTAAATGTTTTCCAAATGATTAGATTTATGAAACGCTCTTTTTTAAACAAGCAATAAATACTCAGATTCCAGAACCCAGGTGATGGCCTTTTCACCTTAAACTACACAAACTTGTGCTTCTACTAAATAAATCTAATAATTTGTTTTCACTAGAAAACCCAAAGTGTCCCCTGAGTACAACACACAATGACAGAGTCAGTGAAGGGACACAGCAAATGACCCCATGAAGGACGATGAAGCAAAAAGCTTCCTACATGTTTGTACTCAAAACCATTACAAAATGATGAAAAAACACTATTGCAACCTTTTCTGTGCTTTATCTTCCCAACAATATAAATTCAGACGGACAATCTACATAAACCAAGATTTAAAACCATCCAAAAAGCAGCACTGTGAAAATAACTGACATTTATTAACCCCTCTGGAGATCTTCAGTGCCCTAGAATTTCCACAGCCTTCAACACTGCATTAATAATACAAAGTCCATTCCTGCAAGCCTGCCAGAAAAGACTGGGAAGTGAATAAGCTAAACAATGCTGAAATTCCAAGAGATATTAAGAATCTATGTATGTTTATTTAAATAATAAAAGAAGACTTGTCAATTTAAACAAGAAGTGCTCACGAATCTTACATTTAGGGGGGGAAAAAACTCTTCAAAACACCGCTAAGCTACTTATAATGAAAAGATGAACAAACATATAAAAGGGGGTAATTTCACCATCACACAGAAAAAACAAAGCTTCATTTGTCTTGCCCTGTCATATCCGGCATGTTGATTCAAGCCAATGTTAACACTGAAAAACATGTTAACCTACAGGATAATGCTACATGGCAAAACCAGTTTCAATTTGGGAAGATGTGCAAGTTTTGCAATGGTGAGGGCAAGTGACAAAGAAGAAAAGATTTGGAGTATTAAATGACATAACACGATACCCTTCTCTTTTTAAAAGGGCTCCTGAATATGCCAATCAGACATGAAGGGACTAGAGATTTTAGTTTTATGGTAGCCAAGGAATAAGCGCAGCAGTTTTGCTTTCGCAATAGCCATACTCGCATATTTCATCCGCATCTCAGAGGTCCTGCTTTCCTTAACCCGGCAAGGTACATCTTCATGGCTATATATCTTGACAGAGTGAAAGCAAAATCATCAGAGCACTCAGCGATGCCATTAACATTTCTGAGTCACAAGGGATTAAAAGGCTGGACCTGAGGCAGATGCTGCGAGAGCCCTCGGCAGAGGAGTTCAGCGCCCGTAGCAGCCTGGGCTGCAGCTGCGAGGGATTGACACCGCTAACTGTAGAACCCAGCTCAGGAGAAACTCCGGGCACAGTTCCGGCATCCGAAATAAATTAAAGTAAACAGTGTTGCTCTCTCTCATCCACCCTGTTAGCAGCCTCTCGGTTGAGCTGGAGACCACACACCCAGACCACACAGCACCAGCTGAACTCACTCGCACGCAACATCTAGAAGCTGTCACTCCGCTGAGGTATGAGGAGGAAAGAGGGGGGCAGGAGCGCGAGTGTGTGTGTGTGTTTAGAAAAGCTGCTTGCTCTCTCCTCCTATCCTTACAGCTGGTTGTGTTTTGTGTGGTTGGGAAGGAGGGAAAGAAGGGAGGGATAAAAAAAGACCTATAAACCTCACTAAGAAAACATACTGGTCTTGGCCTTTTGTAGTAATGATTTGCACTCCTCCTGGACTAGTTTAGTAGCTGATGAAGGGCTAACAAAGCATCCATTTAACATCAATTAACCTTCTATCTATCACACGTCAAAAAAAATAATCTGGAGCAGTATAAATCCATTTCCTTGTACATATTAAATGACAGCATCTTATCAGTTATGATGTACAGCATACCTATATATTGATGTATTTTTACATCAGGAATTCTGACACGTTATTTATTTGGGGAGGGGAGAGATTCCCCACGAAGAACAACTAACCGCACAGATGCCATTACAACATCAAAATTGAATTTTTCCACAAACATTCCATTGTAAAATGAAGTTTTGTTCGTTAGTATCTTACACCATAAACTACCTGAAGGAAAGTAATGAGCCTACATATAATCCTGAATTTACACATAACACTGAGTTTGTGACCCATCAGCAAGAAGTGAAAGTGGCAAACCTCTAAAAATAGATTAAAAAGAACATTAATCTATAATACAGATGAACAGAGACTTTTAAAATTGGGGGGGGGGGAATTCTTTGTTTCTTTTAGTTCAGAAAATCATTTCATCTGCCAATTATGTCACATGTTCAAACAGAAAAAGCTGAATAAAATGTTTGAAGAATTTTAAAACCTATTTTAATCAGTCTACCCTAAAAAAAAAAAGATACCCGTCCCTCCACTCTGCTACCACGAACACACATACCTCCTCCATCAAACTCACCAGCACACGAATTTAATTTAATCCACATACAGAGTTTGAACAGCCCAGAGCCATATAGTCACATTTTCACCTCAGCTCAAAATCTATTTACCTGAGTGACAATGACAATCTCCAAGTGCCACTATTAAGCAAAACCATTGATACTACAATAATCCAAATACCAGTATTAGCCTTATAAACTTGGATTAGGACATTTTTGTTGTGGAAAACCTTAAGGTGAAATATTTTTAGGAATTTTTTCTTATCAAATACATTTTCAAAAAAGTTAGCTTTAAAGTTCCATAACTTCACATTGAAAATAAATTATTCCCCCAATTTCTTAATTAGGTCTACATGCTGGTTTATATCAGTTCTTGAATGAACACTTTTGCTAGTATATTCAATGTTACCTACTCATCACCAAGACTCAAGTCAAACCCATTTAAGTATTCTGAACATCTGTTCTTGTCATAGTGAATTGACTAGAAAAGGGTGATAGCATAGAAGAAAACGTAGTTCAAGAAAGTCTGAACACAGATGTTTCTGCCCCAAATTTCCGCTATTTTCATTATAAATTGCATTACAACTCCCCAGAAATTAAGTCATCTACTTGGTTAAAAGCTTCTGTATTTATTACGTGACACATCATTATAATCTAGCAACGTTGTGAAGAACAGCCTTAAACATCTATATATAAACATGTATTTAGAAAAAAGTCAACTCCGCTTTACACAAAACCATATCACAGGTGGCCATAAGTCTCCCATTATTTTCTAAATTCTCACAAAGCACATGCTTTCCTACATCTGCTTCTACCTCCAACACCCAGTAAAAGTTTGCTTCATCTAGAAGTCATTCCCTACTGTCCTCCAGTTAAACCATTCATCCTGCTTTTGTTCTAAAGTTATTCATAATTTTCTGTGCCTTATTTTAGTTATTAGGAAAATGGTAAAGAATCTTAATACCCTCATCATCCCTCTATCTTACGTTATTCACAGGCAGAAATTCAAAAACAATACTTCAAGCATCAAAAACTTTCAAATATGTTTATGCAAATGCATTCAGAAAGATCCAGAAGTTCAGAAAAATAAACTGAATAAATCCCAATGGGATGGAATTTTTTTTTTTCTAGAGAAAAGAAATAAGACACCACAGATTTTTCCTAAGCCCTGCAACTATACACAGTATTCTTTATAAAAACACTATATAACCACTGTAATTACACAGTTCACATGGCTGAAGTTTTAATTTGGGTGTTTGTAGGTAGGACTGCAACACTGAATTTAACATTCGCCGTGTGACTTTTGGCAATTCCTTTTGTTTTGAACATACTTAAAAGATGAGACATGCACTTGTGTTACTGAGATTCCTGTATTTTTTCATGTTCTCTCCCAAACACCTCTTTCTGGCCTCTGCTCAGGAAGTACTCAAGCCATACGCTATAGCATCTTTCTCTATTCACATGGTCAAACACATGCTCAAGTATTTCACTGTCTGAGAGCCTGTGTGCACAGGTATTTTTCTGATATATTTCAACCTGCCTCTGCCTTACGTACTTTCAATGTTCATTTCCACTCATCCACCTAAAATCCCATCTCCTGTATGGAACTATCATGCTTTCACAGTAGTGAAGTTATCTTGTGAGAAACAGAAGCGCCCCTGCCTTCTATGCTGATGAAAAGCAAACATGAGAAAAACCCATCAACTATATACATAGCTCCTTAACTTTTTGCCAAAAATCTAATGCTCAGTTTTCCAGCAAGAAGCAAGGTACACGTTAAAACCACAGTGAGATTTGAAGTGTCAAAAGACTCGCAGAATTCTTCAATAGAAAATTTAAAGTCATTGTTTTTTTAATTGAGACATTTTAGGATTATCTCAAAAAATCAGTTTAGTTTGTCCTCAATACAAAAGTGGGCATTTAAAAAGGAACTTTTTCTCAGCATAGCCCTAAATCTTTAACTACTATAGGCTTTTTGATGAACTTCCAAATACAGGGTACATTGCTTTCGGGTTATCCACGAAGTGAGAGAAAAAATACAAGCCTAAATATACCTAAAAATTACTGATTTATACTGTAATCTGATCCACAGACACTTTTACACTGCCAGAGTCCCCACTGGCTTCTGGACAATATAGTGTAAGGTTTGCCTTTGAGAATTAAACTGAAAATCTGGGAATCTGTGGTTCCCTTAAGGGCAAGAGAAAACCAGACCCCTTAAGGGTTTGGTGTCTAAGAAATTTTGTTTTCCTTAAAAAGAAAACAAACAATTAGAAAGGAAACAAAGGCTTTCACACCTATCAGCGAGTGCAATCACAGTATTTTCTACTGAAAATGCTGAACATACTGTCTGCAGATTAATTAACAACTTCTGTTCTCAAAAAAAGGCTACACAGACCAATTTCCTTTTGAAGAAAGAGCACTAAATACTTCCAAAATAATATTAAAAGTACAATTACAAACAATTTCTCCATTTGAATTAGGGTTGTTTAAAATATTAAATACTTAGCTTACCTTTCCCTATGCAAAGCATGTAACATACCAATCACACAATTAATCCTTATTTTCAGGCACTTCTCTCATTACTCAGTTTCTAGGAAAACTGCTTCAGGTTCTTTTTTTTTTTTTTCTCCAGGAGATCACAAAAATCAGTTCTCCCTCCTGCCCGTCCCTCTTCCTCTAACTTTTGACATTGGGAGAACAATCCAACTGCTTTTGAACTGAAATACTGACAGGAATGCTAGAAAATAATTTTCAGGTTAAGGTACAAGAATTTTAATCAGCTTTATTTTTAAATTGATACTTTGCAATCTGTAAAGACAGTCCTTTGCTTTCATGTTCAGCGCAAAAGATGAACCATCAATCTGACGTGATTGTGCTACGCACGTGCTGTCTAATCATCCCTCATCCTACAAGCACCTTTACAAACAAGATCTCCCCCATTACCAAGCCCCGTTATTTCTCCCCTGGGAAAAGTAATTTGAAAGACAATGTTGCACAGCACAGATTTACAGAATGTAGGTGGTCCAAGACAGAAGGTCAAAGCTAAGGTGAAGAGCTAACGTCTCACTTCTGCTAAAAGATATTAATTTAGGTGGTTTCGGAATTTGAACCTTCAGCGTACTTTTAAGTACAGCAGCAGATTCCACTCTTACCGAAAAGCTCACATACAAATTAAATTCACTGTAACATGCACAGGCTTCTGAGTATTATTTTCTAGTCCTTCACTGTTAAATGAAGTACTACTGATTTCTCCTGTGGAAAAAGATTTCTGTGCCTATTTGCATAACTAAGTAGTGATGTACAGCCATTCAAAATACATGCAGGTAGTGCCTGACTGTGCTTCACAGGTTGTTTTGTGCTGGAGTACAAAACTATAACTGTAGATTATTTCATGGATACTTTCAATAGCTGTCAGAATCCATGTTTTTAAGAACACCTTTTATATTCAGCCTACTGTCACCATCCTATTGAGATATTACTTTTTTCTTTTCTCTTTTTCCAAGTGAAGTAGGAAAGCAGAAAAGCACAGAATAAACAGAACTAAAATAACTCAAAACTGATGTTTAGTTTCAAGTACGGTGCTTAAGACTTACGGGATTTACAGCTAAACATAACAGTACATTGAAAGAAATTGATTAATTATAGTTTAACATAACATATCTAAAAGTTTTCATCACTAAAAGAGGTCAGTGGCCTCTGCCTTTCTAGTCAGCCCACTTACTTTGCTTTAGCCCAGCTTCACTGTGAGGAGTAGCATAATAAAGAACTGACTGTATCAGTGGATACAGTTTCTTTATAATAGGACCTCAGGAAAATAATTGGTGGATTACATATTTTAACATCTTTATTGTCCATTTTTGCCTCAAATGCTCTCAACAGCCAGCAAAACAACTCTGCTATATTCACAAGAAATCCTACAACTCAAAAAAATAAGATCTGAAGACTACATATTTAGAAACACTTAGTGAACAGTACCTTCTGTACTGAAGATGAAACAGTTTCTCCACACAACTGCTCAAACGGCAAGGTGTTAAACATTTTATTTAAAAGCCTTTTTTTTTTTTTAAGTTCACGACTTAGAACTTTAAGGGGTTTTCAAATAAATTCTAAAAACATCCATTAACTTAGACTGCTATTCAGCACTAATATCTGATAAAGCAATTACAGCATTAAAAAAACCTATCAAGTCTGTAAAAATACTGTAATTTATTGAATGAAGGCCGTGAAAACACAAGACAACTTTACATTGTTTAAAAAAAAAAAAAAAAAAAACTTTGATTCGTAACATGCTTTTAATTAAATAGTTTCACCTCTGACACATACTAAAAAAAGTTACGTTTTCCACACAAGAAAAAACTTTACCATTACAATCTAAATTAATGGTATTTTCACTGAGATAAGTCATATCACTATAATGAAAATCATTGCATCCTGTTTTAAATGATGTTTAAGATGACAGAAATCCCATCTAAGTAAAAACATTGTTGTCTGGGGGTAGGCATAAATCACAAAAACTGTAAACTAAGCTATCCATGGGAAAGAAATCAGAAGCAGGACATGCCTTTTGCTGCTTCTTGCTGGGTCAGTGCAAGCCGTGATAGATACGATAGAAACAGGGAACGAAGAATTATAGAGCTTTTCTTCTTCAGGTGAGCAAAAGGTAAAGCAAGAAAACTTGTGTTTTCCTAAGCCACAAGTTTGTTTATTTACAGTTTACATTAAAAACTCAAACAAATAGAGTCCTTTAACTATTTTGACAACTTTATCAAAAGCAAAAACAAAACAAAGTTTACAGTAATGAAATGCACATAAATCATTAAAGGAGCAAAGAGACTGTTTACTTATTTTAAGAATGATCAGAAAGCCTGGAAGGTTGAAGTGAGATTATGATTTTAAACTAAATTTTAAAGAATGAATATTTGTAGTTTAGATTTAATCTGATGTTCTGTCAGAGCTAAGATGGCTTAATACTTCACTGGCTTTCAATTCAAAGCTTTCAAGTACGTGGCTAGAAGCTGTTAATCCACAACGAGCAAGCAAACTGCAGGAAATAGAAAAAGCAGAGGGGAAAAAAAAAAAAAAAGAAAAGGAAAAGCTGACAGTGTAGAAGGAACACTATTTTGAAAACCAGTAAAACTGGACAGAATGGGAAACTCCCTTTTGGAAATAGGATCATCCCTATTTTTGGACATCTACACCCCTTGATAAGGGATCCTTTTCAGGTTCCTAATTAAGATACTGAAGAGGTAAGGAGGAAGGACATTTGGTCACCCAGCTCATGGGCCCTTCTGAACTGCAATGCAGTTCAAGTGAGAGAGAAATTTAGAGCTGGGTAGAAAGTAAAAAAAAAAAAAAAAAAGTAAGTCACAGAGGAAGTGTAACACTTCCAGTTAGATATCAATGAAATCAATCATCTCTCAATTTTGATTTGTTCCACATTCCTTACTACAGTACTTTCTTATTGTACTTGCCTAAATACTCACTCATTTTGGGGAGTTATTTCTGAAACTTTACAGTACCACTGAATGCAAAGTTAAAAAAAAACCAAAAAAATCAGACCTGCAAGTAACTGGCTCTTCAGAGGTCAGACCTCACCACTCCCCTGCTTACTTCCTCTACTCCCCGCCCCGCACACACACACGCAAACACTTCATTAAGCTGAACGATTTAAGACAGTTCTAGACCAGCCTTGTTTCACCGTATAACCAAGCGGGCCCAGGAGCTCTCCACAGACCGCTGTCCACAAGAAGGGACAAAGGCAAAAGCCACGGAATTGCTGCCCTGCCCGCTGGCTTTCAGGGCCAACCCCACCAGCGCCGAGAAGGGCTCCCTCACAAGCCCACCCACAGCCGGGACACTGCGCTCCCCCGCGCGAGCGCAACCTCTCACAGCCACCGTCACCCAGCAAACACCCACCCGCCAGCGGGACACCGTGTGACCCCCACGGGAGGCTCACAGGCGACGGGGACCCTCTCTGCCCTGTCTCTTGTCAGGGGTGGGAGAGAACGCGAGCTGCTGCTCGAGGGAAGACAACACCTCCTTCCCTCGCCAGGCGGCTCGGCGGGGCCCGCCCGGCGCCCAGCCACCGTTCTCCCCCAGCCTCAGGGAGACAGACGAGCGGGCGCGGGCGGCGACCCGTCCCGCCGGCGGTGGCGGGGCGGGGCCAGCAGGTGCCTCCAGGGAGGCTGAGGAGGGGCCGCGAAGCGCGAGCCGGCAGGAGACCGGCGACGCCCCCCCGCGCCGCAACGGCCGTTAACGACAGCTCCGTCCCCGCTCCCCTCCCGGCCCGGGAGAGGGGCGGGGCCTGGGACGCGACACTCGACCCCGCCTGGCGGGCGAGAGCCTCGACCCCCCCCCCCGGGGAGCGGGGGGGGAGAAGGGGGGAGGTCGAAAGGAGGGGGACGGCCTCCGCCACGGGGAGGGGGGAAGGAGCCGGAGCTGCCCCGCTGAGAGCCGGCTCCGCAGAGCCCGGCGGAGGAAGAGCGGGGCGGGAGGCCAGAGACTGTCACTCACCGGCCGCCACCGCCGCCGAGTTCGTATCCGGCACCTGGGGCAGCTCCGCTCCCGGCAGCGCCTCTGCGTCCGGCAGGCACAGGCACCTCCAGCCGCTGCCCGAGAAAATCGATGGAGCGCAGAGTGATCGAGGGGCGGGGAAAAGACGCTCCCGACCGCCGCCGTGCCCCCGAGCCCCGCCCCCTTAAAGGCACCGCCCTGCGCGCGCGCGGTGGCTCTCCCTCTCTCTCCCTCCCTCCATCTCACCCCGGAGCGGGCGGCGGCGGAGCGGAGGTGTGGGGAGCACCGGGAGTTGGTCCCCTCGTGGAAGAGGAGCAAGGGAAAAATAAAATCGTAATAACGATGGTGACGACAGCAACAACAACAAATGACAATAAATCCATCCCCGAGCGCTGTATCGAGGTCACCCAGCGGCAGGGACAGCGTGGGGGCCCGGCGCTTGGTGTGAGGGGAGGCCCGGGGGTGCTTGCCGCGGTGGGTGGGAGAAGGAACGCCCAGGTGGCAGGGAAAGGCCCAGGCGTGAGGTGGCGGGTAGTGCTGTCAGCGCTGGTCATGCAAATCCGTCCTCCTTTTCCAGTGAAAGAGTAAAAACGTTTCTTAACCAAACCTGCTCTCCACCCGGGGGAACTCTGAACACAGGCTCCTTTTCCTTTTGGAAAGGGTCGGGAGGGCTCCTTTTTCCCTTTTTGCTGGGGTTGTTCAGTTGTGAAAGCCAAGTTCAGACAAAACCTTAATAGGAAGGAGAGGAAAAGCAATGAGAGAAAAAACACAGGAGGAAGAATCCATTGCTCAATTTTGCCAAACGAGACCTAAATAGGACATTTCTAGGAAAACAAATTACCTTTCATAAAACCTCAAAGAACTTAAGCACCATAAAAAGCATTATGGCCAAGAAACGTCATTTTCCTCACTTTTTCCCAGAGGTTAAAGCCACTCAAGTTAAATTAGTAGGCTGCAATATCTCGTCACATGAATAAACAGCACTTTTCTGACTCTTTCCTCTAGGCTCTGTAAAACATTACACAGCATCTCTCGGGGGAAAAATGAGAGCATCCGGTACCCGTCTTTTCTCTAATTATCTCCAAAGTTGTTTCTAGTGACTCTACAGTTTTCTGCTAATATCCAGTGCAGAAAGAGCTCTTCAGTCCTCCAAGAAAAGTAAAGTTGGCATCATATTAAAAAAAAAAGTGTAACTATTTGCCACCCATTTCATAATTATGTTTTTCCTCCATGACAGTTTGTTTGCATTTTCTCATTAAAAGCCTGTCATCAGATGTGCCAAATCAAACCACGACTTTGAAAGGTTTGGTTGATACAGAAGGCCCCACCTAGCACACTACATACCTGGGTCCCAGCCCTGCCCGATGCCCTCTGGGAGTGGATACCTGTGCCCAAAAAGCCTGTTGACTTCAGTGGAGGTCCGTAAAGGGAGCTGAGTACCCAGAAGATTTTGTAATAAACAACCATGAATTTAGATTTAGTTCAAGTGACAAGCTTCAGTGTCAGACTGAAGTTTTGCTGCGGAGTTGGCTGCATCTTCACCTCTGTTGTAAATGCAAATACCCTAGAGAGGTGAATCATTAAGAAGAGGGGAGCCTGAACTTGAGAAGAGACAACCCTCCCAATGTTAGCTGAAGTGAGAAAAAGCCGTGAGGCCTTTTGCTTCTGAAAATGTCACCTGGTCTCCCCGTTTAGAGGTTTTAACCTCCTGTTTCTAAACAGCTGCTCAGCAGTGGTTTTATCCAGATCTTGGTTCTGGGGAACGTGTCAGAACAGCACAACCAGGCTAAACTCTGCAACAACAGAAGCCTTATAAATGGTGTATGTAGGTCCATCACAGGCATCCTCCTACTGCCAGGAGCAGCATCCGGGACTCTTATGATCTGCAGGGGCCTTGTCGATGAAGAACTTCCTGTGTGCTGCACTTTGGTGAATCTACTGTGGGTGGTTTTCCCAGCTGATGTGTGGTGACCATGTGGTAACCATCACCTACCCCTTCAGTGACTCCGGAACAAAGCTGACGGTGACTGTAGATTGGACCCACTGGAGAAAAGAAACACCACCCCACACATCTCTGCAGAGCAAAAGGAGGAAAACTAGTGCGGTGTGTATATATCTATCTCTCTCTCTCTCGATCTCGATCTCATATACATAGTTTATAATGTATATACCATAATATATAGTATATATCTGCTGTCGTATATAATGCTGCTAATATAAATATATTACTCCATAGAACTCCAGATGCCGTTAGAGAGATTAATCTATGCTGTTAAAACTGAGGAAAGAAATGACAAGTTGTAATATAATGACCTGATAAATAGTAAGAATTATACCTCATAGAGGTCACAAGAGTAATAGCTCATTCATGCCTTTTTCTAATCCATTTATGCAGATTTGACAGTGATCTGTAAACATAACATCTCTCTACAAAGTTGGGTAAACAGATTTGAAAGCCAAGAGAGATTATTATGATCATCTTGTCTGACCTGAACATTGAAAGTTGTAGAATTTCCTCCAGCCATTCCACACCAAGATCTTTCTGTAGTTGTTTCTTAGAAAGACATCTTCATTTTATTTTAAAGAGTTGGATAAATGGTGAATCTGTCACTGCACTTTTGAAGATTTCTCAGTGGTTACCCTAACATGTACCATGCTACCCTAACATGTAAAAAATAACTGATAGCAATATAAATGTTGTTTGAAAAAGTAAATTCATCTAGCTGCAGCATCTGTCCATTGCAAGCCTGCTTCTTATTAACAGAAATATCTTCCTTTTGAAGATGTTTGTAAAATACAGCAGATTTACTCCTTCACCTTCTCTTGATAAACCGTGTGGATTAACTTTGGTTTTGCACTGTGTAACTGCCTTTCCAGAACTGTTCTCTCTTCTGCATGCCTTCAAGCTTACAGCTGTCGCCTTACTTTTTTGACATGTCGACATTCAAACCAGACCTCTCCCTACTTCTGTTTGAATTTGTGAGGTGAATATTGTAACCAGGGAAATCTAAGGAACAGAGAAAAGCTAAGAAGCATGAGGTTGAAAATGGCCTTAAGAAATCACCCTTTCTAGTCCTTTCCCTTGCCCCAAGGCAGGATCAACTACTCCTTTGTTATAACATAACTGTTTTTTCAATTTTGTTCTTAAAGACTTCCCAGTATGGTGCTTTTGCCACCTCCTCGGGCAATCTTTCCCAATGTTTCCCTACCCTTATCACTAAAGGTCTTTTTTCTAATGTATACTCTGAATATATCCCCTACTGCAATTTCAGTCCGTTGGTGAAAGGTCTGTCTTTAGTTGGGCCCAGAGAACAGACTGTTTGCTTCCTCCCTGTAGCAGTCTTCTACACATTTAAAGGCTCTGTCCCCTGTACGTTTTTTCCTCATTAATCCAAACAGTCTCATTAGTATCCTGATATTTAATGTTTTCTGGACTGGCGATCGAACTTGATCTCCACTGAACTCTTCTCCAGTCACTCAGTGTCATTCTGGAAGTGCAGTGTCCCAAGCCAAGCATGCTCCAGGTGAAAAACATTTTTAAAAAAAGGAAAAACTAAAATTGAAGTCATACCATGGGTTAGTAGAGCAAAATAATTGCTTTGCCTACTTTGCAGGCTGTCTTCCTGTTCCTACCACCCTCGTATTGCATTTGTCTTTTACAACAGCAGAGCAGTGGTGACTCGTGTTTAGCCTGTGATTCACTCTGCATTTTTTATATGCAACTGTAATCCTGTTTACTTTTCCCTTTCCTGTCTCTGGGGAACTGATGATGCTATGTCTAATAGACTACACTTGCACCTATTGAATACTATCTATTGAAAAAAACCCTCCAGTTTGACAAAATCCCTCTGAATTCTAATTGTGTTCTCTAACACACTTTTAGCTGCTCTATTCTTCATGTCGTCTCCAAATGTAACAAGCTTAGTGTCTGTTCTCTTCCTCAGATGTTTTACAAGTCGTATCAGATACAAGATGAACCCTCGAGGAACCTCTTTCAGTCCATCTCTCCATTTTGATAGTGGCCCCATTTTGCTCTGCCCCAAAAAGCTCTGCTTTTTCTGACCCCATGGGATTTTCAATCTGGACCATATTGTCTTTGCTTATGCTTGAGAAACATTGCCAAAAGCTTTACTAAAATGAAGATACATGACTTTCTAATACTTCTCTCCTTTGTATAACATCTATTACCGTATTGTAAAAGGAAATCAGATTGGTTTAACAGGATTTATTCTTGACAAATCCATGTTCGTTGTTACTTGTCTGTCTGTCATCTAATGCTTACATGTGGTTTGCCTGATAATTTCCACAAACTGAAGCTACCTGGTCTATAACTCACCAGCTCCTCCTTTTTTCTATGTGTACTTAACTTTAAGCCTGATTGGAATTAAGAGGGCTGCTTCCATGACCATGAGAGGTGTCTCGCGAACCAGAGATCACCAACCTGCCAAAGCCGTGGCAGTAGAACCAGGAGCAGAGCCAAGAAGCCCAACCCGTCCTTGCCTGCTCTAACAAATCTATAATCGCCGCAAAACCTTTCTTCACCACATTGGTTCCACTTCCTGTTATTTTCTGGACCCATTGGTGGAACATTCCTGCAGATGTTGGCCTGTAGCAGCTGCCATAGATTTTATGAAAAATTCGTACAGATACTTCAATTTCCAAGCAGATTTCCTATGTTGTATTATGCTCCCAAGACCAGCTGCTTTCTGCTTCCTCCTAAATTGAAAATGACCTGGATCTGTGTTGTCAAACCAGCATCCAGGAAGTCATCTGCTTAAATCTTACTTTTAAATAAATAGGTACAGAAATAAGTTTTTTGACCTTGGCAGCATTTTGACCATCATCCGGGAGTTTAAGCCAGAAATCTTCATTATGAAGTGAAATATATTTATCTTAGCTGAAAGGCGAGAGAGAAAGAAACAACTTACTGATCAGTGTTTTCCCCCAGATGATTTCTGGTATGCTTCAAGAGAAACAACATATAAATTAATGCACACAATATTTTGAGTTTTCTTCCAGAACATGTACAGTCACTTTTTCCACATCAAACAAAAAATATAGTCTTTTGCACTTTAAACCATTTCCAACAGTACACAAAATTCTCTCACTGTTTTACTTTCTTGGCTAACACCACCCTAATTCTTCCCTTTCAAGGCCTATCCAAGGAATCTGTGCACTACTGACCCAGAGGCATTGTTTCTCTAAACAGCACCAACGAAACAAATTATTAAATTACTTTGTGCAGCTAAAAATACTGAATGCTGTATACCACAGCTCTGTCAAGGGTGTCACTACTAAGTTGCATCAGTTTAAATACTTCTTGGAACCAACCTTCATCTACTGGATGTATTTTAAAACAATAGGTGAGGGAGAGAAGTTGAAACCTAAACCAAGTTAAAATTTTGCCACATTTCTTTCTCAAAGGAAAAAAAAAACCTACCTCAAAGACCATTTGACAGTTTTTGTCCCTCAAATTCCAGGTTAAATTCTGTCCCTCTTTTCCTCTGACCAAACTCTGGCACAACTGCTTTCATTTCCATGCCTTTGGGAATAAACAGAGAAAAGCTGTTCATTAGATATTTTTTCACAGACTTCTGAAATCGTGTTGAGTGAGGGCAGAGATCAGATCTCCTGTTCGGAATTGAACTGTACCTGTGAGACAGTTCATCGCTGCCTGCGCACCCCAGCTCCCCTCCACTGGAAGCGAGCATACCTCTGCTCTGGTAGCAGCCAGCACTTCCCAATGCATCCTGGTGAAAATCAGCGGGAGTAACAAAGAACTGTTATTTAATCATCAGTCGGGCTCATTTTGGTGGAACCAAGTTGTTTCCCTCACTTGCCCCAGGCGGTGGCTCTGCTGACTCGTGTCTGTAGAGAGAAGACGTGACAAGCAGCCCAAAGTCGGCTGGGTTGCTTGCTACAGTGCCTGTCAGCTTGTAATTTCACGTGTATGTGCAATTTCTTGCAGGAACATGGCTTTATTTTACATGCATTTCAGGGATGGATCCATTTTGCCATTACATCTGTTTAATATGTAGTACAATGGGGACTGTTTTTTGCCAATTGATACATAAATAATCAGGTCTGAGAACACAATAAGTGTATCACATACACACATACTTGCAAAACCACATATATTTTAAAGGAAATGATACTGGGGGTTTTGTGTTTAATATTACAAATAAAGATTCCGTCTATTTCTAAACCCCTTCTTGACTGTGTTTTTTTTTCTTCCTAAGTTTCCCTGTCTCTCTTTCTCTCTCTTCTTCTTTCCTCTCTTCTTCCTCCCATCCTCCTGATCTCTAAGGGGGAAAAAGGAAAGGAAAAAGGAAGGAAAATTACAAAATAGGGCTGGAGAAAAAGGAACAAGAATGGCAAAAAGCAGTTGGTTAAACTATGCAATCTGGGCCAAGTATAATTGCTCTTTCAAAAATTAACTTCTTAGATAATTTACATTCAAATTAGTATCACAACTGTATGCTGTTAGCAAGAGGGTGCATTTTTACATCAATTAGATATAATTATGAAGTTCCTTTTAGAGACAAAAAATATTTTAATATATCAGACAAGCAATTAACATTAAAATGTGGATTTTGATCTATGCCCTAGATGTACGATCAAAGGTACCAGATCGGACAGCTTAATCTGAAACCCATTAAATACAATGACAATATTTGATTTTAATGAAGTACAGTTGTAGTTTTTAATGTTTCTTATTGACATATATTCTTAGACGTAGAAGTACATTCACATGAGAGAGGTGTTTGGCCTTGACTTCAGATCTACAGCAATTTCCACAGAAATTTCTGAAAAGAATGTTGGTCAGTGTTTTAAAACATAGGGGCCTAAATTTAGACTGTTAAATCTGTATTTAGCCCTGCAATGTGCTGAGCACTCTGGCTGTGATCCAAGAAAGCACTTATGCGTTCCCATTAACTTTAAACCACATTCAGGTCTATTATTCACTTTACAAAAGAACTGAACTCAAATACTTAAAATTAAGCATGCACATTAAGTAGCCTGTTGGACTCAGCCTTATACAACCCCCAGTCCCGTTCTGCCCACAGCTAAGACCCTGACTCACTTTATTCGCGTGACTTGCCCCATTGCGTTAGGGGACTGGTCACAGCAGTAAAATTACTCAAGCACATTACAGATTTCAGAGCTGTTTTTTCAAAAGGACCAAGTGCCCATCAGACACACTTTCAGGACCTACTTGGAGACACACATTTTGAAATATACATTATGGTTGATATCTGAATACAATTATAACATGTATTCTGTCCTGTTTCTACTTGTTGTTTGTTGTGTTTTGCACATCCAAATCCAACTTGTGGGCAATATTTGCCCACTTCTGAAGGCCTGATAAAAGTCCCACAGCAGAGCTTAAGAGTCAGTTTTCCATATCTGGGAGGGACAGGACAATAAATAGGAGACACTGTAGCAAAGAGCATTCAGGTGAGGCGTTAGGAAGAACTGTAACACTAGGGACAATGAAATACTGGTAGAGGTTGTTTAGGAAATGGACTGAACCTCCTTCACTGGAAGCCTTTAAGAACTGGCTAGATAAAGCACCTACAGGAACGATGCTGTTCCTGGTGCTAGAGTCAGTCCTTCCCTGAGAGGCAGGATGTACTAGGCAAGTTCATAAGGTGCCTTCTAGCCCTGTGCAACTATTAGTATCAGTATAGGCTAGTATTTGGCTCTTGCTATGTACTGACTAGCCACCTATGCTGATACCCTTGCATTTGCTGACTTAGGACCTGTGTCATGATTCAGTTACGAGCAAGCGGCAGGATTAGGCAATTTTTTGGCTTGTGCAAGCATTTCTAGCAACAGAAAAAAAGATGGCATGTGAAAACTGGCTAGAGTAATTTCCATTTCCCTTTTCCATTTCCCAAAGCTATCGGCTGCAGTTAAAGACAACATCAGTCATGATCTAACAGAAATCCTGGCGTTTTCTTTAAAGGAGTATTTGCAGAAAAAATACAAAATCAAAATTAGAGGAGTTAGTATATTGATGGTCGTTTGCAAATGTGATAGTCGCTAGTTATGGTTCAGGATTGTAGGAGATCCAACCTGCAGCTAAAGTATTGCTCTCTCCTCCAGGGTATAACCACCAAAACCCAACACCCCTTGGTGCTTTCTTCACCAGCGGTAAAGGAAAAAGCCTGGAGGAAGGATCTTCTAAAGCAGATTATGCTCTGGTGATTATACAGCACGGATTTCCTCTATGGGCAGCAAACCCAAAGTGCCCCTTGTGCCCGCCACACGGTCCCTCCCATTCCGTACTGTGCCTCAGTTGTGCCGAACGCCAAGCTGACGGCGTGGCTGCATCCTCGACAAGGGGTGGAAACCCTCAGTGGGGAGAGACAGGGCCGGGGGAGCACCATCCTCTTCCATTTTAACCCATTTTTCCTAATTGATTACTGCTCACATTTACAAGGCAAAATTAACTGGCCATAAATATAAAGAGAAGTGTTCGTTTAATCGCTTGTGTTACATTTCAGAGAATTCGTAACATCCAGCTGAACCAGAATTCACTGTTAATTGTAATGAGGCACAATATGCACGTGTGAGAAACACTTTGATCAAATGCTGCGCTACCCTTAGCTTGATGCACTTTTTAACTGCCAAGATCAACCTTCTCTCTGGGAAATGTATAGTGGAGGCGTTTGGAAGTAGGCTTTGGAACAGGCTGGAGAGGTCCACTCCAAATCTGAACTTCCCTAGTGGGGAGATCTAGACTTTTCAAAGAAGGAGATGGAAATGGGGGAATGCTAGGGCTGACAGTTTGATTTGAGATTGTCTTTGTTAAAAAAAAAAACAAAACAAAACCCCACAACAAACCAAACAAAAAAAAAAACCTGCTCATTTTGTTATTTTACTCATTTACAAAAAAATGTTTGGTGCTTGACTAAAAAGTCTCCAAATTTCAGAGTTATAGGTAAAACCCCCAAATGACATCCTGAAAACTCAGAAATAGGAGCAGACATTTTCTTTTTTAAAATTTCTTTTCCTTTCAGCCTCCAGTTTTGTCTCAATTCTGAAACATCTATAAATTCAAATAGTTAGGTAATCCTTGAGGTGTGTGCCTGTAGGTAAAAATAGACTCCATCTTCAGTTCACTCTTCCTCCAAATAATTTCTGAGATACAAATCAGCATCTTAATGGCATATTTATTGTTAAACATTTCCTTATGCCGGCATTCCAGGGAACAAAACATGATTCCCAAAAGACTTCAATAGTCGCACTTAGTGTATTAGGAACAAACCAAATAGGATACGATTCTTTGATGTTGACTTGGTTGCACCAACCTTTAATTTTTGCACAGACAAAGAAATTGCAATAAAGCAAAATAATTAGGCAAGAAGAGGGAAAAAAAACTTATGTAGGTTTGAAATTTTGGGGAGGGATTGGGGAAAATATTTGCTGAAAACTTGAAATCTAACGCAGACACTCGTACCCAAGCACATGCACCTCCAAGCACAGAGGTAACAGGGACACGCTAACCCTGGCTGCTGTGGAATTACGTTCCTGCAGAAATCCAGGGAGGCAAAGTACGGTGCTAGTGCCAATGGCACATCCCGACATAGTTGGAATTTTCCTAGAGAGCGCAGGGGAGCTGCTTCTCTCTTCCCTCTGCACACATTATGTAGCTATTGAACTCTGCAAGACTTGCAAAGAATACAGGTTATATTATCTTTTCATTTCCATGGCATCTGCACATTTAAAGTTTCATGCCTCATTGTGTCTGCATGTGATCATCTTGTACATGTATTTAAATTGC
The DNA here is from genome assembly GCF_964195595.1 of Calonectris borealis. Taxonomy (NCBI): domain Eukaryota; kingdom Metazoa; phylum Chordata; class Aves; order Procellariiformes; family Procellariidae; genus Calonectris; species Calonectris borealis. The sequence continues at coordinate 94,666,743 of NC_134313.1, read as the reverse complement.
TGCTCTTGCCTCTGATCTTGAGAGACAAAAGCAACACTGAATTCTTTTTCCATTATATATTTTTACAAAAGAACTACTGTAAAAATTAATCAAAGGTATGCTGGTTTTTATTGTTATTTTTTTAATTTTGGGGGGTACTTTTCCTCATATTGCAGCGGTTTTGAAATTGAAACGTTGCACTGCTGAGAAAGTGCCATGAAAATATAACCCACTACATTCCAGGAAAATAAATAAGCAAGGCCACCCAAATTTTCAATTAGTGCTAGTGCAGTATGCAGGAAATGGCTGGAGAACCGTCAAAGGCAGCCTTAGGCTGGGTCGTGGATACGGAACAGTGACAGGAAGGTTTGAAGCAGGAATACAGGCTCAGTGTGAAGATGGCTCTTCTCCAAGGAAAACTGCATGCTAATAGGTTAATACTGATTTCCTGAAACATACAGCCCGGGTATTACATGCTGGAATTTACATTCTGACAAAGGCAATTGCTGAGCTGCAAGACTTTGCTTTTTCGGTGATGAAATAACACTAGAAAGTTCAAGCTGCATTATATATTTCATGTTTTAAGCTTATTAAACATTCAAAGTACAAACTGTGCACATATTTTTAAGCCACCTGAAATAGCAACAGCCTCGCTAGTTTGGGAAACTAGTATGAGAAACATTACATTTCAACAGGTCAAGCTTGTCTGGAGTAATACCATCAACAGATACTGACCAAGGTGGAGTGATGCCACTTTCAGAGTAAATCTGCCTGGAATCCAGAAATATTGCCCAATCAAGCACACGCACACGGCATCAGGAATGAAACACTTTTAGCACAGCCTTTACAGACAAAACGGTATCTGGAAGATACCTGAAGACCGAGTTGGACAAAGCGCTTCAGAAATTAAAAACCTAAAAAGCACAAAAGAAGACACTACCTCTCTTTCTGCAAGTCAGAGGAAGGGCTCCCGTTGACGACAGACCTTCGCCCTGAAAGCAAGTGCCTAAAACATGAAGAAAAAAATGAAAAAGGAAAGAAACTTAAAGAGAAAGACCAATCCAGCTCAAGAATCCAGCCAACCCTTCCCTACAGATGTCCTCCTGTTTCCCTCTATCCAACTGATGTTGCGACTGTCAGCGGAGGGTGGCACTGCAGCATCACCGGAGACCCGCATCCCACCAGCCAGACCCAGGTGCTACCTCGGCTGTCTTTACAGAGAGCGGCTGGCGGAAGAGCGCACAAAACAAGTGCAGCCACGCGTGGAAGTGGGGAAGAGATGACGGGTCTTCCCCCAGCCTCTGTGGGGCCAAGATTTCTCTCTGTATCCATCTTAATACCCGCAGGCAGCGTTAATAATGTTTTTATCACACTACTAGCGTGGGCATGATCCCACGTCACAGCAAGCAGCCAATGGTGCCTAGCTGTGCTGCCCTGGCCCCAGGCACCCGTTTAAATCACAGCTGTGCCTGTACCTGGGTGATCATATTTATTTATGAGGTACACACCACCTTCATTGTCTTTCACTCTTCAGAGAACTGGAAGCCATCCTGCGAGTCTTTTTAACAGTCCTAATTGCGCTAAAGTCACTAGGAATTCTGCCCAGATAGAGCCTGGAAAAACTGGGCCGCAAAAAGAGGCCCTAATTATTTGCATTAGGAGGCAAAAAAAATCTCCTTGCAGTTCCAGCCCCTCCTTAGGAAAAGTTCTGTGGGATTGAATATGCTGAAAACTACTTGGGGTCCACTGAGTGATGCACTTTCCACCTCTTCTCGGGGAAGCTGTTTTAAATAAGCTGTGTAAAAATTTTAATCAGCACAGAATATTTTAAGTCCCAAGTACCGTACCTACCCTGGAACCTTTTTAGTTTAAAGTCAATAATTGTGTCACTTGCCTGTGAAAGAGCAATTAGCAGAGCAAGGAAGGAAGTGGAGGGAATTTGGGGAGTTTTAATTTGTTTTCACACATAATGATACATTTTTTGGTCATACATGATAATTATTTAATCAAATGGAATTTGCCTGGTGGTGTTTCACATGACACCACTGCCAATCACTGCAAAGCAAACAAATCTTTCAGGTGGTGAAGGGAGAGTTTACTCATCTGTCTTCTGGAGAGCTGCGTGCTGTGAACGCCGAATGGCACATCTAATATTGCCGAAGTGATCCATGGGCAGCTAAGTGGAATAGGCACCAATTCAGGGCAGCATTTATGTGTTTTGCAGAGTCTGAACAACTTTTACAGAACTTGGACATGTGTGTAAGGCTGGGTATCTGCTCAATCATTGTCCTGAATCAAGATGCTCTGCCGAATTGAGGCCACAGCTTTTATGAAAAGGTACTTCTTCCCTACAGGAAGAGAGAGCCTCATTTCCTTTCCACGTGAACACTTGATCCATGATAAATGTTTATAAAGTTCCCCTTCACCAAGTTTCTTAACTGCTGAAGAATAAATATTTAAAGAATCACAAATACTATAATCAAAACCACGTAAGATGCTACAAGAGTGTTCCCTATTGTATGAAAAAACAAAGGAGCTGAAGCTTGCAGAAAACTTCATTTGCCTGGTTTGAAAACTGATCTACTGTATGATATAGCATGTATTATCTTTGTGCAGTATTTTTAAAACAATACCTTAAATGCCATTGGCTTAATTTTTACCATATTACTATAACAAAACTATGGAAGCTCTGCAGAAGACCAATGGGGAGGAGGTTTGGGGGTCGCATCTGCAGAGTACTGAGCTCTTTAGCTTCTATTTGCTGAAGTCCTGGGGATTAGACCCATGTTTAAGATTGAGGACATGCCTAAGTGCCTTGCTGGATGGGAGCCAGAGTGTTCAGCACCTTGCAGGACTGAGCCTTTTGCCGGCACTCAGGACAGAAACTTTGAATATTGAACAAAATCCTTAGGTGGAGTAGAAGTTATTCTTACAAAAAAGAAGTTTCCTAATTGTAATATGCAAATAACACCTGAAACACTTACCCTCAGAAGCAGGGGGCCACCTGATGGAAACTTTCCACAGATTTTAGAAATATAATTATACATGTAGAGTTGAACAACAAGACTTTTAGTTAAGTTATTCGGGTAAAAATCCTGGTTCCATGGAACAAAATGGGAGCATTGCCATTTTTGTCATGGGGCCAGGATTTTGCTCATCCCTTATTACACGTCAGAGGCTGATTTGCAGCCTTCTTCTAACTCCAGATTTGACTCTAATATTAAATTAAATAGCAATTTCCTATGGCCAGTGACCAAATTATCCAATAGTATCTGCTTAATAAAATCAAAATAAAAAAGGTGGAAGTCGTGTTATTTTAATGCAGCTGATTTGTTTCCTGAATTTTAATCAAACGGGACAGAAGGATCAAATTAGTCAGGCAAAAAATTACAGTAATTCAGAAGTATTTTGAACACAACCACACACTTTTGCACAGGTAAAACTCCTTCTCAATTCTAAGTCGTCTTCCCTTTTTTCCTTCCCTACAGCTATTGTTTATGTCAAACACAATGGAAAAAAAAGCTTTTCTACTTTGGAAAGCAGGAAAATCTATAGGAAGTTTAATCATGATGCTTCTGGACTCCTGCAGATCAAAGGTAGTTCCCTGTTTTCCCCTCCAGACCATCACGCAATTGCTCTGGGAAAAAAACCTGGGGAGTGATCATAGTAAAGAGTGAGGAGACTGTCCCGGAGACATTCCTGGGCTCCAGTTGTCACCTGGCTGCCCAAACACTCCCGCCGCAGTCACGCAGCAGATGCGCAACCAGCATCTGAGCATCGCGGCCACGGCGTTCGGGCTTCGGCCCCCACGCGCACGCCTGCACTGAAATTCTAGCCCACCGCCAGACCGCCTGCAAGCCAGCGCCGACTTCCGCAGAAGCAGAACATGATTAGAAGCAATTTTCACCTTGTATCTTCTGTATGTTTGCAATTAGCTGTGAATTAATGTGGAACATTCCTATACAAATTCTCTTTTCACCAGCAAAAAGCATACCCGTGTATTTGAGCCTGGGGAGAAACTCGTTGGCATCAATGTTTTCTTTTTTTGTTTCCCCTTCAGCCTCCAGGTATAAATGCTACATGGAGAAAATGGCTATTTAAGAGTGAAGTCTGACTCTCCATTTATGTTATCATTAATTTTCACAGTAGCTACCAAGAAAAAAATAATTTAGCAGTATTTTTGTACAGTAAGTAGCTATGGAGTAATTTCAAATCTGATGCAGGAGATGAAGAACTTGAGAAGAAGGAGGTGAAGAACTAGTGAACACATGCAGGTTTTGCTGGTGAAACCATTAATGAAAGTACAGCCCCTTAGCAGAATTATCAATCTCATTGCTCTGTGATATACCGATATGCATTTCTCCTCTCTCAGGGTACATCACCACAGTAAAATGCCTCGATAAAAAACCTAGCTCAACTTAAAAACAAGTGTGGTGAGAGACAGAGGAGGAATAAGGCATGCAGCCTTCTGCAAAAGATCAACAACTTCTTATGCACAAAACTACTGTTTTTTTAATTTATGTTCCTCTACTAGTTTTCTAGTTTTCAAAAGCCACCAGAGGGAGCCCATAACCTCTCATAAATATAAGTAAAGGCATGCTGGGGTTCGCAATGAAAAAATGGAGTAAGAATTAAGCTGTCTTTGGGTTTCAAAGAAATACGCTAATTGCTGATTCACCAAGATCCACATAGATGCAAAAGTTCTGGACAGTGATACTTGATACACACAGACCTATATTAGAAGAGCCTTTTGAATTTGATCCTGACAATTATTAATACAACTCATAATAGTTCTAGTATGCCAAAAGATACACGTTAGAGGTGAGGATGAAATGATGTAGGCAGCCAAATACCATACAATATGTAATCGTTTAGGAACGTACTTTCAAGCTCTGCTGTTGCATCTGTGTAACACCCTCAGGTGCATGAAAACATGAGTGATGTTATTTACGAGATGGCCTCGGGGACTGCTTCACACGATTGCCAGAGTCTACTCCCTTTTAAGCGCTGATGGCTAAGGTTATCACTGGGGAAAAGCTGATTCTTTGGATCAAAGAGTGAGGACCGTGGTGTCATGAAGCACTGAGGTGATCCTACAAGTGTCTACACTGATTGCAGTGACTATCACGGAGAAGTACTTCAAAATCTGGACTAACATACTATATGACTTGCTACCAATTTGGCTATCAGTCCGTTGGTCACTGATTGACATACTAACTAAACATTACCTAGAGTAGAATATAAAATAAGTAAGGAACTGTGCAGCTGGTCCAAATGGACTTAGACCCAATGATGAGGCACTTTTACCAGAAAAGGCTAAAAATATCAAGTATGAGTCATGATTCCATACCGTAATTACCTGGTCTAAAGGTTCTTCCAGAAGTTCGATAGGGCCTGGCGAAAACGAAAGTAGATTCTAGGAAAAGCCCAAGAAATTTGGCGTGATGATACAGTACACTGCATATATTTGTTTGCCCTTGCCTAGGTCAATATCTTCAGAATGCAAGTTCTAGTTTTCTAAATATGGGAAAAAATGAAAAGTTTGAAGTACAAAGAAGCCTAAGAGGAAGACAGACAAAAGGTAAGATCTGATAAGAAGACCCAACACATGAAAACACAGTTTCTTTAAACAACCAAGTAAAATTCATGAAGAATAGATGAGCTCCATTTGCTGTGGCCAAGAACTGAATCTTAACCCTTATTAACTGTCAGGAAAGGCTCTACAACACACTACTCTTTTTCTGGGCATAGAAGAAAAGGCATCTTGCATACATCATTCCCTTGATGAATAGTCACAGGTTTTAATTGCAACATTTTTCAAACCAAGCTTCAACTAGTAACTGGCTAAAGCTGTCTGCAGGAAGCTGTGCGTCTTTGTGACACTTTGGTTCTGGAGGTGCACACGGAATGTAATTGCCTACAGCTTTTGCAGATGTAACTGTAGAGCATTATTTTCAGCTTTTACAGCAAACTTTTACCATTTGTTTTAATTCCACTCCTGTGACCTCAGCGATGGAGGAAATCGTTCTTTTCCAGTTCTAGCTCTGTAGTCCTCTGGGGAAGAAGATGCTTTAAACAATGCCTGAAGTGCTAACTAATATGCGATTCTGCTTACACACACATTACAAATAGACTGGTCAATGCCACAAGGCAAAAGCCAGTAAAACTCGGATTGGTAATATTCCTGCAGTGCACATCTCGACTACAGTGGTGAGTGAGTCCTGTAACGCTACTGATCTCAACAAAAAAGGGTCTAATTCAACATTCAAAATGAGCACTGCTGTCTGATCCACCTTACTTGGTCCGTAGGACAACTTGTTAAAGATAAATAAATAATAAATAAATAAAAGGAACAAAAGGTAACATCGTGTTATCTCTGGCCTCACTTCCTTTCTAGGAGACACAGTACAGAACTGCAGCCAGTTTATTATTTGAGTACTCCACACATGAGGGATCAAATAGAGATCAGTTAATTAAAAAAAAATGGTATTATTAGAACATCATAATTAAGGGGGGAAATTGTTTGAAAGCCAGGAAATTCCTCGTTTAGTTTTCATAAAGTCCTGACTGTTAGATCTTCCTCATTAAAAGAGAAAACTCATTCTACCAGAGGCTACACAGATTATAAGGTGCAGAAGAGGATGCAGAAAAAGAGCTCATGCCTCAGTCGGGTAAGAAAGGGCATCCCATCGGTGTAGAAAAGTCCACCCTGACAAAGAAGCTCTGCAAGGGTCCAGTGCAAAAGTCCCAAACATGATTCTCATGTCACATCTCTCATGACCCCAATAAAACCCAACCCGGGTCTGGTCTTACTGCTTTAAAGTGACAAAAGACGGCTATTTGCAAAATGTAAAATGAGGGCAAAAATCTCTTGTTCTTCACCCAAATTGCAGCCGCCCTTCCTCCCCCTCGGACTGTCCCGGGAAGGGCTGCAGCCACGGCTGGAGCGCTGGGGCGAGCGATGGCGGCCGCTGGGGAAGGCAGGGCTGCTGTGCCAGGGGTGCAGCCGGGGCTCTGCCAGCCGGGAGGGCAGCTGGAGTCATCTCCGAACCCACAGGCATGGCACAGCCAGACACGCCAGTAAGCCTGGGAGCTGGCTGCGGGGGGATGCATTAAAAATCCTACACCCAGGAGGCAAGCGTAGGACTGTAGCTGTTCCCGAAGCTCGGCTCCCCCAGCCTCAGGCTCCTTCCTCGCCCCCATTCCCACGACTCGGCACAGTTGGGGATCGCTTCTGCTGCCTCAGCCGGCTGTCGCTCCCTGCCCATCTCTCTTTGAGCCCATGAGTCACTTCCTCTCCTCAGATCCCACCTTTCAAAACTTCCTTTTTCCTCTTCGGGGGTACGTCTGAAAGCCTTTTCTCAAAGCGAGCGTTGGGCTTACTTATCCATGGACAAAAGTGCCTCTGGGAAGCAGCACGTTCTCGTGTCTGATGACGTCCAGCCAAGAGCACGCAGCCGCATTCGTGTGGTCCCCATCGTGCCGGTGTCCACAGCTCCGCACTAAGCCTCCTCCCGTCCTCTGCTTCGACGGGCTGCAGCTGTGGGATGGTGCCGGAGGGCTTCTCACCCAGTCCCCTGCCCACAGGTGTGGGGCAGGCAGAGGGAAGAGGAGAGGAAGGAGAGGCCTGGCTCGCCCCAGCTCCGCTCGCCGGCCCCGGGAGCTGCCTCTTGTTCAGAGAGCAGCAGCCCTGGGGCTCAGCTGCAGCCGGGGGGAAAGCAAGAAAGTAAAACCAGAACAGCTTTGACTTAAAAAATGGGGTTCCTTTCATTTATCCTCTTTTTTGAGCTGTCGGGGGTTTAGGTTTTAAGGTTTTCCTCTGCAACCATGAGGGCTAGAAATGTGTTTCTTAGAGAGCAGCAGTGGACGCTCCTGAAATCAGTGACAGTGACAGAAGCTGCTCTAGCAAGCCACCAGTGCCATCCCCTGGGAAGCTCCCGGCTCTTCGTGACACTCCCTCGCATGAGAGAGAATTCACGTATTCCTGCCCCTCACAGGCAAGACAGAGGGGGAGGAGAGCGGGGATGTGAGGGGAGAGGTGGCGGGGGGGAACCTGGCAGGGTTGGAGTGGTGGTTCAGGCACAACTTGTTCCCTGGGAGATTTCTCTGTTATCAGCAAGATAATCACATTGGCTAACAACTTATTCTGCAGGTAGGAGGCCAAATCTGCCTGTGCTCAGTAATTTAGAATGAAGCTGTTAGTTAACTCTCCTATTTGTCACTGTGTTTTCAAGATTATACTGTTGGATCAGTATGCTTTGACTTCTTCTGCCTTCGAACTGCTTGGAAGGCTGCATTTTCTCCTCCAGAACCTCTGAGACGTTACAACCTAATGCTTGCCTACATAACGCTTGCTATTACGATAACACTTGCCTGTTATCACTTCTTTACCAAGCGGCACTATTAGGGCAGGAAGCATAAAGCAATTGGGGCCAGATTCTCAGCTGGTGTAAGACAACATCTGGAATGGGGGGCCATGCAGGTTCACGCTAGCTGAGAATTTAGCCTCTTGAAGTTATAACAAGAATGTGCTTGTGGAAAAGATTGTTTGTTTGATTGTTTTACACCAGGGACTTGTAGTTTTTTATGCTAATTTCATACCACGCTAATTAAGCCACCAGACAGACAACTGCAATATTTAAATTAAGCATGTAAATTGATGTGGTGTTGAAAGGTACCACTTCATTTGTATCTTTTATTCTCAAACTTTACAATGCTTTTCATGGGCAAATATACCCACACAACTGAGAAGGAACATGGAGAAAATACACTCTGTGCACAGGTTCCTATGTGTCGCCATCCTGCAGTTACAGAGCCGCATCCCTTCCGATCCGTGGGTTTCAGTCCTGGCCAGCCTGCCATGTCTTTAGATGCATAGACTCTGATACCGTGACATTAGCCCTACTGCTGACACTATGCTCCCTTTCTTAGTGATCTAGGAATACAGATCAAAAATCATTGGTTAAAGAACATCATCTATATCCTCTCCAAAGCATGCCAGTTGCTAACAGTATGGAGGGAATGCAAGTCTGTTTTAAAATTTGTTTTACTCTGCTCTCCACAGCGGGTATGAGAAGCGGGCTGTGCCCCACATTTCCTCATTTCTTAAAGCCCACCCAAACTGGCGTGGTGCTTAGCCAGTTACGGCTTGTTTTCCAACAGTACAAATGTGGAGAACAGCTCTCACATGTACGACACTGAGTAGGCACTGAGAGTATGTTGTCCTCCGCCACTGCTAAAGGGAACACCCTGGCAATCAGCTGTGGTCCCTGCTCTGAATTATCCTCAGAGGGAAAAGAGCGCAGCAGGCAGACTAGACAGAGAGGATGAATTAGTGACACAATATTTCCACCAAAGCCTTGGATGCCATATCACTTAAAATCTGGTTTTGCCAAAACACAGAGCCTTTCTGCCCACAGACCACATTTCCTGGACCCTGAGATAGGACAAGCTGGTAATTTTTTTTCCCCATCTGAGGTTAAGAGAAAATCCCCAAATTGCTGAATTTCAGGAGATTACCTGATGGTAATAATACATTCTTGCCTTGCTGAAAACTTAGCACCGTGCATTTGGGTCACTATATGCAATTTCCTAAGGCACCAAATTAATCTGTCGGGCATTAGAGGACTGTATGGGCTTTCCTAGGCAGGAATAAAAAACTAGCAATAACCGGTGCTTGCTACTAACATTGGATGGGCAACACTAATATAGATAGGAGCAAAATTTTCCAGGGGAAGGAGTGCCAATTTTACATAGAAAGATTAATAAGTGACCATAAAGTCAAAATAGGAACACCCCCACACACACTTTAAAAATGGTTTTATGTTCACAAGGTTTTTATACAAAAGACAAAATCACAAACTGCATCTTACTGCTAAATCTAAAGTAGTGTGTATTTTTCAGAGGGAATTTTTTCCAACAATGTGTCACTGTAAATTTCTTATCAAGAAGTAACAAAGAAAGGGGTTTCTCTTCAGATCAAGAGAGCAGCTTTGGTAATGCCTGTACTCATTCAGCTTTTCATTCCAAACATCATCCATCATGCCGTACGTCCCTTACACCGGACTGCAGAAAACATACCACAAATTCTACTTGGAACAGCAATGCATCTTGAACAAAGCTGACTAAACTCAAAATTAAGTTTTCAACAACTGCGTGCTAAAAAGAAAATCAATGAAAGAAAAACAGTGAGCTCTACTGAACAAACATCCTGCAGTTAAAAAAAATATGTTTTGATTGATGAAGGAAAAAGCCATGACATTTTAGGTGGCCTAAAAGAAATTTCAAGGATTGTATTAAAAAGAAAGCTGGCATTGTATTAAAATATAGTTATCCCAAGGGATAACTGGAATATACTGGGAAACCAGGACATAGACTGACTTTACCCTTTTCTCAAAGCAGTTCATTAAATCTTGCTTTCTTCAGCTCATGTCCCCAAGTAGGGGAGTTTACCTTCAGGATCATCAAGTTTCTTGGTTGTGAAGCAGCTCTAATCCACTTCTTTGGTCCTCCTGCAATCAATTACTGCCGTGCTAATCCTGTCCTGGCCAGGCACAATGTGGAAAACTAAATGTATTACATTATCTACAGGAAAAGTATTCAGGAATCTAGGTTTGAATCCAAGACACTTTTACCTCTACAGAAGGGTCAGGACCAAACACAGTAAGAGTTACTGAGCTGCGATATCTGCAAAAACAGCAAGGTAAGCTCTAAGGAGAAGCAATATCTTTCATCAGATCAACTGATACAGCTGGAAAAAGCAGACAACCTTTCAGGCACAGAGACCCAGTGCAGCTATGGGCAACATCTGAAGTTTAGTTTAGATTAGCCCTGCAGTGACAACAAGTCTTTTGGCATTGGACATTTACATAATTAACCCTTTCTAAGATATTTTTTTTTAATACTTTTTATGGAAAACATTTTCACAGTGTAATTAGAAATGAATTCCCAGCTTTTATTTTTATGACAGCAAAACCCCAGATACTTCTGTAGGATCTCATATGCTAGAGCTAATAATGCAAATGCATTTGTCAAAATTAGCTATATTTTTAGTATTGGAAACCTCTGTCCAGTCTCACAAATTCTTAAACTGAATACATTGATTCCAGAGAATTGACGGTTCTTTTCTGACAGCTTAATTTCTATCCTTACAGCCTGTATGAATCATACACATTTGTGAGAAAGTGTAGGCCAATGAAATTACTATGCAAAATGCAGCTTCCTCTTGAGTGAACTTGCCAAGTGAGTGTCTTCACTTACAATACTTTGGATGGTACGCTGAATGGTATTCTGGCAAAACAATACCGCTTCGGTAGAAGCAACCGGCTGCTCTTCTTTCCTGTATGTGTCTAGGCTTGTTTATCTTCTTCCAGTCGGTTACGCAGGCAACTAGAAGGCACAGGTGTCCCCACGGGCATATCACTTTTATGGATGTTACCTTTGTGGAGCCAAAACTGCTCTGAGAACAAAATTCCCTGAATTTTGTCCTGAATTCCCATTCCTCCTGTGCATTATCAGTGGGATTCTTGAGTGTTTACTCAATCCCAGTTGGGTACAGCTGGGCAAACCTGGGCAAGTTCCTCCTTTGCGTATAGTAGCTGCCATTGCTGTACTATATCCTTTTTTATTTCTCTTTTAGATATAGAAACAGCAGTACAATGTAAAATCATGGTAACAAAAACTCCCAACAAAAGAAAAAGCCGCCATAAAAAAACCAAGCGGCCCCTTGCATTGTGTTTTCTTGTTCACAGCCAGCCTGGCCAGCACAAAGGAAAGGAGGTGTACGCACACTGAAAAGAAAGAGGCCCCTTCTGCATGGCCAGGGCCCCTGGGCATCCGCCGGCGAGGCTGCTGGTACTCATGGCTTGGGCTCTGGACAGAAAACGTTGGGATCTTCTTGCCTTACCTCCCTCCTGGGCAAGCGCAGCTTCCTTCTCTCTGGGTGGTCTTTCCAGTGATGGAGGTCTTGTCCTTCTGCTCCTGGTGTGACCCAGGAGTGAACTGAGCTCATTAAATGTACTTGCCTTTCCTTTGAAAAAAAGAAAAAGGGTGGAAATCGGTAGAGTCAGGTTATGAAACTACATTTCTATTAAAAAAAAAAGATGGTGTACTTGTTTGTAGAAATCAACAGCATTTCACCCATGTGATGCATCTTTCTTGACAGACCAGAGCAATTGTCAGATCAAGCATTTCAAGACACGTCATTTCCAGAAGAGAGGAGTTAGACACACTCTTGATCGTGTGCTTCTGTTTATTCTGCGTAAGGGATCTAGGACACCTGTGTTAGTTTTAAAGCTACTACATGTACAGCACTTGACTGCTATATTTTGGCAAGTCCCAGCTGTTATTTCACATGTGTGAACTAAGAAAATACCCAAGGTAAACACAGACTTAGAAGAAGTACCAAAAACATTTACAATAAAGTGCAAGTATGGCCCAGTATGTTAACCTGCTAATATATACAGTGTGCTGGCCCTCATCTATTTCCCTTTAGAGAGGCAAAGGAAAAGAGATGTTACAAAGCCTGTATGAAGCCCCACAACCAGTCATTTCTCCTAAAGGAACAGCACCAATATGAATCGCTCTTCTAGTATTTTCCTTTACTTACAGTTGTTTCCAGCCAAGGTTACCCAAATGTGGGCAATGCAGAACAGAAACATTTTTTTTCTGTTCGTTTTGTGCATCTGACAGCATTTAATCTAAAATCAGTTTAAATCCAGATTACTTACATGTGTGCGCACGCTCACACTCCCCCTCTACACACACAATGTTAAAAGGACATTACTGATGATCATTTATTTTTCTCCGCTCTTGCTGCATTTCATAATATCCCTTCTTTCTTGAAATACTGCCAGAGAAGATTGTCTTTAATATACTTCAGTGGTGTCAAAAGAACCTCAGGAAATGAGGACTGAGGTGAACCTAAGGTCCACTCTATGCCACCAGTACTCTGATTATACATACTGCTTTGTACAGAAGGTAAAGATCTGCACTCCCGATGTCTTGCCTTCAAAAACCAATATTCTCTCCACTTTCCGTCTCCTTTAATTAAAGCCAATTACCTTGACCTGCTTGGTTTCTCCTCCAGAAGCAATGTTCTATTATTACCTACTCTTGCTCACAATCAGGTTTGAGTTATGCCTCAGAAACTCTTAGATTTCATTAGAAATGAGTTTTACTAGAAAAACAGGGTTTCTTTATCTCCATGATTTCCTGTATATGGGTCACATCCTTTCAAGTACAATCATCAGCTCTCTAAATACTAGAGAGAGAGAGCGCGCTTACTCAGAGGTAAGCTTTCCAGCTGCCGCCTGACATATCCTGACATAACCACCCTGTAGTCTGTGAGCCATATCTTCTATTGGGCAAAGCAATAAAAAAAAAGAGCTATTGATTCAAATTCAAGGGGCCAAATAAGTTATTTCCAGGCAGCAACCTGAGCACAGAGTAATGTTTCCTGAGGTATATCAGAGTGGAGCCTAGCAGGTATGAGAAGCTGTAGGAGAAAAGGGTCACTTCTTGATTAGTGATGAGACCAAAATTTTGTAATGGGATGGGAGGGCTTCATGTGACCGGGGTCAACTCAAGCTCTGAAGAAACATTTCCCAATGTTTTAGTTCTCACTTGCGAAATTCAGCCCTGATGTAAATGAGCCCTGTTCTGCTGAAGCTATGCAATGGGTGAGTTAGCTTGCTGTGTAGGAACCACACGCCATTTTGTGATTAACTAATTTCTCGCTCAAAAGCTTTCTGTATTTAAAGACGAATATCGTATTTGTCCCATGTTTGACATGGAAATGTTCAGTTGAAGTATCATGTCCTTCTAATTATAGGTGCTTCAAACTCAATAACGTTTTGCTTACATCAGTCACTGATCATTCACTGCTCCCATTCATCATAATCCTGGATTGCTCTCGTTCACTCAGCAGTAATTCTAGCTGGCTTTCATCATTCCCATGGAAAACGAATACCAACAATTAAATCTCTCAGCAGAAGGAATCAACCTCATTTGGAGGTTTATAAAAGCACTGAGGAAAAAAAGCATGTATGTATTTATGCGAGAAATAGCAATGAATAAGCATGTAAATCTATAATACAGTACAGCTCATTTTGTCAATGGTGAAATCTTAATTTGATGGATTCAGCCATTTTATCTTTCTGATGCCAGACAATGCAATGCATTTTAGAGTGATAGGTCTAAAGATTCTTGAGAGCTTCCTGGATAACTTGGAAAGAAGAAAGGGGAAAAAAAAGACAAGGAAAAGGCATGTGCAGTTATCTACAGAAGTTCATAGAAAGTCACCGATGCAGTACAATCTAGAAAAGATTCCTTTACTATAGTGATAGAACTATGAGATAGTTAAATACTACCTTTAGATACAGTAAAGTACATCCCATTACTTTAAGGCAAAGAGAGTAGGTGCCCAAGGCAGAGAAAATTTTGCCTCCCTCATTTCTTACCCTCACAGATTTTGTGCATTCTGAACTCTGGCCAAGTCTTTGTCTGTCCAGTTCTACCAGCTTTGATGACTTGTTCGAAGTCCTGCAGAAAAATCTGGGTGAGGGCTGGGAATGCAGCAAGCTCTTCTGTCTTCTTGTCCCATGCTGTAACCATGAGACCACCCTCCTACATAAGAGCCTGAAGATAGCACAATATCAGGTGAAAGGCACTTCTATAGCTTTCCATACATTTTAGCCAAAATAACTTGCAATACTAGAGGATAAGCAGTGAGCATAATGGTTTGAGGGTTGATGGCTCTGTCAAAGAAGTATTTACATCAGGTCGATGCTGGCTTAATATGGTGTTTACTAGCTCCCATTATGATGATTTATAAGTTCTTCCAAGTCTTTTGGACTTTTAGCAGGACGTTCTCTGAGGATTAGCTTTGATAGCAGGAAGAATTGTTTCCATTCACATTTTCTGATATCATGTCTGGTGTATATTTATTCTGTGTACTGCATTTCATTTCAGATGCAAACTTGCCTCTGTCCTAGTGCCTGCAAAACAACTGGAAATGGATAAACAGCTTGGCCTTCTCTGGACTTCCAGTGGTCCTTCCGTTGACTTCAGGGATTGTGTATCATTTGCTCCTTCTAACACTACAATGTTAATGCAGTTTTTAATATTTTCATGCATGTCTTGGTCCTCCTAGCTCACGGATGTAATGGCTGAGATTGCTAAGAAGAGGAATTGATTTTAATTTTTTGCTTTGCATGACATGACAAGAAAGATTCTTCCAAGAACAAGTAGGTACTAAGAGAAAGCTGTTTTGGCGCTACAAAGCCTTATAAGGACCTTTTCCAGGAGTCAGACCCACACAGAACTATCGCTGCTATGAGAGATTAGTACTATGAGTTAGGAAAAGAAAGTGACTGCAGCATCTTAAAAGAAACAATCTGTCTTTATTGCCTTTTAAACCAATTAGGGATCAGACCACCAGCATTTCTACATCCTGCTTTTGCTCACAGTACTCATGGATTATAAAAATGTTGACATTTCATGTCAACTTTATAAGAAAATTAAAAGAAAAAATGGATGTGTTATTTTTTAGCCGCATTATGTTTTATAAGTAATGTTGTAGCTATGATGGTCTAAGGGTATAACCAAGGCCAGGTATGTAGAGAGAAGTATTAGACTTTTATTAGACTAACTAAAATAGTTGAAAAAATAGACAAGATTTAGAGCATGCAATCACTTTTCAGGTAAAAAGAATAAAATGTCCTTAATTGCATCAAGCTAAACTGTGGAAAGAGGTGAACTACAAGGTTACAGTCGCTGACCCCCATGTACAGGCTTACTGGGAGAAAGAGGCACGAAACCTGTCTGTCACCTGCACCGTTCAAGAGGGGTCCCCATTTCCGATTCCTGATTCAGTAGAAGTTTGGGGATTGCTATCCGCAGAGACTGAAGGGGACAGGATTTTTTTTTTTCTCTTTTCTCAGTGTCACGTGCAACAGGCTGCTTTTGACAGGATTTTTGCTCCAGCAGTGAGAAGTTAGGAGGCAGACAGACATCTTGCTGGTCAACACACTTTTGTATGGCACACTGTATCTTTCTAACGCATCTGTTGGCACAGGATGGCAAACCGGGACTTTTCACTGCAACCCCACTCCTTACCTCTTTGACTGGTAGGTAGTCCAGTTTAAGCCAACAGGACGAAACTCAAAGTGTAACATTTAGGATGGATTTAAGTCTTTGAGGAGTTGAGACCTGAAAGAACAAAATCACTGTCTTTAGAAAGCCTGCAGATGGCATTGCTCAAGCAAGCATATTTGAACTCTTCGTGAAAAGAAAAATACATCTGAATAAAAAATATCCGAGCAAAAAAAGCTCCTAACAGTTGGCGCCTTCTACTTTATAGTATATTTTTCCTCGGATTCAGCCACCCTTAGGAACTGTACATAAAACAAAGCTTTGAGTTCTGAAGCCTAACTTTGTATCCTTGCTCTGTAAAAGTAAACAAATAAATAGGAACACTAATGAAACGTTGTTAGGATTTAGATGAGGGGGCAGAGATTTAATAAATGCTACTAAGGTACAGTCTTTCAAAAATAAATGTACTCCGTTTGGAGACTATTCTGTTCCCATTCTAATGTAATTAACAGAGATGCGTTCACAAGTATTTCACAAGGAATTCTTGTGCATGAATCCAGCCAGGCAACAGAAACAGTGCTCTCAACCGGCCAGCAGCAATGAGTGAAAAAGAAGGTGAACAGCAAAAGCTGTGCATTAGAAATCAATTTTTCTCATGGATTAACACAGTGCTAATTTGCTGGAATGCCTGACTTCACAAACGATGGCATCTTGCAGATGGTGAAAATGTTGTGTTATGGCAATAACTTAACATTTTTTACTATTTGTCTCTTGTTAGACTGGCACAGTCTAACTGTTAGTTAGGCAGACTATTGCAGAATAGCAGCTTCAGGATGGGAGATGAGAACAGACCCTCCCCTCTGGTTCTGGGACCTGTCCCATGAAGAGCAAACATCCGCATCGATATACCAATATATGCTTGTGCTTATCCGTACAATGGATGAGAAAGACTAAACAGCTCTTGGGAAAGGTTCCTTTGGCAACTCTGGCAGGATATTTGTCGGATTTGTTTCACATATTGGCAAACATCTTAATTCTCCTTTGGCTTATTGGATAGCTGCTCAGCGATGATTCGGCTGGTTAAAAAGTTCTTGAGAACTTTTTACGCACCATATCATCTCCACAAAGAAATGGACATCTCATTTGCTGCAGAGTGGCGAAGAAGGGTCAGAAACAACAAACAACGAACTTTCTCAAGGATTACACTTAGGGAATTAAGTTCTTCTTTTTCTTTTTTTTTAAACATTTTTAGGTAGTTAATATTAGCAAGATTTTTCTGTTTATCTTTCTGTAATATATATACACACACATCTATAGTGTCCATGTATGTGTGTATCCATATATATGAATATAATTATAACTTATGAAAATACAAATACAATTATAATACAATACTTATTATAATGTTTAAGAATTTAATGATAATAATCTTATTATTATAATACAATTCATATGAATATAATTTACGTGGGATCTTTCCCTATACATCTAAAAATCCATCAAGACATTATGGAATTGTATAAGTTATATTTACATATGTGTTTATTATACGTCATTGAAATTAGAACAGTATTTTTAGTGAAGCATCCTAAAGAAATGAAGCTTCTGGGATGAGCTATCTGTCTGGTCAGACCTCCTTCTTCCCTCTATCCCAGTAACTCCCAGGCCAGTTTCAATCCAATTCAATATTTCACAGCCAATGGTGTTCCTACTAGTTTTATGAAATGCAGAAGACGGAAACCCAAGGCAGCAATATGATGTGGTCTGCTTCACAGCTTGTGAGTTAGCATCCAGTCAGGCCTGCCGCTTCACACCTCTCTCTTGCCCTGCTGGAGACATCAGATGAGAGTCTCTAGGAACTTGGTAGTTCAATTCCCTCCTGAATAATCCATGCAGCTTTGCAGTATCTCAGAAGTTACTTTTACCATTAAGACCATTCAATCCTAGGTGGCTGTCAAAACCTCCCTGGTGAGCCTTCAGCGTAACAAATTTCAGTTTACAAACCACATTTTAAATTCCACTATCAACCCAGGAAAACTGTTGTGCAATATCAGCGCTGATGGACACCTACCTGCAGAGAAAGGGGTGGCATTTTTCCAAGCCATTTATGTTCCCATATCCAGTTTAGAGCAGCAGAAACACAATATGTAGAGTGTTAAATTATATCCAGCATTTAATTTTCCTCTAAGAGAGAAAAAAACGGACAAACAGCCAACACGTCAGATCTGTTGCTATTGGTGGTACCTTGAAAGCAATTTTGCTACAACTGTAGCTGACGCCCTTTCCAGAAGCCAGCAGGAAACTCACGCTGAGCCTGCCAGGGCCTCTGGTTCCCGCTGCAAAAGCATGTCTTCTGCCCCCTCACTTCTCTGCAGCAGGGGCCCGCGGCCTCGGAAGAAACCATGCAACCCTGAAAGGGGATGTGGAGCAACACAGTGTGCCATGGAGACGAGATTTGGTCCTTACCGACTGCTATCTTTTCTGTGGCACCCTTTTCCCTGGCTTATTTATGTTAGCTTTATGTGAGGTACTATAATGCCAGCGTGTATAAATCACTGTGGGGTAAACTGCAACTCTTTGGCATCCTGAATGTAAGGACCAGATTTAAACTCCACCCACCCACATGTTTGAAATTAATGTGGGCCTTTGCATTGCCTGCAATGCAAGTTTTGTCTTCTCTTTGAGTTGCAAGAAACCCTTGCAGTGGAAATACAACTGCAAGCTAGGTCACAGCGTTGTTCTGAGGGCAAAGGAGAATCTGAAAACACAAATACCTTTTGCAGGCTAAGAGTGATTCCATTGATCTATAAAATTATCTTAGTATTAGTGCTGATTTGTGTTACTGTGAGCTGTTTGTGTGTAAATGGACACGATACCTTGGCATAATATTTACTGAGCCCAGGCACATGTTTATCATATGCTTAGCTGCTGAAGCGGTATATCTGCTAGATGCCATGGAGTCATTGACAGGGTAACGCTGGTGGTGACCAAAAAAGGGCTCACGATGCACTCTCCTAATTGCCTCCTTCCCAAAACCTTCCTGAGTGTGGAGAAGTCACAGGAGAAAGCTTATATCCAGTGAGGCGTGGGGCGTATGTCCAGCCCCAGGGCAAAAGTGTGCACATTCATCCTGTATCATGTGAGGCTGGGAGGGAACGGTGCCAGACCCTCGAGTCATTCTGCAGTACAACAGGCAGATTACTCTCATACAAAAAACGTAAACCACGATAAATGGGAGCAGATTTTAGCTATGATAGTCCATGTAGTCTTCAATGCATGAATTAATTCTTTGATGGAAGTCTGAGCTATTTTCATTGTTGACAGATACATTTCTGTTCATATGGATGGTTTTATAAAAATTGACGATATAAATAAAAAAGTATAACTTAACTAGATTGTCTTTATTCTCTGGTTCAGATTCCCCTAAATGAAACATTTCATTTTGACAGGTCAAAATACTGCATTCTGATTAAAAAAATGCTGCAATGTTCAGTTCCAGCTGAAGAAAGTAGCTCAGGTCCGAGATGTTTAAAATATTTGAGTTTCATTCCATTTACTTATTCTTTAAAGAGAAATAAAGCAAAAGAAAGCTCTAATACCCCAAGTCAGAAAATCCCCAAAATGGAGCCAAAAGAAATGTATCATCTGTCCACTTTTTAGTGAATTAATGCATTGTCCAAAGAGCATGTGCTTTGTACGTACGTAGGTCTTTCTTGTGGTGGTTCCAGCTGTGCAGCATAGGACCACCTGGAATAACAATGGAACCACTAGAATTACTTTTTATGCATATACAGCAGCCAGGATTGGGTCCTATCTACATATAAAGAAACTTTTGCTTTTGAAGATGTTCTCAGCCAGCAACACCTTTATGAATAGCACAAGTTGCAATTTAAATACTTGAGTTGTGTCTCACGTCTGTTCGGCGCAAGCATACTGTAATTGACTGGTTCTCTTGATTAAATCTACTGCGTGACATGGAAACCCTATAAAAGAAAGTCTGTCTTTAACATTCCAGCTAGATGGTAGAATTTTATACGTATTCCTTACTCTAGCCTCCTGTAGAAATCACATTCTTTGAGTTATGGATAGGTCCCAAGGCTGAAGGGAGCCAAACTTCTGTCTTCCATTACCCAATGGGAAATGGGAAAAAATAAATGTACGCTGAGTGGTGCAGTTAGCCAACATCACATCTGAACCCTTCCCAGTAATTCAACAGAAAGATTTAGGGGAGTGAATGGATACGGAAAACACTATGATACAAAGCATTTTGCAAGTGTTTTACAAGAGCGTCATTCACTAAATGAGGAAAAGAAACTTGATTGGTAGTTGGCAGCAATACTAAATGCATCTATTTAAATACCTATATACTTCTAAAAGATTCCAAACCCTCCCTCCTTTTTTTTCCCCTTACACTCCTCATACTGACAAAGCCACCTTTTTATAAAAAAAGCCCTTAAAATGTCTGTTCCATGCCTTCCAGAATAATTTTTTTTTTTTCTGCTTTTTACTATGATTAATAACTCTAACAGGTATTCTCCAAGCCAAACAGCTGGGTTATTGCTCAAGAAACAGCTGTTTCATTGCTAAATATATCCTTATTTCACAGCCATCAGCTTGCTGAAGCTTTGCTGGTTACTTGCCTTTAAACATTTGCTGATAGTGAGAAAGTCCTGGTACTTAATCATAGCTGGTGCTACAAAAGCCGGAGCTACTTTGAAAAAATAATACACAGAGAAAAACATTGGCAGAAAGCTTTTTTCTTTGAGGGTGGGGAGATTTTTTTTGTTTCAATGCCACACATTAGGTTGCAACCAGATGTTCACATTATAGATCCTGCCTGGATTAAAAAAAAAAAAAAACAACAAAAAAACCCCTTTTTATTCAAAAATGTCAATACCGTTTAACAGCAAATGTAATATAATTACAGTATTCAATAAACATTTAACAAGACACAGACATTTTCTGCAGGAAAATATTACCAGAGTGAGCCTTTTAGCAGTTTAGCAGTTAAATTAGTAATTTCTTTTATAACATCTGGTGAGCAGTCTCTAATTTCTGAAGTTTTGGAACCAAAAGACATCAGGCAGATTTTGAGTTATGAATAATTTGCCAGTTGTTTACCTTTATGCCAATCTAATTCTCCCCTGCGTAGATGCAATCGAATACATTACAAATGTGTTTTCCATAAAAATCCCTAAAATGCGGAAGGGGGAAGGTAGAGAACGAATTCAAGCAACTCTGGCCCTTCACAGGCACTGCCATGCCTGTCACCGTCCCCACCACCTCTCTTGACACCTGATGGAGGCTCAGGACCCCACTCTGAACTCCCGAAATTCAAGGGTGCCTCCGTGCAGTGACTCAAATCAAAGCAGTTGACCTTAGCAGGAATCTTTCCATAAACTGTGTGGATTTGGGACCAAGTCCAATGAGAAGTCCTCATGGCAAGAGGAGTCTCTCTGGAAGTGGGAGAGCAGAGGGGGACCGTCTGGGTGGAGGAGGACAGCCCCAGCCACCTGCTAACAAGCCCCTGGCCAGCCTGGGGACACGACCCTTGGGGTGGGGAGGCTCCTTCCACAAGGAAAGGTTGCCAAAACACGAACCCCTTTCCTGCGCCAAGAGCTTTCCGTAGGTATGGTTCCTCCCTAACATCCCAATACTTCTTGCTCTGTGTTTTTCCTAACTTGGCTGAAGATCTCAGAGCTGTTTGTAGCGACTGCCCTCCCCATCGCAGTTCAGCTGCTTGCCTGTGTGTTGGGTGAAGACCGCCAGCAAGTAATTGATGTACAACCAATGCTCCGCAAACCAGATGTTGGAAACGGTGTGATAAATCTTTCTATCACTTGTTGATTTCTGGAACATAGTTAATTTATTGCCCCTTGTCTTGAAGGGGTGATAATATTAAAGTTAATAAGAATTACTATTCGTCATCATGTCATCCATCAATATAAAAAAGATACAAGATTTTTTTATCTTTTAGATGAAAGGTTTAATTATTAGCCTATTTCTAAATGCCATAATGTTTATTCTTTAATCCCCAAAATTAAACCTGCAAGATTTTTTAGCATATTCCTAACAGTATATATTCCCTACATGCTCATAAAACTTCTGCAAAAATTTTCTGAACTGTCCAAAAAAATGGGCTTTCAAAATATCCCTCCTGGTTTTTAAAGTACAAATGTTGAAAGCCCTTTTTAATACCCAATAAGAAATACTTGTTTAAAAATCATCATGGGCTCACTGCACAGAAGAAGATCTCTTCTTGTGGGTGCTTTTATTGTACGCTATGGCAAAGCATGGCTGGATCTCATCCGCCATGTGTTCTCCATTCAATGAAATTAGCTGAGACTGGTGCAAGTACAGGCCAGAATGTTGTCTGATGTAAAAAAAACAGTGAATTTTTAAGCCATCAGATTCTCCCGTTCTCTGACTGCTTTTTTTTTTCCCAAAAAAGTTCAGAGGAGACGCAAATAAAGCACACAGATATTTGTGGGGGTTTTGTGCCTTGCTAGATCAGCCAGTGCACTTCCAGTTCCCCTGCAGCTCATGCGAATATAAACAGTCCTGAAAGAGGAAAGAGAGAGAAAAGAAGAGAGAGAAGGTTAAGCTAAGCTTTGTTTTGCTCTCAATACCTCACTTCCACACGTGGGAAGTGAGTAAGCTGGATAATTTCTTCTATAGCCTACAACTCCGGTACCAGTTATATAGCAGAATGAAACAACGTATTGGCAAACGCCAAGCCGCATCAGAAATTAGAGGCAGCACAAGCCATTTTCTCTTCAGAGAACTCAAGCAATTCGGATCAGTAGCGAAGGGCACCCAGAATCCAAAACCTGCTAAGGCATAGTGGGACCGAAGGGCATTTCATGCCATGCGACGGTAAAGGATCAGTTGTTTGCCAATGATAAAAGTGCAGGATTTGTCCAAATTCTATGCTGCTTCCCTGCAGATGTTTCTTGCTCTAATGACCGCGGACAGCCCTTTTGCACACTGTAGCTAGTAGGACTCAGCCTTCTCTTGCCTTTGGAGTGTACTCATTGCTACTTGCTAGACCAAGAAAAAGGAATGTAAATGGAAGGAGACAGAGTTTAGGATAAGTAATTCAGTAAAATGGGAGACATTTTAATGAAGGAGGTGGTTTTTTTGTTTGGGGGTGGGGGGGTTGTGAGGTTGGGTTTTTTTGCCATTTTTTGGCGTTTCTCTGCTGCTTCTTAAAGCAGAGCATATCTGGCATGTGACGCTCTGTGGTAAGTGCTCCATCCAGCTGCAATATAAACAGACCTTTTTGCTGCACATTCTAAAGCTGTAACATTAAGGAGAATAATGGACGATGCCTTTTGATATCTTTGTGTAAACGAAGATTTTTATTACAGTGAATTACCATGTTGATTTATGAAAAGTAAACAAAATCAAGTGCAAAACTGATTCAATGTATAACCTAACTTTTCTGGTGTCTAATGAGGTGACAGTGATGGAATCAAAACAAATATCTTTATGTTTCATAAATGTAGGGGAAAATGCTTCTGTGTTTAATCACTGCCTGAGTCACTGACAATGCTGGCACACCAACACCACAGGTTTTAAAGTAAATAGAAGCCACTTTGTCTAGTGGCCGAGGATACAGGCAAACTCACTGTGGACCACCATGGGCTGTAGGATAACAAGGATGCAGGGAAACAGCAGGTAAGGCTCAGATGTGTTCGCACCAGTCTACACTTAGGTAATATACCTTCCCCTGTCATTATCCTGATTTCCCCATTCATCTATAAACTATTGCAGAAACAAAACCGTACAAAACACTTCATACTGAGTGCCTCCCTTGGGCCAAAAATTGCCTTGGGCTTCCAAGGGGGTTTTTCTGGAAGAAGACCTTGAAACGTGGGCTCATGGATGACAAAGTGCTATCAATATCCCTAACACGTTATCCCTCTCGCGTTGGCAAATTTCTGCCTGTGCTGGTATGAACTAGGTGCAAGTCTCCTGATGTGTGGGTCCTCCAGAAAGCTATGTGATCACAGGAATTCTTCTAACCCAGGGTGAATCTTTAATGGGAACGTAGTCCAGACCTCTCTGGGATAATTTGGATAGATCTGTTGCTCTTTACATTCATTCTCTCACTCAAGAGGTGTATGCACATCGGTGTATGCACAGAGTTGGGGTTTGAGTGTCTGCAATAGTATAATCGACAGGTTATCGTATGCTGGTGTATCCCCTCCTAAGAGTGCCAGAGGAGGAGACTCCACCACAGCTGCACACTGGAGAGCGATTCTGCACAGAGCCAGGAGCTGGCAAACACGGTTCTTCAAACAGCTCCAGTCCGAGCCACACTGATGAACAGTCATGCAATGCAATAGGAAAAGCAACGCCATACCAACTGGTAAACTAAAGTTGGCTAATTTTATTGTGAGTTTAAGAGACATAACATGAAACTGGTTTAGTTTTTGTGTCTGTGGATTGGACCTTTATGTTCTTAAAAGCTGTCCAGAGAGCAGCCGTTTTTGTCCCCTGCCTCTTCTGAGCTCTTCCTGAGAAAAAGGACAGAAGGCACAGCCTCCCTTAGAAACTTTCTCTTTTTTCCTTTCTTATTTCACAATAGAAACATTTGCAGTGAAAGTAACTCTTTTTATATGGAAATGTGACAGAGAAACATGGGGATCCCTGGCAGAGTTGGGTGTAGCAATTCCAATAGCCCTCTACACAGCCAAAGATAAATAACGTACCAAAACCTGTCAGTTATCAATAGTGACAAAAATAAAGCTGGGAAAGAGTCCACTTGTTAGTGTCTGTACGTTTCTTAAGCTGATTAGGAATCCAGAGTGTTGGCTAGATGCCGACCAACAGTCAGGCCCTTGGACTCAGCCTCTTCTGGCACTGCCAAGACATAATCACTCTGACATCCTGGACAGCCTAACCCTGCCTCCTTTTCAATAAGCTCCCATTTAGGAAACCATTTATAGATAAAATAAAGGAAAATTATTGAGCTCACTTCATATTCCTGAAGAAGGATAAAGCAAAGTAAATTAAGTCCAATTTGCATGGACTTTTGAACATGCACAGATTTGGATATAAGCTATGGAGCAGACATAGAATGTTGTAGCCTTTATAGTCAATATTTTATTAAATTTTTCCTTGTAAATTTTGCTGTGTCTTTATTGCATTCATTCAATAATAGGAGAGCTTTCCTGTAGCTAATTCTATGCCTTGAAATTTCCCGTCTTGTTAACCCATGACTGCAGTCTAATGGATAGTGTGTCTGCCATACAATACAATAAGGGTAGATTCAGGTACCAAGGTGACTGTATTTTTTATTAAAATACCTTTTTATATGCTCAGTTTCAAACTGATGGCTGCATTTGCAACACCTAATTGCCACCAGTATCCACAAATACTTTGCATTTAATGAAAATATCAAATCAAGTCCCTTATTTCAGTTGAAGCAGCAGGTTGTATTATGCAGTGTAAAATCTCATTTTATGAAATTTCATAGAAATACAAATCTAACTTTGCACTCTCCATTCTTGTTTGAACTTTATACTCTCTATATTGCAGGGCTTTATTAATTTTTTTTCATTGTAAGTCTCAAAATATTTCTGTTGCATCAGGGAACTAGGCAGCCCCATTGTGGCTAATTTAACACCTGTAAATTGCCATGGCTACCAACCAAACACTTTCTAGCTTTATAAGGTAAGTGTCTATTTCATGTTTTAAAATAGTGGTGGATTCGGTTCCAGTGGTTGTATCTTTTATTAAAAATTCTATTAACTTTATTCATCAACACCATCAGGGATCACTAGCAGCACACAACTTCTCACACTTTTTAAGGCCAGGAGGGAATCACCTCAGTCAGCCAATGCTGACCTTCTTCATATTGTACCACATAGATCCTCACCTAATAATGTCTGAATTGGATTTTTTTAAAGATCCAAAACCCTTTTGCTGCTTAGAAGAGCGAATGAGGAAAAGCAGTTGCGCCTTTTGAAGATTTGGTTAAAACAAGGAGCAGAGAGCGCCGTGTCATCTTTGGTTCTGTCCTTCACTCCACTTTCCTCAGAGCACAGCTTCATCAGACATGATTTTTGGCAAAACCTAATAAGGACCCGAAGGTCATCTTACTTATGTGCAGCCACATGCTTTACTACTCAACTATGCTGCTAATGCAGCTTTAGATGTGCTTAAGGTGAAGGGCCCTGTCTGCATCAGGTATGAAATGGCATGGTGTTTACAGCCTAACAAAAGGCACGACTCATGGATTTTAGCTTACCTTATAAAGGAAAATCAAATCGTAGCAGTACAATTCATAGCAATACAAATCAAAGATTATAATTCTTCAAACTCAAAGGACAGGCAGATACCATAAAACCAGAATTTTTAGTGCCCAAGGATATCCTTTGTATCTGTGTAAGTGTGAGTGTGATGTCCCATAGGCGATGTCTGAGATAAGAGACTACCCACTTTACAGGGACTGAGCTGGGAGACTGGCAGAGGTGAACCCAAAGGGTCTCAGTTTCATCCTTATTCAGTACAAATTATACCACTAGAAGACAATGGGAATGGGAAAGCACGCAAGAAGTGGGTAGCACTCCATACAGGAACATGTCCCAGACATGTTCCCAAGCTTTCCAGTGGCATCAGCAAGGGGATGGAAACCTGACTTGGGCTTACGTGGGCTGAGAAAGCGTGGTTCTGAATCAGAGTCTGCAGCTTGAGCCCATCGCTGCTTTGCTATAATCGCTTCTCTGTCAGGCAACTATGGCAGCATGAAAACTCAGCACAGAGGTCAGGTAACTTCAGTGTTGCGGTTCTAACACAATTAGAAGTTTCATATGAAAAACGCAGAGATTTGCATATGGTCCACTAGGAGAAGGTTGTAACATAGCCAGATACATTCACTTCACCCTCCTGATTTAGTGGGAATTGGTCAGAAAGGTCTCCTGAAAAGTATACAACACTTTCAGACGAAAAAAAAAGAAAAGCGCTTGGAATACATTGAAAGGAGAAATAAGAATGTGGGAATACAACTGAGCTCTTTGATCATGAAGCCAGTAGGAATGTTACTTATCTTTATATTTGTGACAAGATTGTGGGATTTCCTTTTCAGCAAGTCCCTTCAAAAAATAGAGGGAGACTGCGACATAACAAATTGGCACCGCTAATTCAGATGAAGAAGGCTGCCTTACACCTACTGTCTGTATCTTGGCAATCCTCAATGGAAACCAAAAAAAGAACGGGGAGATGCTTTTCGCAGGACATGTAACATGCTGCTGTTGTGCTCACCAATGCAAATCCACCGTTATTCCACTGGCTTCAGTTTAGTTCTACAGATTTTCTCTATTAAAAACAAAACTAAACAAAAGACCTAACTCTCCTTTCATTTATACACGTCATGTAAGTTATATGGCAAATCCACCAAAGCTAGAGTATGCGAGACTAAACCCAAGTGTTACACACGTAAGATGTGTTCAGGTCCTGGGTGCCAAAGCAGGACTGGATCTGCAAGCACTTGTATAATATCAGCACTATATAACACACAGGGTAATTCCATTAATTCCCGATTTACTCAGGCAAAAAAAAAAGACAGAATCAGATCCTTTCTTTAGGATTGCTCAGAATATATCTATAGAACAAATCTTAGTATCAAGATGTGTTTAGCATCTCACTTCTTTCTACTTTTCCTCTCTTCCTTTTTATTTCATCTTCCTTGCTCTAAATGTTGCTCTGCCACCTCCTTTTCTGGGTACCAAGTGTCTGTTTGATTCAAGGAACTTGCAGTGATTTGGACTTCTCAAAAATCAGTTTCTTTCTTTTGAAAAATTTCCACTGACAGATTTTCCTTTGTGTTCTTATAAAAACCAAAACCCATACCTGTTGAAAACCTGGAAAGCTTTTGTTTTGGAGAGTCAAAAACGTTGGGTGTGCTGAAAAGCAGCGAATATTCGTTCTTGCTATGTTTTCAAAGAAAACCTGAAAGAAGGCGATAATAGAGTTTATGTAACAGGAATTCTTAAGAGCAGACACGTAATTACATTGCTACCTTCTCTGCAACACAGTTTAGAGACACTATTTTCTTATAAATTTTCAATATTTTTTTCTTTGCGTATATGGAAACTATTTTTAAAAAATTTTCAAAGCAGTAAAAAAAAAAAAATTCCTTCCATCAGGACAATGAAAAGCTGCACAAGGATTCAAAGTCGTCTTTCATGAAGCGGGAGCCTGAGATCTAGACTTGCTTAAGAAGATGGAGAGGGAAAGTGCCAGGCAGTGTCCGAAGCAGCAGTCCGCAGTGCCGGGCGGGAGGCCCCAGGGGCCAGGCGAGGCTCCTGGGAGGCCGGCGGCAGGGCGGCCCAGGGCTGAAATGGCGGTTGTAAGCTGTCCCTCAAATTTGGAACTTGGGTACACAGTTCTGACAGGTATTCCTCAGGCTGTTGCGTGCACGGAGACACTGTAACGGAGCATGCACGCACACATCCTTTTTGTTCCCTTCTGCATTTATGCAGCAGTTAGTGAGCTGAGCGTAGCCACTCACAAGGGTTTCGCTTCGTGCGCAGCGTGATTGCAACCTGATCCAGAAGCACCGCGAATTTTGTTTTTTATTTTCAAACCCCCACGAGAGATGCATTTCAGGCTATTTCTTTGGGCTGAGCGGGGACTGAAACAACCCCACCAGCCAGCAAAAATATTGTTCCCCAATTTATTGGGGAACGTGTCTTTGTGTCCAAAAACGTATCCAGAAATTATGGGTACAGTGGGTCCAAAAATTTATCTAGAAATTATGGATATAGTGGTACCAGGCGACAAATTTGAGCTTCTTTTAATTCAGTTCACATATAGCTCACTTTGTTTCAGATCAAATGCCTCACTGAACTAAAACTAAAAAAGAAACACAGCTAGCCAAAAACAGCCCGAGATCACAACCCTACAATAACAACCCAGGACACTCACACAATAGAAAAGAAAAGCTGCTGCAGCAGCAAGGAAACAGACTTCAGCCTCAAGCTTCCAGGGGGGTTAAAACAATAGTGAATTAAACGTGCAACTTTGCATAATATGAAAATATCTTGGTCTTACATTCCCTGAGAAGTCGCAGAATCAGACTACAGAAATTGTGTATTGTAACTGAACCTGCGTTACAAACCTTGGCTTTCTTTGCATGTGGAGACAAGATTTTTCCAATGCTAATTCAAGGAGAGGATCTGAAATTGGGAAGAATGCTTCTGCACACACATTACAACCCAGGAAAGTCCCTGAGACTGAAAAAAGTAAACCCGCATGTATTTAAACACTTTCCTGAACCAGGGCCAGTGTTTGTGGTAATAATTAGAGCATTTTAATAATCAGGATATTTTAATTAATATTCAGCTGGTTTTCTTTTTCATGTAAAGAAAAATATACGCTTATAAACATACCCCCACATGTATTTTTTATGCCTTACATAATTTTTTTTTAAGGAGGGATTTCTTTCCTTTTTATCAGAAGAGCAAATATAGTAATACAGTTAATACTTGATAGCCTAGCAAATTGAAAAAAATAAATCAAATGCAACCAAAAAAAAGATTTTTCTAATTTTCTGACCAGCTCTAGAATTGCTTGCACTTGGAAAAAACAACTTACTTGCACATTTTACCATAATTTAGAACATTTATATAGTCCCTCCTGCTGTGATACAAACTGTTCTTATTATTAAATACAACAGCACTTTAAATATAATAAGATATTTGCAACATAATGAACTTTTCCACATTCAACCTTTTTTCCTGCTCTCAGCTCTAACAACTACTTACTCCGAATATAACATTGCTCATATACAGCTTGTTTGTACAGGATGAAGCAATATCGTATCTATCTAAAACACAGTTATAGCTTTATTCTGTCTCAACTAGAAAACCAGTCATATAATTGTTGTAGAATTATTTACTTCAATGTTGGAGATAAAAGATGACCTCCAGATTATGAAGTTCTGTCTTTGTTTGTGCTCATAAAATGGCTGTAATTCAGAAACATTTCTGCCTCTTCCCCAGGAGTGATGATTGTGATCTAAGCTTGAGTCAGCCCATGCTATATCCAGAATTTCTCAACATGCAGGAGATTGGAGAGAATTCACAGCCATAATTCTATCAACGCAGCAATTGCCAACGTAAAGACATGGTTAATTGGATCAGGCACTGACCTGCCGAAATTGGACATAAATTCAAAGCTAACGATACTAAGTAGATTAAAGAGTGGGGCGACATCACTTGTAAAAGTTACATCCAGCTCACTGTAATATTTGCAAATTCAAACTTCCTCAACAGCCATTCCACATGTGACGTGTCTGTATATGTACGTGTGTGGACGTTTATGTACCACACAGCTGTAGAAGTAAAGGCAGTGAATACCTTCTTCCAAATTTCCAGAGGAAGAACACAACCTTTAGGTTTCTTGACCCCTGCAGAAAACGTGGGCATCTCGCGCTCTAGCAGGCAAGACTGAAACACTGCTCCATTTCTCTAATATCCTTGGAGCACTGCTATAAATCTTTGATTCTAGGAGCAATGGTGAGGAACCGAGTTCTAGGTTATATTTTCCTAGAAGAGGCTAAGCCAGTTCAGGGGAGTTGTGCCGATTAATACTAGCACGGGGGTTGGCTCAAATATGTTCCCAATCAGACTGGTATTTTTTTATACAGCCGTAGCCTTTTTCCATCAAAGGCAAGGGACAAGACCAGAATACTTTTAGAAGGATGTGTTTCATGGGAAGTTTCAAAACTTTATTGGGAATCATTGTTTGTGTAAGAAATTGCTCAAAATTGAGGAACTTTTCAAATAAAATTAAGCCGACTTTGTATTTTGGAGGACTGGAGCCAGAGTAGAAACTTGTGTCAGAGCAAGATTTCAACAAGGCTGCTGTGCACAGGGTTTGTAACAGGGTTCAGAGGCGGCTGAGCGGTTGAAGAAGGAAGTTTGTTTTTCTTATTTTAACTGCTTGGTCACAGCAGCGCTGAGAGGGTAGAGCACGTCCTATCTGCCGCCTGCCATGTGCCTCTATTTCCAAACACGGTACAAGACACATCAGTCGTTACTGGCAAAAATCATGAGATTTTTCTTCTACTGGAGAACTCGGTTGGCTCTTCTCCACGCTGCTCTGCTTCTAGCTCCCTTGCACCTTCCCTCTCAGACCTCAGCTCCCTTAACCCTTTCTTCTGCACCCAGCACCGCTCCTGTTCCTTGTAATATTCCCCTCCCGCTACAGCTCATTGCAAACAGGAGGTGGTGAGGAAAGAGAAGCTGCAAATGCACCTCTGAAGCTTTCAGAGAGAAAAATCCAGTCAAGGTCCGAAGTGAAAACTTCAGCCAATTCTACTCTCTTTTTTGCTCAAGGCAACACCACAGGTGACCCAAAGCCTTCAGAAGGCCAGAGAAGTGCACAGTTAGCTGATAGCAATGCACACACACACAAATATAAATATACATACATATGTACGCGTGTATTTTTAAAAAAGCTGCTGGCTTACTTCCCTCCCTTTGCTGCTGTCAGTGCTCCTGGCTGCATGCCTCAGGCAAGCCCTGTTGCAGATTGACCTCTGCTTCCCAGCATCCCAACAAAGAGACCCTCCCTCTGTGGCTGCCCAGGGCTGGGGTAAGGAGCCGTGCCTTTATGCAGGCAATCCGGACTTTAGGAAGGGAAGGTGGCACTACTGTTTGAAGAGCCCATCGGTAGGGCTGAGGTGTGCGTCCCCACCAGAGAGGACACTACAGCATGTACGTGGTGACTGCTGGCCTGTTTTATTTGCATGACAACTGCTGCCCAAGAATCCCAACGAGAGATCTGTACTTCTATGGAGAACTAGAAAATGACCAAGAGCTAAGCTGTGAGGATCAAAGGCAAACAGCATCCATGGGAGCGTGGTTGCTCAGACAGACCAAGAATAGCAAAGCTGTGCTGCTACTGGAGCATGAAACAACTCCAAGGGACTTAACAGCTGTCAGTGCAACAGGCGGGGAGGTTTCTGCCAGGCAGCCAGATGTTGTTGTTGGGGAGACACATCCAGTACAGCTCGGCATCTGGGACCCATGATTACCACTGAAATGGAGGAAAGCACTGGGATATGGTGGACAAAAAGCTTTCGGGGCTGTACCCCACCCTTCTTTTCAATTAATTGAGAAACATTCTTGGAAAGCTGGGGTGCTAGAAAGGGCAAGTCTTAAAACACAACTGAAGAATAACTTAAGCATGTTATTTATACATTTACAAAAACATGTGTCTCTTATTAAGGCTTTTTATTCTTATTTCTTATGAGACCATTGTTTGAGAGCTGGGAAATATATACTGAAATTAAACCACGCACTAATATTTATATTGTATTTATAGTATGATGTATATGTGTGTGGGGGAGTTTTCCTATAGGTGATAAGTCTGTGCCTGAACCTGCTCCCAGTTAAATCCAGGCAAAACTCCCATTGATATTAATAGGAGGAGAACCTGACCTGGTGAGGGTCAGTAAGACTTCCCCTGAGCTCAGCAGGCCCTGAGTCAAGTCCAAATGATGACTGGGCTCACGGAAGCTCATTCAAATCCACTTTGCCTGAAGATGGTGATAAATCACTTGCTATCCTAAGTCAGCCTCAAGCAACTTGTATCCTCTCATGCTTATTTGTGCCTGGCTGAAATCAGAGATACTGTGTTGGTACATTAGGAGTGGAGTTTGCTAGCTTTCTTTTCTCCAGTTTCTGTTTTATACATTAAAGACAGAAGCTTTCAGAACAGCCAGCTCTTTTTTGCTGTTTTCTGGGAAAGATCTGATTTTTGAAAGCATTCTGCATTTGCTGTTCCTATTGAATCTTCCTGCAAGGAGGAGTGCTCAGCAGCTCTAAAAGGCTCCCAGGCTGAAACTGAACAGACAAAGTAGGAGGCACCTACACGCTCCTCTTGCAGAAAAAAAAGTACATAGAAAACAACAACCTGATTCAACGAAGTTCATAACCACACCTAAAATCTTAATAATCCTTCCCTATTCACCCAAGTGACATGCTGAAGTGTTTTTCTGGGAATTGGATGTGTCTAATGCTAAGTATGTCTCGCAGTGCTTTGGTGGTGCATGCTCAAGCCGAGATCCCAGAAGGTGGAGCCACCTCTGGGCATGGTACCACATCTAGATTCCCAGCCTCAGTCCCTGAATGATGTTGCAAAGACCACTGAACTAGCAAAAGGACTTACTGTTTTTTCACCCTGAATTTATAAGGAGCCATATGAACGCAGACAAACTTAAACCATACCAAAACACCCTCTTCTCCTCTGATTTGCACTTTGAATAGCTATCTGCGACAGTGCTAAGTAGATGAAAAGCATTATTAACAGCAACAGGAGTGAATTCTGCTCTGCTGGCATTTCCGATGCTTTCGTACAGGTGGGACATTATGGCACAGCGCGCGACAGTTCGTATCAACAGCAACAAGCACAGATTTGCTGGGGAGAAGGGAAGGGGCAGGAGGAAAGAGCCTCTGCCCGGTTCAGGTGGAGCCAGCCAGAGCAAAGTTGCCTGCCCAGCCCCTGTTACAATGGGAACCCAGAGCTTGCAAGTGCCACTGCGGGGAGTTCTGCAGCACAAGAATGGGGCAGCAAGTTTTCTGCCCTGCAACAGTTTAATTTTTTATTAACTTCAACGAAATAGGGTTCTATGTAAAACTAAATAAATAAAGACTATGTGAGGGTAGAAAAAAGTCAAGTTTTTATTTTAATTTTAGCCAAGACAGTTTGTATTAATTCCAACAGCCTGGGTTTTTATTATTCGAGAGCTGAAATGAAACTGGGCATAAGCCCTGAGCATCTTTTCAGAGGGTTAGTATCTTAAACAGGAAATAGGAAAATAGCACTAAAGTATTGACTAAGATATTTGCCATGAATATCTAGACAGTCAGCAGCTCATAGACTATGGACAGAAATTCTTGCTGATAGAAACAGAGAACACTTAAACCTGCTGTCCTTGAAATTTTGTGTTATAGCCCCTGAACTGCTAGGTTTTTATGAAGCACCATGGGTTCTAAGAGGTATTCTAGGATAAAACATCGGTGTTTCATGAAGAGATGCCTTTGATGCTAAGGTTAGACTAGAGACTACCACACAGGATGCATATTTCATCTGTACAGCCCTGGACATGGTGGAGATCTTGAATGCATCCTCCTTTGTAACTGCAGCTAGAGGGGCATACACTCTAATCATCGTTATAAATAATAATCATTAAACAAACCATAATACATTCCATTCATTATTTCAACATTTTTCTCAAACTGGCACATTGAAAAGTCTCTGTCTCATATCTTACTTAAGCTAGCAGCATGCTTTATGTGGCCATTCTTCCAGATCTTATGATTACATTTCCAGACTCTCCACAATTACTCTTCTGACTCATATGAGTTTCAAGGAAAGCTTGAGTGGCAAGAAGAAGAAATTTATAATAGTGCCCTTCAGAGACATTCAAATATTTTAGAATTATAAAAAAAGGGCAGTGAGTTTTTCCAAGTTGTGCCTCTAGACCTTGATACATTTCAGCCCCTCAGATGATTTCTACACAATGCTTATCAAGGTTTCAAATTATTAGAATCTGAATTGAGAGCAACTTTAAAGTATGATGTGTAATAGGCTCTATAAAGTAGGTTAGCCTTCTTTTTTTAACCCAAAAATGTTTTGGCCTCCATAAACTGTGCTTGGAAAACATTTTGGGCAAGATGCAGTTGGCTCACTCCATAGCCACATATCATACAAGCAGACATCACACTTACAAGCCAGCCATGTATAACCAGAACTCATAATAGCCTTCAGCTTTCAAAACACTAACCTCGCCCCAGGGAGCGAAAGGAGCTGCCCTGCTTGTGTGGAGGGAACCTAACATAAACACTCAGGAGTCGCTGGATACTTTCCAGTTTATGGACACTGACAGCACAGATGAAAAAAATGCATTGAACCTTTATTCACGATGGAACCCTGATTTTGGGATCCTTATTGATGAGGATAGAAGGTAGTATATGTACTTTTGCTTTGCTTTTTGGGAAAGGAGAATCAACACTGAAGTCTGATTCTGTTAAATGGCGGAATAGCACTCCTGCTATTCAGGAGTGGTGCTCAGACTGTAACCTCGTGATGTTTGAATTCCCACACAGGCTTATTTTTTGACCCACACTCATTCAGAGGAAACTCCGAGTATACATATTATCAGCTGAGCAGCTCATCTTGGTGCCCACCTATGCCCTCCATTGACTGGGGATATGTTGGAGGACAACCCAAAGAAATATTGCTTTTGTTCCTATTTTCAAACACTTGCAAGGGGTCCAAATACACAACAACAGGACCATACAGGCACCAGGATGAATGCCTGAGGGGATGGACTATAACAAAACATAAAATTGGGCAATGCTTTCAGGAAAAGCTTTGTTCACATGGGCAGTAGTCATTATTCCAGAGGTTCTGTTTAAAAAACAACAGAAGCAAAGCAATGGAGTTGGTATAGCACTTTCTATTCTGAAGTATCGCAGAACATCCCACAAAATAAGCAGCCCTTAGACTGCTGACAGGCAACTCAACAGAGTATGACAGCCAGTTCTGACTGAAGGCAGAAAGGTTAGACCGGTTACAGAAAATAGCTACTGCTTTAAGATCGGTCCATCAGAAACCCTCTCTGTTGAGTTAATTCTGCTTCCACTGAAGCTGATGGGAGTCTTTGGTTGTCTTCAGAGTCACCAGAATAAAGCTAAACATAATTTTACCCTCTGAAAATCCCATTCATTGTGTCCACATTTCACAAAAAGGATTTTGCTCTTTATGCCAAAGCATCTGCACAGAACTTAGGGGATCCAATACTGGACAAGCTGAAACACATTTATTTTATTTATATTACATCTACTACATAACATCTGGGCTTAATGTAAAAGTACATCATAGCAGACTAAAACACTGCCATCACAAAATGGCCCCTAATCTAACCTAGCACCTTCCCTACACATAAATAAATTGGCCATTTACAAAAAAGCCAGGTTAGAGAAATGAGTGCAAATGTCCTAGGTTGCATTTGTCAAGCTGAAACTTTTCAAGGCTTTGAAAACTGGTGGCCAGAAGGCAACACAATGATCGGCCACAGTGCCTTCCTGCAAAACACCAACCCCAGGATTTTGTCCACAGTTTTTGTAGGAAATGTAATAACTTGTGGTAGAAATAGAGAGTTTAAGACATTGCAGTGGGTAATTGCAATGTTAAAAAAATGTTTATGTTTGCCTTGAAATGAAGCTACAAAACAAAGAACCTTTGGCATTACTGATTGCAAAGAGCCTTAATGCTCTTTCTTTTCTCTTCTTTTTTCATTGTATCACCTTTATGACACTTAGTATTGACCAGATCAAAAAGTAAATCGACAAAGAACACAACTACTGTGCCAGACAACACAGTAAGATCTTTTTGAAACATGTACAAACTGATTCTAACTGCTCTTTAATGTTCATATTTGAAAGGAAAAAACAAAATGAGAAATAGTTTGTCATTTTACTTCTCATTTCAGAATGGCTCTGTTTCCAAGATATTTTGGAGAGAAGTTAATTTTCCTGCACATTTTCTCTGACAGAAAAATAAAACCTTTCTGATTCATATATTTCACAGATGTTAAACTGTGATTGCTAATATTGTTCATTGTAAAATTACACACAGCTTTTAATCCTTAATGTGATTTAGCAGTCTTGACCTAAGTGTGTCCCTTTTTGTGAAAGACATTACCATTGAACTGATTTAGAGTAAAAAAATCTTCTGTTGTGCTTTTTTGAACTGATGTGTCTGGTTTTTTTAAACAATAATTATTAGAAATAACAAATACATTTAAATAAACAAATAGAAATAATAAAAATATAACTGAAATTTACACACTGATTCAGGTCAGGCAGGTTTGTCTCAGAGGTACTGGATTCCCATGATTTCCAGTGAATCTCAAGACTGAATTCTGTGGAATTGGAATCTTTGGTGATAAGACCCAGACTTTCACTTACTTTTATTCCCTTATAAATTGCTACAGTTGATTAAAGTATATTTCAAGCTTCCCAAATATTTCCATTAAAGGTTCTTTTTTTTCATGAAACGTTCTTTATGGGAATGCCAAACCTCAAACTATGCCCCAAATCAGCTGGATCAGGCAGCTTTTTAACATTTCTTTGGGCCCAGGTCTATGAAGTCCTCAGCATTTATCTGCAACTCCCTCTGAGGCTTCATTAACCATATGTTGGGGGCACCAAAAAATTGAACAGTCAAACTTATATTTCTGGTACAGCAGTGGAGCGGAAGGCAAGGTTTAAACCCCAAATGGTGAAAACATGTTTCAGGAAGCTACAGGGCTATTTTGGGCAAAAAGATGAGGAAATTCTATAACACCAG
Source organism: Calonectris borealis (assembly GCF_964195595.1). Lineage (NCBI taxonomy): Eukaryota > Metazoa > Chordata > Aves > Procellariiformes > Procellariidae > Calonectris > Calonectris borealis. Next base: position 94,629,297 of record NC_134313.1, on the reverse strand, counting down.
CCTATTTTACAAAGTCCCATTAGATCATGCAACCTTTTTGGCTCCTAAGAACAAACCCACAGAAAAGAATCTCAATTACCTTCAGATGCACATGAGTAACTCATTGGTTCCAATAAGTACCAAGCCTGTGCATGTACTTTTGAGGGCAGTATTTATGAATATACTACCAGACTAAGATGCTGGCAGATTTATGTGCTGGGTGCAATTCTACCTTTTGGTAGAAGGTGAAGATGAGCATCTCCTATCTTGGAAACAGCAGCTATTGTGTAAGCACAGGAACAGCTTTTCTCAAGATGTGTTCTGGATAATAGGAGGAAACCTCAGATCCGCAACAATCCTGGTTCTCTATTAAAAGATATGCATTCACGGCAACCTATAAATCAATGGCATGAGAGCTATGCTTTGCCTGAATGATGAAAGAAGATTGCTATTTCTAAATTACATGTTAATAGAGTGAAATTGCTATAGGCTTTCTTGAAGTTTTAATATATTTCTGAACTGAGATCTTAAAGACACTCTGGCAATGCCAGGGAAAAAAAAATGATAGAGAAACTTAAAAATACTTTGAATATTTTATCATTCCAGCTCAGGAGACATTAAATTTGACTCTTTGTTATTACTTAAATATTTGAAAAATATTAATAAAATATTTAATATTGAGTAAAGTATTGCAAGAACTTAATAATGAAACTCTGACAAAAATTACAGTGCATGGTTGAAAAGAAAGGAGGTTAATTGTTGTTTTACATTAACTCTGGTTCATTTTCCCCCAGATTTCTACAAAGGTCTGCTAGCATGACGCAGAGGGATTTTAAAGGCCTAGAGAAATCAGATAAGAAAAAGAGTAGCAATTACTACAGTAAAACTTTAAAGTGGAAAGAACTTATTTGTGCTGGATTCTAAGGCTATGTCAAGACTGCTAAATAAATCAGGTCCAGGGAGTATTCCTGGCCTGGAGGCCAGTCTGACTACATCTACAGTACTCGGCCTTGGTCCTTCCCACCACCCCACCTTTATCCTTCACATTCTGCGATGGTGGCCCTAAGACATAGTTACAATTTTGGTGTGTTTTTTCAGTTCAGGATGCCTGAAATAATGTGTGGGTCCACCAGAATGGTATTTTCATCATATGAGTCTAACGCGTGTGTTGCATGAGGACACAGAGATGTTGGAAGGTGCAAAGCCTGCTGGACTTCAGAGATCTGTCCTGGCAAGAGGCATCTAAACTTGGTTCAGTCTTATCTATATTTCCCATCAGAAATGGTTTCTGCTCTATGCTTTCCCTGCACCAGGCCTAGGCATTGCCTTAGAGAGCACCACTTTGCAAAGGCCAAAATGACCAGGGAACATACTCAAAATTAAGCAGCACAGATGCTCAGCAGTCAGTGCTCAAACACAATCCCTGGACCAATTTTATTTAGCAACAGAGACGCAGCCCAAATGATTAAAGGAGCTTTATCACACCCACAAGAACTGCAAACTTGGCTTTCTCTGCAATTTTGTTACTGTTATGGCCCACCTTCAAGGAAGGCACAAGCAGTTGTGTGTGAAGGAGGCCACATGCTCCAGGACGAAGGGAAGGAAAGGGGCCACTCAGCCAGGACACATTCCTGGCTTTGCCCCTGTCCTGCTCTGTGACTACCTGACACAGCTTCTGCCACAATTTCTCCACCTGTAAATGCAGCTGATGATCCCTTCTAAAGAGATTGGAGAAGGGGTTGGGACTGTTTCATGATGTAAAGAATAACATGATAAAAAAGGAAGCTCTAGCGGGTGGTGAGGCACTGGAACAGATTGCCCAGAGAAGTTGTGGATGCCCCTCCCTGGAAGCGTTCAAGGTCAGGTTGGATGGGGCTTTGAGCAACCTGGTCTAGTGGAAGGTGTCCCTGACCATGGCAGGGGGTTTGGAACTAGATGATTGTTAAGGTCCCTTCCAACCCAAACCATTCTATGATTCTATGAAATTGGTATTTGTTATCAGGGATATAATTAAAACAGATGGTAATTTGCTTTCCACAAGCACTGTAATTAGGAGTCTCTTGGCTTTTGCATTCATATATGGAGTAGCCTTTCATCTCTTGAGGAAGGGAGAGAGAAGGTGCACTTTCCATTGATCCTTTTTTTTATATGCATATATCTATATCTATCTTGTAACATTCAAACCTTATTTCTTTTTCGAACACCTGGTGAGCCAGTATTGCCTCACCTAAAAAGCCATTCTTTGCTTTCTGTTGTACCTCTTTAGTGTGAAAATGCCTGCTTAGTCACCAATTAGTGGTTAAACATTAAGAGGAAAGTTTCAGAGCTCAGGTGGGAAGAGAGACCAGTAGAAGAAAATGACCCAGGGCTATCCTCAGGGTTGATTCTGACTGTGCAACTTAAAGCATATCACATTGGTTAACAGTTTTGAAAGGTATTTAAACTCATAGCTCCAATCAAAAGCAGTAGCTTCAAAATAAATTCCTTCAAAAATTAGGACTTTCACCCGACTAAACTTAGATCCCAAATCCAGATATGAGTTCTAAAATAAGTCTTGATTTTTTTTCACATTAACTGAGGTCAGTATGAGTTATCCCACTGTAAACAAAGGAAGAATTTCACATACAATTTCTGTATGTTGTGGTTAAATCCACAGTTATTCCCTAAAATTAAGGGTAATTCCTCACAATGAATAACACCTACAAGGAAACAAAAAGGCAGAAGCTTCTTAAAAGAAGTCAGAGGTGAATTATGCTTAGTGCTGCCAAAGTATAATGTTAGGATTCCTTTATTCCATTCATAATATAGCTTTTCAGCTTAAAAATGAATAATGAAAAAGAGAAGAACTGCTATATTGAAAAAAATATATCCCCTAAACCAGATGTGATACGATTTCACTATGGTCAGAAAATGGTCTGCAAATAAAGTGGTTAAAAGTACATCTTTGGCTACTATTATGTCTTTTCTCTTCATTTAGAAATAGCTTTACTCCAGTCGCTTATAAAAGTTTGGCCTGTCTGGTTTTTTTGAGGAGCATTGGAGAAGACTGAGGTTCAGTAGTTTTATCACCCCTAAAATGAAGGGACCTGAAAAGAGGTACAACATCATTTTCTCCTGAATGTGGACTGGGTAGCACCTCCTCCCTACCTTCATCCTTGTCTGTCTGGAGTGGTTTGACCTTCGAATTTTCTGGGACTCCAAATACTGGACTTCCTGAGCTTCTCCCATGAAGAAGCAAGGTCCATGGAGGCACCATAAATATTGCAAAACACACCTTCTGGGAACTTTCACCACAAGACAGCCCATTAGGGGGATACAGACACACCTCTCCACTTCTGATCGCCAAGTGGGCAGAAAGAGGACTTGAAGACTTGTGGAGGTAGAACAAGCTGCTGCAGGCAGAGCTGTTCCCTCTTTCTACCTCAATGATCTGTAGTTTCTAGGAGAAACTTTCTGACCACCCCACGAGCTGGAGCATGAGCCAGACCAGCCTCTTTGGGCAGTCTCAGCGCTGTGTTTGGTAAGGGTTTCTGGGACCATGAACCTGCCTGCCCTTGGGTTGTCCCTTGATGCAGTTTGGGCACATCCTGCCAAGTTACAAGCTGGTGGGGGCATACATACACATGGCAACTGATGAGATACGCCATGCTTTAGCCCGTTTCCCATCCCAGGCTGCCCCAGCTGATGAGGGGCTGTTGAGATGAACCTCCTATGTTACCTTCTTCCCAACTTCCTAGTGGTGGAACAGCCCCTCCCTCCAGCAGGTTTATCCATAATGATCAGGGGCTTTCTTCAAAGAAATTGTTGCCGAAGCCCTTTTCCACTGTCCAACCAGCTCAACAGATAATGTCTGACTCATAACTTACCCAACCCAATTTTGCTTTTAAGTGGTGTGACCAGCTCTAAGAGTATTCTAACTGATCTGTCTCACAGTTTAATGGTAAGACAATTTATGAGGGCTGTATTTTCAAAATGTTCGAAAAGAACAACAGAAAGTCTTCTAGCAGTTCAAACTTCTTGCCTTTCAAGCCTGTGAATTGTTCTCTAATCCTTCTGTTATGAATGACCAAACAGGAGCACTAGATTTAATTTCTTTCTACCTCTTGTTATTTTATATACCTTTAACTGCTCCCTTTTTAAAATTAAGGGAGATAATCTTTTCACTATCCATTCTCATGTGGAAGATAAGCCAGGTCTCAGAACATTTTGGCAGGATCGGGGGTTGTCCATGTACAGAAGTCCTGCAGGAGAGATATGGCAGAATATGTTCTGACAATACAGTGGGAAATTCTTGAAACTGTGTTGAGATAAACCAGGGAAAAAAAAAAAAAAAAATCTCATTTCATAACTGTGTGTCACAGGACAGCTGTTCCAAAATCTGTTGCCCTTTAACATCCTATTTTATTCTGGGATAACATCCATATTTGATTAACTCTTACTTCTCATTTGCATCTTCATCGTCTTAAGGTACACAGTACATCACAAAATATTCCTTTGTTGACAGGCAGCTTACTTATGGCATTATGATACTGACAGGGTGCCTTTTGTGGCACATTTTTTAATCCTTAGACAAAAGGTAATATTTAAAACATATATTGTGCACATATTTCTCTCTTGAAGGAAACAGGAGACCTGGTTACCCAGGATATGGAGAAGGCTGAGGTACTCAACCTCAGCCTCAACTTGCCTCAGTCTTCACCAGCAAGTGCTCAAGCCACACCGCCCAAGTCACAGAAGGCAAAGGCAGGGACTGGGAGAACGAAGAACCGCCCACTGTAGGAGAAGATCAGGTTTGAGACCATCTAAGGAACCTGAAGGTGCACAAGTCCATGGGACCTGATGAGATGCATCCGCAGGTCCTGAGGGAACTGGCAGATGAAGTCGCAAAGCCGCTATCTGCCATATTTGAGAAGTCGTGGCAGTCCAGTGAAGTTCCCACTGACTGGAAAAGGGGAAACATAACCCCCATTTTTAAAAAGGGAAAAAAGGAAGACCCAGGGAACTATAGGCCAGTCAGTCTCACCTCTGTGCCTGGGAAGATCATGGAGCAGATCCTCCTGGAAACTATGCTAAGTCACATGGAAAATAAGGAGGCGATTGGTGGCAGCCAACATGGCTTCACTAAGGGCAAATTGTGCCTGACAAATTTGGTGGCCTTCTACGATGGGGTTACAGCATTGGTGAATAAGGGAAGAGCAAATGACATCATCTACCTGGACTTGTGCAAAGCATTTGACACTGTCCCTCATGACATCCTGGTCTCTAAATTGGATAGACATGGATTTGATGGATGGACCACTCAGTGGATAAGGAATTGGCTGGATGGTCACACTCAAAGATTTGCAGTCAACGGCTTGCTGTCCAAGTGGAGACCAGTGACAAGTGGCGTTCCTCAGGGGTGGGTATTGGGACCAGCGCTGTTTAACATCTTTGTCGGCGATGGGGACAGTGGGATTGAGTGCACCCTCAGCAAGTTTGCCGACAACACCAAGCTGTGTGGTGCGGTCGACACACTAGAGGGAAGGGATGCCATCCAGAGGGACCTTGACTGGTTCCTTGACAGGAACCTCATGAAGTTCAACAAGGCCAAGTGCAAGGTCCTGTGCATGGGTCAGGGCAATCCCAAGCACAAATACAGCCTGGGTGGAGAATGGATTGAGAGCAGCCCTGAGGAGAAGGACTTGGGGGTGTTGGTTGATGAGAAGCTGAACATGACCTGGCAATGTGCGCTTGCAGCCCAGAAAGCCAACCATATCCAGGGCTGCATCAAAAGAAGTGTGACCAGCAGGTCAAGGGAGGTGATTCTGCCCCTCTGCTCCACTCTCGTGAGACCCCATCTGGAGTACTGTGTTCAGCTCTGGGGCCCCAACATAAGAAGGAGATGGACCTGTTGGAGCAAGTCCAGAGGAGGGCCACAAAGATGATCAGAGGGCTGGAGCACCTCTCCTATGAAGACAGGCTAAGAGAGTTGGCATTGTTCAGCCTGGAGAAGAGACAGCTCCGGGGAGACCTTATAGCAGCCTTCCAGTACCTGAAGGGAGCCTACAAGAAAGCTGGAGAGGGACTTTTTTCAAGGGCATATAGTGATAGGACAAGAAGTAATGGCTTTAAACTGAAAGAGGGTAGATTTAGACTAGATAAAAGGAAGAAATTTTTCACTATGAAGGTGGTGAGGCACTGGTTGCCTAGAGAAGTGGTAGATGCCCCATCCCTGGAAACATCCAAGGTCAGGTTGGATGGGGCTTTGAGCAACCTGGTCTAGTGGAAGGTGTCCCTGACCATGACAGGGGGTTGGGAACTAGATGATTGTTAAGGTCCCTTCCAACCCAAACCATTCTATGATTCTATGATTAAATCTTCCCACTCTGATAGATTGAAAGTTAACAGAGAATTCATGTTTATGAGTCTGACTTTCTATAACCGTATTTAAAACAACAATGTTGGTTCCATTAATTTCTGTATAAATTTCTGCATGTTTCTCTGTGTAACTAAAACTCTGATCAAGAGAACCAAACCTTTAACATGGGCATTCACTAACATTCATTAGTAGCGAAGGACATCATTTTAGGCACTTATTTAAGGCACTTATTTAAATGATGTATTTCAGGGAATGGTGAAGAATTACATGCAGAAGAACATGCTGCTTTTTGTGTTTCCTTAATTTCAGGGTTTTACTGTAACACACTGTTCTGTGTTACTAAATTTACAATAGTGATAATGATAATAATAAAATCTTTTAAAACTCCCTAGATGCATCTCACTCAGAGGAAACTTTTTTTAATACTGGTAAACATCTGAATGTAAGCTGTTTTTTTAAGAGAGCACTTCAAAAGAAAAAAAACATGTGTTGTGGCTGGCCTTTGTTATCCAGTTAATGAAGAAACTAATTTATTGTTTGGACAGGCCATTGAGTAAAAGTAGCTGAATTTTGGGGGGGGAGATCAAGTACTTAATACAACACATGATTTGTATCAGCTTTGATTTGTAGGAAACATATAGTGAATCCAAAATAATTTCAAAGTAAATATGTTAGAAAGCTTATGGAGATTGTCAAAAGAGATTTTTTAAAAAAAGACTACATAGCTACTGTTGCTCCCAAACATCACATGAAATATTTTTCTACTTCAAGCACACAAAATGTTGAAAGTAAAAATGTTCTTTATGGAAGAAAGCATAATAAATTCTGTAAAGACCTAGAGCCTGTGCCACTTGAGGAGAAATTGAGTACAGAGGTTGCAGTTTTATTGTTAGTTTGCACAGAACTGTATTTTACTTAAGACAAAGTTCAACTGTGTAGTGAAGCAGAAATAAACAAAAGCAACCCATTTAATATGTACGCTAATGGCTTTCATGTAAGAGAATAGTAAAGACGGAGGGCTAGGTTCAGCAACGAGCACTGGTGCCGGGCAGGGAGATGCGTGGCACTTGGGGAGACTGTACTGTACCTGGGGAAGGGTTGTCCACCTCTGCCAGCTTTTGCTTCAAAGAGCTGGCTAGGACTGGCCTCTGCTAAGCACCAGAGTGACCCTCAAATCCCCCCTCAGAAACCTCCCCCCACCCTGCCGGGGGGCACGTGCCTCCCATGCTCTTTGGGTTTGTCTTCCCCGCCTGGGGAGGAGGCGGACGTGGTGGTGCCTCCATTTCTCAGCCCAGGGTTAGGCAGAGGTCCCAGACATGTCTCTGGGCTGAAATTGGCATTTTTATCTCCTCTTGGGCCTCAAGCTATTCTGGGTGGAGGCTCAGCACCCTCAGACAGTCCTCAGCCCCCCTGGTAAGCACCACCAGGACTCGTGGGGACAGGGAGACATAAAAAGGTAACTGGCTTTGCAGGCTAGTGACCAAGGCAGCAGCAGTGAGGGCAGAGGGGACACCCTGAGGTCCTTTCAAAGTGACAGAGGAGCAACAGTGAAGTATTATTTTTAAAAAAAAAAAAATCAATCCAAATCCAAAAACCCTACAGAAATAAAATCAGATAGCCATTCTGAGGAATGGATTTTCTCCCAGCACATTTAACAAGTCTCAGCAAAAAATGTGCAGAAAGCAATGATCAGTAAGTTCTTTATAAGTAGTGTAACAAACTATGGAAATGTATTTTTGGAACATAAGAAGCATTGCTAAGTTATAAAAGCAGCATAACTGATGACAGGAAATTAATGCACACTCAAAATCTTCAGTTTTGGATATCTGTGTGTCGGGAGGCAGAGATGACTTGCCTCTAAAATAATTTAAAAACTCTAAAATAGTAATTTCTTTTTAGGAATAATATCTTTTGGGGGACATAATTGGTTATCCTCCAAAGCAGCAGTGTGGCTTATAATTTCCAAAGCAAAGAAACTACTTGCAGATCAACAGCAAATCAGTAATCAATTGCTCCAAGATAGGTATCAAACACAGTTCCCAAAAATTATATTTGTACCATGAAACCAACAATCTGATGAGTTCAAAAGCACATTCTGTATCCACCTACAGGAAGTCACTGAGAAGGTCAAAGACGTGCACAACCTTTATTCCCCCGTCAGAATTTGGAAAGGCTGGTGGAACCGGGGCTGGTGCCCTGCTTCATAATTGGAAGAGAAATATTCCTAAACAACAGTATCCAGAGAGTGAGGAATTCCCCGGGCAGAGTTGCTACCAGTCAGATTAACCAACCTGTGCTGTAGAGGGAAATTTGAATCAGCTTTCCAGGATATCTTCGTTTATAGAGGAACTGGGAAATTACTCTAATTGACATGTGGCAAAATTGAAGCTCAAACTAAAAAAAAAAAATACCAACCAGCCCAAGAAGCACTGAGGAAAGTAACAGCAAAAAGCTAGTGCACAAAGCATAAAAGCAATAATTTCAAATAGAGAAGATTGATAAATCCGAGTTACTACAGTTAGATTCACCACCAGTAGTCAATATTGATATGTCACGGCTCTTTCCACATGACAGCATTGTGTATTTGGCTAAAACTATAATTGTTCTCAGATGAGGAAACCTAAAATGAGGATGAATGAGACTATGAAATCTGCAGAATGCTTTCAAGAGATGCCAAACATATCAATGTCATAAAAAGGGATTGATTTAGACAACAAGATTAACACCCAGAACTATGAAGCACTACATCTCACGTCCAAATAAAGAAATGGAAGATTTAGTAAAACAAATAACTGGAGAAATCGGCACTTACTGACCAAGTTAATGTATACAAGCAAAGATAATTGATATGAGCAAAGTTTTATATCAAGATTCAATTTACCAATTAAAAGAAATGCAGCACAGACCCCATTGTCAAACTAGGACGCCTTCTCTCATGGCTCTTGTTTGGCTTTGCCATCAATGTCACTATAAAGACAAAGTGCAGATGAACACAACACAAGTAGCACATGATTTGACATTACACCAGGGGACTCACAGAAAGAGTGAGTGTAATAATATATAGCTCATGTGCTTGACAACTTGGTGTACATGCAAGTACAGACAAAGATTTTGGCCAGGGTTGCAAAAAAGAATCAAACATATTTTTGGAAAAAAAAAAGAGATCTGCTAAAATCTCCACACACCCCACCCCAAAAAGAAGAATCTAACAAGAACCTTGGCAGATCCCAACTCCAGCCTGCGTAAGAAGTCTGAGTGGGTGAATCTTGAAATATGGAAGGTATCTATCTCAAAATATGGAAGGAATTTTAATGTCACAAAAGGTAACAACTGCATTTACCACAGTAAACTAGTTTTGTTCATCAAAAGTCTGTATCTTAAGAACTAAACTACAGATTTTCAACTTGATTGTTATTTCCATGTTGATATATGGATGTGAAGACTGGAAATGCATTGGAGATAAAAACAGGTGTCTGTAGGCTTCTGAAAGCAAATAGTTAGGCATTTAATGGAACAAACCTCTGGCAAGTGTCAGGATGAATCCGATAGCTTCACAACCAAAAGTTGTGAAAGAAAAGTAGGAGGACATTTCTAGGATACGTGTTAAGAATGAAGATAGGGCATCTGCTGGGAGAGGGATATATAGGGGAGCAGGGCCAAAAAAACACTACTCAGCACAAGAAAAATGCAGGGGGCTTCCTAACACAGAGGACAAGCAGAGAGCAGCCAGAAACAGATGGGAATGGCAGGGGTCTTGCTCATGCCTGTAGCACATCTAATAGGAATGGTTCACCTGTGATGTAGGCTGAGCTAAACTCTGACTGGACTGAACTCTACTAATTCACAACACCTCTCCCGGCACATTTGCTCCTAAATGGAACGAGAGAGTAAAAGGGAGATGATGGGGCTGTGGCTGTAATAGTGGCCCTTATGACTTTACTGACCAGTGTTGCTAATTCTTTCCTCCTTCCTCTATGTTAACTCATAACCAGGCGTAACTGAGTACCAACATCTCCATTCATCAAGAACTGCAGCTCTCGCCTTTGTCCAGCCCTTCATCTGCAGCTCTTGCCCTTGCGGTTTCCACCTGGACCACGTGTACTCAAACCTGGGAGCGGGCAGTGGGAAAGCTCATCTTTGCTCCCTTCCTCAGAGGGAATGGGAAGGCGTGTGAAGGAGTAATAAGCCGAACAACTGTATCACTCATTAACCATACTGTTCATTAGCAATAGCCCCTCCCAGTGCACCAGCTCACTTGCATGCAAATTGTCACTGGTTAGTGAGAGGCCATTTCCAAGCAAAAATGATTAATGCAATCTGACCATCCTTGGCAGCTATTCTTGCAGGACTTCTATGATGAAGCAGGAAGGAAGAGGGTGTTCCTTTGCAATCCCCTTTGGAAAAGCCACTCCAGCTCTACTTCCTCATAGCGTAATGCAAGGAGCAAACTCTCACTGCCTCAAGGAAAATATTCCCAGGCTGTGCTTCTTCGTGAACTGACCACTGCTGCCCAGGAGCATCCTACGTTTATGACTCTTGACCTCAGCTTCATTCTAACCATCTATCATAATATAGTGGTGTGATTACGTAAAACATATCCTGGAGTTCCCCAAGGCAACACAAATGACAAACCTGCTCTATTCTACCCATTTGGAAGAGTGCGATTGCATCAGATGAAGCAATTAGGTGTTCTAGCTAATCTCTAAAATTACGCCTAGAGATTGGATTTTTGTTTGAGTGACTACTCCCTCATTTACATGAAAATTCAGAACAACTAAAAGCAAAGGAGATTGTAAAACATACTAACAGTTTAGCTCATCACTATGAGAGAAACTTGCCAACATGACTGCAAAAGAATAATCTGCCATAGTTTGTCTTTCAAGGATCTACACCCTTGTCATGGTCTGAAAACGCAGTCAACCAAGACAAAACTAAGGCATGGATTGTCTGTCAGTTTGAAAGGATACCGCCGCCCCTCCCAACATAAGAGAGAAAAAGTCTCTCTCCTTGGGCACTTTGTAGATTCCTGCCCATGTTCTTCACATGCTAAACTGGGATTATCACTTCCACACTTATATGTTGAGGGACCAAGTAAATCCCTCCACTATCTTATTTTCACTGGGACTGACCTCCAAACAGAACAGGAAATCTCTTTGTAAGCAAATTCCCATAACCAGTCCCCTTGCTGTTTAGTCTGCATTGGATTAAGCAGTGACTTGCTTGCTTCTTTGATTGGCAACTATAGTACTATAAAAACAAATGTACAGAGCAAGTCTCACCAGAAAAGCCTCCCAATCTGCAGACCCTTTCAGCATTATTTGAACTGAAACTTGATGATAGCTCCACTAGACAGGAAACACGCACCCCTCCTTTCTAATATGGCACTACCAGGAGGACACATTTTCTCACAGACTGAGTAGCAGAGCGGAGAGGGCAGGAGAGAGCAGGAACACCAGAGACCTTCTATGATACGTGTCTCAAATTCAAACTGTTGTAAGAGGCAGAAGCTGACAACACTGTTTATTTATCCTAAAGTTAATTCTGTGATTGTTAAAAACCATGGTTTATACCATGCTTGAAATTGGGTGAGATATGGAAAAAGCAAAGCATCCCAGACATTTTTAAGCCCACCATACTGTAGAAGCTGGAAGGAGTAGACACTTGAGCAGTGAAGCATTTTGCTTGTTTTTGCACTGGATATAACACACTGCTTGTTAACGACCCATATGCAATACTATAGCAGCAGGAAGCCCCCCCAGGTGGTTAGGGCTCTGCCTTTGCAGGTGCTGTAGGAATTCACAGACATGCAGAAGGGGCGGTCCAGCATCCACCACTAACAGAAAAATCTTAAAGTAAGCGTACATGAGACAGAAAAGGAGTTAGGTGCATTATCCTGCTATTCAGTAGCACATCTATTAAGACATGTGACGTTTATGTGAGGGGACCACAGACTGAAGAGTCATAAGAATGAAATATTTCTTTTTGAGGCCAAATCAGAGATGTCACATAGTTGAGCTGGCATTAAACAAAGGAGCCACCAGCAGGTGCGAGGTGCAAGTCCTGCCTTCCTTACACTTGCATTCTTTGCATTTGGCACCGCTGTCTATCTTAAACCTCATCGGCCATGCCAGCTTATTGCCCCAGTTGCTTGCCCAAACATCACCTCTGCTACATACTCGGTACTGGGCTATCTGTTGGAAAGATGTGGCTTCATCTCCTACTGCTACCAGTGCAACCATGGTTGAGGAATACATCCAAGAACTGGAAACTATACAGGCAGGCACACATACGTGCACAATTCATCCAAGTCTGGATGGCCACAGACAATATTTCTCCTGCTGTTTTGTCACTGAGATAAAAGGTAGATCGGTAACAGATTTGAAATTGTGCAGCCACCTACCTGTGCATGACAACATGCCTCCAAAGAGTCCTGGTGCTTTGGGAAAGGTGAATCTCAGCTCCACGTCTGAGTCACCAAGGCATTTGAGCTCCGTCTGGGTGTGCTAGATGCTGGTGCCCAGCTATACCTGACCAGGCTGGACAAGGTTCAGACTGAGTTCTCCTACCTAGAAGTCCAACAGGAAGGACACAAATAAAACTTCTGTGAGATTCTTTGGCTTTTTTAACTAGAGAAGGTAGAGGTGGCCACTTACTGCAAAGCAGTAGGGTGTTAAATCCAGGAAGCACCTGGAGGGCCATGGGCTCCTCCTTCTCCCTCAGAGCCCTAGATATGCTCTGATTCTTTATCTCACTTTCCTTCTGCTGGGTCTCTTACCTGCTACATTTGGCATTCGGTGTATGGTTGATCTCCAAGATTTCACCTGACCGAGTGAAAAGCAAGAAGAGGAAAATGCCTCCATCACATTCACATGAGTCATTTTACTCTGAAGCACAGTTGCCACACCTGCTTTCATACAAGTCACCTGAAGGCAGTTAAAAAGATACTAGAAAAAGTAAGGTGTGTTTCTGAAAGACATCACCCTCCCTCTTCCCTTTGCTAGCAACAAAGTAGCTGTCTCATGTTGGCCTGCACCTTCCCTTGGCGGAGGGTACCTAAGTTAGCCCCTTCTCGTGAACATCAGCTCCTGTACAAGATGGCCACAGGCTGATTTTGCAGATTTTACAGAACTGCTTCTGTGAAAAAGAAAGAAAAAAACAGTTAGATTTCTTAGTTAGTTTTCTGTAATGTCTAAACAGAGCCTTTGCTGGTGCTGGCAACAGCTGCTCCCCACCGGCGGGGCTGCTCGCGCCGCTTTCTCCCAGCCAGCTGTGGGGATGGCTGGATCCCTCCACAGGATGACATAACTCACTAAACCTGCAGAAAGCTATACCTGCCAAGAGGGAGAAAAAGTCTTTCTGGCATTTTAGGAAGTTGGATTGCCTCAGCAGAGGCCAGCGATGCCAGAATTGCCACGAGAGAGGGCAGGGCTTGTGACCGAGGGGCGTGGGAGCAGGGCCTCCCCTTTTTGGCAGCGGGGAGGGATCGTGCCAGTTCGGCTGCCCCTGGAAGCGCAGCCCGAGCCTCCTGCCAAATGCCCAGATGGCCAGGCCGGAGGCAGGCAGGGCTGCAGAGCTCCCAGGCCCTCCCTGCTGAGGCTGGCGCTGAGCCTGGCACCCCAGGGTGTTCCCCAGGGCAGGCAAATGGCACAGCTGGCCGGGCAGCAGGGCACAGGGATGCTCGCCAGCTGGGGCAGAGCTGCGGGCACGTCCCCTCGGCCAGCTGAGAGAGGCAGGTCTACACCCTGCAACAGAGCATCAACTTTGGCTGGGGAGCCCTCTTGATGCCCTAGACTAGATAACCATCCTTGCCTTTTGCCTGGAGCACAGCAATGATGGGGGATGTCCCCTCTCTGGCAGAGGGAGGACCTGAAGTGGGGTGTCCTGCCACCATGGAGGCGTTAGACTGAGGTGAAACCATTATTTCCACCAGCTGCGCTACTTTTTTTTTGTGCTCAGGGGACAAGCGGGGCTTCTCAAAGGATGTCTGTCAGAGTTCTCACCCATGGATGCCATCAGGGGTTAAACTCGAGCTGGGTATCTACTTACTGAGCTCAGGAAGGGAAAGGGGAAAAAAAAGAAGACAGACAAACCAGAGGCAGTCCCGGGCGTGCCTGGGAGCAGACCTTTGGGCACCTCAGGAATTTTACTGGCAGGAACGTAGGCACTTGCAGACTTCAGACGCCTCCAGGGTTAGGCAGTAGCTGAACAGGGGGTTTGAGGATCTAAATATTGGCTGCAAATGCCTACAGAGGCAGTTAGGCAGAGCTTACATGCCTGAACCTTTTTTGTGGCTCTAGCCCTAAACTAATATTATGGAAAATACCAGCAATTATTAGGGACTTCTTATCAGATTGGATACATATTCCCTTTGCATAACTTTACCATCGCCTCATTCATGTGGTGCTTAGAGAGGATGAATACCTGTTCTGCATGAGTAATTATGCCAAAGGCTCATGTGAGGGAGGTGGTTTATGACCGCTGAATAAGGCCAGCTATGTTTACCTATACAGCTTCATCACTGAAACTAAAAATTGGTCTTACCACTAAATCTCCCTGGCCGCTTCATTTGCCTGATTGCAAACAGATCCCGGAATATGCAGTTGCACTAAGATGATTGATGCCAAGATGCTGCACTGAAAAGGAAATATTCTTTTAAATGTTATCACATCCACGAGGATAAGCAAAGCCACGTCACGTGACGAAATGTAAATAGAGCATTTCTTAGAAAAGCCATTTATTTGCCTCCATGATTTATTATTCAGTGACATGTAGGCTATTTTTTCTTTGTTACTGGCACTCATGTTCATAATAACAAGGTACTTGACTTGAAGGTATTTGGCCAACCTTTCCAAAGTGCTATGTAAGCAGTAATCAGAGAGAGCTAGGTTCGTGAGTCAACAAATTGCTCTCCCATGCTGATCAAACAGCCTTGGCATCTCTATAAAAAAAATACAAAAACAGATTTTGGACTAGCCTACCCAGTTCTCTCTCTAAAATTATTTATTGTATTTGCATTTGGCAGAGCCCAGACTTAAAATAACCAAAGGTGCCAGTTGTTTTATTAATAATATTTTACATGTGATTTTCATTTATGTTTAGCAGGATAAAGGAGATGGCCAGTTAGCCTCCACAGTTTTTGTTGCCATAAATTGGGTTTCATTTGCTCAACCTAAGGACAAATGCTTCTCTCATTTTACACCCTACCTCCACAGCCTGCAGTAGAAAGCAGTCTAATACTTGAGTCAAAGCTAGTCAGGTCAGTAGAGCTGACTATTTATTATGGAAAGCTTTCATTCCAACCCACACAGGGTTATTAATATTAAAGCAAGTAACAATCAATCAGATACACTGCACAAGCTGCAGGCTTTAACAGGAGGAGGAACTCAAATCTAAGTGGGATTTGTACTCCATTTCTATCGTCTATGTCCATCATATGTGCTCACAAATCCAGACCTTGAATTTGAAACGTATATTCCCATGCTTAGTCTTGCTACTTCACTGTGTAAATGAATGCCTTAAAATGAAATATATGTATTTGTGTATCGTCTCACTGCTACTGTATGCAAAGTGAGTAGGGCTGCACAAATAATTGCATTTATTTTCAGCATGACTGCTGAATTGGAAATGTTTTGGAAGCTTGGATTAAACTGATGCAACTCCTTCCTCTCCCCCCTCTTTTAAATGAAATGAAGAAAAGAAAAAACATCATTTTGCATTAAAAAGCTCCTTCTGACCCCCAAAATGAAACACTTCATTTTTGGACATGTGTAGTAAAAGCAAAGGAAATGAAAAGGCTAGATTTCACAAAGCGAGAAGTGGTGTTCTCCCCCTTTTCATTCAGTAGCCTGGATGCAAGAGAGAAATCCTTTGGCTTCCTGAGGTATTTGAAGCCACTGTCTCTCCTCTCTGGGGGTGCCACTCATCCCATCATGATGAACGTGGAAGCAACGCATGGGGAAATGAGGTGAGGTGCCAGAGCTTGAAGCAGCTGCCTCCAAAGGAGCGGGTTACCCTGCCACAAGCGAGATGCTCCCCCAAGGTACAGCGCTGGGGGTGGAAGCGCTTCCAAGCACCCTCCTTTTGGTTGTATTTCGGTTTGCCTGTGTAATTAGATATTCCCTGAACCCGGAGGTTGCTTATTCTCAGGGAGGGAGTCCTTCCCATCAGGCTACACAGTTATGCTGCTTTTTAACCAAAGGGTTACTTCAGCATTTGGTTTCTACCAAAGTGCTGTTAAAATAGTTTCACTTATTGCAGGACCACAAACATCTGTTAATTATGGGTCCAGGGTTTGTTTATTTATTTATTTTAATAGCTAGGTCTTATTGACCTTCACTTAAGCGCTTTTGAATATTTTACCCCATATAAAGACTGCTGTGTTGAAAAGTGCTAACAATTGCCATCATGGGAGTCTTGGATTCAAAGACAGTTTGCAGACCTCATTAAGCCAATGAGCTTGCCAAGTTCACTCTTTTCAGTTCAGTGGAAGCAGCACTTAAGTCCCTTCATATAGCAAAACAGCTGCTAGCACAGAGGCTGCCTGACATGGGCAGAGAGAGCTAAGCTCACCCAGGGAGACTTGTCTGTTTTGGTACCAGAAATAGTGGCTCACACTGGAAACAGAGGGAGCTGTGAGAGGAACCCTGAAAAGCAGCGGGACGACAGGGCTTCTTCGACACGGGGCTGATCAGTGAAGAAGAGTCAAGATCTCCAAGCCAGAAAAAAGTCTCCTGGTTGTCTTGTGTCCCAGGAAACATGACTTCTGTACAGTCTCTGTCAAGAAGCATAGTTACAGTAATAAATCTTGACCAATGCAAAGCAAGACTGGCAAGGTCTTCCAAGTCCAGCTAGTGATGGGCTAGCATGCTAGAAGGTCTGCATTATGCCTTTGAGAAGTCTTGTCTTGTCTACAGGAGAAAAGCAGATTTTTGAGAAGTTTTGAGAAAGCAAGATAGGCAGAACCAACTCTTCGAAGAGTGGTAAGATGCTCCAGGCATTCAATAGATCCAAAAGCCAGACTACATATTTGCATACTAAATATGGAGGTAGGAAAATGCCTTGGGTTAGACAACAGTGTTTCTATGCATAGAACGTTTTTCAGCTGTTTGCCTGAAGGGTACACTACAGGCACCCAGCTACATCAGTTTGAGTGGAGCAGATCAATAATATGTTATCACAGTAATACGCACAGAGCAAGATTACTTTAGAAGCTTCCAGTCTAAAAAAGTGAGACACATAGATCATAATAGAGGCATTGGTATTTTATCAGGGAACTCAAAAATACGAAGGCAACACGTAGATTCACAAAAGAGTTGAGGCTACTGAATTCAGCACTATTTAGGCACTTTTTATCTGTGAGGGAAAGGAAAAGCTGTGAAAATTCATGACAGGTATCCTGATTCCCAGGCCAGTGCTGCCCACAAAGTCCATCCTTCCCCTCAGTTGTATTATCCTCAGTGCAGGATTTTTTCAAACGAGTATTTTCAAAGGGCAAGTCCCCTTTCCACTTTATTTGCATTGAAATTACAAAGTTGACCCCTCAGTTAACTCAGCACCGTCCCTCAGGATTTGTTTGGCCAAAACCACTCTGTTAGATTTGGGTTCTCCCTACATTTGTATACAACCATACATCCTTGCAAGCACTAATCCAGTAAAAAAACCAGAAGCTGCCCAAATACAATTCCCAAGAAGTGCAATATAAGTGAATACCTCAATGTGGCATGGCCATTTACAAGTGTTACAGAAAAAAGAAAATAAAACAAGATTTGCTCTGGAACACAAATGCATGGTAAAATCCCTGAGTGAACATTTTTGAGACATTGTTTTTACATTCAATTTACAGTTTCCAAGTGTTTATCTATTCAGGTGGGATTTTACATATTGACCATAGGTAGAACACACCCCATTTTATAATCCCCTTATCTTACTTAAATAGGAGACAGATAGTGACTTCAATACGTGCTCACACCTTGCTAATAGAAAACAGTGATGTATTGAAAATTTCCTTATCGCCTTCAGTTCCCACACAGATGTTCTTGGTGATAAACTACTGAATGATATAAACAGTGATTTCAGGTTAAAAGTAACAATTGGTTTATAGGAAAAGAAAAAAACCCACAAATGAAACCACATTTCCTGAGTAGGATTTGGAATTGAAAATACTGAAATACAGGAGCATGTGTGTGAATTTTGTCACTGTGACTGTGAAGCAGAGAGTCTCTAGAACTTCTCTTTAGTAATGCTTGCTCTCACCTCTCACAATGCGCAGGCATCTTCTCTTGCATTTTGAGATCTTGATGGGCAACTCACAGATATGATAAGGAACTGATATTTCCCAATGGTATGGAAATTGAAAGAAATATTCATTTGTCCACTGAGGGATTTATCTCCAAGGGGTTTTATCATACAACAGCTGTTCTGCAACTATTCCTGGACAACAGTGGCAGGAGAGTAATTCTGGAAGAAGAAACATTTGTTCTGAGTTAACTCTATCCATTTCCAGCTAAACTGTTTGTTTTCCTGTGATTGTTCTTTAAGATGTAATAGAGAGCACCTAAATGTATTTTAGCCATCTTACAGTTTTACCTGTGTTGCTGCCATTCTGCAATGAGTATATTGAATCACCTCACATACGCAAAAAATTGTAAGAATTTATGCTCTACGTTGCCTTTGAGTATTTTCATTTTTGTATTCCAAGGAAAACTTGTATTCCCTAACCTTTATGAATTTCTTCCAAACAGACCACTAGAGGTCTAAAAAAAAGCAAATGTACACCTACTAGTGCAAAAGTGCATGGCCAAATCTTTGCTCCTGCGAAGGTCACAGCTTTCTGGCCAGTGTCATTAGGGTCAAAACTGGAAACCCCAGCATGTGATGATGTTTTTGAAAATCCAGCCTCTGGCAAGTTTCCACCATCTGCATTTATTATCCAATAATGGGATCAACTAAGATTAGTAATACATAAAAACTTCCGTGAAATGTAGGGGAATAGAGTATCATTTTAACAGAAGCAGGATTTCAAACATACATTTAATTTGACAGGAAACATTCCAAGATCATCTCTAGGGCTTTCTCCAGAGCAACACGTCCTCATGCTCCCTGCCAGGGCAGGGCTCTGGCTTTGCATTTATTCATGTGGCACTAACAGGCTTCAGTGGCTGCACTCAGCCAGACAGGCATCACCACTGCTGGCCAAGAGTACCAGACAGCATTGCCATTCTCTTACCAATTCCCTGTAAAGTTTTTGCCAACTTGCCAGGAATAAAAGGTACTTCCAAAAAGTGGTCATTTTGCCTGGGGGAAAAAAGGAAATTTTTTTTTCTCAGTGGCTTATAGATTATTTCTCTAGGACTATCTGGTAATTGAGTCCTATTGAGTAAGTAAGTCCATCTTTCTTAGATTTTGGAGGTATATTTTTGTATTTAAAAACGTTAACAATATCAGACCTATGAAATTTTTCTTTTATTTCTGCCTCACATGTTTTCTGTAATTATTTTATGCCCCAATCTGTGCCCACATGGAAAATGTCTTGGCAGGGCTTTCCATAATCACACACCATAGTCTTCCATGTCTAGGTGTGTACCCAACTTCTGAAAATTAGAGTTAGACATCTAGTTAATAAGTTGGTTTTACTATTGAGAGGATAGCTAAAGGAAGAGATTCTTTGCCTTCCTTTTATCAAAGTCACTGCTTTCAGCTAACAGTTTAAAAAAGTAATCTTGGATATTTTCCATAAGGTCAAATGTTGTCTGAATAGGTTTCTTTTGGCGTCTACAAGAGTAACCAAGATAAAGACAAAGGTTTCCAAACCCATAGTGTGTGATTTTTTACTAATGGCAGGTTTCAGTGGATCTCAGCTTCCCAATGCTTCCAGTTTCTCTATGTGATATGCAGAGGACCAGTACGTAGGTGCAGCATGCCACTACACAACTGAACAATAGCATCCTTACAATATCTACTTAGCAAGTATTGCTTTCTCAAACCCTCTTATAGAGGGTTCTTCACTCAAGATGGATGAGACTAGCAGTTTAGATCAACAGCACCACTGGCAGAACAGCTATTCCAAGGTCAACTGTACAGAGTACAGGGTCCAGTTGGATGCCACCATCTGTCAGAGTCCACAAGGAGGCACAGGGTCTGAGAGTGGATTCTCATGAGAAAGACAGCAATGTGAACAGGAAATGTCCCACCAGGAATCCCTTCTTGGGACAGGCTCCTGTGGAAAAGAACAAACCCTTATTGTCACTATTGCAGTTTTAACTTTATATCCTTGTGCTCATCCTTTGATTCATTCTCTCTCCCCCCACTCTATTCCCATCCGACGGGTGGGAAACAGGATATTTTGTGAAATTCTTTCCTTCCTGTGTGGGTCTACATGACATCTTTAATTAGCAACTCTCTGCAATGGAAGTGAAGAAATAAAAAGCACAACTGTCCTGCTGAGGAGATCATAATAAAGTTGCTTTTTGAACAGGTATTTAAGGCATCACTTTCTGTCATTTTCGAAGATCATTGATGTTAATATTTAAAAATATCACATACACAAAAAAAAATTAAAACACACTTCCCTGCAGAACAAGTGGTCAGGAAGAGCTTTACAAACATTGTCGCTCTTTGTGTCCCACTGAAGAAGCTGGGATGCAAAAGAGTGACGGGAGGGAGACCTCTGCCTGCCCCCCCTCGGCAGAGCTCCAGCCGGCCGGCACCCACCATTTCACCTGGAATGAGTAGGGACATGTGTTTCATTAATAACTTTACCCCGGGAGCTGATCAGAGTGGGGTGGCATTCTACAGACAACCACTGTGGTTGCAAGGACTTTTCTGGGGTGGGATTTGACACTGTGGAGGCACAGACAGCAGTGCTGCCTTGGAAGGACATCAAAGTAGAAACAAGCCTGGCAAATGCAGAGGACCTGGACCTGATCCTTCCCTGCCTTGCTCTGCAGGATGGTAGGTGTAAAATCCTATTACGCCTCATCTGGCAGGACTGTCCTTATACACCAGCAGTCCAAGTGATAGCCCCCAACTTCTGGATGTCCTATAGGTTTGGTCTATTCCTCTCTCCCAGACCCACCGAGCTGAAATTTCCTTTTCCCGCTGGTACGGTTGTACAGCCCCAGGGGACATTAAGATGATCCCGGTTTCTGACTTTCTTTCTTTTTTTCTTTTCTTTTTTTTGTTTTATTAGTTTGATCCTCTGATGTTTCACCTAGCACCTGGAAAAACTCATTTACACCACTACAGAGCAGCATGCACTCACTTTGTGAAAACAAACAGTAACCACACAAGAAGCTAGATCGGGGAAAAACCAGGCTCTGTGTGCCAGTATGGCTTTCCTTCAGCGCCGAAAGCATGGGGGTATGAACCAAGAAAACTGCAAAATGAAGTACAGGTTGTGCTACTGGAACAGTGTCATACCCAAAATGCATCCGAAGGTCGGTGTGTAAAACCGTGGAGGACCTCGCCAAGCTGTACGTCACATCTGAGAAGAGTCTCACAGAAAGGAAGAGGACGCTTTTTTCATGCTGAGCTTGTGCACCAAATCTATCAACTGGTATCGCACATTGTCACAGCAACAGGTTTGTCCGCAGCTACTTCGTAATATAAAGCGACTAGAGGCACTGCCTCCTGATTTTCATACAGATCTAATCATGAAACAAGAATGTGCTCGGTCACATTCGTAGTGGGACTGCACGTCCAAAGTAAAGTTTGCGCACCCCGATAAGTCGGCTTGCAGCAGAAAATAGGAACTGTTACTGGTAATGACTGAACCTATAACTCTGAGCAAAGATTACTAGTGTGGGAATATTGCTAATGGCATTAAGTGTCTTTATCACATCTTGTAAAGTGTTATCAATCAAACTACAGGTGTTAAGCAGGTAAAAGCTGTAGCTTGAGGCAGTAGATAAGAACTTTTCCCTTGGATCTTAAGCACTGTTCCCTACTAGAGCTTTCCTTAGAGAAAGTGTCAGGATATCAAAGGGAAAAAACAAAGATTTTTTTTGGGCCTTGGGACAGAAGAGGGAGGGGATTTTGAAGACGGTTTTAGGAGAAGCATTATAAACCTCTCAGAATGACTTCCAATACCAATCTCCTCCCCAATCACAACCAGATGTTGCTTATATTTACAAAAGAATCTGCCTTTTTTTAAAAAAAAACCAAGAATTCGCTGGTATTATTAACAGCAATGGCTTGTGAACTTGTGAAATATATGTGGAAAGAGGGGCAAGCATATTTGAGCCATGGGAGCTTACCGTATACCATAAGCACCCAAAATAAATGGGTGGCCACATTACGCTGAGACTTGTTTGCTGTACTGGGATCTAACGCACATCGCTTGGCTTGCTCCAGTCCTGTACCACAGCAAGTGTTATGCATATTTAATACACAGAAGGTAAAGAAATCCATTTCAAGGCTGTAATTGAAAGCCACTATAAAATTCCACTATTACTGCTATGCTGTAAATTACGTATGTTATTGATTCCTCCAGCCTTTTTTACAAGGGAGGTGACTCGGTGGGTTGGGGCCTCAGCCTTTTATCTGCATTCAGACCCTGCCTGAGGTTGGGAGTGAAAATGAATGTGGTGGCCCTACTCTAAACCTCCATTTGGGTACATTTTAAAATGTACCAGCATGCTCAGGACTCCTGCAAAAGTGGGCTCTGCAGAAAGGGCTGAAGTACCTCCACAGAGCCGCACAAGGAAACTCTTAGAGTGGGGCCCACGTTCTCTCTTAAAATGCATATAGTCCTCTCTGCAAGGGCAGAAACAGCTGCACACATAGCAAGGAAAAAGAAGATATCTGTGCCTGGCTAGAGTTTGAACCATGAGTTTGTATTTTTGAGAGCTGAGAATCTGTAATTCAGAGCAACCATGTTTTTTTTTCTGAAACAAACAATTTTTTCTTAAACAAGTTTCTTTATACTTTCTTCTTACTCCGAGAAGGAGAGGGAATTACCAAAAGGAAAGATTGACATCAGAGGTACAGGTCCTAAACAGCTTAAAAACAGGGAAAATTAAAAGCCCTTTTCACTTCTGTAGACAGTCAAAGGCTTCGACTAATTTTTAAGACAGACAAAAGCTTTGACGGTCATTTTACAGGCAGGGAAGAGAGGCAGGGACATATCCAGGGACCTTGCTTGAGGCAGGCACCAGAAAGCAGAGACCAGAAACTTGGCCCCAGATTTCCCATCCTGAGTTCCAGCTGCCCAACCTGAACTCTAAACCACGGGAACTGCAAGCCAAAATCAATTATGGAAAGGGGGGAGGAAAATGCTCTGCTAGTAAAAGGCTCTGCAAAATTTTGTGCATATCAGAACTATTTACGTCCTAACACAAACCACTGCAGATGAAACAAAGCCAACCTCCTCATACACAGGTGCATTTTTAAATGAGCAGGATTTTAAAATTTTTGTCAGGATTTCAGCCAGCACCTGACTGTAGGGTAGGTTCAGTTAAAACATTTTTAATAACTATCTCATATCGCAGGGAACATTTCCTGTAGCCTCTCAGCTACCACAAAAGTGTTATGTTGTTTTTTTTTTATCTAATGGTATTACCCTGTTTGCAAAGGTAATACCCCTGGAAATGTTGGATATTTTTTTGTGGCCAAACTGACGGTGGGTCAAAACTCAAACCCTGACTCTGAGCCCTTTGGATGCTGGAGACAATAACCCTGGACTTGTGAGCCCGGGTTTTAGCTATGCCGTGGTGTGGTCCAGATATGGAGGAGCTAGCTTTCCAGATGCCTAGCCACAGCATTAAGAAATACATGCAAGTTAATTTACCCCATTTACTACTGTAATCTAATAGTAGTAGATCAGCCCCTGATCTGAATAGCCCAATCTCAGTTACCAAGATTGACTGATTGGAGTAATTGAAGCGACCTTACTTAACGTTTGCCTTAAATGATCTGGCAGTCTGATTCAGATAAGATTTCAAACAGTCTCTGTGCTTTTGATCTCAAATTAGCTTCAGGATTAACTCAGGCTTGGTTCAGACACAGTAAAAAAATCCCTCAAGTATATCCTGCACCGTAACCATGCTCGAGCCCTCTTCCTGATTCCACCAGCTTAATTACATCTCATCTCAACCCGGTACATCTCTATTGCAAGGCGGTGCTAGGGATGGTCTGAACTGTAGGACTGAGTGCTGGGAAGCTGAGGGAAGCAGCAAGACAGCACTTTCAGAAACTCCTGTGGCTGAAAAGTAGAGGCAGGAAGGAGAGAGACCTTTCTGCCTCTTTCTGTTAAATGCTGTGATTTGATGGATGCTTTCTTGTCTCTCTGGTATACAAAGAAAAGTGCATGTGAGCAATAAGATCAAGAGCCAACATGTCCTTTCAGCAAAAGTGACACTAAATTAATTTATACAAGATACCAGTCAAAAACCATTTCTATGAGTGAAAGCTCAAAGTGAGCCTTTAAGAAGCTTTCCTTCTGCCTTCTCTTCACTTCACAGGACTGCTTCAGACAGAAAAGCTTCTAACACACTACACAAGACATACCATTTCTTTTAACATAAAAAGCCCTGTTTTCTCATAAGTATTTGCTTTTAACAGCTCTGTTCCTTTGTGCATTCCTTTCTCGGGTACAGTACAGGTGCTTGAAGGCAACTCTAAAGACAAATTTCAACAGTGACTTAGGAGCCTAACTACCAAGTGTGGCGTGTTTAGCCACTGGTTTTCTAAACCACGTGCCAGCTAAGCAGACAGACAGATGCCTGTTAGGATATTTCAAGTTACTTCTGTAACTAACCTCATACAGCAAACTCTCTGAGGCAACTTATTTACAACCTGAGGTAACAACATACCTTTGAAAATTGTTTTCTAAAGGTATTCTGGCTCACATATTGCTCTGTTCATTCTTCGGCTTGGTGGTATTAATTCCCATTTTTAAAAGAGAGGGAGGTATCTAAGCTCAGGTTTTTAAAAGTACATAGGTGCGAATAGCTGCAGATGTACGCCCAGGTACCTCAGGCTTACTGAAATCCGTACCTATAATTTGCAACTCTCTTTTTATAATTTACCCTTTGCTACTGTTGAAAGGAGCAATGCATAAACACTTTGAAAAAGCTGGTCCTAAGTAGCAAAATTACTTTAGGAGGTGAGTTTGAGGTTCTTAATTCCCTTAGAAATGCTCCACTTTTTTCACCTCAGGTCTACAGAAGTGTTTGTGTATCACCTAAAACCACAAAGCCTGATTCTGATTAGGCTGTGGGTACCACTGCTAGGTTATTATTCTAAGATAGCATCATGGAAAAACTTCAGTTATAACTTAATTAATTTAAACACTATCATTAGTTTTGAATGGAAGCATTTTATCCAAGCAAAGGATCACCCCTGAATGACTATATTTGTACTGTGCAGCAACTACACCTCTAGGGTTCAGCTAAGGTCTGCAGTCAAAGTTATTGTATTAACACTTATGTTATACTGCTGCCTACAGGTCCGTATTTAAAATTAGGGTGTTACGCTAACTTATGTTTAAACAAGGCTCCTGTCCCAAAGCTTAGAAAACAAGCAAGATAAGAAAGGTATGTGAGAAGGTCCCAGCTGAACCCATTTTAACTTTTCATGGTTATGTTTGTGTATGTAATGAATGCATTTCTTCCACTGCCCTGAAGCCACTACAGAGGGGCTGGTTTCGCAGTAGAGCTACATATGGGAGAGCAATTTAAAAGGAAGAAAGGGATGATGGTGGTGCCTGTATTAGGGGTGCTGTGGAAGAAAGTACAGCAATACCTTGAATGGCAGCCCTCCACACAACAGGCAGGTATCTGCTGATCTTTGCTATGGTGTTTGTGCAAACTGATTTCCACTTGTGCACAACTGCAAATTTTCTAAAGCAAAAGAAGACATATTTTGAAATTCCCACGTGTAGGTTGTGCACAGAATATATGGACTGTCTCTTCCTAATTTACAGTTTACGGATTCGTTACAAATAGCTCATTGATCCCAAGGGCTTCTCATATTGCATCTCACTAGTATATTGAAAAAAACAGTGGCACATGCCACACATTTCTTCAAAATAGAAACATCATTCTTGGGGAGGCTGGGGTGGAGAGAGGTAGTTTTCCTCTCCAGTTCATGTTCACAGTTCTTCTTTGGGTAACTGACTCCAATTGCTACAAACATATTTTGGATTTTAAAATGTTTTCTGAATACAAGAAGAAGAGATTTCAACTTAGTGCCTGTAGAGGAGCCAGGCACTTCTGCTGGCACTTCTTCTCCTCTTTACCGAGCTGATCGATTTTGACAATCCACACTGCTGCTCATTTCAGCTAAAGCTAACGGCAGCTGAAATGATGTTCCTCCACGCACCACAAACCCGTCTTTTTTTTGCAAAAGAAGATTCCTTTGTTTGAACAATTAGCAAACTGCCATCCCCTAAAATCATGTACATTAATAGAAATGTTAGCATTTAGCATTCAAAATCCTCTGCACCCTGGAGGCTGGATAAGGTATTAGTCATCTCTAATTAAAGTTGTCTGATGCTAGGCAGTCCCCAGCGATTGCCACAATACAGTTTCCTATGTAATCATTGGCCAATTTGTTGCAATATATCATCAGGATTACTGAATTATTAGCTATAATTACAACTGCAGAGTCAATAGCAGTGTCAGAGCAAGGGTAAGAAAACACTACAAAATTATGAGGGATGGGAATACCTTTTAACAGCTACATCATATTAGTAGTACAGAGACCACCCACTGTAATAGCTAGGCACAATGATAAATTCCTACTTTGAGAAGGTGGAGTTGGATATTTTCCCCTTAATGGACTGCAGTCATCTTGGTGACATCCCCTATAAGCTCCTCTGTGGTTTCTGCCCACCAGCTGAGGAGCATGTGTATTAGGTGGTTTAAACTAGGTAAAAACCATGCAACCTGCCAGACTCAATTTTACAGCCACCACTGTCAAACCATTCGCACAGACCTTCCCCAAGGATGCACCTTCCAAAGGTCTACAAAAGGAACCTCCTAAAGGTCTACAGCCCGTTTTCCTACAGTGCTTCAGTCACCCCAAGGCCCATTTTCAGAAATGGTCTGAGGGATCAGGAGCCCGCCTCCCGCAGCCTGTCAGACAGACACCAATGTTTCATTCTCCAAGGGCCACCTCCTCAAGCAGTATTTAGACATTTGATTCTTGATATGGTTGGCAGGTTATGAGCTCTTGGAGAATTCACCCATTACGTATTTCTGAGAATGGCAACGCAAGGTCCTGTATGGAAGAAAAGTTCGATAGAAGTGCCTACTGCACTTTCATTGTACTTTTCAAAGAAGAACATAGCATTTGCTGTTAATATTTTGACTAACAGGAGAGCCACTTTTCAAAACTATTCACAATTTCAAAGAATGCCTTAATTTTGAAAAAAAAAAAAAATTAAAAAGTATTTTTCTTCAGATCAGGTCTAGGACTTCCAGGGAATCCAAAGAAAAAACACTTCCAATAAGATATTTCAGGTTTTACTCTAAGTTCAAGTTGAGTTGGGAAATGGTCTGAGAGTTCAGTGACTGGAAACGTGACCAATAAAGTTCAGCATATACTGCAAGAACCAAAGTCTAATTAGGGGAATTGGTCAGGCTTTTAGCTTATCTACCTAATCTCCAACCACGGCCTTAAAGGTTGAAAATGTGTCTCTGTCTCTTTAAAGCAAGTAACAGGTCATTAAAATTCAGGCTGTACAAGTAACATTGCACTCATTTAACAAAACAAGAGTTCAAACCAAAAAAAGTTTAACTCCACATGAGAGACATTTCTAGAAACCGCAAACTTAATGACCTATCTTCCCTCCATAGATTTCAAATGAAACAGGCACAGAGGGTTTCTTTGGCACAGCCTAACCCTGTTCAACCGGGTGTGGGTTTCAATTAAGTCACCCTTGTGCAGGAATTTGAAGTCAAATATTTATAAACTTTTTTGGTTGGGTTTTTTTGTTTGTTTGTTTGTTTGTTTGTTTTTTAAAAACCCAGCCACAGCGGTCACACTTGCCGAAACCAGCAAGGACGGCTGCAACAGCATCCCAGAGCCAACGAGACGAGTCACAGCTCCAGCTAAGCGCGTGCTTGTGGTCTGCTCCGACATCTCGTAGCCACCTCAGTGGAAAAGAAAAAGTGTGTTGAAGCTCAGGCTACAATGAATGTGACAGGTGACTTCCGAGGAACAAAACCACGGCTGTAGCCCTACACCCTTTTCTGGAAATCTGGCACGGTCATTTGTGGGAGAGAAGGTCTTGATCAGAGCTGGCTGTGTGACCGACCATGGAATAACTCCATTCCAAAACTGTGCAGGTTTTCCAATTTTTTCATATGGTCTTGAAATGAAAACAAAAACTTTTCAAATGGAAGGGTGTGGAATTGTGTTGAAACATCTATTTCTGAGCTAGAGAGATCAAGTTTTCAATCAGGCTTTCAGATCAGACATAATCACAGACCTCATCCTGGGATACAGAAAACTCCCCATTCATCAACACCAACCCCTCCGCAAAATGTTTTGGCATCCAAGAAGCAGCATATTTCAGTTAAAATATATTTCATCAAACATGTTCTGACCAATTCCAATCTTGAGATGACATTGTGTCACCAGTTTGTGGAAAGATCAGTATTAAAAAAACCTCATAAAAATAGAGGACTGGAAAAGAAGCTGAGGAACAGCCAGTCACTCAAAAGACATTTGTCAGCAAAATTAAATATAAGTTCAGACATATTCTGTTTCATCACATACTGTTCCTTTTAGGGGTGAGGCACTTACAGTCATTTCTCTATTTTGGAATGAGACTGCAAGACAAACAGTTTATCTTCAGCTTGGCAAAAGAAAGTTACATTAATGTCCATCAAGATGAAAGCGGTGTGAAACAGAAAATTTGACAATTTAAATAGTGACTCTGGTCTTCAGCTGTGTGTAAACTATTCTTCTCACAGGATGCAATCGAGTGTCAGTGTCTTGATACAAGAGTTCCCTGTAATCTGGAAAACACAAACCCATGTACTTTATATATATGTACACACATACTTACACATATATATCGTATATAGTACCTATATATATATGTATATGTTTGTGTAGACACACACACACATACACAAACCACATCTGGAGTTCCATTAAAATATTTCTCCTCCTCAATCACCACAGTTACAGTAATCAGTTTCCCTAGAAGGAACAGAGTGAAGCTAAGGTCAGCAGTCTCCGATCACCAGTGTTTGTACAAAGTGATTTTATGTTTCTTTTGCACTAGAGATGAATATCAAGTTAGAACTTTTCCTCATAAGACTTTTTACAGAAGAAAAAGTGTTTGGAAGATTGAAAGATTTTCCCAAAGAAAGGTTCAGGGAATAAATGGGAGCTTATTTATCTTTGTCAAGATTTTTGCAAGTTGGAAAATAGAGAGAAAAGTATTAACCTCGCTTCTCACACCATTGTGTTACCAGGTACACAAGAAAGTCTGTATCGTATTCTCTCTGCTGAAGTTAAAATAATACAAAAAAAATCAGAGAAAGCATAGTGCATAAAAGCCAATCCCCTTTTCAGTGAAAACATTATCATTTTTCATCTGAAGAGTCTTATCGTCTTTTCATCAGGAAGATGAATTGAAATGTGATGCACATTTTTCATCAACTTTGAAACAATATTTTAAAAACACCTTCCTTTCCATGAGATTTCATAGTTTGTTTTTTTATTTATTTTTTCACAAAATGTTTTTATTTAAACAAATTTCAGCCTATTGCAGTTTGCATTTTGGATTCTCTCAAAATTCAAATTCAAAACTTCAAAGCAAGCCATCTCCCCAACCATTACTTTTGTACGATTTTGATCAAAGCCATGGAAATTCCGGGTTCCACCCAGCAATAATGAACTGGTCCAGGTTTCATTTGAAATCCAGCTCTGAGGAGCTGACTTACCTATCTGGTTTGCAAGAATCCCGCTGTCTTCACCTGACCCGAGAGCATCCCCTCATAGCAAAGCTCTCCTCCAACTGGAACACATCCACGCAACACAGTCCCCATCCCCTCTATGTGGGGGGGCACCAATGTTTCGCTGTCAACCTCCAGTTTACCAACCTTCTCCAAGTTCAGAAAGCTCCTTCTTTCTGTGTCTTGAAGATCAAGGTATTTTAGCAATTCACCAGCTAGCTGTGTTTGCCTGAAGAGACCCTCCCACTGCTCTTTTATCCTCTGAAGGCAGGCCAATTTTCAACTACAGCCTGACAGTTGCCTGGGTTAACCTCTACCTTGTTTCATGAGGCTTAGAAACCCCAATACACCTTTCAAATAGCGTGTCTGATCACAATCCTCTGGCAGATAAGCAGAAAATTAGAATGAGCTTCTCCAGGTAAGTGCCAGCATGAAGCTACTGTCATTTTCCAGGGGGGGGAATGCCTGGCAGGCAGGCAGGCAGGCAGGCTAGGAGATGGGTTACGACGGGGACACAGAAAAGGCAGCTCTGTAACAGCACATTAACAACTGTTGCAATGCATCTGCAAGGCAAGGCTGTGGCATTGCATAAACGCAATGTTTCCTTCTACAGGGACTTTGAGACAAGCATCTTGACAGCACTTTTTAGCCCTTAAATATTGTATGTAAGACATTCAGGTGGCTGTTCAAAATGAAGACACCCCTACCTTGTTCTACATAGCTTATATTCAAGTTTTCTAGATTTCAATCTTCATGTTTCAATTCAAGGCCTTTTGTCCTGTAGGTTGTCCTATTATTTGTAGGATCTTTTTCCATCATGCTGGTAGCCTCTTCCTCTTCTCTCACCAAAAATGACCACATGCCGAAGCCCCATGTAATAACACAGGCAACAAAACATGATTTACTTCAGCCTATTTTTTAGTTTCCATCCTTCATGTTTGTTGAGGTCCAAATGCAAACTTCACTGCACAAGAAAATTCGGGTCTCACAGTTGGTCCAGACTGCAAGTCAACAGATAAATTGTCCCTTGAGTGAGGGGTGGTAATCCAGAGCAGCCCTCCGGGCTCCTCTAACTGACTCTGGGGATCTAGTCAGTCCTCTTGACGCCCGGCATTCCTGGGGCACAAGTTATCCTTCCTAAACCTGGATGTGTCCAAAATGAGTGGAATTAAAAAACAAAACAAAACAAAACACTTTTCCCTCGGTGTTTTAAGTTATTTCTTTTTTTAATTAGAAAAACACAGAAGTTCAGAATTCACCACCAAATCCCCACTCCTTAGGACCCCATTCTCTGCTATGCCTTTCACCGCTTTCCCCAAAATCCTAAACATACATTTAACCGTCTCCTGCTGAGGTCAATGGGATTTAGGCAGATCCGCGCCCCTGCAGCAGGCAGAAACCCAGCTCCTCTGCACTGACAGCACCTCAGCTGCTCAGATTTGTTCCACAGCGTGGCCTGTGAAAGAAATTGTTTCAAGGTGTGCAAAGCATTTGCTGCCTGCTGCTGTCGGCAAACTAAAACCATCAAGGAGCTGTTGCCAGGGGATGAAAAAAATAAAATCCCTCTGGGGGGAGAAGGAACACACAGGACGAGAAGGAGGAGCAGGGCGGGAGACGCAGGGTTCCTTCTCTGACCCAGCTCTCATTTCGAAATAAGCCAAGCTCGCTGTAGGTGTAGGGTTTGGCCAAGCCTGCTCATCCCCCCATGTGCACCCGTGCGTCCCTGTACGCGGATGGTTTTCACGCGCTGAGGGTTTTCCTTTCTGTTTCGAGCCTTCGGTGTGGGACCTTGCGAAGGTCTTTTAAAAGCAGCAGCTCTCACTCTACTTCCCAGCGACCAGTTGCCCGATGGTGTGTCAGGAGAGGGCACCCAAAACCCCTCATCATTCAGAAACGCGGGTGCCTGCGCAGAAGCACAGCCCTTCTGCAGACACCTGCGTGGCTGGGGGAAGAGGCGGAGGTGTGCCCCTTATTCCCAACTTGAAACGCACTGAAGTACTTTCTCACCCACATTGATGTGTTGATATCCATTTACGGTGCAAGAAATTGGACTACAGACCTTGAGGCAAGAATGTTAAAATCCATAACCCCCCCCCATGCAGCCAAGTCTGCCTGGAGTGTGCTGCAACAGATTTGAAAGGGAGGAAAGCCAGGCAGGGGCGGCGAGTCGTGAGATGGAGAGCAAAAGATGGGAAAGGCCTGGAGCCTGATCGTCCTTCCTCCGATCCCAAGTCTTAAATTTTCTGTTGAACATACCGCTTCCCCAGAACAGTTTTCTCCAGTTAACGCAACAGGTATACCCATGCTTTCACATTGCAGTTACAGGAATCAAATCAGAATCCAAATTTAAGAGCTTTAAAATCTAAAGCAATAAAATTGTTAGATACACAATCCTGTTTTCTTCATTCATTTTTGGGGTCATGCATATATGAAACTTCCTCTTCTATAACTTCTTTCACGGTCTCCAACACAGACCTCCTCCAGACAGCCTCAGCAGTAAGAAAACAATGTTGTCCTTGCTGAATGACAGCACCAACTTTTGTCACTCCTTGGAGCGGGTGCATAAAACAGGCACTTTGTCTCTTAATTCATCTTTTCTTCTATCACTCTGAAAACACATTGCACCTTCCAAAGAATGGGATGGAGTATCAAGAAGGGATGTTCCTTAACAGGAGATTTTACAATTCACTTTAGTATTCCATGGATAACAAATGATAGTCCTTCTTATCCATCTTATTTCACAGACTTTCTCAAACTGTTTCAATGAAGGTTTTGCCCCAGAACAACCGTTAGATCCAAACCTCAGTTTTATGCAACAAAGCTCACTAGAAGACAGAAAAAAATGACATTAAGGTTACAGCTGATTTACACACTACATGTATTTTTCAACTAAGTTCTATTTAATCTGATAATGCAATGCTTTTTGTTTTGAAGCAAGTTCTACTACTACTACTCAAAAAATGTTCCCTGATGTCACAGATAGAGTATGTTTTTCAAATATTAATTCACAGCATTTTTTTTAAGGGCATGTTTATAGAGGTTGGAAGGAAGTTCAGATAAAGTTGCTGCATTGTTGCAATATATGAAATGAATTGTTTTAATAGGGGAGAAGTTTAAGATAATCTCTCAGCTCTGTTTCCTTTACTGGTGAAACCCCTTTGGTCACATCTGTGAGAGCAATACTGGCCACTTTTGTTTATTTTTCTTTAATTGAAATTTTTTAACCCTGAAAGTAAAGTTGAAAATGAAGAAGCTAGTCCAAGGGGCATCATGCTACGGCAGCATGGGTCCTTTTCCAATTGCAGATGCCTCAGAAAGCAAGTGAAGTGATGATTTTTGCCTTTCTCCCTGAATTTCTGTGTTCCATTTGCTGTAGCCACCACCTGCAAAGAGCCGCTTGGCATTGCCGTGTGCCAACTCCAGATATTCTAGGGAGCTGCATAAAAGGAAGATCTAACTGCAGCTAGCTGGAAAAATTGTAAAGCTGGTGGAAACAGGACAGGCTGTGACGAGCAGAGAGGAACTCCTCAGAGGTGTCCTATTGTCAGGCAGAAAACTAGACGTGAAGAAATTATACAGCACAAATACTACCTTCTTAAACCGTAACATAAAGCTTAGGATTTTGGTGGTGAAGTCTGAGTGGAGATCTGAAATCCAGAGGCTGCTCTCAACCAACATTTCTGTGGTCCTATGGTCTTACGCAGATAAGAAGAGATTTCCCATTCCTGGCTGACTGCCAAAGTTGCCCTTCTGCTCTGGTTTCTTTTTTTCCAGCAGAGAGGGCTAGACAATTAGATATACAGTTACTCATGAATTTTTTCAAATATTTGAAGTTGAAAATATGAGGGGGACTAGCCAGACAAAACCAAGTCCCTAATGCTCTCTTATCTAGCAGCCCAGACACCAGGGACTTTTTCCAGCAATGTTGGATATGTCTGTCTAGACCTTACCTCTCTCAGGTCCAGGATCAAAGGTCCCCGTGTCCCACACAAGTGCTCTACAAAGCAGGGCTGATAAGTCCGAGAGCAAGGCTTGCTAATGCAGCCGCACTGCATCTGGGGTCTGAGGCAGTGCTTCGCTTTGCCAGGTAGCTACGTCAGCAGGCTTGGAGCTCACCCAGGTGCCTCTAGGTCAATGCTTGGTGCAGACACGTCACCAATATGCCCTACATCCACCTCTGCAGAAAGGCTCTGGCAACACGTGCGCATCTGTCCTACCGCTCGGCAGGTACAACAGGTCACCCTCCGATTCGTGAGAGATCCGTGCCTAGCCTAAGGACTTCCACGAGGCACTTAGACTATGTGTGGGTCAAAACCTTTCCTCTGAGGAAAGTTTTCTTATCTCAGACATAGCAAAACATTATTAGCTCAGCTGCAGGTAGACAAACCTGACCGGAAGGCTTTCTGCCAGTTTGCCTGTACCCAGCAGCCTCTGCCAGACCACTCACAATGACACCCATCAATCACAAAGCATACAAGTCATGATGCACTTGAGCATAACAGAGGCGTTACAGCATGGATTTAGTTATGTCCATCAGACTCTCAAGGAACCCTTGCAGACTTCAATGGTCTCTTAAAGATTTACAGTAATACTAAGCAACAAACAAAAAAACCACAGCTCCATTTCCCAATATCAAAGGGAAAACTTGCCAAGAGCACAGGAGCAAGCCAGGCTGACTGTGAGGAAACAAGTCCATTTCTGCATTGCCTGTAAATCAGGTGACTTTTACTGAGGTGCTTAACTTTGATCATTCATGAATGAAAATGTTCACTGGTAGCTTCTTTTTATGCTGCTTCAGGAAATCCTGCACATTTGAAAATTTGGTGAGCTGGCCTGACTAATACATTTACGAATGTTGACATTTAGTTCACAGTTATTGCTGAGATATAACGCAAGTTATTTTTCTCAAGACTACAGCCATGTCCAGTTCTGCAATTTAATTTATTTTAATGTAAATAAAAAAATTTTGGTGTTAAAGTAGGACAGAGAATTAGACGTACTCCTTTGCCGCACAAAAGGACAGTTTAGGTCCCCAATCTTTACAGTGGCTGTTCTGCAGTGCCTGTTTTCAAAATACCTAAGTGCGAAAGAAGACACCTCAATTGCGCTAGCCTGCACAAAAAGGCAGCTGTCAGGGATGTACAGTAGCTATGCTGCGTTGGTTCATTCCTTAGCACCTTTCTAGTTCGTTTCCGAGAACACTATAGAAACAAAGCGGGGCAGGCAGACTTTCCATGCCAGTGGACACTGTTGCAAAAGTACAACTTCTACAACTTGTTTAAATTATCTGAGCAGTAGGTGGGGGGAGCACCTTAATAATTTGCTTTTCTCTTTTATTATTATTGAAATAAAATATCTAAAATATCTGAGGGTGTTGGAAGAGAGGTCGCTCTTATTGCATTCCTTTGCAGGCGGCATTGCTTTTGCAGGGACACCTGTCTGCACGAAACTCTGTAAACGCTTTTTAACAGGTCCCCAGGTAGCAGAAAGAACACAGCTGCTAAAGAGCGTTAATGGCAAGACAGCTGCTTGGCTGACAGAATTGGAACCAGCATGGTGCATGTGCTGGGACTGTAAACAGGAATGAATTTTCCTAAAAGCTTTATAAGTAAAAATGTTTATTTTTGGAATATTAGCAAAATAAAAGGAGTTACAATGTTCCTTTAATTTTAAGTCAAAACATAACGACATGCAGCTTTTAAGAAGGTTTATTTTATAGCAAAATCTCAAATTGAAACAAGGTGGCTTAGAAACAACTTCAGAAAAACCAGGGATTTCTTCTAGAGGTATATATAAAACACACTTGGGCATTTTTTTGCCCTTAATATGTAGTAAAATTGGTCGTGAAATCCTTCTTTCCATAAACCACACATCAGGTATTGGGGAACACTTTTCTGGCTGCCAAGCTTGCCATTGATGGCAAATGCTTGGTGTGTGGTGCATGAAGGTATTACAAGGTACATGGAACAAGTTATTCACACGCTAAAAAGATGAAATAGAGATCTTATGTTTCAAGGACAGGGACCGAAATGAAGACACCTGATTCCCAGCCTTCACTCAGCCACAGCCTTCCTCTCCAAGTCAGGGCAAGTCATTCAGTGCCAATCAAGTGCCCTCTTTTGGTGGATACAACCCTGGCACAGACTCAAAACTGGAATTTTGCACCCAGCTGAACACCAGCATAAGACTGGGTGCAAAAAACTGACATCCTTTTGGGACTTCGTGGACCTTTTGCTCAAATCAATGTTGTCTGCTGTGCTTTAGCTTTCTCACCTGTAAAATGGAGATAGCAACGTTTACAAAGTTTACATCACCTGCTGCTGCAGTGCTTCAACCAGGAGCATTTAGAAAGTCTTTAAGGTCCTTTGAAAGAAGCCAGAGCATAATTTGTGTTGGTAAAGAACCATATTCCCTTTGGAAAGTTCACCTGAGGATAGCAGAACTCAACCCCCTTGCTACTCCCCTCGCAGCACTTGCAGCGCAGGGCTCCAGCCTGGGTGCTGTGGGCGGTACTTGCCTTGTCCTCTTGAAATGCCATCGCTACCTTTTTAGGATCAACAGAGACCTTTTAAAATCTATCCAGATTTCATCATGTTTCTTAAAGTCTCTCAAAGGCATTTTCCGCCACCCCTACTACAGCACCACGAAACAACCAGTGCCGCATCAAGGGATGAAAACGGCGGGGCTATCACCTGTACATAGCTCTTCACAGCTTCTCACCCTCAGCCTGAAGCTGGGCTCGGTTTAAAGTTATTAATTGCCTTTTTCACAGCTGGCACCCAGCAGCCTCGCATGTTGACTGAAAGTGTGATGTGATAATTAGGCAGGGTGAGGAATCTTTGTTAAGTTTTGTTCTTTGGCAGTATTTTGCCTTTGATCTTCTCTGCTCTCCTTTCCAGGAGAGTTACGGTGTTCCAGCAGGAGCTGAGGGCAGGCCTTTCATCAACCTGGGGGGAAAGCTTGGTCCTGTGCCCCACGGCACTCCGCTCTCAATCTTAAACTTCCCATTCAGGTGACTGCTATGTGCTAGCTGGAGTGCCTGTGAGGTGCCTATAGACAGAAAAGCACATATGGTGCATCTTTCACCAAAACACAGATCAAATCAGCACATTAAAAGAGAAGCAGGAACAAAGTTCAGTAACAAAATAAACAAATAAGCAGGCTTTTATAATGCCTTTTCTACACTAACTTGATCAAAACCTCGTATTTTGCTCTGCAGGTTAGGAAGGCTGGTGGCACAATAAACGTCACAACCTGCAAAACCTACGGCCATTTCTCACTTGGGCTCCAAAGCTGCCCATATTCCAGAGTCATGCAGGCAGTTAACTTACTCATTCTGCTGACTTTTATTGGCAAATTACAAACCACTTAACAGATGGTGTAGAAATAGTTATGTAAACTAAGGAATAAGTCCCAAAGCATTTATACTTTTATGAATGAATCGCTTTCCCAAAATGTTCGTTCTTGGGCTTTTGTCACTTATCACTTCTTCCAGATCTGGCCTTTCTATTTGTTACACCCTATCCCTCTCCAGACCTGGCCAGCATGAAAAACAGAGACAGCGGGCAGGTCCAAGTGTCATGAATTGTGTCCCTGCCATATTGTTCACTACACCGGGCTTTCAGCAACACAGCAACGCAAGTTGAAGAAAAGTATCTGCCCCAGGAGGCCTAATTGGTGGGAGTTTTGCAATACCAGTAAACGAATGAGAGAAGACTTTGTGTAGCAATTCGCTTTTTCTACCCCATGAGGGAAACCTCCTAATCAACCCCATGTTGATTAGGAAATAAAATATAAAGATATGATTGCCTGTTACATTGGGATGTGTGTTGAACTAAGCCCCAGAGCTGTTTTGGTACGAGGAATCAGGCATGGATAAGATGCCTGCAAGACAGGTATGTAACTATGCACGTGACAATGAAGTCAATGTCCAAGTGTACGTATGTGACAACTGTATGATGTGTCATACATAAAGAATAACTCTTTAACGCTGCTTTCCCCAAGACATTATCCTCACAATCTCTTGTCCTTCCAAACTGGGGAGACTATGAGTATGACGGCCTGTTAGCAGGTTTTGCTTGCTGCCATGGCTGTTTTAATTGTGGTAATCAACAGAGCTCGTGCACATCTTCAGTTTCCTCTGGGCAAATGTGCAAAAATTCCAGTAGGAGATTTCACGTGACTGCTCAGAGGCTGACGCAGGTACAGGAGCATTTATCTGGCTGATCCATCTCTTATCTGATGGCTAGCATGTTGCTGCTCTTACCCCAGAGATAGTTCAAAAGAGTAATCCCGTTTAGGGGTATTAGACCTCCCTTTCACACACAACGGGCTGAGCCATGGCACTTTTTGCTCTCTCATCCCGGTCTGCCTTCCCCCACTTCCCACTTCCACGCTGCGCTCCTGGCCACAGCCGGCCAAGGCTGAAATTCAGGAGCAAGGGTGCAAAGCAGCAACTCACAGGTTGTTGTTAAACAGCCACAGCAACAGAAGTACACAGGTGGGAAAGGGGCAAAGAAAATCCCTTCCTTCTCCTCAGTGCCTAAGGATTATGCAGGATACACAATTTACAGGGTGGGTTTTTTGTGGATTGGATCAAAGAGGTAGCCCAGTCCCAAGATGCAAAGAAGGCAACACAGTGCTGTGTCACATAAATACTGGACTCTCCACGGACTGTAACAAGTCAGTCCTTCCTGATCTTTCGTAGGTTAAGCTTCCGCAGGAATTTTTAAAATTGACATACACCCTAAGGATGCTTCCTGCAGTGTCCCCCACACAGGCAGGAAGCAGTCAGGGGAGTGAGACAGGCAATAAATGGGCCTGGGTAAGACCCACCTCCACTGATGATCACATACATAGTTTCCAAATGAAGTTAAATACATTATCCTAAAGTGTGCCTCAGTCATTACTGAAATACCATACATCCTAGCTAACTGCACAGCTTCCTGGCTCACCACCGTGAGCTTTTTTTAATGACATCTCCAAATTACTTCTACTCCAGAGGTACCGTCAACAGTTGGACTGACTTCCATGCCTTCAGTGAGTGGTGCTTAAATCATTCCTTTTGCTACTGGGGCTTTTGTCTTTATGCTTCGAGTTTTCCAGAAGGGTCTCTTTAGGCTTCTGTCAAGCTCCTGTTACGGGCAGTCAGATGGAACCAGACACAGAATAAAGGGCTCATCTCTTCAATGTCCTACTTTAAGCACCTCATGTTCACTGGACTTCGAGTACTATACGTATGAAAGAGATAAGACAATTTGCGGATGGGAAAATGGCACACCCAGAAGCTCCACTGGAGCTGAATCTCTCTGAGAAACTGGAAAAGGTATAAAAAAATTGTTTGTTTTGAGTCTGAAAGCCCAGGTTTTAGGGAAAAAAATGTAACCAGAATATCTTCCTGTTTCTGACAACAGTGGGTTTCCGAAACAGTTCGTAGATTTTTACAGTCTTTAATGAATCCAGACAGAAAGAAGAAAAAGTGAAATCACGTTACAAAAATATGAAGCCTGCTATACTCCAGGGGAAAAATGAAATGTGAGAGATGACAGTTCTTGAACAGAGAATACAAATAGAAGAAAGAAAAACAATAATGCATGTCTGCAACTGAACCCAGGCTGCAGAACCTTACCGTGTTTGGGAAGGGAAAAACTGGATGCTGCGTGAGAGACTCATTCGCGCCTGGAGTGAAGAGCTCCAAGACAGAACACTGGAGGACACATAACCAGACCTTGACAATGTACTCAGGTTTACCCAAATAAGGGAACCCAGTGGACCTACCTGAGAAAATCAATAGATGACAAAAGACGGGGGGTAAAAGGCAGTAAGGCAGTTTAAGTTGGAAGCCAGCAAGAGATGGCCCTTGTAACTCATGACATTGTGCCAGCTCATGCTTACCATGATCACGCCCAACAAGTCTGGGCAGGTGCAGCATTTCGTATTTCCTCAAGCTGCATTTGGGTTAATTTCAGGACACAAGAGTTACATCAGAACACGCAAGGGTTTAGATTGCCTAGATCTACAATAGGCATTAAGTTCAACAGAGGTGTCATTTTCTGACTATGGGAAAACCAGTGGAAGAACACGATTAGAGCCTTGGGAAAACTTTGGAAAAAACAACAGAGGTGCTGTGTCACAGCTACATTGACAATAACAAGAAAAAAAAGTCTGTGTAAGGCAGGAAAAGCATCTACGGGAAAAAAGGCAACACAGCAAGGGATGCTTCAGTTGAGTTCTGCCCCTGACAGACAAAGGAGATGTATAAATATTGCTCAGAATAACAACATACGTATTGGGAAATTTGTGGCTTATTGGTCTAATGAAGCAGGGACAGTGTAAAAAGTCAGAGTACTGGAGGAATTAAAGATGTCCCAGAACTGCTTATATATCAGAAAGCATAACATTTAAATCATCCAAGGAAGGTATTAGCTCAGGTTCTGACAGCAAAATACAGTCACAACTGACAACTGATGGCTTGAGACATCAGGAGCTATAGCAGTGAAAGAGGACACCTGTAATTTTAAGCCATGGATTGAAAAGATTTGATATCTTTACTGATAGGAGTCTGTATTAACTTCAAATTGACTGTGAACTCTTTACTGTCTTTGCCAGAAAGGGCCTGGCAAACATTTTGAAAAAAATGCATTTATATTTATTTTTTCCTAGCTACCAAATACATGATCTGCAAGGCAAATTTAAGTGAGGCTGATGGGGCAGGCATATGCATTTCAGCCTTCGAGGAAAGTCTAGGGTAACAAACTAAATTTGGTAGGAGCCAATCTAATTTTAAAAGCCTTGTCTAGATGAAATACGGACCATGAAATATGTTCTTGCTGGAACAAATGCTCAGGATGTGACCCCATGGAGAGAGTGTAACAGTCTGTAGTTTGTGTTACAGCTATTGGGTTGCTGGTTTTTTAAGTGCTATTTCTCCATTGAAAAGAAATTATGGTACTGAGAACTGTGCCTTAAAGCCTTAAGCTACTTGGAGACTCTGGGGCTGGGTTGAGACTCCTGTCAGCATTAGGGACAGCCAGTTGGAAATGCATATGGGAAAAAGTACTTCTCTTATAAATGCCTTCAGAGCAGCAGGTGATCCCTAGGGCTGTGCTGCTCCCTCTGAAGCTGCGCTTTATCGTCCAACATGCCTGCTAACTGCAACAGTGTAAGCACTGCATAGGACTTTATTAATCCACTTGCACTTAAAGTGTTCTAAACTTGCACTCACCATTGCAATCACAAATGAATGAAAAACTTGAACATTAAGATTATTACTACTGTCCTGGTCTATATTTTCTGTCCTATACTCTGAAGGCCAAAGTCTAGTGATGAGATGATGATGCTGTTCAGGATCTCACTACTGACCCACAGCATGTCCTTCAGCAAGTACCTTCACTTTTGCTATGCTTCAGGTTCAACATATGGAAAACTGACAAAATTCATCAAGCTCCACAGAGATGTCACATGAAGCTACTAATATCTGTCAATGGCTTTGATTTTTCCAGGTGTGAAGTCTATTAAATGCAAAGAGTGGCTGACCACATTAAGTTTTGGATCAGGTTTTAGATAAAACCTGTATTACTACTGACTGAGTAGTGAAATTGAAGTTTTTAAAGCAGCTCTGTA
Organism: Calonectris borealis; assembly: GCF_964195595.1. NCBI lineage: Eukaryota > Metazoa > Chordata > Aves > Procellariiformes > Procellariidae > Calonectris > Calonectris borealis. Next base: position 94,587,426 of record NC_134313.1, on the reverse strand, counting down.
ATATGTCACTATTCTAAATTGGTAAACCTGTAGAGGAGCCACTTGGGAATTTCTTGATATGACTTTCCCAGTCAGAAAACACCCATTTGTCAAAAATAAAGTTTTTCTTTTTGCAGAAAACAATCACTTTAGATAAATTTCACAATTTGAAAAATATTAAGAAAAAGTTTCCAGAGCAACAAAATATTTTGTTTGTATTTTAAAAAAGTTCACACGGGTGCCAATTTCAGGTCAAAATTACTTTTGTTTGAAAAATCTTCCTAGCTACCTGGTAATTACAGTGAAAAAGTAAGTCCATAGTCCAAGGGAAAAATTTCCAACTGATTGCAATTGGGATGAAAGCCACGATTTTGAAAACAAATTGTGGGACAGCAAAGCTGTTTGTTGTCCAGTTCTAGCCATGGTAACATCAAGCACCCTGCTGCATAAGCACAGAAGCAGCACTTTTGACTCTTAACCTGCAGTGGTCAGAAAAGGCAGGAGTATTCATGTTGGGAAACTGAAGATGTGTGTTGAGCACCTCTGGCATGGCACAGATAAGCCAGGGTAAGTGCTTATTCTCACAAAGTTAAAGAATCTGCTTGTGAAGTAAGGAAAAAGAAGGAAAGCGGAAAATTTAGAAATTGTGAACCCATAACTGCTTTCTGAATTGATTCCTTTTTTAAGAGTTTGAATGGGACAAAGGAAGGAAAGTCACGTACTGCTGTGGATAACAAAGCCAGCAGGAAATACGGCTTAGCAGTCAAAAGAACACACACGATAACGCTTACCCAAGTTCACACACAAGAACAATATTTATCTCCTCTTCCCACCGCTATCAGAAAAATATAGGGTCCAATAAAGAGTGTCTACATGACCAAAGCGCTAGATAGGAAGGGATTAGAAAAAGTAAAGCAGGAAATAAAAATCCGAAGGAGCAGAGGCAGAGGAGTGCGGTACCATGATTCAAGAAGAGAACAAAGCGAACTTGAGATGAAAAAGAAAGGGAGATCTACCTTGTGACAGTCAAATAGAGGGGAGTACAAGCCTCAACGTCAAAATCCATGTTTCAGGTACCTACACCGAACTACAGGCTCCGCTCAGCAGTTACAAAGGCAGAGGTTAGGCTATACGCTTGGTGTTTGAGGGCAGCAGCTCTGAGCCCTGGTTTTGCCAAGAAGATGCTCTCCTGTGTTGTTCTTCTAAGGTACTTTTGTGCTTCCAGATTCTGGTGTACTCTTAGATTTGACTTTAGATGAGCCATCTACTCTCATTACATGGAGAATATAACGCAGCTGGAAATTTCAAACAGCATTGAAGTTTAAAAATATTTAGGGGTCGGGATCTGCTTTGGACCCATGTATATTAAATAAAGATGAACCATGGGTTGCAGTGGAGGAGTGGCCTACTTGAGTTTTCATTCATATCATAGATTGTCTGAAACCCCCATTACTCTTTTTCAAATAAAAAAATCTGCTTATCATATTTCTATTGTGTCAGTTACTGTAGCTTTGCAATTAGGTTTCAGTCTCTTTTTTCTCTTTTAAAATTATTATCCCTGCAATTCCTGGCTTTGACTGGATGAAGAAACGTTGAAATAACATGAAAAAGTACTTCTTTCAAAATGTCTCCAACTCAGCCAAAAGCTGTCTGTATGAGAAATCTTGCAAGAAAATCTGTTCTCATCTTACTTCCAGCTGGGCTACATCCAGTTCCAAAAGTACTTGCTGATGGTGTGAGAAAAGTGTCTGGATATGGACATTTATTTGATTTGAGCCTCTGAATTTTGGATTGTGAATACAACCGACACTAGAAACACCAGAGAGATGTATTAAGAAGCCACGCTGAGGAGAAAGGAGAGGTGAATTGAGGTATCTTCCTCTCCTGAAGAAAGGCCATCCAGTCTCGCCGGTCCTGCTGTTACTGCCATTACTGCTTCACAGATGCTTCCCTGCTCTTCCCAGCCTTGCTCTTCCCTCAACTCCGTTCTTCTCTTGGCTCCCAAAGGCAACAGCTCATAACCCCATCCTCCCCTAACAGCTTTCTAAGTGTTTCACACACCTTTCTCTTTTCTTCCTGTTTTGAAAGAACTACCTGCTAGCGCAGATCTCCTCTATATTCCTCAAAATGCTCCTAAAGCTCTCCTCTGCCATCACACCTAGAAGAGCCTGAGAAGAGGCTCCCAGGGTGCCGATGCGCAGCCTAATGTACCGATCAGGGTAGTCGTAGCATTTTCCTATGTTCCCTCATCTCTTGGTGAGCACTTACTTGGCAAGCCTGAAGGAGGCTGTGTTTTCTTTCTCTGTTTATACAACACTGAGGTTCTTATCTGTGGCTAGGCCTCCTTGATCCTATCATCACACAAATAACAACAGGTAATGATTTAAAAGAAAAGCCAAGCAAAACATAAGGCTTAGTTGTTTGAATTGCTTTCACACAGTGTTGAAAAAGTCATTATTTGATAGTAGCAGAAGTGACTGAATCATGGTTTTGGTTTTTTTTTTAAATTGCTGTGTTATTCCAGGGTTTTTGACAACGATCGTTGTCAGTTCTAATTCTCCAAACAGGCAAAAATCTGGGTGGAAGTCCTGGCTCCACTGAAGCCAAGTGCCAGATTTCCATTGGCCTCAATGGGCCTGGAATTCACCCGGTCACAACCTAGAGGAAGAATATTTGTAGTAGCAAACCAAATAAATATATCCGTGTTTTTCTATGAAAAATCAATTTGAGACCCTTTTTTCCTGGCAAGAGCTACGCAGAGTGATATAACGAGAGATACGGCAGTACTTGGAACAGGAAATGACTGCGGACACATTGTCAGGGCAGTGCTATGCTATGCCAATGGCTGAACCAGAGAAAACTCCTAAGAACTTGCTAAAATGCTCCAGGAAATAAAATAAAACAAAATAAAAAACAAACCCAGAAATAAAATGGAGCACACAATGAAAATACCACAGTTGAAATTTCTGTGAGGTTGAGAGGAAACAAAGAGATGGCAAACCGCATTGAAAGAAATAGCACTGCATGTTAGTTGCCGATAAGGCGCCAGATGTTGCCCTTTGCAAGAGAGAGAAAGCATCTTGACAGAGATTTTCAAGAACTAGAGTAGCAACACAGCAGAGTACCTTAGGGAACAACAACACTCCGAAATATCTCGATATGGAAATTGGGTGTGGGGTGGAACAGCTTTGTTAGACATCCAAAGAGTGATTTTCCTATTCTGTGGAATTAATATTAGCTGAAGCATATGCATGTGTACTCTACAGATCACATGAAACAAAAAAGGACTCTTTCATGGATTATTAATTACGCCTGTGCTGTCTAAACAGGGGCAACCAATCCTTAAAGGCTAGGATGCCTATGCCAGAAATACTAGAAGCAGAACATCACTGTGAATCAAAGGACATAAAAGATATTCTCTACATCAGATATCAGTGATACTTTCAGATATTTAATAATTTTGCTTAAAGGAACAATTACTCATTACATTAAGCCAGAGCATTATACTGCAGTGGGTGCAGTTAATAAGCAAAGTGAGAAATAGCCCAGAAACATGAAAAGTCTGTGTACAAAACCAGTGGGTTGGTGCCTGAATGTGACTAGCGGCACACTGCTTGGATACATCTGCAACAGACACACCAGTTCAGTATTTCTGGGGAGGCGACTGATCACTTTCTTTCCTGCTCGTTGATCATTTCATTGAAACATTTCTCTCACTCTTTTTTTTTTTTTTTTTAAATTAGAAAATTCGTATGTTTTTCCCACTGAAAATGCAAACTTTTTGCAGCAGTTCTGGCACCGTACAGACAAAAATATTTCAGGTGAATAATTTTATAATTACACGTGAGAGAATTACTACTGGAACACCAGCTTCCAAAGGAACTGGTGAATTCCCATGATGATTTAAAGTCCTTACTGGAACACGAGACACATTTTTGGAACATGAGCTACAGCAACGTATAGGGGGGATAATAATGGGGGATATTTTACACACCATAAGAACACCCTCAGAATCAAGCGTTTCATCAAAAGTGCAACTGGCAAAGCTCCAAATTGCATCAAAACTGATGATCATTCATGTCATATCAGTCACATTCTGCTTGTAACATGCTTCCTCACTGCAGTGCATGTTGCACAACTCAAAATTGTTACTCATTCCAACAAACTGTTTAATGAATTTTCATTTCTTAATACTTCCTTACTACTTCTGGATGAGATACTCCTAAATAGTTTCTGTATATGCTTCTAAACTTTAAGAGAATTTTTTTGTGCTTTTGATGTGTATTTGATATGAAAACTCTAGCAGAGGGGTTTTGCTGGCAGAAACTGGATCTCTGGGCACAGAGTCAATGGGCAGAGGTATGTTGTGAGTGCACGCAGACCAGACCCGTGAGGGAAGCAAGCAGTACACACGTGTGCTCCACTCACCTACAACGGCCCACAACATCAGCCCAAAATGGACTTGAAGGGCAAATGGACGTGCCACATATACGGACCAGAAGAACATCTTTTTAACCCAACTGCAATCTTTTCACTGAAGTTTTGCTCCATTTCTTAAGCTGTGGCTCATACGCTTAGGTCTTCACAACTGTTTGAATTCCAGAAGATGCAAGTTTTCCTGTTATCTGAACAGTGACTTTTATTTTCTTTAGCTTTTGAATTATATTTTGATCTAAGAATACTTTTTCTTCAAAATATTTCATAATAATACAAAAGAGTTCTTGAAAGTGGGTCACTTCTGACTCACAGATCCAGGACAATAGCTGCAATACACTATTGTGGTATGAGACTTTGTATTTGTCTCCTTTCTTCTTCATGTGAACTCTCTACTGCAGCTCCCTTTCACAGTTCCCAGCTCTCCAAATTGTATAAGAAGATGGCTAGACCTTACAACAGTGTACATACATAACTTCCACACTATAGATGGATGTGCATTGCCCATTTTATCCCAGTTCTTTATACTTTAAATAATATTTCTAATTTTATTTTCCAACTATTCTCTTTTTTTCTCTTCTGCTTAACCAGACTAAAGGAAAAGAAAAAAAAAGTTGACATTTTTTATTTTAATATTAGGAAAAATAATTTTAAAATTAAATGGAAGAATTAAATAAGAGCTTGTGGAAACCATTTCCCTTTCCTCCTTCCTTGCAGTCCTTTTTATCTTCACACCACAGTTTTCCTTGATTCAGACCAGTGTTATATGACAAGCTTAGCTGATATCCTCGTAGCAACAAGGGTTGTGACAATGACAAAGATAACTGTGCGATCGCCTTTGTGATACAGAGGCAGCTTTATTTGCAAACTGGGGGTTTTGCCTTCTTTTAATTTATGAAAGGAAACAGGAGCAAGAATAAATGATACAAGTAAAAATGCCACTTTGCTACTACGTACCATAGTCATATCAGAAGGAGAAGCTCCTCTGGCAATGAATTTTCCAGGGTAACTTCACACCAGTCAAGGCAGGAAGATGACCTTAGACAGCAAATGTAATTTCTTTTTATTAAATGCACCCATTGCTCATTTCCTACGTAAAAATTTAATGCTATACATTAGCTATAGTGCTTGCAGTAGGAGGAGGGCTGTAATCAAGAATTAGTACCACATCCAGAAATTTTAAGCACATGTTTCCATCTTCTAGGTTACTATTCCACAATGCATGGAATGGGCAGTTACTTTATCATCTAAAGCAATAAAGCTGAACCAAGCTCTCACAGCAATGATCTGGATTATATTTATTGAGCATGCAGCACCAGCAGAGCTCTTATTAAAATGAAGACAAACAGAAGATACGTTCAAGCTGCAAGATCAAACCAACAGAGGCAGAAGTGAGCTAACTCCATGACAATAAACCCCATGATATTGATATCCTTTAGCACTTTCTGCATTCGGTGTAAAACTGGCAGAGGGCATGGGGAAGTTATCTGAGGAATCATGCCAGATACGTGGTGGAAACAGGACATATGTCAAAGTAGCTTTGTTGGAGCAAACAATGCACATTGTGCAAGTGTGTAAAGGCAGATGTGACTGTGCAGGTCTATAAAACACAACAAAGGAGCCCACAATAGTGGGTACCGTGATTAGAAACCAGACATCTCACAGACAAGAGCCTTTGTTTTAGTTGAAGGAAAGAGAAGTATGAAAGTATTTTCAATTTGAAGGGCCCAAGTACACAACATCTTGGACACTCAGTTACAGAAATAAACTATTTCAGTGAGCAGAATAGAGGGGGAAAACGTAAATGAAGTGTGAGCTAACGGGGAATAGCTGAATTCAAAAAACCCACAGTCTAAAAAAACCATAATAGTCTAACATAGGAAGAGACATTCTGTTCGAAGCTGTTCTGTTCCTTTCTCCTTCACTATTTGCTTAGATATTTTACACTCAGTTTAGATATTTCTTTTCGTCTATTATTCCTTAGGGAGCAATGAAAGCATATCCCTGGCAATCGAGTTTTTTGCAGGACAAATAGATGAGTAAAGCTGTTCCCTTAGGCAACCCTAACCACCCTATGTGTGGGCTTTCTCAGATACTTTTCATAAGAAATTGTATTTACAACAGAGGCAAATTCCCAACTGACAAGAAAATAAAGACCCACTTATGTTATCAGTCCTTATGCTGAAATCCCCCAGCCCTACGTACACCATCAAAACTTCTATAATCATCATGTTAACTATTTTAATTTACATACTGGCCATTTAAGCTTACATATCAGTGAAAGAGAGGAAAATTGTAAAATACAGCAAATCAGAACCCCTTCCACGCAGCAAGAGCAGCATCAGAGTAGGTCTAGCAAAGTCTGACCATGTGTGAAGTCTCTGTTAAAAAGTGTAAAAGAAATTATCTTAAACTAACACACCATTCTTGAACTGAGCTCAATAAATGTGTGAAAAATATACCCAGCAGTTTTCTTATAGGGCCTCTGTAAGTTCAAAATGGTGAGTCATTTTCAACAGTGACCATGCGGTGATTGCGTGCAAAGAATACAACAATATAATACCTGAGTACATGAATCTATAATGTACAAGATAATGAAAAAAAACAGAGGACTGCTGACCAAACAGTGTTTTGAGAACATTTTTTGATATCAGATGCAATAATGATAGGCAAGTTAACAATATATGAAGGGAAGATAGTTAATGTCTCAGAAGCATCAATATTTTATTAAGCTATAGATTAGATAACAGCTTGTTCTCAACTGGTTTGTTAGCAAAACCTGGTTTGCCCCAGTATCACCACCTGCAAACCATAGCAGAGGGAGCATGAAGACCTTGTAAAGAACTTGGTTACCCAAATATTCTATTGCTCCACTCCAAGCAATACTTGTCCTGGCCTTCCCCCCCCCCGATTGATAAAAATGCCACACAGCAATGTGGTTATGATAGTGCTTTTAAAGGAGATGGAAGTCCTTTGTGCAGCCTTTTTTTGTGGATACCTTTGAGTTTAGGAGACAAGATCACCTATAGCAACGCATTCCAATTTCCAATCAGATTCAAGGACATTTCTTACCTGTATAATGCTGAGAAGATAAAAGAGAGTAACAGTGGAAGTAGAAATACAAGAGAAGGCCTCTTGTTCAATGGGAATCCTATAGCTAGCACAAATCAATGCTTAAGTCCCAGCTATAGCTGTTATTATCTTTCATGGGCACAATAGAAATGCACCTCATCCATAGACATGGAGAAAGAACAGATGCTCATTTTCTAAATAAGAGGGGGAAAGTAGACCAAGCCCCTCACTTTTCCCCTCATTCTACAGACCACAGAGCTACAAATGTCCCTGTGTCATCCTGTCAATACTGCTGTCGGTATGTACACAAACACATCTGTCTTCTTTATTTATTCAGTCATCAAAATTCCAAGTCTGCAAGCTAGTCATAATTATGCCTTCCAAAGAGGCAGGCACCTGCCATTTACTCTACATTTTTCAATTACATCTAATTGAAGACTTGAGTTCAAATAGAGGAAGGGAGACAAGAGTTCTTCAAACTGTCTAAACACTTTCTGTTGAATAGAAAAAGAGAGGTTTCCTACCACAGCTCAAAATAAGCCCTCCAACATGACTGGCATAATAAAGAACTGGAATATGAGATGCATTTCCTTCCTCTAAACACCCTACACCATGAAGATGCTTTTTACACAGATGGCTCACAGCCAGAAGAAAAGCCCCCTCACCCCTATCCCCCCTGTCACTGCTGAAGCTAAGCTATGAGTGCATTTCTTGAGTATGAGAGCTTGTCTTGGGTGCACCAGTAACTTCCTCCTTGCAGATGATGGAGGGCAGCATATCAGAAATGGCAAAAAAACCCCAGTTCTCAAGAAACCAAGTTTACCTGTGATCATACAGATGACATGACTGATAGTAGATTATCCTCTCTGAGCACAGCTGTTTACTTCTTGGCAGCAGTAACCTGATAGGCACTGAGCTAGAATAACCTTCTAGGAATTGAAGATACTGGAAAAAACCCCAGCTGGCTCCACTTATATAAGGGATGTAATTAGGTCTATAAGGGAGGATGATTTCAGCCTGTGTGATCTGCATTAAGAATAAGTCCCTGAGAGCATTTTTGAGAAGATACTTCTGGTACTTGTGTGAGTGCATACATGTGTGTTGGGATTTTCCCTTTCCTCAGATGTTGCAGAAGTTTCCATCAAGAGATAGTAGGAGGGTATCATTTGGAGAGAAGATGGGAAGAGTCGAAGAAAGTAATTATTGTACCAAGTGATGTGATGGGAGAAGTCGACCACATTGGTTGGTCCTTGAAATTCATAGGCAAGAAAAATCAGATAATATATTGTTAGCAAATTAGACTAATTATGCTAAAAACAAAATGGCCAAATGGAAAATGTCTCACATCTATTAAGGGGGGGAACCAGTGGTAAGTTGTGTAACATATGCACAGGAAAAGCAGAGTAGTTAAAAATATAATGAACCATCAGTACATTAGTGATACATCCACGAAGATGCACCAGTATAATCCTTCAGTTCCTTTATAATCAAAGCTAACATGATATTTGTAATCTGAACAGAGGATATTACTAGACCAGCAATTCCTAGCCCCATTACTAGCTTCCTAAGTGCAGAGGGAATCTGCAGTGATTATAAGTCTAATTTTAAGATAAAGGATTTAAACATTAAGAACTTTGTGCATAAAAATCTAAGCTAGAGGAATGAAATGTAAACACTATAATGGAGTTGACCTGGCTGTTTGACAGCCTAAAAGATTTAATGCTTTTGAGTGAAAGCAAGCAAGAACTCAGATATTTTTCATCATTTGTATCATCAGCTGGAAAATGCAAACAACTGTACCAAAGGCAGAAGAATGTGAGATTCCCTTTTGCTGCCTTTCCACCCATTTTATGCTTTCTATAGGGAAATGTGGGCTCATCATCAAAAAGTTTAGCAAAGCCAAGGTGATTCTTCCAGATTTCCCTGGGCAGAACTGTTGCCTCAATGGTATTTGAGGAGAACCGCAATGGGATGTGTGCTACCTCATTGAGGAACTGCACTCATTGCACTACCAACACCAGCCTTTAACTAGCTAAGCTGTGTGCATCTGCTCCGTTTATATCCTGTTTCGAGGGGTGAGAAACTAGAGCAAAGAACAGTTCATTTTATTTCCTATCCAGATGCTATAGTAGAAGAGAGATCTGCCAGGCCACAAGAGCATAGTGGGAAAACAAGATATATTCTGTGAGTTGTAATAAATGTGTACTTTTTATGCTATTATGTATCCTTTTTTGTAATCTATGAAGAGGATGAGTACAACTTGATTTGTCAGCCTGTATCACTGAACAGCTCTCCTTATGTTCATCTCTTTAAATGTTTTTGTAGCACTGCACATTTCTGATGCTTGTTTATTTTTCCTGTTCTTTCCATTTTTCGACAGTATTTCCAATCAGTTCCCGAGCAGATGACACTGCCTCTCAGAGAAGAGGGTTGATACTCAATTCATTTTTTTCATACATGGATACATGTTGGCAGTGCTGAGGTGTGCCAGATCTTGTGATACAAAACATGCAGAACTTGAAGTACGCAAAGAATCACGCTGAATTCCTCAGGATTGCTTACATGCTTAACCAGAAGCAGGTGTGCTAATCTAATCTTTGCAAGACCAAGGTCTTGGTTTTTACAAATAAAATAGTAGGACAAATTCATTTCAGAGATCACTCCACTGGCCAAAAAATGCAAAATTGGTGACCTTAATGGAGTGACTTGAAAGATCATTTGACTTCCTGACTTCCCTATTCATTTATTCATTCATTCATTCAGCAATGCACCTGGGAAACTGTGGTGTGATTTCACTAAATACGTGTCACAGTTTGTGTGCAGGTGTAAGGGGATATATGCACACAATACGCATGCACGTTATTCTTTCCTTTGGTAGCATCATCCTCCCTTTCTCTTGCAGTTTGTAAGCCTGACATTAACCATAAAGGCACTCACTTCACTTCTCTTTCACATGAGCAGAAAGCCTTCATGTTTGACAGCACACATCAACCGTGTTCACAACGACCTCCAAGTTCAGAGAGACGAAGAAACTATACTCAAGTCTCTCTCTCCCCACCAAAGGTCTGAGCACTAATCCAGTTTAAGATTTGGGGGGAAAAAACAGCAAAACCAAAACAAGCCAAAGTGTGCTTAGGTAGATAACAGGTGATCTAGGTGAGGAAACCGAGACAAAGTGGCACATCACTAGTGCACTGGCTGAGAAATAAGAGATGACTGTAGCAGATTCAGGGCTCTGTAGGTGTAGTCCTCTCACAACACTGAAAACAGATTTCAGAACTCTGTGCACAAATGCACAGATACTATGCAAAGCAAATTCTTACATTTGCAATGAGAAACACCGAGGGTAAATTACCTATTATGACCGTGTCCATTATTAGACCCTGTTTCATCCATGCACAGCAAATGTAGTGCCTAACAACACACACTGAGCAGTAATGAAAGCCAGAAGTCTCTTTATACCTTTCGAATTAATATATTGAACACATTGCTACTTACTGCACCTTACCCTAAACTGGCCTTCACTGCTTCACTATTCCTTTTATTTCATAGTCACTGTTATTTCAATGTCCATGTAATTTCTTATGCACGTGCTTCAAATAATTAGGATAATGAACAACATTTGTGGTTTGCCTTCTATACTGCTTGGCTTTTTCATTGCTTATTCCCAAGAGAGCTACCCTGTTCATTCTTTTTATACATATATGATTGATAGCTCCAATTTTCTTGTTCAACATCACACAATTAACAGAGCTTTTTTAAAAGGCCCAACAGCCTTGCAGACTTTCTAAATGGAGAGGCTGTGGGTGAGACTACATTTTCTACAGTGCAAGCAGAATAAATAAAAGGTGGGCAGGGTAAATCGAACTTTAGCCTCCAAAGTGTGTTTTTACTCCCAGAACTGAACAAGCCCCTTTCATACATACAAAAGGGGGAAAGGAAAGCGAGGTACGTTCATCAGTGCAACATGACGGGGCTCAGGATCTGCATGCTGCCCTTACACTCCGGGGGGACTCCTGCCAAGGGCTGCCCTCGGAGGGAGCTGGGAGCCTGGACATGAGAGCCTGGTTTCACAGGCAGCCTGAACATGTCCCTTCCCATCAAAAATAACCATGAGCAATTGAAACATCTAAAAGAAAGACGTGGCAGGGTAACCCCAGTGCAAGCACCATGCGAGACAGACAGAACTGCTCTGACGATGCCAAGCCGCATTGCCACCGAGCTCTGACAAGCAAGCACCAGTGGTACAGAGGTAGTTTGAGAACTTACCTAATGTAGCTACGTCCAACTGTACAGTGCTGCTTAGGAATACTAATGTGTTGGCTCTGTGCAGCATTGTACCATGTTGACATAACCTTAGTTTTCCCTTGCTAGATGGATTCTCCCTTCTCTTGCATCACCCCTTTAGCATGTCCTCACATTGCTTCAGATTCACTTTGCTTCCTGAGCATTTGTTTCAAGAGTTGCATGAAACAGGGCAGCACAAACCTTCCCAAGCTGGTATTGACGTTTCAAGTGTGGTGAAATGGTACAATACACAAGAGAAAAGACTGCAGATATTCACTGCAGCAAAAGGCAGGTTTGTTTTTTCTAGAAATGTTTCATTTGTTCTAGCAGGTGTGTCTGATACCTTTTGCATAATGATAAACCCACACACATTCTTCATGCAAATAGTGACCCAACAGTTGCTCTTAGTTGCTTCAAGTAGTAAGTGCATGTAACAACCTGCACTTACATATACACATATGTTTACAGAGCATTCATACAGTGCAAGGTAAACAGAGCCCATTGTGCCAAGGGAGGGACACACAGCGCTGCCGGAACCACGGCCAATGCGGTCAGAATCAGCTGAAATTGTCAGAAAAGCTCTTCAGAGATACTGGGAGACTCTGATAAATCTTATCTTTCTTCTCCTGTCTGCAACCAGATACTATTTTTCTCTCATGTGTGTTATTTGAAATGCCTCACCTGTCTCAACTATTCCTGTTCCGCAAAGGGTTTGGGAGCAGTGTACGGGAGTGACTGCTGAGGCTCACCAGTTCGGATCCTACCTTCCTTCGGGCCGTGAACACTGCTTACTTGGGTACCTACAGGTAAATGTGCTCCATTTACCTGCCTTGGAAACTCAGGCTTGGCCAGCGGAGAGCTTCTCTCGTCCTATATTGTGTCTTCGGCCAGCTTTCTCTTTCCTTAAATCTTCCAAGTGCTGTGCCTCCAAGGTCAACAGAGCATTTCTTATACCAACCCTCACCATTAATTAGATGAGCCCAATCTTGATAGATTGCTGAATAGTTTCTCAATAGGAAAAATAAATAACAATATTTGTCAAAATGGTTGTTCTGGCAAACACATCTGTGAGCTAGCTTGTTGATGATTCTTCAAGCTGCTCTACTTAAAAAGAAAATAAAGTATTTCTGTGTGGCAATGTCCAAACACACCTAAATCTGCTTTATTAACACAGAATTATCACTCTAGGATGCAACCCTGCTACACTAACAGTATATTCATACAGTTAATATATGAGCCAGTAGGTCAAATCAGCACCCTTGTTTGATGTAGGACATTCACAACATTGCAGCACCCGTTTCTGAGCTTAGAGGTTGTGAATGACAACAGATGAGAGGCAGACATTTGCTTGCACCTCTGTTGTACCTGATGGTGTGGGCACTCGCGAGTGCCTACAAACTGTGTTTAGCAGTAAATAGTTTAACTTCACCCATTTGATCTCGCACAGAAATGGACTGAAGTGCTGACAGCACCCACCGCCGAGCGTTAACTGGAGCTGTAACCACCTAAGGACCAAGTTCCTGATTTGCTTTTCAGACCTTGTGGCCCACCTGAGTGTTTTTAATGCTTTCAGGACAGTCAAACACATAGCTTTAAACCGTGTAAGCCACCTACAGCAGCAGTTTAAGTTTCCAAGTTTGACTTCGCACTGGAAGATACTGGGAGTGCCCAGTCGGCAGAAAGGTGTTTGCAGAGGCTGGTACCCCTGCACGGACACACGGTGCCTGCGTGAGCACCCAGCCTACCAGCAACAGTCCTGGTCCTCCCTGCCTATGCCATGCTCTGCCTGTGCTCTGCTCCTGTGCTGCCAGGAGCCGGTGAGAATACGGGAAACAAGCTGTAACTGCAGTATCTCAGGAGGCTGTAAATGGAAGGCATGTATATTCCCCACCAGGATTGGGGTATTGCCCCTTGGGAGTTTTACTTTGATTTCAGGAGGGTCAGGATTTCATCTCGTAATATGTTTACCACTCTAAAAGCTGCAAAGCTGCACAGACATTGATAACCAGATGACTAATTGTGGTTCATGCAGAGAGTTCCTGTGAAACATTTGACTCCCGCTGCAAGACAGTAAATATTTTATGCCCACTCGGGTATACCTACAACATGCCATAGTAAGTAGGATGAATAAACCAAGAAAATTCAGACAGGTTTGTGCTGCTGCCTGGGACAGATTCTGACCTTCGCATCTTCTAATCTCTCAAATGTACGATGTGTTTTGTCTTTCCCTGTGAGTAGTTTCATTCATTTCATAGTATTCGGTTTTAGAAAAAGGACTAGAATCTGTCTCAATATGACTAAGAAAATAGCTAATAATTGTCATCATGCTTATCTGATTGGCATTTTAGCTTGAGTTCCTACTAATAAAGAACTATTTGAGATTTTAACAGAAATGTAAATGTTGAAGTTTCACAGGTCATTGAGTTTTATAATATTGAGTCATTGGGCTATTATACATTGATCGAGCCAATAGCAAATGGTGTGACTTGCCAAAGAGCATTACTCAAATATTGACCAGGAATTGATGACAGTCGGCTACTCTCCAAGGACTACAAAAGTTAACAGGAAATTTTTACCCAGGGCAACTGCAAGCTTCTGCCTAAAGACAGACAGTTTTGTTGGTTCCATTTTGTTACCATCTTTTCTAGTCTCCTCTGCTAAATCCAAGCGATCTTATCATAAACAGATATGTACTTGGAGTAAATGCTTCCATTTATGTCAATTTGCTAGTTTATCTCTCAGTCATCTCTTAATTCCAACAATCTGTATTGCTCTCTTTAATTAATCATATATATTAAACAAACAGGAATGCAAATATATGCAGCATACTGCTCCATTTTAAAATGTGATTTGTATACAGTGCAATGCATTTTATCTTGAACAAAGAATGTTAAACTACAAGCTTCTAACATGACCCTTCTTGATTTTACTTCTCCAAAGTCACAAGTTTGATCCCGAAGACAGCATTTCAGCTCAGAAAGGAGAAAATTGCACTCCCCTCACACAGCCCTCTCAGAGCACCTCCTAGAGCAAAGGCCTCTTCCGGTTTGAAATTGTCCAAACGTACTCTTACCACAGACTAGGGTTTCTACAGAACAGAAATTGCTGTTGAGAAGACCTTGTCTTAAATCCTGCCTTTTCCTAGGACACAGGACACCCTGCAAGGGTTTCAAAACCAGGTGCTACAGTACAGTTGGAGGTAGGAGCACACTCTGTTTTTCTCAATGCCCACCTGGAGGACGTTACCCCAGCTTTGTCCACCTGGCTCAGAACAAGAGACCTCACCCGCATCCACAGAGGAGTGGGCTTCATTCCCCTCCTCACTGCAAAAGCATTCTCCCGAAGAGCCCATAAGGCACTTTGAGATCAATGTCCTCCTTTCCTGTGGAAGCTATTCTGCACTACTTGGAATAACCAGATATTTTCTTGGCTCAAGAGAGTGCGTAGGGTCTTGGACATTCAGCTGGATGGAGGAAACCAGAGTGTCAGTCCCTGTTCTACTGCCTATTTCACACTTTTGTGCTGTATGTTTAATAAAACAGGAACTGACATCAAAGTATCTTCTCTCCCATGCGAGTGGTTAACATGAGATCACAGAATCACACTCAGTGTCCTTCTTCCTTTTAATCTCCTTCCTTTTTAATCTAATGGATGTTGAACTAGTCCCTAAAAATCAGCCCAATTTCAGCAGGAGAACTGCAAGTCAAGTCCTACCACTGCCGACAGAACGAGATGCAACTTCAATGTCCCCTGCGGCAGAGGAGAAACCTGAGCCCAAGCATCCGCTTTTGTACCATGGGTCCCTGCACTAAACACATGCATGTTAAACGACCTTTCCACACGAAGCTGTGTGCAGACTGTGGCCAATTAGGCATTTTGATAGCAAGCCCCTGGATCGGGTCCTGCAGACGGTGAGGTGAAGAGAGCAGCTTATTCATGAACCCGCAGGCAGCTTAAGCGCAAGGCCAGTACCATGCTGCCAGCGACTCTGACTGTGCTGGAGGCCCGCAGTCAAAGCTAGCCCAGTCTGCAGCTGCATAGCTCCATTTTCATGTCCACACTACAACTGAAGGTGCCAGGGCAGCGGAACACGTCTACCCAGCCAGCTTTCAGCAAGCTTGCACAGGAGCTGGCAGCAGCCAAGTTGGGGTAGCGTGGTCTTCAGCAGAGGCTAGTAACCAAGCTAAGTCTCTGGACTTCCTATGAGACTAAAAGAGGGCAGCCCGGTCACGCTGGGGTCCGTCCTGCCACTCTTCCCAGCCACCATTACACCATCAGGTAAAGGAGCGCCTCCAGAGCCAGCTATGCCGACATACCTCAAGGAGCCTTCAGTCACCACCTAGCACACAGAGTCACAGAGCAATTGCAAATAAATACCTGTCAACACCAGAGCTGTGAGTATTGCACTGCTATCCTTTGTGTAAAATGCGAAAAGCTTTTCTTCGTATTTCTAGAGGTTTGCACTCACATCATTATCTTCCAGCCTTCTTTACAGTTCTAAGCCACCAGCTAGAAGGGAGATTATATTCTGCTTCTGGGTTAGGAGCAGAAGTGTCTCAGGAACAGCTTTTGCAGTTTTCTGCCAGCAGAGGATACCCAGGACCAAACCTTCCCATAGCCTCGAACGCAGATTCTGCTTTGAGGCTACAAGCACTCACTTCCACTGTCTGTGTACTAAGAGTAGGCAAGATCTGACACCTCGCTTCAGTCATCTCTATAATTTGGGGAAAATACATAAAGCTACTTTTGAAACTCTACCATTTTAATTCAGGCTTGCCATGTTTTCCAGCAGCAGGAACCTTTGCACTGCTGGTCTTTGAGCAACGGTGTTTTTAAGAACTACTGCACCTCGCCAAGAACATTTCTCATGACACAGGCTCATGATGGATAGATCAATAGCTTCTTGAATCCTCATATCCTTTTCAAATTACTACCCCAGATATATACCTGAGTAGGCCATCTTATCTGATAACTTAAACAAGCAACCTGTCTACACTTTAATTGTTATTGAGGATTAATGTTGTTTATAAAATGAAATCAATACAATCTCTATTGCTTATTAACTGAAACATTCTAGGCTTTGCTCTGTTTGCTTTGCTTTTCAATTAGTTTCTATTATTTTCCCTATTAGCTTTTAACAAATAGCTGTAGAAATAAACTTAATGGTTGTGAAACTGTTATCAGAGTCAACAAAGCCCCTTAATGGAAAGTCTTGTATATTTAAATGTAAAAAAGAATCCACTGTTTAATCATTTGACATTATGAGATAAGTTTATTACTATACATCTGTTCTGCGCTGGGCCTCGATTTTTTTTTAAGCTGAGCAATTAAGAGTTCTTAAGGGTTCCCTAAAGTTCAGATGTCAGAACGGTTAAGTTGTTCGCTACATTTAAGGTGAACAAACTCCACGGTCTAATACCCTTTGTTAAAAAAATAGCAAAACTGAGAACGGGCAGGAAACAACGGGATTGCTAGGAACCTAATAAATATCATCCAGTTTTACACCGTAAAAGCATTCTCGACACTATGCAGCAATTAAGTATCTGAAACACCTTACAGACACTGCCCATGCTTTCTCTGTGATCCCAATACACATCGGTCAAGTGGCCTGCTGCAGTTACGAGGGTATGTTCCTCCCTGGCAGAGCGGAAGAAGAGCAAGAAGTGTTAAAGGATGGTTTCTCAACTCCAGCTGCACCCTTTGCTCTGAAGTAAGATCCGGGAGGTGAGCGGGTGGTTGTGAAGGAGGATGGCCGGGTGGAATAGTTTTGAGGGTACTGAGAGGCAACGATGCAGGCAACACGTCTCAATAAACAGTGTGATAGTAGCGTATCCCACTCCAGCCACCATCAAGATGGTACAAATCAGTTTTCCCAGCCATTACTTTTTGCTCCTTGAATGAAGAAAACTTTTCTTCTACATTACGGACCATGTAGGTGAAAGAAGCGTGTGTGCTGACAGGCCTTTCAGCGGAAACTCTCTGTCTATGGGGATACAGTTCTACCATCCTCGCTGAAAGCCGTACCTTTACGCATCTTTCCTCCGCTGCATCTTTACCTGTCGCTACTCAAAGCCAGAGACGCCTGCAGCCCCAGCTCTCTCGGCACACCGTTTGTGCGCTCTCAGTAGTTTAGCTGGACTTGGTCACGAAGCACGTAAACGTACCACAGACGGTTATACAACGAAGTGACGAGTTCACACAGGCAAACAGCTTTTTGCCTGCTGCCGCTCGAACCACAGGCACCCAAAACAAGTGGCGCAATTCCTGCGCTTCTCTACAAAACGATTCTGCTTTGGCAGCGTCGCCTCCGCTTTGTGTTCACTGACGTAAGCGGAGAGCTGGTGAAAACGCAAGATACGGTTGAATCAGACCCAGGAAACAGAGAAACTTTTGGATGCAAGTGTGTGATCCCCCCACAGACTACCAGTTTGCTCCTGCGAGCGTGTTCAGAACCGCACATAAGCAAATCGTTCTAAAAGCCATTACAAACGGCGTGCTAGTGCAGCCTATCTCGGGAAATCTCCGCGCTCTCCTGGGTTCAAATAATTCTGTTTGCAGTCACCAGAACCGTTCCTAGCCTTCACGCAGCACAGATGCATTCCAGGGTAGGGCGAGGCAAAAGGTTATGAAACTTACTCAAGTGTCATTTATTTCATGAAAGTTTGCTGGTTATTATAATCAAATGTCAATTGTCTGTAATTGTGACATGCAATGGAAAATCCCTACTTAGGACATGTTCTGCCACTTGCTGGTGAAGTACACTAACCCTCAACAATGAAGCAATACTGTAAAAATAGTTTTGACATGTAAGCAGGTCCAGGAGTATAATTAACACATGTTTATTTTGATTTTTTTTTCTTATGGCTTTGCTGTAAGGAAACCATCCTATGTTTTAAAAAAAAGGTTCAATGCAGAATTAAAGAATTCTTCCTACTCAGATCATTTAGTAATCTAATTACTAATTAATAACACTTTCTGCTTTGATGGCCTCTGTCTTGACTTAGCTTCACAAACATAGATGAGTCTTACGGTAATCTTGCAATACACGAATGTATTGGTGGCTTGCAGAGTAAGGATCAGACCATAGAGCACAACTTGAGCTCACCCCAGGTGCTGTTATAAGACAATATTCTCTGATAGGGAGCTAGCTTTCAGAACTTCAAAATTAAGTAATAACTACTTTAACCTAGAGGGGCTTATTGTTCCACTTGAGAAGAGAGGAATAAAATTTGGTGTAAGAACTCTGACTGACCGGGTGTTGGGCTGCGTTGGGCAGGGAAGATCACTCAGTATTTTAGTCTTTTTTTTTTTCCTTTTAAATGAAGCAAATTAATGGATTCGATATACACGTAATAATCAGATTATTCGGGGGGGTTACAGAAGTGTGGAAATGGCTTGACAATGCTAAAACTGATGAAGCGAGCTCTTAAAGAAAAGGTAGAAAAATTTCCAGTAGCAGACATCTTTTTTGCATAACAGGCTTTGGAAAATAAAAGCATAATGATAGTTTACACTTTGAGGCTAAGGATAAAAAAATTCACATCAGAATCTAACCTCTGGGTCAGCTTATACATGGACTTGCCATCACTTGCAGCTTAAAGTTGGGCCTGACTTTCTTTCTGAAAAGATGATACAGTGCAAATAGTCACTCTGGACTTGATGCAGAAATCACACTGTGCGGTTCTGTGGCTTGTTCTATGCATATGGAAAAATATGACCCATATCTACCCTTAAAATCTTGGAATCTTCTGGAAAGGAAAGAAATTAATAGTGTCTCAGTAGTCAAGCAATCAGGGTAGTTTATGAGATGTACTTGAAAAATTAAGAGGGGAGAGGAAAGGGAGGAACTTCAGCAAGGATTTCATTAGCATGCCAAGTTGGTCTAATATTCCTCATTAGTGTTTGTATTCTCTTTGCGTTGTATTTTTTTGATAGCTGGCCGACTGTAGATGAAAAAATATGCAAAGAATATGTGCAAAACTTCCTTGACACCATGCCTGAATAATTCTTACAACTGAAATTATCTGTACTGATTTTAACTGGCACACATATAATAAATACCCAGGTTTTATGTAGATTTTTGGAAAAGCTGAATTAGGCTGATCTGTAATAGTCACTCCAGTGATCACATCAGCACTTTTAAACACATACACTGTCACTTTCCATAATAAGAAGTGACATGAATATGAGACCCAGTGGGATTTCTAATTTTTTTCCAACCACTGACTGCATGTTTTGACATGTATATACAATGAAGAATGGAAATTATGGAACAAACCTGAATAAAGGCACTCTTAAAGAAAATGTATGTGAGTATGCACCTACATAAAAACATAATTATACATGCTGGTCATTTTGAGAAACCACTTATTTTGCAAAATTACTTAATTCTGGGTATTCAGATTATTAGCAAAAAAAAAAGGACTCGATATTGTGTTTATTGGTATAATAATAGACTTTTTTATATTTGCTTGTAGGAGTGTACAAAAATAATACAAACACTATTCCTAGAGTTAACATTTTCACAGCTTGAACTGTCATGATTTTAGCTGTTATATTACAGCTCTCCTCTTTACCATCTGCACCTATTTATTTCTTTGGACTCCTGTGACTTCATTTCAAACAACCTTGACCTTCATTAAATGACTTGGTTAAGGCTGATTTAGGGGCACAACTTTATTCTTATTAATATGCACGCCTGTAGGAAAATTGGAGAAAGGCTCTGCAAAACCAGCATTCAATTTAGTAGAGAGAAGAACAAAGTATTATGGTTTTGGCACAAATATACAAATCTACAGTCATAGGATGGAGAATAATTGGTTAGCAGCTCTTCAAAAAAGGATCACAGAGTTATAATAAACTGCAAGCTGAACTTGAAATAACAGTGCTGGAGCTCTGAGCAAGATTAAACACAGGCTGAAATTTTCAGAGGAGACATTTCAAGAAAGCGTCTTATAATGATATACTTCATACACAGAACACAAAAGTGGTTGAAGTTCAGCATCCAACTGGCAAACTGCAAATTATTTTCAGAGGATATTAACGGCTACAGTTAACAATTACTGCAAATATATAGGAATAACATGAGAACTCAAGAGAATATACCCCTAAGTAAAGAGAGAGGGACACCATAAATGCTTGGTATACTACCAAACTTAGAGACGAAATATATTTTGCTACAAAATGCCCCAAGTTATTGAGATAGGAACGTATGTACTGGCTTGCACAGATCTATAGGGATCTGACCCCTGTTGGTGTCCTTGCAGGGCACACACCTGCCTCTCTAATCAGCTTGCTCCGTCTTTGCAAACACCAAGAGCTCACTACAGTCACATAACCTGGGGAGGACAGGCACAGCGCACAGCAACTTCAGGGAACACTGAGAGCAGAAAGTATCATTCAGATGTCTAGAGAAGATGCAGAGAGGAGCAAATACGGACTTTAAGAGTTTCTTGTCTTGAATGTTATGTGTCTCTCTGCTTAAAATAGGTTATGTATTTCGATTATTTTTTTATATTATGTGAATAGTTGTATATGATATAATTTTTAACGTAAAAGAAGCCAACAAAGTTAGAAAAAGATCAGTTGGCCCATGTTTAGACTGACAGCCCAAATTTCACATGCTCCCTCTGGGTCCAAGTTTGCTCAAACAACATTGTCAGTATTGTTTTATTTGGGTTTGATTTCTGTCCCATTCTCCTAAAGACAGACAAGTAAAATGGGATGCCACAACACACACTTACAGGCACCAAGATCAGTTGTATTAAGCCAGCATCCACCTCTTTGAAATATCAGAAATGCCTGCTAATAGTTAACCAAAAAAGTTGCATAAAATGCCAGTATACATAATTAAAAGCTCTACCGAATGCTTGGCAAAACAGTGGCCATTTCTCATGAAAAGCTATAAATAGAAGGAATATAGAAAAAAACCTACACAGAAGGCCTTTTTAAATGCCTAATTTTTCTATGAAGCTTTATTTATTTATTTGAAACAGTAGGATACAAAATATACCTTACAAAGCTGATTAAACTTCACCATGGGTCACATACCCAGCTGAAGGGGGTTTTTTTGCCTCCCAGATCAGTTCATGTGAATGTTACTTTGCAGTAACAACTCTGGAAATGATCTAGCAATACCTGGGAGCCAAAGAGCCCTGCAGCAAGAATGGAAACAGTAATATCCTCTCCAAGCAGACCCGAGGATTGTCTGGTGAGATGCCAGTTTTCTGGTGGAAAGTACCCACATTTTTCTGGATCGGCCTGTGTCTCCAACCCCTTCTCTCTTCCTGCCCTCTGGCTCAGCAACCCACCTTCTCCCCGGTCCTCCCTCCAGATTACCGCCTGCGTCAACACGACTTCAGAGCCTCCCGGGGGAGCATTTTGGCTGCGCTCTTGGAGGCTCAGTGCTGAGCCGTGGAGAAAGCAGCTCGGGATCGACTTTTTGGGGAGTGACTATGCCACGCTCCGCGCTATCGGGGCACCTCCAGGTCCGCTCTGAAGGGGAAAACTGTCCTGTGGGGGAACGATGCGGAGTCGGTGCCCTGCTCCCAACCCTCAAGCTCTGCGATCACTGACCTGTCAATGCCAATCCTGCCGGACCAGATGGCGAGGGACCCACGCACGTGTTTAGTTTCACCATGTGAAGAGCCCTGTAGAAACCAACGCAACTTCTTCCTACAGCATGCTCTCGTGTGCCCTCCTGAATACTGTTGAGGACACTGCAGGACTGAATCCTAAAAGAGCAAGGATACAATTTATGACCTCGCAGAGGAAATAATCTATATATTATATGCATTGTTGGCACAAGCCTGGAAGGAACATTAAAAGAGAGAAGACTCGCTGAACAAAACACTGAGAGCACTGGGAAGTTACAAAAGGCTTAAAGAAAAATGACAAGCACCAACAGTAATAGAGAACTTGAAGGGAGAGAGGACAACAAACTACATATGCATTTGTGATGCGATGTGGCTCAGAGAAAAAAGAAACAAAGATAGCCCAGTACAGTTTTATGGTGTGCACACTGAAACATTACTTCACGGAACAGACACCAAACAGTCCGGGCAAAAGACAATATCGCTCAAGTGTTGCATTTATCTGGGAATTGCTGCCTTGGAAAGAGTGTGGACAAACAGGGAGAAGTTAAAAGGAGCCAACCTGATACGGGTTTGCTTGACACACGATTTAAAAAAACTGAACCCAAAGTCTAATACTGGGACCTGCCTCGCTCCAAACTCAGCCAAAGTACATACAATGTACGCTTGCTTTTGAGTGCATCTCTGATCTCACTGAGACCTATCATATCGTCGAGGTCAAATATGCATTGCTGTGCGGTGCTAGGACAGGGCCTGAAACACCAAGAAAAGACAAGGAAGTTTTCTGAAGAATACGTATGAAACCATTACTGTGACTGAAGAAATTCTTTCCACCCCCTGGATTTCTTTTCCAATGCCTCCAGCTAAATTAAAAGCAGAAAGCAGACAAATTTTCATCAACTCTTTCATCACATTATAATTAGAGCCCATTTCGTCATGTTGAACATCCTTTAGTCAAATAAATGCTGATTTGATCTGCAGCATCAACAACAGCAATGAACTGAAGTTATATAGCAATCCTCATGCACTTTGCTTCTAGTTAATATTGTATATATTCCCATGACCAGGGCCAAGGCTGTGACCGAAGGGTTCAGACTGCCACCCCAGCACCTACAGTGCCCGCTGGCTGGGTCACCACGCTACCCACAGGTTTTACTTATTAACATTCTCACACTTCTGTGCCAAGTAAGTCCCACATAAGTCTCTGAGTGCTGAAAATGAATTACAATAACTTTCCTTAACTTTTTTTTTTTACTTCTATTTGATACTCTCTAATAACGTTTGCTTAGTAAGCTATTAAAGGTACATTATTTCCAATTTGCTGACATAGTACGCAACCTACAGATACCGAGATCAGAGCTGATAACATTCCCCAACTTTTAAGTCCCTTCATACTGTATGCTTTTATAATAAACTTGGATAGACAAGCCCTTGCTGCCTTTGTGTAGGGAATTATTATTGTACTGAGGAACACACTGGTGCAATTGCTACCTCGATAGACTATTTACGTCAAACCTGATTTCGTAAAGGGTTTGTACAACAAACTCCTCCTGAATACTTCGAAATTTCACATAGAGAACTCCTGCAGGATTTGAGCTATTCTAGATTTTCCCTCTTTTAAATATCTCTTCCACACTGTGTGTCTATGATGGGAACAAAAAAAATACCAGATGAGTGGAAAACAGCAAACGTTATTTCTATAGCCAAGAAAAGTGAAAGGAGGAATTTGATGGCCGTTACAGACCTGTAAGTCTGACTGCTGTTGTATGCAAACACACAGAATTAGATAGAAAATAGCATAAAATGCAGCTTGGGTTGATTAAAATGGGGCCACGACAGACTGACCACTAATCTTCCTCTGAGAACTGATTTTCTTGACTTTGGAAATGTGGCAGATTTGTGTCTCATCCTCTATGGCATCTCATATAATGGCATGTAAGAACTTACTGTTTTAAACTAGAGAAGACATGGATTAGCAGAATTATAAGGCAGGTAAGGAGTTGGCAAAAGGGGAAGTAGCAGTATGCAATGCTGAAAGGGAAAATTGAGAGAGCTCACCAACCTAAAAGGAATTTGAGAGGTTATACGGAGCCTTGAGGATTGGAATAAAAGTAGTAAGAGTAATATTTAGTAGTCCAAAGCAGAAGAATCTCCACTTGGCAGGTGACAACAAAGATTTCTGCTGTAAAAGCAGCCAGTTGGAAGAGAAAAAAAAAAAAGCAGATTTAGTTGAGTCTGCACCTACACTGTGAGCCAGGGGATTTACTTGGAGCGTCCCACAGCTATAGTCCCCCATCATCTCCTGCTCCCTTCTGGCCTCTGCACCTAGATTTCCACCCCAAAGAAACAAGTAGAGGGCACTGTAGGCGTGAAAGGATGAGCATTTGGGTGTCTCTGGACATAAAAATAGAATGCGTGTTTGGATAAAGCAGCTGAGAAGCACGTTGCCTCACTTTATATTTACTATGCAGAATGGCGGTGAGCTGCCAGCATGAATGACCACGTGTGCCAGTGCCAGAATATGAATATGAACTTTCTGGTCAATCTGCTTCAAAACTCTTTATTGTCTTCACAGTAATTTGCATTTGTAATTCCAGCTAGAAAGGACATAGGTGAAAGCCTATTGTTCCAGAGATCGAAGTCAACTGGAAACACCCCAGATTTTCAACAGTACGTTGTAGGGAACGGTCTTGGTACCGGTTCCAAAGAGCTGCTGCAGCAATCCAGCGGGGCACCCCGCTCCGGGGAGACTCTGCAGGGCTTCAGTCTGGCTCCTTGCAAACTGCTTACCGGGGCTCACACGTGCACTTCCGTGGACTTTTTTGGACCAGCTCTAACACTGAACTTCAATATTCAGGATTCTCTATGTAAGTGGCTGTTGCACAAATAAACTGAGATTACTGGAGCCTTTGCTGTCACCAGGTTACCTGTGCATACAGCTGTGAGGTGTTGTGCAAGTACGACTGGCATGTGCACTTGGCTATGCAACTGTAGAAATTTTATGGGGTTCATCTGAACATAGACAGCTCTGTTTGCCAGGTCCTAGAAAAACTGTACAGTGCAACCCTTGATGGGAACAGGGCTATTCCTTTCCATCCACTGATTGAACAACTACATCTTCAGTTAATATAGAAATAACTAAATGTAACACAAAAAACCAAACCCATAAACTAAGAGAAAATGTGAGACTGCATAAAATTTCCTCATCTATTTCTTCCCAAGCTCATCTCTGATAGATATCTACACACTGGCCACATGCCAAAATGGGCTACATTATGAAAGACATGCATACTTTACATACATTGCATAGCTACATACGGAAAACAAGTTTCCTGCCCTGACTGCTACAGTCCAGGAAAACCGTTTTCTTTTTCCTAAGAATTCATGAAAGTTAAGAAAAGTTATCCTGTTTCATAGTGTGGGGGGAAAAAAACTCAACAATTTTCTGAATCGGTAAGCCACAGGGAAGAAAAAAAAAAAATTGAACACCACCACCCCCAGTTCAAGTCAATAAAAATATTTGTATTTCCTCATTTCAGTTTTGATTTTTTTGTTTTGTGGTTGGTTTAGGTAGGAGGGAGGTAAATTTAAATTCACAATTAAATTATTTCCTGAAAATATTCTAATGGGTCATTTTGACATCCTCAGAACTTTTCCAAAACATTCTTTGAATAAGAAATAAATCAAACCTGAAGATTTCACAAAAGTTACTCTGGTTTTGACAAACCAGAGCTTGTCTGTCCCCTCTTACCCCAAGGAAGAGGCAGTTTGTTGAAGAAATTCCAGCCCACATTATCAATTATGCAAGTCCTGTGCTTTTGCAATACCCATCTCAGTAGCCTGCACCTAGGTGGAGAATAACTAGTAACATGCAATCTTGACCTAATGAGCTTGTCTCCATAGAAAACTATACATCCAACTACACATGTAAACATCACTTCAGTCTATTAATACAATCTGAAACATTTCATTGGATAAATTGAATAAATTGGTGTCATTATCTTTTTGCCTGAAACCTTCTTCTAAAAACAAGATGAAATTATTAAATAAAACACATCCAATTACATTTTTTTCCTCTCCTAATCTGTCTCTCCATGATTAAGCTAACGCTTGCCTACAAAGGTTAGCCTTGGGCTCTGTTGTACAGTCATCTCTTCTGTGTTTCAACATGTAGAGGGTTTTTAAGCTGGAAAAAAAACAAAATATTGAGCTAGATGAAGTTACTAGGGTTACAGTTTTTTGGCTACTGGTGATATGAAAAAAAGATATATCGTAATTTGTTAGGGTAAAACTATTCAGAGTAACAGAGAGAAGAGGCTGTAGATAAGCCTATCTAATCCTTCCTCTGTATGAGAGTATGTTAGACTTTATTACTGATGTTCTGTGCTGGGCTTACCCTAAGTGGCGTAAGGGTAGCTAATGGTTCCAACCAAGGTACAAAGGAAGATGAGTTGAGCGTGCCAGAACCAATTGCTACTAGGACTGCATATACAATAAAACATTTTTCTCAGAAAATTAATGCGTCAGAAAAATCTAGCTGATGATCACCACCAGAAAGGCTTTTTCAAAAATCAAAACTACAGAAGAACTTTTGGGTGTCCTTGGCCTTTTCATTATTTTTCCATTTCGTCCTTTTCTTTCTCCAGTCCTTTCTCTTCTATATCCTTTAATTCCTCTTCAGTCTCTTGCTCCTTCCTAGACTTCTACCTAATATGTATTGTCCTCTCACCTGAATTCCTGGCTAGACCTTTTCTTTTTGGTCGTTCTTTCCTTTCCATGCCCTCTGCAGTGAAAGTTTTTTCCTGTAAAAAATGAACAATTCTGGTTATTTATGAATCCTGGAGTTTCAAAATTTCTTGAAGCGGTGGCTGGGCTGTACCTGAAGCAATATTCATTAGCAGGATATTGTTCTGAAGACTGAGAACTAGATATCCTTCTAGAATTAGATTTTTTTGGGGCTATTCAGAGTCATTTTTGGGAAAAGGCAGAGAGGGTTAGATTGCATGGTCAAAACTGTTAAATTACATTAACTGGATGCCCCACCTCATCACAGCTGACCATAAAGTGGCATCCTCAGCAAAAACTCCAGGTCAGGAATTCACTAAAATTAGCCACTGACGGTTGCTTTTGAATGTTTTCCAATTATCTGTGATAGTTTTGGACCACCTCTCTTAAGAAATTCAGTGGCCTGATGGGCTGAAGCTAGCTATGCAAAAGCTTTCCTGAGCAGAAACCAAGTCAGTCTTTAGCATCATTGAATGCAATTAAACAGCAGTTT
Organism: Calonectris borealis; assembly: GCF_964195595.1. Classification (NCBI taxonomy): domain Eukaryota; kingdom Metazoa; phylum Chordata; class Aves; order Procellariiformes; family Procellariidae; genus Calonectris; species Calonectris borealis. Next base: position 94,559,784 of record NC_134313.1, on the reverse strand, counting down.
TCAAAAGTGTATTTGTTTCGGGGTTTTAGTGGTGGGGTTTAGATCATGTTAATGAACATATAGGAGAAGAAGCCCAAGGCCAGCCTGGATTGGGGATATTTTATCTTTATCAGAATCAGGTAATGGAATTATAATCCTGTTCAATGAGAGCCAAAAAACACAGCTCTGAGCCACTTCTGCCTCTCTTAGTTGGCAAATTTAATCTGTCTTTTATCATCTACCTAAATCAGCTTCTAGAGAGCAGCATCTCACATACGTTCCCATCAATATAGACACGAAACTTGGAAATTATGGGTACCTAAAAGTCCTTAAATAAATGGTGACCCCTTAAAGGTGCTGAGCAAGACTAAAGTACTTGACTGCATCAGGAGTGGTGGATATTAATCTTCAATTCTTGGGTATTTATTTCTTTCCACTAACTACTTACAGCCTGTTCTGAACACTATGTTGGGTTTTTTTTCTGCATTTGAAAAAGCTCCTTTAGCACTGTTATAGCAAGCTCTGCCACTGTCCACATCTCATGATTTTTAGTGAACTCCGTGCTGGCTGCTGTTGCTTGTGCAGTTTTACTAAACCCAAAGATTAGGAGTTTTGTGCACCTCTGTGTTTATGGTGCCGTTCATTAGCACAGAACAGAGACTCCCACGGAAATGGAAATCAAACACAGACCCTCCCTTTTTCAGTGTGCTTCATGCTGACTCTTCTATATATGCTGATATCCATGATGACTTACCTTAATAGCAGGAGTAGGAAACCATTCTCTATCTGTATTCGATACAAACTATTGCAAAGATCACATAGTAGAAGAGATTATATATAGTCCAGGTCAATGTTGGTTTTATATTCACTTTGTGCATGCCATTTACCATGGAAGTAATGTGTACTTGTTTGACTCCACTGTGTCTTCCAAAGGCTGAGAGTTAAGAATCCCTACCTCTGAGATAGTGCGCTGAAAGTCCTACCAATTTGAGAACATGCTTTAAGCTAAAAGTACAAAATAAATGTACAAGTCAGGCAGATTTGTTAAAAAGCAAAAATAGCTATCGCTGTAACTTTAGCAGCCTGGTGCAAGATAAATGTTTCCAATGATGTGATGCAGTACCAGCTAGCAGCTGTGCATCCCTTCCCTCTACAGCATAGATGCTTGCTGGTGTAGGCACGAAAGGAGGCCTTTGCTACCCAGGGAAGGAGTTGCATTTTGCCAGTAGGACACAACCTGTTAATATACATTCCTACAGGAAAGGAAGAGTTTGCAGGCAAGGGAAACCTCTGTGCAACTAACCAGGTTTTGCCTATGAGAGTGCCCATGTCCAGTTCACGCATAGAATCATAAAGGTTGGAAAATACCTCTAAGATCATCGAGTCCAACCGTCAACCCAACACCACCATACCCACTAAACCGTGTCCCTAAGCGCCTCATCTACATGTCTTTTAAATACTTCCAGGGATGGTGACTCAACCACTTCCCTGGGCAGCCTGGTCCAAGGCCTGACCACTCTTTCAGTAAAGAAATTTCTCCTAATGTCGAGTCTAAACCTCCCTTGGTGCAACTTGAGGCCATTTCCTCTCGTCCTATCACTAGTTACTTGACAGAAGAGACCAACACCCACCTCGCTACAACCTCCTTTCAGGTAGTTGTAGAGCGCAATGAGGTCTCCCCTCAGCCTCCTCTTCTCCAGGCTAAACAGTCCCAGTTCCCTCAGCCGCTCCTCATAAGACTTGTGCTCCAGGCCCTTCACCAGCGTCGTTGCCCTTCTCTGGACACGCTCCAACACCTCCATGTCCTTCTTGTAGTGAAGGGCCCAAAACTGAACACAGTATTCGAGGTGCGGCCTCACCAGTGCCGAGTACAGGGGCACGATCACCTCCCTACTCCTGCTGGCCACACTGTTTCTGAAACAGACCAGGATGCATCCACTTGCAGAAAGCCAATGAACGTCAACATCTCAAGGAAAGAGTGAAGGGGTGTTTTTGCAGAAGGGTTAGGAAGGATGACCAAGCAGTCCATAGGAGCAAAATATTTGCTGGTCACTTGCACACGCTCAGGACCACTCCACAGAGGCAAGCACGTCTTCAGCTTTTATCACGGGCTTCAGTGGAAACTCAGCTGATTTTGTCAATCACAGCTCCATAATGTACAAGGGAGAGGATGAATGTGCCAAATATTCTGGCCACATTCATACTGATCTTGCTAGCTGCTGGTTAATAAATAATGATATTAAGATGTCCTGTATTTCTGTGTATGTGCATTGAGCAAGCATGCACTGTGATGATCAAAAGTGCTGACAAAATATCCTTACTCCAGTCCAATCCACCAGACTTCCCTCTGTATCTGGTTCTCTGTGTGGCTACTTTTTAGTAGAAGTGCTCTGGGGAGCAGGAACTTTCTTTACTTTTGGCAAATAATTTTATAATAATATTTCAGTAATCAGGCACAGAATTCAGTTAATAGCTGTAGCAGGCATTTTAATTTATTCAATCTGCTTTTAAATGTCAGCAGTGACTGCACATTTGATGTTCTGTTGGGCAACTGATTCTATAACCCCCAGCCATAATTAACCTGCAATCAGGATAAGACAAGTCAAGTAACCTACCAAGGTGGATCTAAATATATGATTAGAAACATAAAGCAAAAAACTAATGGTGGCTAGCAATGGCCACTCAAGACCTCAACACTAAAAAAAACCTTCAAAACTAATAGGAACCAACTAGTTCCACTACGGCTTTGCTCTTTGATATTTAGCTTTTACTAAGCAGAATATATTGGAAGGGACACTTGGGCTCACCATGAGCTTAGAAGCAGGAGCCAGACCTCGGAATTTTGCTAGCGGGATTTTGAAAGCAAAAGCAGCAACAGGCAGAAACCAAGAATTTCAACTCCTTTGCCCTCAACGGGCAAAAACGTTCCTTCCTTGTTTACTTTTTCCATCCAGAAAAAAAAAAACCCACAACAAAAAACAAATAGAAAAAAACCAACCCCAAAACCAGCCACAATGTTCTGCAGGTGATCTTCAGTTGCTATTTGCAATATAGGAGAAGGCTGGAGGGAGGGAGAAGAGAAGCAGTAATTTTCACGTGCCTTTTTATGGGTTATCATCCATGTTATCCCCACCATTAGTGCAATAATGCCTATTTCATCTTCATGCCATGCAAGATCTCTGGAGTCCTTTGAAACACTGAGGACACTCCACTATTGGTTGTATCTAGCAGATTTAAACACTGGAACTTCTTTTTCTTCCAAGGGGAGAACAATAAAATGACTTGTTGAATCCTGACTCAAAGGGGACAACCACTTTCTGAATCAGTGCTACCATCTTTTGGCAATACCTGCCTCTTCCTGGCAAGTCTTGCATCTATAACCATTTGAGTGCCTCAACACAGAGCCACACATCAAACATTTCTGATCAGGGAGGATCAGATTGCTAAAGAACAATGAATCCAAAAAGGCAAGAAGCAGCAAAAAAACCATCACAGTTTTTGATAAACACACATTAAAATAAAATGTTTCTGTGCGCTTGGGAATAGTGTATCTGAACAATTTCAAATTCAGAAAGCAGAAAACGGGAACAAGAAACTTTCCAAGATGACATAAGAATCTGGCAAGTTTTCCTGCGCTCTGCTCCCTCCAGAGATTAACACGTGGAATTTTCCATCTAAAGGTGCGGGGGGAAAATCTCCTTTATTTTGCCTCTTTTGGTTCTCTCCCTTATGTCCAGTTGTTGTAAGGAAACGTCATCCTTTCAAGCGCTATGAAATACCTGATATTGTTCTTCCAGTTGGGAATGGATGGCATTTTCATAGAATTTCAGCTGTCACAATACTTGATTTCTACAACACATAACTGTTGAAGGGAGCCAGCTGGAAAGTGTAGAAGTTTCCAGCTGAAATATTGAACAAAAAAACTCACCAAAACTGGCTTAGATTGGTGTCCATTTTTATTATAACAACCTATGTTTGTTCCATTTTATGTATCCAATTTCAACTTTCCAACTGGAAAACTTCAAAAGAAAAAAATTTTTTTGTGGAAATTTTTATTTATCAGTAATGCCTAATTTCACTGATTTAAAAAAGGGATACAAATTTAGCAAGTGATTACAACATTAATTGTGACAAAGTGCCGAACCCTGTGATAAAGATACGTAGGATCCTAAATTATGTTTAGGCACCTCACTACCAATGAAATCTACAGGTATGAAGCCCTTCTTGGGGTTTATTGCTCATGCCCTTCAGGAGAGCTGAGTGGAACAGATTAGATGCCATGATGTTCCCGTGACTGCAATACAACCATGCCAGTGCACAAATGCCAAGAAGTTTTTTACCTTTTTTAAAGATTAGGGACTTGTGATTCCTGTGGCTTGGTGAGTCAGAGACTAGAATGGAAGATCAAATTCAAATTTTATACCTAAAGGTTTAGCTAAACAGTGGTTTAGATTAAAAGGCTCTCATACAACCACAAATTAGTGAACCGCCTGCAGGAAATCCTCAGGTGACATTTTATTTTATGCTGGAGTTCAGACTAGAAAGTCACAAAGTTCCCTTCTGGCCTCCCTATACACAGTAATCTCTGAAGCCAGGGCTGGCCCTATTCACTAAGCTTTGCTCATTATTTCCTGTTGAATCAGGCTTCCAAATTTGGCTGGCAAACCACTCCTGCTAAATCTTCTCCCTACGCCTGCAACAGAGAGCCCAGATGTAGAAATGAATGTTTTCACTTAGGCAGGTTTCTTTCAAGGAGGATTAATTTACAAGAACTGACTGTGAAAAAGACAGTTGCTGACCTAGCTTATCATAACAGTGTGTCACAAGCCTCTATACTGTCGGGGCAGGGATTACCAATTTAAAATGGGATTTTTTTTGAGATTGGCCCTGGAATGATTACCTGCCTTGCAAGGTTCCAGTTTTGATAATTGGCTTGTGATCATCACTGGCACAAGTTTCTCAGGGGATTGAAATTTCAGCAATACTGCATGGAGAACTCATACAAACATTTGATAGGCTAGAGAGGCATGTGGTAACAAGAAGCCAAAGGATGCAAGACAATCTGGAAATGCAACACGATTTGGAAATGGAGGAGCAGCAAGAAAAAGAATGAAAAAGTCCATTTATCTAATCATGATATGCACATCATACCCACTTGTTTTCTCTCTGCTTTCTTCCAGCCTTTCACTCTCCTTTTATAAATAAGAGAACACCACCACTATCACCTTCTCTAACACAGTTCTTCATAGTCCTAAATATTTTAATATACACATAAATGCAGAGGGAATCTTTGTTGTTTCCATTTTGTAGGCAGAATCCACATGCTCTATTTCCATATCTGCTGCTTTGAACTTTTTTCTGCATGATCTGCTTCTCTCTAATATGAAGGTTTCTTGCACAACCATGTCTTCTTTAGAAATATACCCCTATTTGTAAGCATTCTTTCTCATCCTTTTTCTGTAATTACCCCTCTCATAGTCAAGCCCTGCAAGATGTTTCTTCTGTCTGGGCTTGGTATTTATTCGTCTCTTCTCAGAGGTAGAAATTACTTCATCATCCCTGAATGCAGGACACTAGGCACATATAGACATGAGAGCTATGCTGTTTCTTATAGGAAAGTATTCCCAGATTGCTGACTTGTCTCACGGTCCTCTCTAACAGAGATTAATGCGGCCAATATGCTAAAATCATAGTGATTTTTCAATAGTTCTCATCTAATTTGAATTCTCCTGAAAGACACACTCCTAACCTAAAGTAACAAAAGACAGTCCCAAAGATGAGAGACAGGAGAACTTCCCTCAAGCCCAGACCCCATCCCATCATTCAGAAGGAGCTTTCCTGCTCCTGCAGGTGTTTCATGCTTTAATATAAAATAACACTTTTTAAATAAAGAACCTTCTCCCCATACCTTCAGTTCCATGAACCTTGAATAAGATGCTTTCTATAAAAATCAGCCAAGCTTTACAAGCCCCGCTGTCAGGAGAGTTGTGCAAGATTGTGGGAAGATGGACTCAGATTTGCAGCTCATGTCACTCAAGCAAGTCCAGCAGGGATCAGCCTTTGCCTTTCCCTCTCTGCTGTCTGTAAATTTCCCAAGCCCAGTCATCAAGGCTGGTCTCATTTTCTTAACAATATGGAGCTGCTACAGCAGACATAAAGCTCTTCCTCCATTGAGCTGCTTATATGTCTTTTACTTTATTTTAATAACAAGCCAAGAAGGGAAGGGAACTGAGAAAATGAGAATTCCTTTATGTGAAGACACCTGAATCTGAAGCCAGAAAATCTACAGAAGCCAACTACCTCTATTTTAAGGTGACAAAATACTCAGACTGTAGATCACATGCTTCTCACTTCTCTGTGCCTGCTCTTAAACTCTGGAATATCAACAAGATTAGATAAAATTCATTAAAAAAAAAAACACCCAACACCACTTTGTGTTCACAGTTTAACCACAAGTCAACCTTAAAACACTTCTGTTTTCTAGCCTGTACCAATCTCATAGAAGAATAACTATCTCCAGAGGATTGGAACAATGGCTCCTTTTATTTTTAGCATGTTTTGGTACCACTTTCGTCTGAGGGGGAACTGCTGGGGAATTAATTTTTCAAAGATTCATCCATAGCAGGGTTGCGGGGGGGAAGTGCAGTCTGAAAAAGAGTCTGATTCCACTTCACTGTCTAGTTTATGGCTTCTGTACGCTGCTGGAGGACTGCACAGCTATGGAGGATAAACAACACTCTTCCTAGAGTTCAGTTCACTGCTGGACATCTCAGCCATGAACGCTACATAAAAAGCAATGTTAAACGCAACTGGGCTGCACTATGCCCATCTACTCAATTACAGCAAAAATCAGAGGACACTCCACCCATATGCTGCCAGAGATATTAACCAGACGTAACATGCTGAATTGCAAGTTTAAATCGGGATATCTGGGGAGAAGTCTGGGCAGCTCTTCCATGTTGGCTAAATAGTTCATTTCAAGAGCAGAGAGTTAGGTTTTTTTCCCCCTGGGAAATTATGCTTTGTGATACCCTCCTATACAGAAGCTATACAGTAGCCTAACCCAATGCCGGTTACAGAGTGTCAGCCCTGTGGAGCAGGATTTCAGAAGAGTTCATCAAATGCTTCTGGCAACTGCTTGCAAACTATGTTGCACATGGACAACCTCATTAAATTCAATCGAGCAGCCTTGCACATGCGACCAGGGCAGAGACCTCTTCTATTGGGAATTGCACTATTGGGATTTGTACTGCATCTGCCTCCAGTCAAGCCCAGGATTTGGATTCAACATCTTTCATAGGCAGCATATGCACACACCGCAAGATGCAAAAAACCGAGTCATGAGTTGTAATACTTTTTTTTTTTTTTTTAAGAAAATTCACCTGATGGGCACTACTTTTCCCAATGAAGTTACACCTTGCAGGTGTGCTGACTTTGGTAGGCCTAGAAAAGCAGAGTTGGATGGAAACCTAAACTGAGCAGCAGACCACGGCACCGTTATTCACTGTCTGATAGCAATGAATAGGCATAGCTGCCTCTGAAAGTGCTCACCTAGCCACATAAGCATTCTACAATTGCTTCTTAATGTAAAGGATAAAGCCTTTTACCTCCTTTTAGCCTTTTCCCATGGCCAACATTACTGTTCTGTAATAACTCATCTCTGAGTAACAAAGTAAACAACGTTACAAAATAATTTCTGAAGCCAAATATCTGATAAAGATGATTAATGCCTCGTGAAATACCCAAGTCATATTTGCAATAATTGCAATATTTGAGATGGATAAGAGGAGAGAATTATAGGATTTGCTGTAAGGCTGAATTATCTACAGGAAGTTCATGTGAATGTCACGTTACCGTCTAACTCGCTGGTACCTGCCAGGCATACTCCTTAACGGCTGGTTTATTTGTTTTCTGGATTTTAGAAATAGAACATTTAGAGGTTTGAGATAGATTTTGTAAAGCTACCTTCAAAAATACCCTCATTCTTGAGAGAAACTATAACAGTCTAGATATAGATATATATAGAAATATATCTATATACATATAGATAGATATAGAAATCTCCCCCTTATGAACAGAGTTTTGGGGTATTCTTGAATTGTTGCCCAAAACAAAATTTCACAATGTTTGGTCAAAACAAAGTTTGCCAGCAAGTACAGCTTTCTTTCAAAGAAAAATGACACTTTCTTATTCTGGAATAAGTTACATGGGTATGTTCTGTAGTTTCCCAACACAATAAAATCCTGAATGCTTGGCACATGCTTTGGGAGAAAGAAGACTGAAAGGTAGCATCTTAGAGGGCTTCAATCATTTTCTATTATATAGTCCACAGAGTACAAAGAGTATTATGGATAACTTCCTTTTTTCCTATGATGGGATAAAGAAATTTTTCACCCATTTATAATCATAGACTGTCTCAGAGCTAGCTAATGCACAATACGATAACATTTGATGAAAGGAGAATAGGAAAGAAATGTTATTATTGTTGGCAGTCACCTACTCCGGAGTTCTCATAAAATTATCTATTACATCATTTTGTTAATAATGACTGAATGCTTTGTAAGGATTGTTATAAGCTAAATTCACAACCGGAGTTGTTCTGACTGGACACAATTTAACTGTTTTGTTTTTGCTTTCACGATGCCTTAAGGTTCTCTCTTAGAATCAGTCACTTCTCTAATGCTAATGAAAAGCCTTGCCGCAAATAATCCAACTTAATTATTATTCTATGACCACTCCTATACCCCCCAGCCCCAAATTGCACCAACACGAACACTGGTGGCAAACAAGCACAAACAGGGCATGAAAAAGGTCAAAGAAAATTTGTTTTCAACTTTAAATGAGTATCCCTGTAAAACTCTTCCCAGCACCTGCTGAGTCCTTATAGCCCCTAGAATTTTCTGTAGTCCTGCAAACCACTCATTTCACATGGAGAGGCAAGGAAGAAATATCTGGAAGAGGAAAGCTGGCACTGAGGAAGATCCTTCTCCAGCCATTCGCACCTATCATGCGAAACTCCAGGCTCCCTTGAAGAGTCACAGGGAGGGGAGGGATGTGGGCAGACTTTTCCCTCCATTTCTAGCACAAACAAGCAGAAACAGGGAAACGCCTTGCAGGTCTAACTGAGCACAGCTGGGTGGGTAGGGGATATGGCTGAGCCACCACACATTATTTTGCACAAGTTAGTCCTTTATAGCAGGCTGCACAGTCACCTTTTTCTTAAGATGTGCTGCAATATCCAGAGCCGCTTGCAGCTATCACCAAAGAGCCTGGCGTTTTAGCATATTCAGACTTTTATCCAAACTTTTTTTTACCCACCAGAAGACTCAGTAATTAACGGAGACACCCCCAATCGAGCCCTTTCTAGGTGATCACAAAATCCTGGAGCAGGCGATGGAGCACGCCTTGCTCCAAAGGCTGAACACTGAGGGCAAAGCACAGTTGCCAGCGCTTCTCTCCCCAGCCACCACCATCCACACACGCTGTGGCAGGAGACACTGACAGAAGTGGCATGGCCTTCTTCTGCTCCTCTGGTGTTCCTCTCATTGATTGTCCAGAATTCCCTTGAATAAAACCCCCTTCCTCCCTTGTTAGCAAAGAGGGAAGCTGGTCTGAAATCAGCTTAGTCATGATCACCAGTGCAATCACACAGTGCTTGTTGAACTGAAGGGAACCCTTTGTTACCCACACCCAGTCTGATATTATAACACCCTGCTCTGTAACTACACACATTTTTGGAAGTACTTGTCAAGAGTGACAATTTTGCTAACAAACGCTAGGACAAAAGAACATTAGAAAACAAGCAAGCACAAAAACCTGCAGAAAATGAAAGACTTTGGAAACGACCATCTTTCTTTTATTTACAAGGAACAAATAACCTCATGTTTGTCAGGAATAAATGGAAATCAGCCTCCAGCCTTCACAAATGAATAATCATGTGTAGAAAACATAGTGTTTTTGTTAAAAATAAAGATGTAATTTGCAATTAACTAAGGAACAAGAACTATTTCTTCTAGAGCCAATCTAATGAGGTTTTTAAAACTGGCATATTCTGATCTCATCTGTTTCTCTATGGGCAGAGAAGCCAATCAAGCTTTCCTGTTATAGATCAAAGTGACGGCTACAAATGTTCGTAAAACAAAGTCTCCCCTAGTGTCAAGCAAAACAGGATAAAAAGCAAACAAGCAAGAAATTCAGCACAAGGATACAGGACAAAATGGAGAGTACTTCTGCCATCCCAAGAAAGCTGAACATCTACTAAATCTTGGATTTCAATAAATACAATTATTATGATGGGAGACTGATTATCATGTATGTGTCATCTCTCTGGGGAATCCAATTTTTATTTTCCTTCCCGTTCAAGGACAGTTGTTCATATATTTATTTGCATTGCCATAACGCGGAGATGCAGGCTGTGATCAGAGGTCCATTGTGTAAGGTGCTGTACACACAGTTTATCAAAACAGCCTCCACTTCAGAGAGCCTCCAGTCTAAACAGGGAAATTCTAGAAGTCCCGAGGGGAAACAAATGCTTGTAATGCTTCCAGGAGAGAACAAGAATATCTTTGGAAAAGCATCTTTGGGTGGCATTTCAGACTAAACGGAAATCTTGATGTTCTCTCATTCAATGATATATTTCCTTGGGTTTGTGGCATTAGGAGTCTTCCCTTGCTTTTCTCAGCAATTACATCAAAACAGTTTCAGATAATAAAATTTAACTGAGGCTCAAAGTTGTGCCCATAGCAAAACTTAACCAGAGTCACTTTCTATCGTTGTTTAATTAATCCTCACAATTCCTCCTCAAACATCAGGTGCCAGAAATTCCTTGGTTACTTCTCATCTGCAAACATTACAAACTCTAACTCCTACCACTACTTGTTCCATCTTTCTTGAAGACTAAGGGAACTTGGGAAAACAGAGAAACCTTGTCCACATGAATGACTGTCACGTGGAGGGGAGCAATAAAATATTCTGAAGGCAAGTCCACCAGTGTATTTTCAAAATTAAGGCCTGAAATATCTTGAGAAGGACACCTTGAATAACCTTTTCAAAGAAAATAATGCCCAGCTGTGTTTATGTAATAAAAATGAAAAAAAAAGAACAAAACCAGGTGTGTTCTCACACATATTATCAGAGACAAAATGGCTACGTATAAGGCACAATGAAATGTCACCATCTAAACATAAATATGCACTGGAGAGAGGAGTGTGGGTATTTTAAGCAGAAAAGAAATAAATGGTGGACAGGACAAGGAGTACAAGGAGATCTGCATTACTGGAAGTGCCTCTACTTGAGGACATATTCCTCCTTCTCTCTTCTAGAAAACATAACGACCAAGAGGGGAATAAAAAACCTCAAGGATAATGCCAAGATGATGCTTACCTTCATGTTCATACAGAATCAACAGCGTCTTGAAGCCCCTTGTCTTTGAACCTCTTCTCTCTTTACTCGCTAGAGGCGCAATCCCTTTGGTCTCTGCATGGACTTCAGGATTCCCCAGGAGTCTATAAAAAAAGAGAGGTTGATAGACTGAAAATATGCTTACTCTTGGGCTGTGTGGTTGGTGGAGTTTCGTCACTTAAACGTGATTTCTCCTAAAGTTACTATAGATGTGCATTACATTTCTGCCCTACATGCTGGCAAGAAGTGAAGATCTTTTGAGGAGTATTACTTTTGCTGGACGTGCTGGAGGACAAGGTAGGAAAGAGGAGAGAGTGAGAGAGAAGCACGTTTGTCACTGGTTATTCAGACCAAGCATTGTGAACATAAATAACACACATTTATATTTCTATAGAAATACTGCTGCTAGATAAGTGGACAAAACTCTGACATTGGAATTCATTGAATTGTTGGAATTTAAGGGAGAATAAATTGTTAAAAAATTCACAGGCAGTACTTAACTGATAGAAGATGTAAAGTAAATGCTAGCCATTTTACCACTTATGTAGTTGTTAGGTTCTGATCTTATATTTTAACAGTTGAACATAGTAAAATTACTTCACTGAAGTCAGATTGCAAGTGTAAGTGTTGTTTTTTTTTTAAATGAAAAATGGTATAATCTACTTTTGCACTGGTAACTGTTAATAACATCATGAAGAATTTCTTTTTTGTACACCATCTTCTGAGTTGCAAAAAATGTTAATCCCTGCTAAAGCTGGACAAGCTAATTTTGTAAAAAGCAGAATATGCCTGATTTAGTAAAGGGATTTCTGTTCTGAAGCTTTCAAATCTCCTGTTCACCTTCCTGTCAATCACTGAAGTGAATCAACCTTTTAGTGGAAGCAACTTCATCTAATCTTGGTGAGAAAAACCCGGTATAAGAAAAGCTAACTCAGCAGTATGGCAGCCTGACATGCTGTGTTGCAGACAGGCGATCCTAAATTCTTTACTTAACAAATGACCCTAAAAAATACATACAGGTGAAGAGCAAGGGGAGAAGACAGCCCAAAGGTATTTGAAGGAAACTACAAGTCAAGGACTGAATAGTAGAGAGGCTGACAATGCAACCTGGCCAACTTCTGATAGCCTTCCACGTCCAAGAAAGGAGACTGCAGAGTTATTGGACAAAATCTGCTAAAGTATCGTCATGTAAGTGTTTTTATAAATTTTGCCAAGAACAAATTCCTAAACTGTAAGAGTTTTACCTAACATGGATGCAATATTCCTTCAAACCAGTTGCTGAGCCCTTGTATGACTGAAGTTATTCTTAAACCAGAGGTTTGTTGAGGTTTTTCTGGTTTTGTGGGTTTTGGTTTTGTTTTTGTTTTTTTTGTTTTTTTGGGGTTTTTTTAACTTGAATTCTGAATAGCAAATTGAGTCTAAAATACCATGCTGAGTGCTTAAGCCATTTCCATTCAAGTGAGGCTACATATTGGTCTACAGATTTGATCTGGAGCAACAAATTACTGACATTTTAAAAATCACTGGGAAAAAACCTGACATTTTAACAAAGCACTGAAGAGATGAAAACCTGGAACTTCCTAGTTGCAGTCTCTATTACTTCACCACTCTCCATCCGACCATGTTATTTCTCCCTGTAGCATTAACTGGATCTACTGTAAAATCTATACAGTAGACAGAGAGTTTCCTATGCTTTGGATCAGGTATTTTAATCTAGGATATTTTTTCTCTCTAGTGAAGTTTTAAGGCTTTGAGGAACATTCAGCCTTTGTTATGACTCACACAGAAATAAACTTCAACTCTAAATTCACTAAATTAAACCTGCTATTGCCAAGGACCAGAATGAAGAGAGATATTTATTCAATATGCTTTCCACTAGTGCCAAGGACTAAGGTCATGGTTTATGGTTGTTTCTTATGTAATGAACATCAAATGAAAGATGCAAAAGGATTCCATTTTACGACAGAGTTAAAATGAGCTATTTAATATACTAAAAGCTGGTGTGTACTGTATTGCAAGTCCACAATGTTCCACAATGTCAATTGCTGCCTATGCCATTAAAGAAATTAAATGGATTGAGTTTCAAAAATAACCTGTGAGCTATAGAGAAACGATTTCTGCAGCCCCTCAAGATGAACTGCCTATTTCAGCTGCATGGCAGACAAGGTTAGCGTGAAAGTCTCTCTTGGTTGCATGCTGGATGGGAACATGCACCTCGAGCCTTCCAGCCTAAGTATGAGGTTCTCATGAGCTTGAGCCACCAAGTGAAGCTCTGCACTTCCTCCAGCTTCACCCAAAGACCACATAATACTACAATTTTACATTCTCCGAGTACCCACAAATCCTGTTGGCTGCAAAACTGGCCTAAGTTTATGCAAAAGATGCATGAATATAGCAGACAAGTTAAGACTGCTCACAGCTTTTAGTCTGCATGGAAATAAACTATTATCTGCCCAGGTACAGATGATGGCAAAAATTTCCCACCTGCACATTTCCTGCATATTTTCTTCTTGTTCTGGTATTTCTTAGCCTATTATGTGGTAATCAATTACCACCACCAGGGAGATAAAACAGCTCAAACAGCTCTTTCCTGGCAAGTACAGGAGAACTGCAGGGATAATTAATTAATGTTATAATATGCAAATAAAAGATATTGCTTTACAGCTGGGATTTTTCACAGCATTGTATAATTATGCAAAGACTTCATCTCTGGTTCAGGAAGTCTCACAACCAGAAATCACAGGAGGCTGGAAGAGCATCACTGCTTCCTTGCCCTATCCGTACACTCTTTCCTTAATCCCCGTACACCCACACTTAATCCCTTTAGAGACAGGATTCAAGGCTAGAAGAACCCTCAGTCTGTCTTGGTACAGCCATTCTTTTGTGTAAGCAAGCACAATTCAGAAGGATATTTTTACACTGTTTACTTTCTTTTCTCCAAATGTAAGTCCTGTTAGATTGATCTTCCATTAGGTGTACCACCTGAAAGTGGAATCAGGGCTAGAGGAAAGCTCCTAGAACAGGGAGCTCAATCCCACCAAATCATACACAGCCAAGATCTTGATTCTAGTAATGGCTGAATTCAGCTCCAGAAAAAATTATAGCATGGATATTGTGACAAAAAACACCCCTAAGATCCCATTATGAGGTCAAAAATGAAAGAACCCAAAATAGCGTAGGTGGGAAGGAAAACTGGGCACTGTCCTAGTCTTGAGATTTTTTTTTACTATTTGATTACCTCCTCCACATAAAAGTTTCAGGCATTTTAGAATAACAACCCAACAAGAAATAAAGATGCTTGCTATTCAGTGTTTTCAATCTCTGGGCAAACTGGTGTCTGACAGGGGTCAGGTCTTTAAAGAAATATCCAGTTCATCTAGTGCGTCACCTTTTCTTCTCCATCAGCTGCCACTGTCACTCCACCTACTGTCTTGGAGTCTGTATTTTTCTGCAAGTACCAGTTCCTGCAATCTCCACCATTTCACATCAGCAAGTCTTTGCCTAACATCTAGTTTAAAAAAAAAAAAAAAAAAAGCTGGAGGACTAGGAAAATATTCCTCCAGTTTTAAGAGAAAGAATGGTATCTTTCTAACATTTTTTGCTTTGATAAAAATTTTTAATCACCTCTCTTTTTTTTTAAAAAAAAAGGCTAAATAAAGAACAGAAGCCTGGAAAACAGAACTACAGACTTATATCTCACAGCCAGTTACCACTGGTGCTTACCCAGGCTTTGAAAGATGGTTTTCCCATGGTCCCATCTCTTATAAAGTCTCTCTTCCATGTTTATTACAGGTGCCTAATAAAAGAAGAGTTTGTGATGGTACTTTTCCCTGCGACAAACTTATTTTCTCCTCTGCACATTTATTTCAGAAAAGTTGTAGGAACTGATTATCTTTTCAAATTCTACTCCTCCACCAAATTTAGCTAAAACAAAACGACGAGTTCAAAAGTTCCCAGGAGGGTTGTTCAGGTGGACAGGCACACACAAGTCTACAAACACACAGGCAGTAGTTTTGGTTCATTTCTCTAGGAAATCCAGAAAGAGAAGAAATCCGTGCTCAGAGATAGGCTGAGAGTCCTCTGCTAAATTGAGCTGAGAGCATTAAATGGTCGAGCCATTAGAGAAGAGGTGGCACAAGGTTTACGTAACCCAGCTGCGTAATGGCATTTGACCTACTGCTTAGCTGAGCACCAGCTCTACTGCCAGCAGGAGAAACAACTAGGAAACAAGCAGGTGGGAGGAGACAGGGAACAAAAGGAAAGAAAAGGGGAGGGGAAAAAAAAAAGGCTTTGCTAGCTGATCTGGTTGATTGATGTGATTAATTGCCACCCACACAGGTAGGTGTTGCTACTGTTTATTTAGCACTCTGCCAGCAACAAATGGTTGGAATTCCTTCTGGTTGCTCCATAGACTTTGTCTACCTGGAAGTCAAAACCAGTTGTATCTTATGCATCACCACCGACTAAACAAAACATCAGGAGTGTAAGATAAACAATCCTAAACAGCTGGATGGCAGGGACACTGCATACTCTCCCCATCTGCCACCGAGCCATGGGCGGAGGGATCCAGCCAGCTCTCCTTACAAAGCTCCTTCTCTTCTGCTATACCTACTTCTTCAGAAAGATGCTAGTATAGCACTAAGAGACTCATAGCTTTGTATACTCTTGGAACCTTGTGGGCCTGAAGATTTAAAAGCATCTGCTTCGTGTGCTGTTATGGCTGGCAAAGGCAAAGCGAGGGGGGAGGGCAAAGGGGAAAAAATTACGTATCAGGACTGTTCTACTGGGGTAGGAAACTTAAATTCAAGAACATATAGATCGTGCAAAAGATGCTTGGAGCAGGAACTGCTTTGATTTAGTTTTTTGGTTCTGTACTTACACATCCTGCCTGGACTGAGTTTAACAGGAACTGCTGCATTTACAAAAATATTCTAACTTCGAATAAACATACTCATTTTCATCCCACAAATAGAGATTTTGAAAAATCTTTTCCAACTTTAGTCACGTGAGAGAAGTATATTTTGAATACATCTGTGCAAGTGTGCAAAGGTTGAATGACTGTTCTCTTTTACCCACTGGCATAAGTCACCGCTCCTCTGTCAATTAGAGCAGTTAGCATTTCAAGTATGGGTAATCTTTCTAGCAATCTGATTTATTCTCACCAGTTTCCACATATTAAACATAGCAACAGTATGCACCAAGGAAACAACAGCTAAAGACATGTCAAACATTTTTCTAAGGTTTCATTTTCAGTCTAGCTAGCAACATTTTTTCATCATGTCAGGACTTCCCAACTTCTCACCAAGTCTGTGAACACATTTCTCCTTTAGTAACACGCGCAGCTCCATGTCTGTTCTCAAGAAGCAACATGCACATAGACACTCGGCTAGTGCGAAAGAAAAATCTAGACTATAGGAAAACATACTTTCAGTCAATAGTCAATGTCTTAGAAGAGAGGAGACGTGGGAGAAAAAGAAGTAAGTTGATCAGCAGATCTGTTAAAAAAGAAAAGCCATGGATGGAGCTTGGAGCACTTTGTGTCATGCTGCTTCAATGCTTTATCTTGGCCAGGGAACATACTGAGTGTGGCTTTCCCAGCTGAAAATAGGTGTCTATTGTTTTCACTTTTGGAAAGAAGCCAATTAGTTGTCAAAGGGGGTCATCACAAAATTGTTAGTGTGCATGGCAAAGCAAAAAATACTTTACTTATGTGTTCACTTTGTCAGAACAAATTACAATGCAAGAATTTCCAGTGAGGATGGGGCGAGGAGTATATCCTTGTTCACAGGGCAATCAAGATGCAAACCTCCCTGTTAAGTCAGGCTTGAGTTGGTGAGGAAAATGGGTGAAGACTCGTCTGTAACACCCAGAATAGGCGTTACACAGAATGTTTTAAATACTACAGGACAACTCCACTTACATAATTACACCACCTCTTGATCAGATGTGTAGCACCTGGGATCCAATATATACAGTCAAACTGAGCTGCTTCTTTTTGTTCTCAGTGATATTTGCAGAGAACATGAAGAAAACTGCATTGTCACAGACGCATGAAGCCAAAGTTGCACGGTACCAGAAAGGATAAATCTGCACTAGCACTGACCAGCAACAACAGGTTTGAGATATATCACATGCCTGTTTCCACCTATTAGCATTGCAGCATTCTTTCAGTATGTAATTAGCACTGGTTACCTGTCTTAGCCAATATCTCTCTGCCTAATATGTGGCATTAAAACTAATCACCCAGGCATCGCAAATGCCACATTTCCAGTTCAAGGATATACACTGCCCAACCACTGCATCCTTCATACCAGCCAAAATGACCATCAGCAGAACAGTTTTCAGTAAGAACACTCACAGCACCTCCAAGCCTGATGAGCAGCTGTTTGGGCAGGGGTTTCCAGGCGGCCCTCGGAGTCCAGCTGAGCAAGCTCAGGTGTGGCTATGTCCAGCCTGCCAAGACCTATCATGCCTGGGGCCTCCGAGACCGGTCATTGCATGTGTGCAGTACGGTGAAGGATGATGAACAGCTGATGCATGGCTGACCTTTCTTAATATTGCTTAAATTCTTAATCACTTGCTTTGCCTGGCCACAGCAAAGCTAACCATTAGCAACAGAGACAATGGCTACTGAAGGCACAGGAGCTCTGGGCTACCCATGTAAATAGATCTCCAAAAGGCTACCAAAGGCCAGTGAACATTGTGGTCTACCAGCTTGTCGTGATTTAAGCCCGGCAGCTCAGCCCCACACAGCTGCAGTGGAATGGGGGAGAGAATCGGAAGGGTAAAAGGGCAAGAACTCGTGGGTTGAGATAAAGAGAGTTTAATAGGTAAGCAAAAGCTGCGTGCACAAGCAAAGCAAAATAAGGAATTAATTCACTACTTCCCATCAGCCACCTCCAGAAAAGCAGGCCTCCATCACGCATAATGGTTACTTGGGAAGACAAATGCCATCATTCCGAAAGTCCCCCCCACCTTCGTCCTTTCCCGCAGCTTTTATTGTTGGGCAATCCCACATGGTATGGGATGTCCCTTTGGTCAGTTGGGGTCAGCTGTCCCAGCTGTGTCCCCTCCCAGCTTCTTGTGCACCCCCAGCCTGCTCGCTGGTGGGGTGGGGTGAGAAGCTGAAAAGTCCTTGGCTCTGTGTAAGCACTGCCCAGCAGTAACGAAAACATCCCTGTGTTATTGAGACTGTTTTCATCAAAAATCCAAAACAGAACACCGTGCAAGCTACTATGAAGAAAATTAACTCTATCCCAGCCAAAATCAGCACATAGCTGAAGAACAGAGTTCAGGAAGACCATGTAATTTGCCCATGATGAATAGATAAACCCATGGCTACATCAGACCTAAGTCTGATTCTTTCACTCCAGGGTCATACATATCACACCATGGATAAATACCTCTTACATCTATAGCATCAACTTTTGTTCCTAGCCAGACTTTCATTTCCTAAGACCACCATGTCTGTACAAGGCTACACCTGCCCTACTAAACCCCTGGAAGGCCCAAACTCTTCCCCTGTTCACTGAGCTGGTGTGGATGCTGACCAGGCAGCATGCCCTGGGTGAGACAAACCTGCTTTAGATTTTGTAGTCATCCACAACCCCTGGGCACTGCTGAACCAGGCCCTTCCACCAAGGCAACAACAAATCCCTGTGAATGCTGGTGGAAGGAAGAACTAGCGCAGCAAGGGCTTGTTCCTACTGCAGGTACTGTACATGAAATTAGGATGAGGGATACTCCACCTCTTGGCCAGACTTGGCCGGAGATACCCAAACCGAATAATCTTTTCCTCGTATACATCTCTTTTATGTTTACCACAAGCATATGTGACACATACGTTTACATTCTCTTTACAGTGGTAGGTACCATGTCTAATGCTCTGTTCCCACCATGTGCACAGCTGAATGTGTATAATACACAAGGCATGCCATCCAAGTTTATTTTCAATTACTTAAGAGGATGTTTCTCCCTGAGGCACAGTTTCTGTTTAGCTTGTTTAGATGCCACAAATCCAAACCCTTGGAAAAAAAAAAAAGAAAAAAAGATACAGTTGAAGAGCATAAACAAAGCGCTGTGAAAGACTGCCCCTGGGAGGGAGCAGATGCATTGCAATTTTAAAAATTAAAACTCCTGCAACCAGTTTGCCAATTCCTTTGATGATGAAAGCAAATTTCATTAAAGTGACAGCAGTCGATTTCCTGCAACTGCACCGATGTCTTCCTGCAAAACAAGGCCAATAAATAAGTATATATTTAAAGGCGAACAGAATCGACATGCCGATACAGCATTAAGAAAAGCCTCTGCCTCCCCTTCCACAAACATTCTTGTGTCAAGGCTTCCTTCCTGCAGCAGGCTCACCTTCACTAATATCCTCCTGCCTTTGCTTTTCTCCCAACAGCAGGTCAGAGGAAGGCACAGTCTCCTCTAGTGCAGTGGGTTACTTGCTCTCATGTACCAAAATAGTAACTTGTTCAACTGACACAAAAGAAAGAAAACATCCTCGCATCCTGTCCTGCTGCCAGCTTTCAAAAGGTAATTAAACATCCCCCTTTTTCAAAGAGCAGAGTTCTCCAGGATCATGGTGTTTGAGCTCTGATGTTGTCAAACAACAGGGGGTTGCTTAAGCTTTGACTGACCTTTCCAAAGACCTACAAGCAATTTAATGGGAGCCCTCCTTAGTGGTGACAGAAACGTCCCATTATCTGCTTCCTATTGTCTAGATTGCTTGGGGTAAGGGGGAACTTTGATTCTCATCGTCATGAGGGCATAACCAAACCACTTCAGGCAGATTCACATTCATCTGTATTTCCAGTGCAAAGAAAAGATTTTCTGTGCAAAACTTAATGACATCTTGATCACGTAAATTTTATTTCCCCCCATTCTATTCTCTTTGCCTGCTGTTCCTTTTTCACGCTCAACAAATTGTAATAAGTGCTATAAAGATCCACTTCCACTCCCAAACTAGGAAGTCATGTTCTCCATGTGTCCTAAAATCATCCATCCATCTCAGAACTGCTGACGGGTGGGAATGGCTCTGAAAGATCTGCCTGGCAGCAAAGCTCTGTTGGTACCCAGCACACCATCTACCAGTTGCACCTACTTCTTCCCTATGCTACACACGAGATGCTGCAGAGACGGAGGTAGAAGGGGAGTCGGATAGGCTGACGCTATGCTGGGTGAGAACTCCTTACAACAGGACAATTTCCTTGTTCCTTTGCAATCCACTAGAAATATCAAAAAACACTAGGGAGCAGAATTCAGCTCAAAATTCACTCTACAATTTGTATTTTTTTTCCTTTTCTTTCCGTTTTTCCTCCAATCTCAAACAGAGAAAATAGGAGTCCGAAAACAAATGCTGGGTCAAATTCTGCAGGCTGCAAAGCAGTAAACAACCCACTCATTCCAGGGGAGATCTGCTCAATTAAGAACCATTAAGTCTAGCTCTGTTTCATGATTTTATTGTTTGCTGAAAAGTCCCTGGAAGGCAGCCTCCCAGAGAATCAAACCTCCGCAGCCAACACGAGATGAAGAAGTTATACTTTTGCTGTTCCTGGACTCACTCAGGCAGGACCCTTTAATCTGCAAAGTGGAAATGAGGCCCTTGCTGTGCCATCCAACGTTCAGCCACTTGCTTTGTCTCAAATAAAAGGGGAGAAGTATAGCAGGCTGCTTTTCAGCTGGAGAGAGCCCTGTAGCAGGCCAGCTAAGGGGCCAGCTGGCTCCAAACAAGGCTCCGGCTTCTGCATTTTGTCTTTGCCTCAGTGAGATCATTCTCTGCACTGCCTTCCCCTCCCTCAAGTTTTCCTCTGCTTAGCCTATGTAAAATAATTACTGGCAGGAAACCTGTCTCCCAGCTTTCTTTCCCTCTCCCCCAGATATCTGACGGGCAACAACATTCTGCGGCAATCTAGGAGTTTGAAAAAAGAATAAAAATGCCTGTGTGTAGCTCCTTCTGCAGTACGGTCATTACACAAGCCACCTCTTTGCTCCCCCTGCAAGGCAAGAGAGAAGACATGGGGATACCAAAGCTTCTGGGGCAGGATACAGTCATACTAAGCAACACAACTTGTCCAAGCCTTTTCAAGACATCCGTGGTGTGGTGAGGATTAGTGAGTGTTTTGACTCAGCCCAGGTAATAAAGGGAGATGCTTAAGGCAGCAGACTCCCTGCTGCTGCCTGCACCGGAGCCTGGGAAAGCCAAGCTTGCTGCTGTGGGCAGGAAGAGGGGGTGCAGAGGGGTATGAACTACCATCACACAGGGACGATGGGGGGAAAGAGCAGCCTTCCCGAAATAGCGGTTACTTTCCTCAAATTTCTCATCGCACAAAAGAAGGAGCGGCAGCCCGCCCAAGTTTTCTTGAGGGCACTTCCCCAGCTTGGTGGCAGGAGCAGACAGGCATTAGCTCTTTTACCTTGGGCCAGCAAATTTAATTCTGCCAGACCTACCAAAAAGACGCCTGAACTGGCCGTGCTCAAACACAGGTCAGGGTCATCCCTTGGGAGCTTCGAGAATATCATAGCAACCATAATGGCCACAACAAATTAAAGCAATGCGTCAAACAGTCGCCGGCGTTTCTGGAAAGTACCTTTGGATTATGCTTCTAGCAAAACACATCCTCACCAAAAACACAAGAGTTCTGCAGTCGTACGGGGTGAAGGGGTGTTGGGTCTGGTTTTTCATTTGTTTTTTTTTACACCAGCTGCTGTAAATTTTGAAGGGAAACTAGTGAGATAATCTAAAAATTACTGAAGTAAACACATATTTTTTATTACCAGTTCGAAGCACACAGTCAAGTAGCAGGCTACTTCATAAGTTACCTGAGTGTGTCCAAACGTCACACCAACTCTGAAAGTGATTTATGAACGCATCAATGATTTATTGATGTGGCCCCAAACTGGGCTGTTGTCAGTGCTCACATCACTCACCAAGCACAATAGATTAGCTTCGTATTAGCCCTGGGATAAACAAAGAGCACTGGGCCAATCCCATTCCCTGGAAACCCCTATTTACTTTTTATGACAACTGCAGGGGATGCATTTGTTTTCTACTTCTCTGGAAGAAAGAAGGGTTACCTGGCTTTTCGTTGTGCCTCATGAACTCCTCCTTTTCACCCATGACTGTGGGCCGTGCTACCCTAGCTGCCATGGAGCCCCAAAATAACCCAGCTAAAGACATCCCAAGTTATGTGACCTCCTCTGGACCAGAATATGAACCTCTGCAGCATGCACTCATTTGCCTGGCTTCCTTCTTCCCTCTGTTCCTGCATCCTAGATCCCATTGGAGGAAAAGCATGTACAAGACCACAAGGGAGAGTTTTTTAGTCCAGTTAAGATAACAAAAATTTTCTGGTGTGTTTTTTTCTCTAATTAGCATGGGCGAACAACAAGATGGAAGCCAGCATGAATCTCTTCCACCACCCTAAAGCATCTTCTTCTGAAATGGGAAAAGAACTCAAATAAAGTTTTCACAAGCCTCATAATGACAGTATCTAGATCCCACACTTAGTGGATTTCAAGCCTCTTACATTTCTTAGATGCTTCTGACAAATTTGGCTTGCACTTCCATAAAGATAGAGGCAATGTAAAACATACAGAAACTGTGAGATACAACTTCCTCAAATACAAATGAAATCACCTGAGCTGAGCTCATTTATGTAACACTGATTTGGCACAGGGCAAAAGTACATCCCAACATAGAGAACTAACTACTTCTTTCTTGTGTGCAAGTCTCACAGAAGTTATGCATACATCATTTTGGTTAATCAATATCCTTAATACCATTCAGACAGTAGCTCCAAACAGTTGATTTCTCTGTCATCCTGTATTTAGCATTTTCATGCATTGGCTTAGCTTATAATAATCCTCTGAAGTCTCTGCTTACCTGCTCATCTTGATTTATTATTATGGGATTTCTTTTTTAATTTATCATCATGCGAAGTAATTCATTAAACAATGCCAGAAGCTGGCAGACAGACCATTGTTTTTTGGTTTGTTTTTTTTGTTTTCTTTTCTTTTGTTTTTCTTTTTTGGGGGTGTGGGGAGAGGGAACAGGAAAAAGGGAATTAGCTGTGGGAAACATCAGATTCTTAATCCTTCTCACCTGGTGTATGAAACTGTATTTTGTACACCCAACTGGTTTGGACTGAGTAGAATTGATAATGTTCATGAGACAGGCTCTATCACTACTGTCTTGATCATGTATCAGTCTACAACGCAAGATGCATTAGCTTAATGTACTCTTGAAAACTAGACCTACTTTTCTCTACCCTGACCTATTTTTAATAGCTGTAGCAGGAGGAGTTCAAAGAAAAGTTGCTGTGCCTGGAGCTGCACCTTCCCAACACGATTGCATCACCAACAGCCACAAGAACTCAACAGTCCAAGTAGCAAACTCTCATACAAGCTGTGAAATACATTCTCACACTCAAATTCATAAGCAACAACGTTAGCAAGCCAGACTCTGTAGATGGGGTGAAGTGATAAACAACCCCCTCCTTTCCCTATTGAGAACAGGAGAGTCAGATTCTCCACCACAGCCACTGAAGGCAAAAAACCGTCTTGCTTACAGGTGTGAAAGTGGTAGGACAAGAGCGGGGCGGGGAGGGGGGGGGGAAGCTTCCACTTAAATGAATCTGAACACTAAGCTGAGTTGTTCACTCAAACACATCTCACCTTTACAGCCAAAATCTCTCTCTCATCTTTAATTTGCCATTGTGGATGCCCTACTGTTGGAAGTCAAAATCTGGAGCTGGTAAGGTACACAAACATGGCATTATCCTACAAGAGCACTCTGTCTTGTTCAGATGGGAGAGACCATGGCAAGCACATGAGGAAAAGGCAAGTACAATCAGCACAGCTGAGCAAAGGTATGACTGAGGTTTCAAAGGAGAAGCCACAGAAGATGCCAGAGACCAACTCTTCAGTCCATGCAAGTCAGCTGAGCTCCAGCAAAATCAATTGAGCGTCTGCATCAGATCACACCCGATGAAGAACAGCTGCACAATCTGACATGCACACTGCCACCCAGACTTGCCTCTGAAATAACTAGCTCATATTATTATTGAAATTAATTGCTCCTGAGTTGCCACATCTTGTGTATTTTAATTTAAGCAGGTGGAGGATGCCTTCACTTTTAAAACATGGAGTTCTACCCCCTCCAGTAAATCCACTCAAAGCACAGCAATTAAAACTCCAAGCTCCAGAAAGACAGATTCAAAGCAACTTTCAAGTGTCTTGAGTAAAACCCACAGGCGAAATCCTCTACAGGGACAAACAGGTGAGATCCCATTAAAGTCCACACCACAAGTCAATTCAAGCAGAAATACGGTGATGAGCATCCAGGCAGCGACTGGGACACCTCTAAATGTAAAGTATGCTGCAAATAGTGTTGGTTATGAAAAGCATGCTGCTGTAACAAGATTCCAGATAGTGATATCTTGTTTGGGTCAAGTAGGAGAGTCAATTTTGTCTTGTCAAGTGAGCTCCGTTTGTAAAATTTCTCCTGAGGCGCTTGCTTCCTTCCAAAGGCTCAGCAACTTTTAATATATTCTCTTCCTTGAAGATGTATTTCTGTGAAAGTGATGAGAGTGTACAGCACCACTCCCACCTTTTCCAAGATTGCTTTTGGTGTTATTTTGATGCCTCAGGAGCCTCATTTCAGCCTTATAATAACCCACTTACATATGAACAACTCGTAGTTGTCACTGAGTGATGTTTCATATCTCCAGGCTTCCCATACCAAAAAAGCTTGAGGCTTATTCTCTGTTTATGTTTCTCTGATGTGGGGCAGTGGTGCTTTCCTGTACACTGCTTAAAACTTTCCTTCCTAATAAATTGAATTTGGCAGGTCCTTGCAGTTGTCTACACGTTGTCTCATGGGAAAGGTAAAAGCTTATAGGTGAGGGACTCAGTGATTTGAGAAGAGTGCTGGCTGGATCAAAGCCTACTGTCCATACAAGTCCTGTCACTCCAGGAGCCCCCTTGTGCAACAGATACCACAGCATCACTGCCATATCAAGAGGCACAACTTGCAAGCATGAGCATGCCTGCAGCTCTCCTCAGCACAAGGGGAGGAAAGGACCTCTCAGCAGCGATGGAGAGTCTCCAGGGCCTCTCACATGGTCCCCATCCATGCCCTGGGGGAAGGAGGTCATCGTCTAGATAAACTCATTCTGATTAAGATCCCTGGGTGGAACTGTTACCAGCCCTGGTCTTTGCAAGGGGCTGGGAGAGTTGATCTTGCCACTAACCATTACTTGGACTGATACTAAACTAGAATATGTCTGTCATTGCAAAGAATTTGCCCTGCTGTTTGATAGATGTTATTTATCTAATGCTACACCTCTGGTTTCAAATTGCCTGAATAATAACTGGGAACTTACTGGATGGTACAAGACACTACAAGGAAAGATTTTTACTCATATAGCCTTGGATCCAGTCAAGCAACAAAGAAGTTTCACAGATTTCAAGCAGGAATGTGGGTAAGACAATTTAATTTTTTACTTCTCAACCTGGATTTAATTTTCCTCTCATTTTGTTTAGCTTCGGTCTGCCCAAGACCTAAGAGATTTCATTCACAGATGCATAGCCCTTATATCTAAAAAAACTTCCAGATTGCTACTTTTGACCTCCAGTATCTCATAAATCATTATATTTCATACTATTATTAAATGAAAAGTTCGCATTTAACTAACTCATATTTTCTAGAAGGGCTTCTGATGCAGATTCGAAGGAATCAGGAATTGACCAGTGTTCCTCCAGTTTGTTCCAGGGCTCAGTCCGCCACTTCAAACTGAAACGTTCTCTCCTTTGTATCTTAAAAGTACCTGGATACAACTTTCAGGCACTGACAGCTGCTAGGCTATGATTCTTCCAGAGACAAACAACCTAATAAGCAATTTCTTGTTCTTTTGAAGGTATTTATCCACTGTATTTTATTACCTCCTACTCACTTAGTAAGATGTTACTAGAAGTTCTTCCGATTCTTCTCTCATTTACACATAAAATGAGGAATAACTTGAAATCAGTGACATTAAATTTGGCATGAAAACAGGGATAACTGAGTTCCAGAGTTTTTGACTGTTCAAAGTCTAGAAAGGATGCTGCATACTTCTCAGGCCAATTTATTCAGGTTATTCGTCCTCTTTACCACCACAGATGTTCCATTGACAGAAAAACATTCAGGTTTTGAAGTAAACTGCTGTGGAGAAGACTCACATACCAGCTGTTGCTTAACAAGCACCAGCCTTGCCAACATTCACAAATAACCTGAAAAATCAGAGAGGTTTTGGCATATTCTTGCACAACCGATGTGAAAGAGATGCTCTCCTGCCTTCTCACCGGAGGGAGAACACGGCTCTCACAGGACCCGTTCTACAGTGAAAGCGGGCAGGGGGAAGGCATCTCTTCTGGCTGTCAGCAGCACCCCCTACAAGAAGGATTTCAGATCGAACTGGAGGAGCAAGAAACACCGACTACAGGGTTGAAAGTTGATGGGTCATTTTTCCCTCATCTCCTTGGGGCCACAGGAGACCACATTGGGCCCAAATGCAGAGAAGCGCTCATGTACACGGGCATGCTGGTGCAGAACACGCTGGCCTTTGGAGAGGCAGAAA
This sequence comes from Calonectris borealis, assembly GCF_964195595.1. NCBI lineage: Eukaryota > Metazoa > Chordata > Aves > Procellariiformes > Procellariidae > Calonectris > Calonectris borealis. The sequence continues at coordinate 94,532,785 of NC_134313.1, read as the reverse complement.
GAAGTTTCCCACCTTCCCCCAATAACAAATGAAGTTTCAGGGGGGAGAGGGTCGCGGGGAGAAAAGCCATCTTTGCAGTTTTGATTTTCTTTTGGATTTTCATTTTCTACTTCTCTGTTGGCCCCTGGCTTATAAGAAACAGGGGTTAAATTGCTAAGACAAATCTCCTACCTCCAGCAGTTCCAAATCCCTCTGGCTATAAGGAAAACAAGGACTACCACCTTACCCCTTCCTAAGAGGAAAGGGGATGCATGCCCTAGCACAGGAATGAAAAGTCTCTTCGCTTTTTATCCTAAGCTGTTGAATTGGAAAACATAATTACTACAACTCCCTGGATGCAGCACAGTTTCTAGGACCACTTCCATGCTCCCCTCCTCATTCCCATCTCCTCAGTTCTTGTTTTGGACTTGCAGCAATGAAATAAAATACATTTGCAAAGGAGTCCTGGGCTGACGGGAAGGGGTGCACATAGCTGCTCACCTGATCACCTCCTTTATACCCCTCTGATAACTCTTAATCAGCTGATACACCTCAGTAACAGCAAGTGAGCTAAACTGCTCTCAGCCAGAGCAGTCCAGCTTTACCAGGTTTGATGAAATTCTTCAGGTATAACTGCTCATTGTAGCCCTTCATATTAAGAAAAACACTTACACAGTTGTTTACAAGCTCATTTCATGTTCCTCTCAGAATAGCAGAGTTCCGTGATTTACCACTCCTGCTTTCCTATCTTTCCATCTGACCCCGCTGTCCAAGTAACATCATATAAACTACAGATGTTATACAGACTTCAGCAATCCACCCTCCACTCCCTTCAAGATTTCTAAACAACCTCCTGATGCACTGTGTGGAGTGCACATACCACAGTGGGGTTTGTTCACATGCCCAGCTCCCCAGCAAAATGCTTTGGCTCTCTCAAGCGACTAGTATGGTAATAAATATTCCCTTATGTTTGCCATGGCACTCACAGATGAATGCCTGGGTCTCTCTGCTCGGACAGAGACAAATGCAGCAGCTCTCGCTGTAATCATGAGAGCTCGATGTGCTCATGGTCCATGTGCCAACGTGCTGTCGCTCGCATACTGACATGTGCTGCCAGTGACACTGGGAAACAAAACATTTCAGAGTAGCCCAATATACACAGATGTGAGATCCTGAACAGGTATGAAGAGGAACATGTTCCAGAAGCCAACACTTCTTTGCTAAAAACACCCCAATGCCCCTGCTCACAGGCAGATCCCAAGGCGCTCGCCCCTAATTCATGTGCTTTCAGGGACCTTTTCTACCAGTTACTTCGCCTGCCAAATCTGCCCCACAGCTCTCCACCCTGACAAAACTGAGCAAGCAACCCAAGAGCAAACAATAAACTGTGACCTCTTTTACTCCATCCACTTAATACGTAACAGACTTTGCATTCTTGTAAGGCTGACTGGGGAATTACTGGATTTGGCTTGTGTCTACCAGGGGTTGCCTATAGCTTAGCTCAAAAAGCCATGTATATGCGCACACATATATATGGACATATTCATAGATATGTTTGTATGCACAGATTTTTAGTGCACGCTGTCTCTCCCTCTCTCTCTCTCTAAAATAAGCTAGGCTATGTATATATGCATGTATATGTAGGCAAATCTCACACAGGAAATTTCCATCTGTGGGGTGGGGGGGAATGTAACAAAGAGCTGACCCTTTTGACCCCTGGCATACCTGCCTTTTGTAGGAGGGGGCTGTTTATTTAAGGAGATGTTCTGCAGATGATTGTATCTTTGGGAGACACAACTACGCACACGCAAACACACACACTGCTGGCTTTGAGCAGGCTAAACTGCAAAAGCAAAGAAGGGAATTTGGGGGGGGAGGGGGAGAGAAGAAAAGACTTGTTCTAACAGAAAGCCAGTGTGCTCTGTTATGCTTTACTAGGTTCACAGGTATATTTTCAAAGCACAGCTTTTCAAAGGAGCTGGTGGGGAGGAAGGGAAAAAAAAAAAAATGCGTGTATGCAACTTTTGTGTAAACTTCCTTTAAGAGCCCTGGAGTTTACAGATGTTGGAGGACACAGGAAAGCACCTGTCCACCAGTTCTGTCTCACCTGATTAGAGGCTTTGTTACCCCTTGGTCACCACAGAGCAGCTGCTTTTTCACTGCCAGAGATCAGATACACCCATTTGACCCAACCTGATGAACTACACAACCATCCAAATGTTAACAAAAGGAGGCTTCATCACTCCAAGGAAAAGCTGCCATGTGACTTCAGATTCCTATCTGATTTGTCCCTCAGTAGATCATTTATCACCTTTCAAAGAACCATTTGTAAAAGAAAGATCACCATCCTCCCTACCTGCCTGAGTTAGACAAACATATTGGAAGTTTTTTCATCCAAGAGCATCAACTAAGGAAAAGATTTCCCAGGCAATCCCTCAGAACATAGAAACAAGGCATTTTCTGGAGTCTTTGGATTTCACCAAGTCTTTATATACAGTCTTAAAAATTGCACTGAGTGAGTTTAGGTTTTGGTTTTGTAACTTTATTAGCATCAGTGCTTTGGCATGTTTAGTATGCTCACAGCAATCTCAAATCACTTTGTAGAAGCTAGCAAATAACATTATCCCCTTCAGCAGACAAGAAAACCAAGGTACACAAAACCTAGAGATGCACTGAGAATGCAAGATGGTTCAACACCTTGTAGTGTGAATGTTCCATATATTCAATATATTTTATAGTATTCCAAATTTTTGGAATGATAAACATTACGAAGAGCCTTTGCATGAAAATCTGCAAAGCCACTGATGTCCTTTAAATGGTGCTTCTTTTCTCAGTAGTTTCATTCAGAGATCAGGCATTTATTCATAATGGGAACATTCAACATGCTAAAAAATGCTGCAACAATTTATGGAAAACATAAAAAAGAAAAAGGAAGAAAAGAACACAAGCACTCTTGTCTTGCCTTAGGGCTCATTGTTTATCCAACCTGAATTTAACCATCCCATGTAACAATCAGCCCAGCCCAGCCTATCTCTCTAAAGACAATACTCTTCAGCATTAATGCCAGCCAGCCTGACTGCAATCACTAACCTGGATTCAGACCCAGTTTATGGAAATGGCAAACTGAATTTTACCAGAAGCAGAATGAGCTAACACAAACACTATCGTGAAGCCCTGCCCTTTGTCAACACTTCACTCCTGTCTCCAATCCTGTGTAATGGATTTGTTATACGTGTTCCCACATAACTTCTAACTGTGCTAAAGAAATTAGCACTTCATTGCATCATACCAGCACTAAAATGCCAGAAAAAAGAACTGCAGCTTGACTGTTAGAATGGAAGAGGGAGACATTAGACTCCAGGTATCATACAGGAACCAAGACTGGAAGATTTTGGACAGGGGTGAAAGTTACAGATGATTGCGGCCAACTAACAGAAGGGTTTGAATGAAAACAGTCAACCTTGACGGTAGTGATGCACTCGGTGTGCAATTAACACTGTAAGTTTTAAAATTATTGATGGAGTCATTCATTTGAAATATTTGTGAACTTGTTTCCTTTACATATTTGTACTAGCCCATTGTCCAGGAAAATCAGATTAAAAGAGCAGTTCTGCTGTGAATGCAAAAAAGCTGGCCACCTCTGTTAATTCAATGCTGCTGAAACAATAAGCTGACTCACAGATAGAATTGCAATGAATAATGAAAAAGGAAACATTGGTTATATGACAATATTTGTCATTCCAGCCAAAGATCATTGAAGGTTTTCTGTCAAACCCTAGCAAAAAAGTGGATTCCCCCCCCAAAAAAAGCTTTTCTGTATTTAAAAAACTAAAGAAACTGTAGTTAAAAGAGAAGACTTGAGAAAAGGGAATTATCACAGACAAAATTTCCTCTTTTTTTTCCTTCCTTGCTGGAAAATGGTCTTGGAAAATTTTAGAAAAATGTAGGAAGTGTGGAAAATTGTCTTTTTCTCCCCTCAAATTCTTTTTTTTTTTTTTAATGTGGCAAAAAAGAGAAATCTTTTTAAACATGTCTCAGATAGGAGGAAAGAAAAAGTATTAAATTCACAAATCTTTCCTTCAACAGAAAAAAAGCCTTTTTTTCATATTGATTTTTTTCCCATCAGAAATAAAATTTGACACTGTCACTTGGACTTACATTTTTTTGTTCTTTTTAAAAAAAAAGGTTCCTCATGCCTAACCACACTTCTAACAATTTGCTTTGGTGGCCTCAGTTTGCACACCCTAATTCCCTCCTCCTCACCCCTGGGAGAGCAAAGCAATCATTGCATCCTTGACACCTTGTGGTGCTGTACATGAGGAGGAGGAGAGAAGGTAGGGCCATTCACAGTAGCAGCTTGGAAATCCTGCTTAAATCTCTCTTCCCATCGACTCGTGCTTGTCAAGCTCCCGTCTGCACAGCTCATGTCCCTGCTTCTCAGATGGAACAAACACCGGCAACTGGATCTCCATCAAACTGCAAGCTCACCTGCACAGATGATGTGTCTTGCAAGATTTAGGGCCACTGGTGCTGCTTTTCTTGGCTTCTGTTGGGCTACGTGTTAGCGCTATCTTTCTCTGAAAGCAGTAGCATTCACTGAGGAGTGTGGTGCTACTCACCGGGAGGAAGAGACCTGGAAACCAGCCTGGAGTGCATCTGGGGAAGAACAGAGCTCCCAGTTTATGCGCAGAGCACTGCTACGTGCTTCCCCCTTCCTTTTCTTTTCCCTAATTTGACTAAGGTCCTGGTTCAAAGGCATTAGAAATCTGATCTAATCCTGCCCACGTCAACCAAATTCACAGTAACACCTATTTGCCGTGTTTGCTAAGCCTGGAGCCACCAACTAAGAAGCGCAGAAAGAAGTGGCTCTGCAACAGGAATGGCCCATCTTAGGAATGGCCCTAACATTTCACAAAGGGGGAAAAAATTCAACCTGCATCCTGCTGGAGAACTGGAAGGAAATAAGATGGCGCCTTTTAAACTGGCATGGCTCCGAAGGGCAATAACTGAGCTTTACTCTTTCAGTTATTCCCATTAAAAAAAAAAAATTATCAGAAATGTTTATTCAACAGTGAATAAAACGCTCGAATCAGATAGGCTTTATCTGATAGTAAGGTAATGACTGACTACCAAATCACATGGCAGCAAAACATTTTTCATGGATGTGGTAATGTGCCCTTACCTGAAAACCTCTGATTAAACAACAGGGGGGTGGGGGGGACCACAGGTAACATCAGAGGAGTCACGTAACATAGCAATAATAGCAACACAGAGCAAGTCTCTCGGGGGGGTGGGGTGGGGGGAAACTTTGGGCGTCCACCTACAAACAGAGTTCTGCCCCTGCTCTGCCCTGTGGTCCTACTGCCTTTCAATTAATTGCCCCCTGATGCCACTCACCCAGACAGCTGAGTATGATCAGGCATTTCTGCATTTTATTTCTGTGGCTCCTATTGCAGGCAATGACAGCTTCCACAAGACTTCTCCTATTTATATAAAATTCATAAATAACAAATCTATTTGTTGCCTTATATAACTAGTATTGTGTAATTTATCTAGAAGTTTCAGTTTAGCTCCCAGAAAGAGGAAAAAAGAAAAACCCAAACCCTCTATGTTCTCAGGGGACATTCTTAAAAAATTGTTAGACAATTACACAGCAGTAAAGTTTACAAGAAGCAATTTACTTTCTCTAAATTCAATATACACTAAGTTGCTGGCAATTTTCAATCCTATTGTATCACAGCTGCTTTAATGCTCTGTGGAAGTAGCAATTTCATTGCTAACCATTAATCTTCAAACACTTTTAGAAGCTCGTAAGAGTAAGCCTGGAAAGCCACAGTATCAGAGAGCACAGGGATGAAATAGATCCCAAAAGGTCATCTAAGCAGGATCAGCAATGCCTAAACCACTCTTGGCAGATGTTTGTCTAACCTGTTCGTTAGAAGCTGCGGTGATGAAGGGACGAACACACAGCAAATTACTAACAGAGACCAAAGACTTCAAACTGAGAAATATTCCAAAACATACTTTCCTCACATGGATAAATTTCCCTGTTAACCTCAGTATAAACGTGTTTACGAAGTGGAAGATATTTGAGCTATTAGCCACCAAACACTATGAATCCCATGAGACGAGTAAATTACGCCTTATTTTGGATGATGTATTGCTCTTTCCAATTCAGCTGCTTCTTTCTTAGATACTGCCAATAGCAGCAATTGAATCAGACATTACACAAGTGCCAGAGGAAAGCCTGACAGCCTGAGGTGCAGGCTGTTGGCAGGAGAGGGCACTTTCAAAAGCTGAAGATGTTTCCAGAAGAAATGAAATCTTGATAAGAGCCCCAAACACTGAAGACCTTCTTGGCACTTTCTGTGGCAAAAATTTCACCATGTGCTATTCAGATGTCAGTGCTTTTCAAAAGGTTTCCCTTTGCCCTCAACCAATGTCCTACATAGTCTACAGACAGGAGAAGGATCGGTCACAGGAGAGAACTAAAAGGGCAATTCAATAATCCAAGAGTGAACTTAGAGAAATCAAAAAGCTACTGCTCCTGCAGGTCTGCAGCACTTTCTTCACTGTGACCAGCTTCCTCTCATCTTAAAACCTTAATATGTCCCACACAGGTTACTTTGCCCTCACACACTCTGAAGGGAGACCTTATGGCTCTCTACAACTACCTGAAAGAAGGTTGTAGCGAGGTGGGTGTTGGTGTCTTTCCCAAGAAACAAGCGATAGGACGAGAAGAAATGGCCTCAAGTTGCGCGAGGGAGGTTTAGATTGGACATTAGGAAACATTTCTTCACCGAAGGGGTTATCAAGCACTGGAACAGGCTGCCCAGGGAAGTGGTTGAGTCATCATCCCTGGAATGTGGGCTTAGGGACATGGTTTAGTGGTGGACTTGGCAATGTTAGGTTAACGGTTGGACTCGATGATCTTAAGGGTCTTTTCCAACCTAAATGATTCTGTGATTAGGTAAATCCCTAATACTCCTTTTGAAGATAACCCAAATACATCTGCAGGTGTCACTTGCTTAAAGGCAATAGCTATATCGAGATAAAGCATTTGTATTCAACACCACATGTTGGTGACATCTGGAGCACCTTTGTCACACGCCACTCCTCATAATGCTTGGTCATATGGTATCCACATGGAGAAGGCTGCTCCTTAACAGTGGTTTCAGGTGAGATACACTACTACTGGATGAAGAAAATAGCTCAACAGCCAGCTAAAGGTTGCCTTGTCCAGTGCACCTACACCCTTGCTTTATCCCCACCATACTTGTGCCCAGCTATTTATACATCCACGGGAGGTATCGAGGGGCTCTTCAGGAAGCCCACTCTGCCCTAACTGCTGAGCACGTTGCACGCTAGCTGAGCCTGTGTCCCTGAGGAAGGGCAGGGAAGGGCTGGGTGCGTACCTCCCGCTGCGTTGGGGCACAGAGCCAACAACAGCCCTACAGCCTGCAAGGCAGGTCCCCAAAATGGGACTCCAGCTTGTGCAGCTGCAGGGACTAATGTAGCTTCCCTGAGACCTTCTGCTTCAGGGCATCTCTTGAGAAGGCCATCGTAACGACCCAGACTCCTGTCACATGGATTGAATTTTCCAATTGTCAGATTATTTCCACCCAATTAATAACAAACGTGAATGTTGTTGCCATCATCTTCATCATCAGCCTCGTAATCCACCTCAGGTTCACCAACATGAAGCCATGAAGAGGGATTCTATTTTACTGTTCAAATAACCAATCTGAAGAGAAGCTGGATATTATTACAGTTACACATTGCACAAATATCTGTTCCACTGCAAAATACAATTCATGTTACATAAATGCATTGCAGTTATATAACAGCAAAGAAAATGAAGAATGACCCTAGCAAGGAAAATATGAATCAGCTTGCCCTATCAAGCAAGTAACTTTAAAACAAGTTATAGCAGCCTACAGATGCCTTTTAGTCAACCAAGAATTGCTCATCAGAACACAAATAACTGACATTTGAGTCAGAAATTTCACTGATATGAACATTTTAATGAACATTTTAATATCGAGATTTAAAGAGGCTGAAGACATTTCTGTGATTTTAATAAGAAAAAAAGAACACTTGGGATTTGAGAAAGAAATTCCCAGCAATTAACTTATCCTCTGCTTAAGAGAAAGATTTCTTTTTTGGAAGTACATTGTGTTCTCATCCCCAACTGGTTCCACGCGCTGCTCCAAATGCTAAATATCTATAGAACAGCTCCAGCTTTGAACTATGCTAATGATCAGACATCAAGCAATTTTCTCTGGGTATGAAAACAATTTCATTCTTGGACTGAGTTATCTAAAGGAGACATTTTGTATGCAAAAAAAGATTGCTGTATTTGCTATCTGGAACAGTTCAATGCAGAACTAGAGGACTCTGATGAAAATCATTTTGGCAAAACCTACATGGCTTATGGAAGACTTTGCTTTCTCTTCGAGCTGGCCTTAGATCCCAAACATTGCAGTAGACTGAGGTATGCCTGTTCTTTGATGCAGTGAGGATTCACCTCCTGCTTTGTATGCTCATCTGACGAAGTACACAATAAAAAGAAAACACTCTTACAAGTGACCCAGAAAAATCTGAGTACAATTTGGATAAGTCAAGGATTACAGCACACAAGGCTCCCTTGCCTGTTACGCTTAGTAACGCTAACACAGACAGCATGATGTCTGTTAAAGATATGCTAAACATATTCTCACAAGCACAGAAGAAAATGCAATGCCCTCGATGGTTACAATTCTTATTAGCTTGTAGTGGACACCAAATGCCTAAAGGAAAAGAAGTCCAGCAATACTTTCTGGATTCTCCATGCTAACGCCATCAGGTTTCAATACCACAAAGACTCTGTTTCATGGCTAGTTTCTCAGGCAATAGTGTTTGCTTATTGCATGTGGATTATTGTAACACTTCTAGCATAAACTCAGAGGGGGGAAAAAATGCTTTCCACAAGGCTTGGTTTTATTCCAAAGTAGAGAGAAAGAAAAACACCCACTGGCCTACTTGAGTATTGAAATAGGTCCTTTGCAACTGGAGCCAACATGACCTGGAGTTTGTCAGGGCTGAACACAAGCATGCAAGTTCCAGTGGGCTTACATGCTTGCTGTTCCTCTTGCACCTAAGGAATAGTTTTTGGCCTGCTCACTTAAACCCTCACCACATAGCTTGTCAACAGATTCCAGGCACCGAAACATCAATGGCATTTTAGAAACAGAGATTTAATTTGTTTTGGCTTGGCCTGAATTTTAGACACTTGCCTGCCATGCGGTTTGACAATAGATCTCTGTTCAGCACTCAGCCATACCTCCTAGCCCCTTAATGCTGCTGGTACTGAGAATTCAGCTGAGCGTCAAGACCCATGATTACTGCCTGTGAGAAAAATTTTTAATATAGCAGATAAGCAGAATATTCAGATGGCTGATCTGCAAGGAAATGAAATGCTATTTCTCCAAATCAAATTATTAGCACAAACTGCTTACCCACCATGTTAAACATGCTGACAAGGTATGGGCTGAAGTTAGCACCATTTATTTATTTTTTGCACAGCTAGAATATAGGAGTGACCTGCCAAACCAGAGGATGGAATTAGCAATTACAGTGTCACTTGGCTTCACCATTCAATACGCATGCATGAAGAGGCACGACAACAGATCCAGACGGATAACATGAGGAAACAGCCGGTACATGGTGGGATCAGTATGTTGTGCAATTTAAACAAACACAGTGTCTAATATCAAGCAGGATGAGTCACAAGCATGCATACGATCTCCAAGGTTTTACAGCGAGCAGATGCAGATCCCCGTGCTTCTTTCACGAGTGTGCAAATATTATCTTTAAATGCAAAACTCCATTTTTTGTGTCATGTTGAACACATCAAATAGTGGTGTAGCCCTTCACAAACATGGTATTAGGCACTCTATGATGACATTTCACTTTCTGCAGTGTTGTCAGAAACAGAGCGAATCTTGCATTGTGGCCTTGTGCCAGAAAGTATAACACTGAGCATTGCAGGGCAGCAGTATTTCCACTGCTAGTTCGATGTGTGAAATTACTGAATAGGCAGAAACACAGGCTAGATAGGAAACTAACTCAAATGACGGCTAATAACTCCTCCTTCCTATCGATTCAACCCCTACAAATTACACTTTTCTGGATGATGATATGCAGTTCTCATTAACTCAAACCAGAGGGAAGACTGTTAGCACTTACAGTAGGGCAGAATGAGAGTCTGAATTCCCAGAAGATTTTAAACCCTTGAACAAACAGTTCAAACGCAATTGCTCAGTCCTGAAAAAAAAGCAGCAATGTCACAGTTTGATTAGAGAGTATCTGACTTCGCTAATGTATCCAATACTTTTCAAGTTATTATTATGAAGGTTTCCAGAAAAGCTGCCCATCATTATTAAATAAACTCCTTTTGTTCTAGTTTGGCATTCTGCAAAAGACAAAGGATAATACACACATGTATGTGAATATGTACACGGATTTACTCCTCAATGTACAAAGATCCTGTGTTTGTACCCGAGTACCATGCAAGAGATTAAGAAGAGAAAAATCACGTAATCCCCAAATTCACTGCCTGAAATGTCCTTGCTTAACCATCTATCATGTGCTCCAGAGGCATATTGCATCAGTGTTTGAAAGCACACGTCACAAGACCGTCTGGAGGAACTACTTCTCTTCAGCCTAAGAACATGAACTGTTTCCATGCGCAATATTTCACCATTCATAGAAAGACAAATATTATCATTGGCTGCCCCAGTAGAAAAGCCATCTTCTGATTTTCAGCAGCAGAGATTTTAAAGGCATTGTAAAAACTTAAAACCATTATGCAAACTGATAGATTATTTCCAGATTCATCTAGGAGAGAAGTTTGTAACCTGCCTGAAAGAGCTGAAGAAACACAACGGGTTTCTGTATGGCATGAATTCTTCCATGTGTTTCATGGCTTTCCAAGCTCTACAACACAAGTTCCTGGGCTTGCACAGTCTGACACTATTTTATTTGGTCAGCTATGACATATGCAAAAGAATTAACTTTAGTCTGTGGTACATGGATAGATAATCATCCATAGGCTACTTCAGAGATGCACTCCACCAAATAGAGCTCATACAAGTGGCTGTTCTAGCTGTGGTACAACACAACTCTTTCCAAAAACGAAAAGTCTACTGGAAAACTGGGGTAACTGGACATTATGCATGGCAGGCTAGGAGCCCAAAACTATAAATTCTGATCAAGACCAGTCCAAAGACTGGATCTGCAATCTAGACACCATAGAGACGGTATAGTAAGATTGAGAGGGAGAGAGGAAATAAACAAACAAGCATACATGCATAAATTATGTATATAAATGCATCTAATCTATAATAACTACCTAAAAGACCATGCTCTCCTAGAAGCTACATATGATGCTGCAGTTCCTTCTAAGAGCACAAATTCCCAAGTGAGTGGGTGGAACCTCGGGGACTGGGATCTGGCAGAGCAGTATCTATCTCTGTCACCGGTGGGAATCCCACTCTCCTAGACAGCACATCAAACACAGCACGTTCTGCGAACCTGAAACTTCACCATAACCTTTACCTTCCTAACTCTGGACTTCAGAAAACACAAACCCTTCCTCAAGGGTTGCTCTGTTACAATCACCAGAATCCTTGGGATAAGTTCTGCATAATGCCCAAAAAACCCCCACTATCTTCCCCATATAGGGAAAGAGAAGACAAGTTGTGGTCTTGAAGGCTTTTAGCATTTATTGCCCAGTTTCTTTGTCTCTTTTAATACTACAAAGCCAATAACAAGTGCCCATGAGCATCTTAAGCCTGGCCATTCTGCCTTTTTGATCTGTGATGAATGAATAATCATGTGATAAAAGGGGGAGAAATTTAGATTAGGTTTTACCTTTTATACTGATCTGCCCACAAGCAGACTGTGGCTTACTCACGGATGTTCCCTGTCCCGTTCAGACAGAGCATGTGAACAAGTTGCTGTGACCAGCTGGTATTTGTAATTCAAGCTACATATACAGGTCACCTGGAATATTATGCTTCTCTTCCCTGATGAATTAACTCCTAGAAGATGGCTTCTGGTGGGAATACTCATGGTTCTGCATTCGTCATCTGTGCTAAACACTCGCAGCCTTCTTAAACATTCCTGCCAGTAAACACTTGCTGGAGAGCTGGAACACAAAGAAAGAATTTGTTGAAAATTTCTAATGAGTCTTGGAAACAGGGAAAGTCGTTTACTTCATGTTTATGATTAGCACACTAAGTTCCTGACCTGGTCAGACCTTAAGGTGGTACCACAGAGCAGATGTTAATTTGCAACAAATAGTACATAAGAAAACTGGTCTAGTTTGACTCACCCAAAGGCCACAAGAAAGGGCTGGTACTGAGGCTCTTCCCCAGGCAGCAAGCCGAGAAACCCAGTGCTGTGTCACTTTTATCCACATTTCCCTCTGCATCTTCAGTCCAGCTACAATCTTAGTGAAGGCCCTTCCCTATAAATCTGCATGAAAATCTTAGTACAAAAACATTTGCTGATCAGAAGATCCCCCATCCCTCAAGCCACTTCATTCCCCACTCTCTAGCTGTCTGCTTTTCAACTAAATGGATTCCCCTCAGGAATACAGGGAGAGACCCAGATGAGGTTAATAGTGGGACTCATCTCACCTAACTTGAGCCATTTAAAAGATGTCTGGTTTAAAGTAGCTGTCCAGGCTCCCTCTCTAGTCAGTGCAAAGACTGAATCTCCTATCTCTAGGAGCAGATTCAATCCTTGTATTCTAGAAAGCCAGAAGACCGCTCCCATCTCTTTTCTGTAGCCCTGATCAAGCTTCCCGATCAGACTAGGTCTTGGACGTGAGGGTAGCAATCTGTGTAATGGCAAAAGTAGCCTAAAAAAGTGCCAGATCCATCCAAGAGAACAAGAATGTGAATCTCCCAAGCTACAAATGCCCATCTTCTCAACAAATATTACAGTTCTAAAAAAATTAAATGAAATACAGAACTTCTTTCATGGAGGGAAAAAACCCCAAAAAGTGTATTTGGGATGGGGAATAACAACAATTTTCTATAAGACAACACTTCGAACAGAAAATCAGTCATCATAATATTGCAAGCGTAAGTGTGCCTTTTAGCCAGCATTGCTATAGAGTGATAGCACTTTCAGCCTGCTTCTCCTTAGAGTCCCAGGAGGAAACAGAGATTTTTGCCAAGTCGCCTGTTGCTATTTTTTATCCTGAGTGTTGGCTTTCATCATTACAGAATGGGAATTCCGCCACTGATTTCAAAGACTCCATGATCATAATTGTAACTTTAACTTTACATTAATGTACATGTGTTTAATTTAATTGCTTTGTTTAAAGATAAAAGGAAAAATGGATTTCAAATCTCTCAAATGATTTCACTGCACATGTTCATAGTTCTGTAGTTAAAAACTTATGCAGCTTTTTCCTCCCCCCACAGGAAAACAGCACTATAAGAACCACACCTATCTGTGTAATGAAAGTAGCTATTAAATATTTACATTTTCTCCATTATAATGGAAATTTCACACTGTTCTAGTGTAAAACTGATTTCTCAAGTCCTTATAATCTAATGTTTTATGGGTAATTTTATGCAAATCTGTCTGGAGAGTAGGCTAGAGGCTTAACCACCTAAAAAAAAAAGAAAAAAAAAAAAGAATGCTTTAAGGCCATAGCACTGCAGGTATAAATCAGTGCAGTTCTGTTACTGGAGTTGCATTAATTTACACTTGCATAATTTATTTCAGAGTCTTAGTCATTCTGAGGCAATATGTTACAATCTGTAATCAATTTTACAGAAGAAAGTAATATGTCCATCTTCACATTTACATAGATTAAAAGTAAGTGAGCAGAACACGCTCATGTGTGCAAAGGAGCATTCGCCTCTGAACTCCGGTCATGTAGGGACTCTCAACAGCATTCCTCTTCAGACTGGGAGGGATTACACAGAAACATTTACCACAACTTCTTAAGGCAGCTGTAAGCTTGGGGTGCTGTGCAGCAGTAAGCATGTTCCCCACCCTGGCTGGTGGCCAGGAGAGCAAGGATTGATCTGGAAAAATCCACACCCAGCTTCCCCTACAAAAAAAAAAGGGTGATTTTATTTCCTGTAGTTAGTAGACATTTGCAGTGGGGGCAGAGGAAAGGGTAGGTTTTCTGTTGGTTGTTTTTTTTTTTTAATCCTAATTCAGTGTTAATGATTTGAGAACTCTGTTTAAAAAGCTGTGGTGGCCTCTGTGAGTTTACACCGTCTAATGCCTTGTTTCTAAACCCCAGGACTAAGACCTAAAGGATGTTTAATAAATGGTCTTCTTTTAATCACAACAACACATCCATGGGGGATTTTTGTTGGGGTTTGTGGGGTGGGGTGGGTATTTGTTTTTAATGTGAATAGCTAGCTTTTGTTTTACTTTGTTTTTAAACCAGGCCTTCAGTTTTGTATTCAACTGAAGTCAGAGATAAATTCATGGTGGTTCCATTACTCTTATCTTGAAGCATTCTCTTTAACTCATATTTAATGGATTGATCTACTGGAAAGATATGTACGTGAGGAGAACTGCTTTGTACTTTAATGGCAGCAGCCATGAATGTTAACCTGAACGCAGGCAGAACACGTGAAGGAAGTTTGACAAAGTTCACATCTGCCTAACTGTAAAAGGGCTTCTGCACACATGCTCCTGCGTATAAAAAACCAGACAGATCTAGCGAGCTTCTTGTTTCTTTCCACTCATATAGAGTATTACACAGAGAAAGCATTATTTGGTATATGCTAAAATACACTGCTAATGGAACAAATGGGGCCGAAAGATCAGGAGAATCTAATGATTCTAGTCACATCATTAACTGTGTATTAAAATAATTGTTGGTGTTTAATTTATTATGTATTTATTATTTTTAAAAAGGTTTGTTATTGTCAGAGTGAGTCAGAATACAAACAGGCTGCAAACGGGACCTAATATAGTTACACCAGAAAACGATGAAGTAGTTCCAAGAACAAAACTGCCTGTTTTCTATGTACTCTGTTCTCACAGTTCAAGGATTATTGCAAACCATGATAATGACCATCAAACCTGCATTTTCACATTGCTTTAAGCAAGTATCAACGTAGAGCAGGTTTAAGCAATTGGAAGTCAAATGGCATGTTACAAGCTCACGTCAAAACTACCTTAAATCAACGCTCCTGTAAATGCTTACCCCAATGCTCAAGAATCAAAGGTAGCCTGAGCTCATCCTGGCCACATTACTTCATTTGGCTCCTTTGTCTACTGAAAATTGTACACCTTATCTACCTGTGGACTGGTTAGACTCAAGTGAACCTGCGATTCTTTTCTCTCAACCTCTGGTGATCTTTTAAGAAAATTCTGCCATCTGCAAGTAATGGAAATAAGACTCCAATATCTGAACCAGCAGTTATCCAAAAATTGTTTTAAAAGCTAAAGGTTCCAAATATTTCTGAAAACAACTGTTCATGTGGCCAGCACACAGCTGGCCAGCATGTCATTACCTGGTGCAACACAAGACCTTATTTGTATGGATGCAAAGTGTTTCAGAGTGACAGAAGTGTCCCCATTGGCACGCACCTGCCTGTAATGACCACCAGCTGGCAAGCGAAACTACCTTTGAAATATGTTATCTTTTGCCTCATCTCTGACCTAAGTCATATTTAATCATCTGTTCTTCTCTGACATTTAAAAGAAGACTTATAGGAAAAAACCTCCTTTCTCCTTTCTTTTTAATTCAGGGCAAATCACTATCCTGTTGGACAGGCACTTTCTTTGAAAAAGGGGGAGATTACCATAATCTCCTGGCCACTCCGCCTCCCTATGTACACCCTGCATTTAAAAGTCACAAAGCCAGAAGTAACGCTAGTTGTGTCAAGGTTTCCACAGCTAACTTTACCCAGACCTCTCCCCCTTTCTGGATGCCCCATATGAGTCTGGGTCAGCTGAGGGGAATCCCATGCCGAGAGTCATGCACAGGACTCCCTCCTGGACCAGCGTATCCTATGCAGGAGGAAAGCATTCAGTGCTATGCTGCTGCCTGGGTAGAGGGCCTTTCTCCAAGGGTCATCCCTCCTATTTTCTGACCTCATGCCAGACACAACCTAAAGGCAAAGAAAATGCAGGGCATTGGGCTGTTAATATGTGGGTGCTATGGAGGGGCTGCAGGAGATGGAGACAAACCGGGTGCATCTCGTGATTAAGGCTAAGAGTTGGCAGCTCTGTTTACAGGGAAAATGATGGAAGAAAGTTATTAATACAATATAGCCTGAAGCCATTATAACCTTCTGCACTGCAGAATCCTTTTCCTGTAAAATAGGGAACGATTTCGGGGCTGCTGTAATCAGAAGCAACAAGAACAGAAACCACTGGGAGGCTATTCTCACTTCATAGCAGATGCAAGAGTGCTTTTATATTGTGGTGACTGTAAGTGACATCTACTGTACTGATCACAGACCTCCACTCCTAATAAAGTCACAGCATCCTCCCCTAAACCTGCTCAGACTCAAAGCAAAAAGGGAGTTAACATAGTGTGACTGACAAGCAGAGAAGTCAGAAAACATTAGTCTAAGTGGTCGCGCCTAATCACCTTCATTTATACATCCTCTTCCTGGTTCTTCAGCAAGAGGGCTTTGTTGGGAGAGTTAGTTTCTGTATCCAAATTCATAACATCTACTTACACATACAGAGATCTTACTGTACTTACAGAGCCTGACTCACCCATCTCATAAAAATATGCTCATAATTTTTCTTAATGTTTATTCCTTGAGGGCCATAAACCTCACCGCCTGAGTAGTCATCCTCATTTAGCTAACAAAATTACTACAGGAGTTAAAGTTATCAGTGTGAGGAAGAGTCTCAAAATTATAGACCCTGATAGATAGAACGATTCCTTGGCCAGCCCTGTTATCAGAACCTTATTTAATTTCATGGTAATCCCTTCCAATGCAGTCATACAACAGGCGATACCTACAGATGCAAGGTCATGTGCTACTCACTGTTCGAAGTCTTTTTGCTCGTCAGGCGGTGGGTAAGATTTAAGCTCAGTGATGCAGTTCACTTTTTAGTACTTCTCCTCTTGGGCATGCTACAAGACAACCCCCCCTTCCTACTAAACACCAGCACATTCTTAGACAACTCGTCATCCTGAAAAGCAGCTGAAACAAATAAACAGTCTGACTGAGAAGCAGAAAATAGTAAACTGACTGTGGGTCAAATAGCAATAGGTGTTTCCGGCTCTCTGCATACTGAAAGTTGTGGAGCTTTCTGCTTACCTGGGTTTTGCCAACTGCTCTAGAGGAGAAACTGAGCTCTATCGTTCATATGTTTTGTGCTCTCATGTTAGCCATTTCAGTTCCACATGCCTATGTTTCCACACCTGTAGGATGTGGTGGAAAATCCTTACCATTTTTCCTCATGAATTGTTAACGCATGTAACAGTGCCCTATTACCAGTAACTAATCAGCCTCCCATTTATCTGTCCTAGGGAGACCTTTATCCCAAACATGTTTCTCCATGATAAACTAGAAAGAGGACCTAAGACTCCCTCAAGGACTTCTCTAAGTGATGCGGCAAGAACCCGGCATAATGTGGGACTGGATCGGGCACTGCACCATACTTTCATAGCCACTCAATTCCTTATGGATTGCAGAAGGGAAAGTCAAAGGCTTCCCCAGTCTATCCATGCCACCCCTTCACATGTGGACAGTCCACATGGAAAAGGTAACCCCACCTTCAGTGGGATTCAACTCAAGGCATGGGCAATGGAAAAGTACACCTTCCCTCTGAATAGTCCTTCCATATCCATCTTATGTTGGTAGAATATATACCTATATATAGCTCTTAGGGGTCTGGTAGCTGTTTCATATACATGGGCCAAGGCCGAAGTTTCTTGTTCAGCCTGAGATTATTGATAGTTTGTTAGCATCTGTGAACGACAGGCCAGGTTTTGAACAGAACATTTCGGAGGGCTGCACCAACTCAGTGTGCTTGTCTCGTAGCACCTCATATTAAGTCCTATTTAACTCTTTCGGTAAGTGTCCACGTCCTGCAATCATTCCTTCTAGTTTCAGTTTTCCAAAAGATCTCAAGGTCACATCCTGCCTCTCCTGTAAGGGCTCATCGCGTGGCAGTGCTTCCAGGCTGCAGGACCAGCCTGCTACATTAGGTACACACTTCTTCACATGGATCACCCCTCCAGGGAACACTGGCTTCTTTCCCTCATCTGCTTGGACAGCTACATGGCACCTGTAAGCCTTGCTGAATGAGCTTGCCTTAGAGAGAAGCATTTTGTTGCACAGACTACATATTTGGGAGGAGAAGGGGGCTAACTGCTAAGACTGAAATTACCCACATCTGCTACTAGCCCTCTGATCTTTTTCGGGAATTTGATGATTTCCTCAGTGCACTGACAGACAGCTCTGCAAAAACGTGTGATGTTACTTAATGTACTTCCTTGGTCAGGTGTGTTTGGATTAGTTGTAGACAGATGGAAGAAAAGCTGTATGACATTCAGCTGCTATCTTCTATCCGATAGTATAAGATAGGATATCAGAGCACTGCATCTCATAGCCAGTGGCAGTTATTTGCGAAAGATCGTAAGAACAAGGCAAACATACAGCAACATATACCCTACCTGTTATCCTTCTGGATTTTGGAAATCTGCATTTTAGAGACTTTGTAAACCCAGGGGCTGCATGTAGTCTTTTGGGTTAAGTAGTCCCTGACTTCCTCGTGATCTGAGATATCCCAATCTTTCTAAATTGAATGACAGAAACACATAAGCACTAAAATGCTGCTAAAACAAATATACCCTCTTCACACTAACATAGCTTTGGTATAATAGTTGTTTGCTGTGGAAGATAGTGTGAAATAATGCCTATCTGCTCTGTATCTTAATTAAGATGAAAGCAGGGGGGCGTGAAAAAGAGGAAGGGATGAGTGATGTCTCTGTTTGCAGATAAGTTAATCTAAGACAAGCCAAGCATCTTCAGACTTCCATGGTTAAGAAATACAAAACAGGTAAACAGAGTAAAATCTTTCCAAATTACACTGAAGTTCATAAATTAAGCTAATTAAACATCAGACTTAAGCCAGCAGTTCAGAAGACTGGTACATTGTATACTGTTTCTAGTTTTAGTTTACTAAGGCTAAATTCTCATTTGAGTTCTTGCAAAAAGCAAACCAGCGCCAGTACTGCTCCATGTGTCCAATTTAACTTTCTGACAGCCTTATTCCTTTTATTCAGATCCCCATGCTGAAACTTTTGTGCTTCATAGCCTGATCGTGGCCACAGCACACCTCATTTTGTTTTGTCTATACCCTGATGTTTTAGTTAGTACTGCATCTTTTGTGTGACCTAGCCTACCTTTGCTCCTATGTCAATCTGTGCTCCACATAGGTCAAAACTGTTGCCCAGGTCACTTCCCCAGCTCTGCTCACCTAGCACTCTCCAGCTGTCACACACAACCTTCCTGCTTTGACTCCTAACTTGAAAAGTCCCTGACAAATGAACTTTATGCTGTCTGCTCTGTGAAAACCTTTTTGTGTGCTTCTAATCAGGATTCCTCTCTTGCCACCCCATTGTCACTTTCTTCCAAGTACAGATATGCACAATGGCTCTATGCAACTCATTGTAGAAAATCCCTAAATCTACTGCTTCCTCTTCCTTCAGAGCTTAGTCCATGACAAATGGGTAGGGCAGATGGTAAGCTAAGGTCTCAGCTAATAATCTGCTGTCATTTTTGTAAGTGTCTGCATGTACATGATGTTGACATCACTAGTTCAGGAGAATATATTCTCATGTCACCATTGATGGATTAATTCCAAACACATCAAAGACCTTCTGTATTAGAACAACAACAACTGAGCTGTTCTGAGACAACCAGGAACAAAAAGCCAAGCATAAACTATGCAAGAGCTGTACACAAATTCTCTTGAGAGGAACATGACAGGGACAGTCTTCTAGAGATGATTAGACAGTTCTTGAGCCGGATTTTTAGAGATCCCCATAAAGCCAGTGTTTTGAGAGACCCTGTTCATCTCACACAGTTTCCTTTTTGGTCAGAATAGCTTAGGGCTAACAGGAATGCTTGAACTATCTCAAACAGAGCTCAATGTAGACTATGACACTGATACCAGTTTTACATAGGGCATGCTGACATACAGTCTTCATGATCAGCAGAAAAAAAACTGAAGAAAATCAGTAATAACTATCAGTAGCACCCTACCCTCTTTTGCACCCCTATTATTCTTGCTTCTTCATGTCAACCACCTATTACCTCCTGTGACATGCTAAAGTCAAGACTTCACAAAGAGAGGGCATGAATTTAACTTTACAAAGTTTTAGTTTTAGTCCCCAAAATGGCTCAAAAAGCATAACTTTCACACACTCCTGCAGGATCAGAGCAGAAGGCCACAAGTAATACAGAAATCATCTTTGAGTTTTGTCCTATAGAGTTTTTGGGCTAAGGTTGTTCACTGGCTATAAATGCTCCTATAAGTAAATAAATAGCAAGTTCAAGAATTTTCAGAGCAAAAAAGAAAATTCTGTCTGTAAGTTGCAGGTTAACCCATGCAAGATTTCCCTAAGTTCTGTGTAATAAGGAGTTCCTAATAAGCGCTTTTCAAGACAGACATCATTTTAGAGAATCTCAGATCTAAACATCCCCCAGGCTTTGAAGCAAATCCAAATATGTATGATCCAGAAATTAATGAGATCACTGGAAACCATCACTGTATTACCTTTAAAGTGGCTTGAAAAGAACAAATATTATGTGATAGATAAGTGTGATAATAGGTTAGCATAGGAGAAGAGATGTGAAACTGCCTTGGAAGAGGGAATAAAGTTTGCATTGACGTTACCTTCCAATCGTACTTCGTGGCCTTCATACAATAAAACTGGGGCAAGGAGGAAGAGATATCAGAACAGGAGCTAGGCACAGAGATCTAAGAGTAGCTGAAAGCGGAAATAAGTCTTGATGTAGAGTTTGGTATTTCTAATTTTGTCAACAAAAATCCTGCCTCAGGGATCAGGCAAGTTCGATCTTGCTAGGTATATGGGCAACGTCTTTGTGCCCATAAAAAAGGTCACCCGCACACAGTTGAGATGGACTTGTTTGGCAAACACGAAAACTGCCCACATCTTCACATGTAATTTCGCCTGAATTACTTCAGCAGGAAAGGAGCAAACTTACATTTTCCCCCTTTTCCACACACTGTAAATACCTGCCTCCTGCTTTTGGAGAGGATGAAATGCAAAAGTCCTAAAAATAACTAACCAACTAACTAAAGCTGTTCATATCTCCCACCACCCACCCATTCCCAAGGTATGACTGGCCGTTTCATAATCAGGAAATGTGTGAACACTTGGAGGGGAACAAACAAGATCTCATGAGATTGCAAGCCTTTTCCAAAGGCTTAAGTACACTTCAGATAAGAATCTAAAGACACAGGAGAGCTCCAGACATCTTGAGTTTTGCCCTTCATTAGACTCAACTGGTTTAGGTGCTGTCTTCAAAAAGAGGAAGAGAATGCACCCATGTGGACAATTCAATTCCATTACGTGCCATGTTTCAGCTTGAAAATGATTTTTTTTTCCCTTGCTGCAGAACATCTCAGTTGGCATTTCCCTGCTTCATGAGTCTAATTAAAACAACCCTATAGCAAACTACATCTAAGCCAACTCAACTATGTGGGTTTAGGGTTTTTTTAGTATTATTATTTTTCCTCTGAACTGACATTTACTTCTTTCGTTATTCCATAGTCACAAAATATTCTTCTACCTCTTTTTAATGAGTCAGACCCTTCCGCCCTTACTCTAGCAAAACTTTCCTCCATTCCACAGAGCCCTAGAAGAACTTTTTTAGCCCTTGCTAAAACTTTTTCAGAGGCCATTCATTTGTATCTCTATTCAAACCAGCTTGAGCTACACGTTTTTGCTCACACCCTTTGAGTGCTTGTGTGCCTGACAGTTATTAGCACAACCCCCACACTGAAGGTACTAACAAGTGTGAATGCTCAATTCTCCCATTCGCCTCCCACCTTGCGATCCAAGTAACTCGGTAATTAGCATTCTGCTTGCAGCATCAGGGAGCAGAAATACTTACGGGCTATAACAGCTGAGCAGAACAGAGCAAATACAAAGACACAGAGCGAGAGAGATTTTCCACAAGAGAACTTGCCCAATAACAAATCAGCTTGAAAGGGAGCAAACCATTTGGAGGCCACGTGAGATGCATTATCCACCCTTTCTGCCTCACATTTCATGCTTGTGCCGCCTGAGTAAGATGGTCATTAATCCCTGAGTTTGGCAATTTTAGCTGATGGGTGAATTGTCATAAAGTCTCCTGTCAGCTGCTATTTGCAGTGATTGCGCTATGAGCTTGACATGTGTTGCATTGTTCAGGCTGGTTTTGTTCTTTTATTTTGCTTGGGCTGGCTGCCTCCTGGAACCTCTACTCTGCCTACTTCCTGAGGATTAAAGCATGTCTTCTGGGCAAGGAGATGCAGGGACCACCTGCAGATTCTGTTTATACATCCAGCCTTGTAGCCTGATTGATCTCACAATAGGACTGCGTAATGTAAACACTTCATTATTCCACTAAAGGATATGTGTTATACCACCTAAGGTCCCCCCAACCAAGAGTCAGTTTGAGATGGTTAAAATCTGCTAAGCCACACCAAAAGAAGCTAAACAAAGGAAAATCCATCCTAGCGACATTTTAAAGTCTCTAAGTTAAACTAATTAAATGCTATTAAGTTGGAAACTTTACCCTGCCCCTTTATTCCAGGATTTTGCCATCAAGCCTCAGTAGTGCTCAGGCCCGTGGCTTCTGGTGCACTGTGCCTAATAACAACCAAAACCTAGATTATCAACGGGACTTATTCCTGCTCTGGGACTAAGGCACCACGAATTCAGCCTTGGGAACTTCTTTACCAGTGTGGGGGACGGGCAGGAGACGGAGGCCCAGTTTTGGCTCTGCCCGGGATCCACTAGAGAGAAACGGGAGCCGCAGGAGACACCTCTCCTTTCAACATGGCACCTATTAACTGCGCCGCCTCCCAACCTGGCGCAGCAGAGGGGCAAGGGGAGACAGTGGGGGGGACCCTTCTGTTCCTCCCAAACCACAGAAGCAAAGAGCATCAATGCTTCCAAGTATCTCCTACAGGAATTTTGTATTGGTATTTCCTTTTGCCAGACGAGAAACTGAGAAAAAGAGGCCAATGCCCACCCCCAGATTTTGGGAGGGCAGTCACGGTCTGTACCTGAACCGACACTGAGCAGCTCTCCCTGCTTCCTGCAGAGCCTTATATCACCTTCCCCCTCCGCTCGGGAACAAACGCCTCCTCTCAGAGCAAAAGGACAAGTCAAGGGCAGAGTCGTGGCCATAACATTACATCTCCTGGGACTCGGAGTTTAGCTCTTATGAGTATTTCAACATCGTTCTTGTGGTTTATTTCCCTTCAGGATTTGTTTGTTGGTTGTTTTGTTTATTTAACAGCGTTAATTAAAAACTAAAGGCACACCCAGCTAAAGCGAGGAGCGGTAATCTGAGGAACTGCCCAAGTTCCTCAAGAGGGAGGAGAAGTTTACCCTGAATTTATCTAGGTAGCTATAAATAATAAAAGAACAGAAAAATATGGAGTACGTCAATGTCTGTAACGCATTCTGCGCACATCTCAGACTGCTTCTGAAAGCATAAAACCAAACCGATAGAATTTAATTCGGCTTTAAAGCCCATTTTGATTAGTAAACAAGGCATGAACACGCACAGATTGTCAGTGTATCTGTTGAATTGCGTATTCACAGCTTCAGTACAAAAAGCAACCATAAGGTCTTGATTGAATAAAAGACATAAGCAAGGCATGTAAGCACTTACTAAGGTCAATGACATTTGAAACACATACATACTTACATGCTTTACAGAATCAGAGCTTAATTGTTCAGCAAATTGCAATAGTTTGGTGTTTACATCAAGCAGATTATCAACTGAAATACATTTTAAAAAAATACTTTTCTGCTTTGGATCACATTGTAGGCCTTCAACAAGATGATCTGTGAAACTTTAGAGTGCTTGAGTCTGTCTGAAAAATGGGTGTCATTACCCTGCTGGCTAGTGCTGACCCTCATTTTTTTATGATGGGCACCTAATATTCACATATAGATTAGTAAATAGGAATAGTTTGAGCTCTGAGAATTCTCTGAATCTCTGAAATTATACTAACATGATTCCAGTGCTAAAAGTAGGTTCTGGTTCTTCCAATCTAGACTCTCAAGAAGAAAAATAAAAAGACACTTTGGAATGGGGGGAGGGGGTAAGACAAGCTCAGAAGCTATGTAGAAGAACCTGTATATTAAGAGAAAACAATTATTTACATTTGACAGAGGACAGATACAGACAAGGCTTTAAACATGGCAGCAGCATTGGTCCAGGAAGGATTGCTGCCTACAGGCTTTGATAGATAAAGCAGCTTTAAAAAAATCCTCTGGGCTAGAATTTTCTCTGAATGTCTCTCAGTAAACCTCATCCTTGGAGGTTTCTTTTTACATACAAAACTATACAGTTTATCCTATGTTTACCAGCAACTTACTGGAGGAACAGCTTCTTACTGTGTGAATGGTTCCACGATTTTATTCGAAAGAAAGCCCTTATTGTAAGAAAGGAAATTGAAGCTGACTCTAAATTCCTATATGCATTGTGCTGCCCCTCCCTCCTTTAAATCAATGGAAGTCAAAAACTATTTAAACCAAGAGCAGGATAAATCTCCTATTTTTAACAAAACCCACCAAAATGTGAAATCCCAACTTCTTCACAGCTGAATTCCTCACTAGGTCAGGCCTGCTCCTGTCATTGCGTGCAACTGTTAACGCACCCAGTTGTTACTTACCTCTATTGCTGCAGGAGCAAGGCGTTTTCTCCCGAACCCTGCTAGCACTGTTCAAACATAGAGCCAAGACAGTAGCTCTCCTTCAAAACTATGCTAGCACCTTCCTTACACAACAGAACAGATTTTAAAAGGCACGTGCGTTGCTTGCAAAGATAAGCACTGCTGTGCAGAGACATAGGAGCGGTCTGTAGGAGAAGTAGGCTCTCCCTCCTGCACCCGCCCTAGCAGGGCTCAGCAGGTGAACCTCGTCAAGCCATTTGAGCTCTCCAGGCCTTGGCTTCTTCCTCTGTGAGCTGATGGGTAAATACCTCAGCACCATAGAGGAGACTGACAAGACTATGCTTTATAGTATTCCTAACACAACCTGAAATCTCCTGCACAATAGAAATTCCTCTTAGGGAACAGGTCTGTAGAGCTTAATAGAGATTTATTTATTTTTAAGAGTTGCATAGCTATAATTCAATTCATTCTGACTAACGTGTCCAAACTTGTTCTTCGTGGTCTTTTCTCATGCCCAATAGCTTTACTTTTAACCTGCTTTCCCTTGAAAAACTTTCCCACCATTTTAGGGCCTGTCTTGCAATCCCGAAGCAGATAAATTTTTATTTATGATCTCTCCTAAGTTTGCAGCAGCGGAGAGTAAAAAAGATATTTTCTTTATCAGGCAAAGAAATCCTCGCTTATCGCTGTCCCCTCCTTCCCCCGACACGGGGTGCTGGCGGACCCGGTCAGCAGAGCTGCTGCTCTCAGTCCCCGTGCGACACAGGGCAGAAGGAGCAGCGCTGCCAGGTTGGCAGCCTCCGCTGGAACAGCATCCCTCTTACAACACGCATCTGGAGGAACGGCTGGAAATCCAAATCTGTGGAACATCAGCGTTATTAGAGATGAAGCTAAGCTACAGGTTTGGAATCCAGATCTGAATTTATTTCCAAATTGAAGAACCGGGGACTTGTTTCAACGCTTTATAGAAACAAAGAGCCATGAGGTTTTGATCTGGATCAGAAAACTCAGGCGTGTTCAGAGCCTGGCTTTCGGTTTGGGCCCTCTGCCTAATCACAGCTGCTTATAAAGTGATTACTCAGCACTGCTTGTCCAGTTCATTCATCTTGCAGCCTCTGTACTACTTCTGTGCTGGTATGTATACTTGGCATCCTTTACCTGTTTATGTCCCTGATCAGGTAAATCTAAACATATTTTTGCTTTCATGCAAAGAAGCTGTTGGATGGGGAGTTGGGGGATCACCTCAAACATTTCAGTTTCTCATTTCTGAGATCCACAGAGAGCCACAAAACGTAGGTGTTTTCTGCAAAAGCAGAGTTCCTAAGTTACTTGAAGTGAGCTGCTACTGGTATGTACCATGCAGAGGGTTTTTTTTTGTTGGTGCTACCGCTTTATAGTGTTCAAAAATAACCCAAACAGGTTAGGTAGTAACCGAGATATTATCTGAGTAAATTTTACCTCAGGGGATTCCTTCAGAGTCAAAAATGTTTTAGTCTGTCTGCACGAATGTGGCCCCAAGGAAGATTTTACAAGCAAACAAGTTGAACGGCACAAAAAAGCAGGCAAACGTAGAAAGAGGGGGAAAAGGAACGTAAAAAATTGCAATACATTTTAGTAGCTATGGTTTTTAATACCTTAGTACTGATATTTGTCTGTCTTTGCAAAAAATGAAAATACATCTGGGCTTTTGTAAAAATGACAGCTTGCTTGTTTTGGTTTTGTAAGAGGCACAGGCAGGTCCAAACAAAAATCCCAGAACCAAACACCATTTGTGGTAGGAAGAATCAAACTCCCAGAATACAAGCACTCCTTTAATTTGAGTACTTTACAATCCAAATCCTCTTGTGTCTCTGGATTACACTGCTGGGCATTGTCTGACCATAAAGCCAATTTAATTTTCCAGGGCACGGATGATCTTTCAGTGCTTTTGAGTTGATCTCGAGAATTTTACACCGCTTACTTCTTCCATTGCCAGTTTAATAAGGAAAATAACTTAAGCCAGAGGTGTCTATGTCCCTCGGTAACCTTGATCTGCATATATAGCCTCTTGTGTTCACAGCAGCCTGGTTTAAGTTAGAAGGGAGACAGCCAGCTCGCTGTCTTCCTGTCTTCTGACCCACACCCTTTCCATATTTGCAGATCCCACCTTCTTCCTCCGTAATGAGCAAGACCAAAACTTTAGGACACTCATAGACACACAAACTATATAAGCACTCACATGCTTTGGTATTTGAAATCCAGATAGGAATTATGCTGAATTACCCAGCCATGTCTCTTTATAGTAGTAGAATTGAGCAAGAAACCTATGAACCCAGATCCAATATTACACTAGTAGATTTGGATCATATTATACACAGACTATCTAATATGTGCGTTGTAGCTACTATTTTCCCAACAGCACAAAATAAAAATGAACAAATATGGAACACATTTTGGCATCACTCCCTTCATATCTTCTCTTCACATGCATGCTGATATTAGTAAGTATTTTTTTCTTCACCTGTGTATTTGCACAGATGCTCATACACAGGCAGGTAGGCAAATAAGTAAGTGTGTGTCTCTCTGTTTATATACAATTTATAATTACTATGTTATATTGCATATATATTTTAAATACCTTCAATATGTACTACATATATGTAATATAATTTTATATATTTGTCCACAAAAGAATGTATGTTGTACTACGTTTAAACATGTCTAAATGTGTCATGCTAAAAATACTTGGCCTACTGTCTCTTGTAGGCATGTAACAAATCAAAGGGGGAAACGAGGGGAGAAGAGTGTTTTAGCATAAATCCTCCAACACTTTACTAGCCAATCAGGGCAGATGAACAAAGCCACGGGATTTAGATGACCAGCTATAGAGCTCTGGCTGCACTAATTTCACTGCAAGCTGATGTTAGGCACAGTTTTGTAGCCACTCATTTCCACTCTCCCCATTTAGTTTAGTATTGTGCATAGGGTACACCAGCTCTTGCAAGGAACTTCTGGACTAAATATGCCACTGACACTAGATAGAAAGCAAGAGAAATTCAGCGTATAGTACTATCAGAATTACTTGTGGCTAGCCATTCACAGATAAAAAATGCTGAAAAATATTTGTTCCTGATAAGCATTGACCAACGTGATAAGCAAATCTGTTAAAAATCTTGTTCTTTACTGCATTTCTCCAAATCAATGACTTCAGCAGGTCTGCACCAAAGCTGAACTGTATGAACATACTTGTGAATCAAGCCCAAGATGAGTTCAGAGAGAGAGAGATAAGCAGAGGCAATGAAGTTAGTCCCTCTACCCAGAGGGTGGTGTGATCCCAAATGATGCCCAGGAGGAGGTGAAGAGGGGAGCAACGTGGGTGATCAGCAGCCCAGAGCTCCCTCCCTGACGCTGTTTTGGGTAGCAGCAGTCACAGCCGGTGAGCAGGACTCTAACCCCCGCGCAACTGGGATATTGGCAGTATTCTAGGACATTAGTCCAAGCTGTTTGGGGAAGTGCTGTAAATATCCCCATTGTATAGATGAGGAAATAAAGTATGCAAGGACAAAATGCTTTACCATGAGACTAGGAGATGTAAAGATTAAAAGAAAAAAGGTCACGTCACTACCTTAGTTAGAGATTTTCCGGTACTGAAAACATCAGTGGGCTACTCTGCTATTAGTTGGAGAAGAACAGATCTTCAGGGGACCCCCAGAAATCATATGGGCCATTTCGGTACCCCAAAGTGGGGTCATTTCCTGGATGTATTTCTCTATGTCTATTCCTAAAGGCCTCCAAATATCTCCCATAGCCAAATCTGTTCCAGTGCATCAGTACAGTTTATTCTTTATGGCAGGTACACCTGCAAATTTTGCATTCGCTTTAATTTCTAGCTTTCTTTCGAAAGGTCTATCTCCTCCCAGGGGCTGGTTTTGTATCCCTTCAGAACATGACAAATAATAAACTGATGAGCAGAGGTGAGCAGAACCAAAAAGAGGAAAACAACCCAGCTCTCTGAACTACACAAATGAGTTTCTTCATTGTCTAAAAATGTTCTTGCCCTTTTACTCTTAAACTTCACCCATCAGTCATTCTTGTCCCTGAAGAATAATTAGTCTGAGAATTTCTGTATATAAAGGAGAGCATGCTTTTGTTATTTTTAATTTTTCACGGTACCTAAAGGGATGGTGAATTCTTGGTTGTTTATCTGGGTTTCATAATAGTAAGATCAGAGCAATGGGTACAGAGAACAATGAGTATGGGCTACTGTCTATGTATTCATTATCCTGTCCTCTTAGTACAAGCGTATTTTTCAGAGGACAGCATCCTGAGACAAATCCGTTGTCTGGATATGAGATGTAGACCGATTCCCCAGCAGCATTGAAGATACTTCTTCAGATTTTCATGCAGGGAAACAACAACAGCTGGGCTCTAATTTTGAGCTGGCGTCTACCCCCATCCGTGATGTTAGCTGCAAGAGAAACAGTGCTAAAATACATCGATGCTTCCAGTGTGTAGGGAGTTCCTTGGTGTGAATTACAGCTATGCACTCACCAGAGAAGCAGCCTTGCTTGAAGATTAGAGCAATGCATTGAAAACTGCTGCAAAGCAAAATACCGTTGCTCCTTCAGAGTGGGAAACTACAATTGCAGCTCTACCCTATTAAGAGAGGAAACTTAGAGACATTGGCACCATGACGGGACGTCTCCTTATTGCTGAAGGGCCCAGAAAGGATATCTTCATCCCTGCTTTGTTCCTCTGTACTTCTTCTGTAACAATGAAGCAATACTTAAAAGTGATACTAAACCTGGAAAGGCTTTGGGTCCCCCAAGCAGCCCTTGGAAGACCCTCAGACAGAGTTACAGTGGGGTCGGCTCCTTTCTTCTCATGTAGACTATCTGCCTGGCAAAAGCCTCTTACTTCTGCCTCTCAATCCAATTACAGCTTTCAGGGACACTGATGAGAGAGGGTCCAGCGGCAGAGGTCCCTCCAGCACATAACCTGTACTGGCTCCAGACAATAGGGGTGGAGGCAGTGATGCTCTGAAAGCCTCACAACTGAGGCTCAACAACCACCTCTGTGGAGGCAAAGCTTCTTGAACTGATTTGAAAAAGCATAGGGTTGTTGTCAAGGACAGCTGTCAGGCAGCAGAGTCTGCAGGCAAATCAGACCTTTTGTATTTCAAAGCCTCATGTGTGAACAGTTTCATTCATCTGGGATAAAGTTAAATAGGTGCTGGCTTATGTTTGAAATATGTCCAAGGTGGTTTACCTGAATGGTATTCACGTCAACAGAGTTTTATCACCTTTAAATTGTTTTTGTTTTATTTGCCTACTCATAAACCATTCCAGGGAGTGTTTATGGTTTATTTAAAGCCCGGTGGTATGGGGACAAGTTGTATAGCATTGCTATTTTTTGCGTTTCCTTGATCGGCTTCACCTACTGCACAGAATCAGGAAAGTCTGCCTAGCTTTGACCAATGGTAACAGAAAAGCCTTTTCTCCAGTGTCTGACTGGGACAGCTACAAGGCCAGTAAATGCCTTATCATGCAGTTATTTGAAAGTACTTCCAGGCTTTGCAAAAGACACAGCCTGACACAGCTAACATAAATAATTTTACTAGCTCCACCTATAGATCTGATATATTTTTGAGTAAAAAACATTTATTGCAAATGGCATTATGTAGAAAAGATTGAGAAGTTTTGCTCTGTTGCCACTGAGCTAAGCTTAAGTGCTGTGTTCAACTACAGCACATCTCTGGGAAGACAGCTGGTCTTATGGTCTTGATTTGGCCATCTCTGGAGATGAAGAGTTCAGCACTGTCCTGAAAATTTTTGGTCATCAGATGACCTCAGCCACAGAGGAATATAAAAGATCTTTCCCAGGTATTTCCCACTTAGCCAACAGGTCTTTACTTGGTCTTCTCTGCCCCAATCCTGTCTTTTGGACGGGGGCAGAAAACTTTCCGCATCCAACTTTCTTTTGGATTGTGAGTTGCAGGAGAAGACATCACATTCCATGTGGTGTTCACCAACAAAGCGCTCTTCACTCGGGTAGAAATAAGCCTTAGGCTCCTGTTTACTGCTCCTGCCTGTTTTTTACATTCAAAGGCTGCCTTAATTCTTTTGGCCATGATACCTCTGAAGCTAGTTGCCCGCTGATCTGAAATCCTCTGCAGAATCACTGTCCTCCAGGAGACGTGTCACCCCTTCTCACGCCACCAGACCCCTTTCATAGGCATGGTTTGTTGTTCCCAGGTGCATCCATTTGCATTTGCTTACATTCAAGTGCAAGGCTGTTTCCTAAGAGATCTTGATTATTCTATGCACTTTGTCCTCCTTAAAACAAAGCCACAGCTTACTGTGTTATGCTACACACTCACAGACTGCACAACGGCTGTCTCATCTTTTTGGAAATGATTGGTTTATTTCACAGTTAGACTAAATAAGCATAGGCCTCCATTACACTGGAGCAACAGCTCTGATGTCCCAACGAAATCAAGCTATAGGCTACTATCCTTCTGACTCAGTGAGCAGTAAACATCGGAGCTAATGCTTGTGTGCAGGGGAACATGTTTGCTAGAAACGGAGCCTCTTGCATACGTCATGCATATTTTACTAACACATCACCGTGGAACTTAATAGTCTCACGCGATCATTCCCAACAAACATTGCTCTTCTCTCACTGGCCTATTTGCATGGGCATCTTTTTGGTTTCAAAGTTTCATCAGAAACACAGAAGGAAGTTTTGAAACACTTCGTGTCACTGTGAATGTCTGTGCTGAGCAGCGGCTCCTCTGACTGATTTCAGAACGGAAAAGCTGCCAGCTGCTGACCACTGGACTGCCCCTGGCAGCAGCAGCATGGCGGGCATGGGTGCGACGGTGAGGCTGCGGCTGCCACCCCACCTGCTGTTCCTGCACTCTGCTGCCAGGTCCTGGTATGTCGCAGATGGACACGTTCATGGAAACATGATGGCACAGGGAATTCAAAATGAAATTACCCAATCCTGAACCAAAATGCTGAAATTTTCCAGAATAGTTTAAATAAAGCACCTTTTCATTTTGAGTAATTATTTTCTCTTCTTGGAAAATTCCTTGCAAGTTATCCCATTTTGCAGGTTACCAGAAGGAACCCATTTCAGTGAGTTTTCTAATACCCTCTCACTGAAGCAGAGGCCAGGCACACTCCAGTTACGGTTACTGCTTCTCTGTGCCAATTGCTGTACACAACAGATCTCAGACAATCCCTTCTATCCTTACAGATCATCTATTCACATCCTTGGACACAAAAAAAGCAGATTAAAAGGGATTAGAAAATGGTTACATGAAGACAACTTTTAAGGATCTCACAAGATTTTTTTTTTAATGATAGTCTAACTCCATTAAGAAAAAAAATCCAATGGTAAGTGGTTTTGTCAATGGTGGGAGTTAGCAGGGAAGACAAGGAGCTCAGATTTAGCCAGGTTAAACAATAACTTGCTACTATTTGTGGCTGGCTCCCAGAGGGCCAAAGAAATTAACTCGTGGTTAGTTAAATAATAGTTTTATTAAAACAATGATCAGATCAAATAACTGGCATGTATGTGCAGGAAGTCTTTCAAAATACTCAGGTCCTGTAAAAAAGTTAGATCAAGAAAATGTCTTTTAAATGTCTGATCCCTGAAGTAACTGAAACCCGTAGAAACTGGATGCCTTAAAAAGAAAAAGATTTTTTTAAACCTTAATCCCAACATTCTCTCCTAAGAATAACACAGTTCTCTACTTTCAGTGTTTTCTCTTCGTGCAGATGTTTTCGTTCCCTTGTTACAGTAGAGAAATTATTTTTTTTCTGTGACCACAGCTCTCTTCTAACCTTTTATTTTGTTTTTAAAAAGAGAAATAAATGAAAGAGATCTAAAGCTGTGTGGTTTCACATCCCCCAGTTGAGTTGTCCAGTGAAAGGAGCAAGTAACAAGAGAAGAGGAACGCTGACTGAAGGACAAGACTCCAGATACTCCACAAGTTGTGGACAGCTGCAGCTGCAGAAGTGCAGGTGAGAGCCACCGCAGGTACAGATCCTGAGGGTACCTAGTCCCTTTTTTGTGCACCATGGGCTCACGAGCCACCTTTGCACACCCACATATTTGCAGGCAAGAAGAGCAAATTCAGTCCCAAGTTACCGTACCGCATCTGGACGGTGAGACTGGACTGAGAGCACCACGGCTCCCTCGGTCCCCGGCCTGTTGCGAGGAGCACTGCCGCGGGCTTGGTGACCGTGGAGTCAGGTCTATGGTGAAATCGCTCTGAGCAAAGTTACCAGCTTCGGTATGAGAGGATCGTGGCGTATGGAGCAGACTGCGCCTGAAAAGGGCCAAATTACCTCACAGGGTTCATCGAGAGTGCACAAAGGCAGGGCGCCTGCAGGCAGTCTGTGGCCCCTATTCTTTGCGCTTCTGATCCATGAGGCTAATTGCCCGGTGGATGCTTTGTGACTTTCAGGGTTTGGGAAGGCGGCTCGAGGTACTGAGAGTTGTTTATACAATCCGCAGCGCAAATGGATACTGTCAGCAAAGCAACGCGTGTTCAAAGAGAGCAGCAACATAAAGACTGTCTGATTTCTTCAAAACTGAGAACGAGTTTTCTGAAGTGTAAACGCATGCACACACTTGTGGCAGATACCCATCTAAAGGTGAATTGCTGCCCCTAACCTGTGTTTGCATCTATCAGTTTGCATTACATTCAGGTAGCGGTGAACACTGCCTTTTGGGTGGGTGTAGAGTACTTGATGAGCTTTTTGGATGAAGGGCAGGTAAAAACTTGCTTCGTCTTGTATCCAAGATTCGAGTATTTACCTGTTGGAGCCCTGCATATTAAGGCCCACGCATTTACCCTGCAACACAACATGGAATTTTAATGAATTCATGGACTCCGAAGGCCCCCACCCACCTCTTCTCAAACAACTGAAATCCTTTGCATTCCTCTCAGTTATACCTACTCTGCATGCAATGGCAGCAGATCAGACTGGGAACAAGCAGGCCTGCTATTAAACACAGAGAAAGAGACAGACATTTCCAGGTGCCGTCTCAGCCAAAGCAGAAAATGTCCCTCCTCTCTCAAAGCACAAGAGGATCAAAGATTAACTCTGAGTTCTCCCCTCCCCTGACGGGCTTATATGGCATTGAGGTATACAGCACCACAAGCCAGGCTTGATCACTTTAATCTTCCTATTGAAGAAACCACTCTCGCTCAAACACAGAATGTTTCTGGCGGACATAATCAACTGCTTATCTAAAGGCAAAATCAAAACCAGCAGTGAGGTAGACCTTTGCAGAGCCTTGACCAGATTTACCGTGCTGCACATCATCCCCATCCGAGGGAAAAAGGGGTGCAAATGGAAGCTAACTCCCAGTACGTGGTGGAATCTGTTTTTACAACTGATGTCGTAAACCTCCAGGTATAAAGCACTGTCTTAGCCCAAGGGGAGGCACTATGCTGTCCACCAGAGAGAGAGAGAGAGAGGCAGAGACAGTTTCTATTCCAGTATGTCAAAATGTGATGAAACACTGAAAAGATAAACTCTAGATATCATCAATCTTGCATATTATCATCTTGACAACAACTACTGGAAAGAAAAACAAAACATGTCCTATGAAGAAAAAGAGAGGACAGCAGAAAAGAGCAATGCGTAGCTGGGATGGAGACAAAAGATAGAGGATACAACGTTAAAGCTGGTCAATCTTTATCTGCCTCTAGCTGGAGCCCAAGGGACTCCTCTCCATAGGCAACAGTGGTACATCTTCTCATGCCAAGACAACCTGAGTGAATTGGATTGACAAATCCTGTAGCAGGTAAGAGGATTTCAATTAGGATAAGATTTGACATTTCAAAGCAGGCTTCTTAAAAAAAACAACCTGCCAATGACAGTCAAAACCAAATTTTGGATTAAGAAACATTGGACAGCTCTGTGCTCTTCTAAATCCCAGGCTCAGCACCAAAGGAGAAGGAACAGGGTGAGTAATGCATGCAAATGACTGTATTCATATTTGAACACAAATCAGAAATGCCTGTCATTAAAGAAATCCCTCAGCTGGTATCCCAGGAGTCAGACTGTATAACTGAGCACAATAGCATTTATACGTGTGCAGACTGAAAATAGCCTGCTTGCCACACTCCAGGACCTGGACAGCTGTTTCACTGACTTACATACAGTGCTGGTGACATTCAGTTATAGCGTATGTATCACATCAGTGTTTTCCTCCTCTTCAGCTACTCCTGACTGGTGAACCCCCACACTTACAGCAGAAATTCTTTTAGCAAGAGCCCTGCATTTACTTTTACTCTCACCGATTTCACATCTGTTTCTCTCTGTATCTCTCATTCTATGCCTTGATGTGTTCTCCAGGTATGTAGTCCTTCTGACGTTACCTCCCAACTCTGTTGCAGCCAGTTTCACTAGCCCGCTTCCACTTTCTGGGCAATAGGCTCTAGTAAAATTAGCACAGAAGAGTGGTCCCAAGATCAATCATTAAGAGCTTTCAATAACAACTTCCCTCCTGTCTGAAAGGTCTCTTTTCACTTAAATCTGCCCTTTAGTTTACCTATTAGTCACAATTTTTCTGCCATTACCCAGCGTCTCGCCCAGTTTCACGTGCTACACCATACTAGAAGCTAAGCAAGAAGGACTGCATTTCCGTTACTAGAAATTCCAGTGCTTTTATCAGAGGTAGTCATTACGTTTACCTAGATCATGCTAGATCTAGCCTCTTGTGTTTTCTTTCCTTTTTCCATTACCATATGCCCTATTCTTTCTTTTAGAATACTAGAATAGTTGCTACCAATAGCGTGCACTCCAACAGGGCTGTCCTTGCCCCTTCGTCAAAGACAGACCTACATTCTCCAGTTGAATGCTGTCTTCCTTCCTCTGTTAAGTCCGAAAACATTGTTCTTGAGCCTGCAATTACATGTATCAGTTCCTTCCAGATACTGAGATGATAATGATCCAGCCTTCCTCCAATATTGAACTCCTTGAGTTTTTTCTCCCACTTTGGCCGAAGCCATTTTGATTTCCAGGTCTTCATTGCCACTAAAAACCTGCTATGCCTGCATATTCAGAATCGGCATCCTAACTGAAACAGAAGCAAAGTATCTGATAAATTATTGGGCCATGCCCAACTACTTCCTTTTTTCCCTTTTATTTATGTGGCTGAAAGACCTTTTGCTATTTGTTTTAACTTCCTTTGCAGAGTCAAACTCAGCTTGACTCCTGACAATTCTCATTTTACCCATACATTTCCTGACCTCTCACATGTGGATTTCTTTGCTGACCTGTTCTTTTTTCTACTCCTTATTCAGTCATATCTGATAACTTTTCTTCCATGTTTTTCACTTTGCAAGATATGCCTGTTCCAGACATTTTTTTGCACCTTTGACTCAAAGAAGGGCCAGCCTCGCTTTACAATCCAGTCCTCTTGAGCTCTTTGGGCTTTAGTTAGCTCCCTAAATGTATCAAATGCCATCCACCTGGAACTGAGAAGCTTAGCTATAGATCTGCCCTTGTTTATCCTTCATTTTAATTGAAACTGAAATCACTCAAACCAAGGTTATTTTCTACTTCATTCTACAACTTAACAGTGTCAGATCTAAAACAGTATTGCCTCTTGCTGTTTTCAGTGACTGGTGAGAACTCTGTTGGTTGTTGCATTCAGAAATGTCTGAATTTAGCTATTTGTTCCCCTGTATAATCCGGGAAGTCAAAGCCTCCCATAATGACAGATCTCTAACAAGCAAGGTCAGTATCTACCAAATCCAGTCCTCGAGGTCATTGGCAGATATACCACACTGCCTCAGCAATCATACTTCCCCAGAATGTCTTTGGCTCTATTAGGTTGGTTATTTAACTCATATTATCTCCCCTTATTTATCTCATTAAAGGCTTACAGTAATATCTGTTTACCTTTACTTCTGTCTTTCACAAGTTAGGTATGCTCCAATACCTGCACTCCACTCGATTTTTTGCTATTCCTCTTCTTCCCACCCTCTCCTTCAGTAACTGTTTCCGGACCTACAAATACATATGTAGCCCCCTGCCACATCTCCTTTGTCATACCCTTAAATATGCACTTAAATTCCTCCTACCATTTCCAGGTGAAACTAAAGTCCTCTGACTTACTCTTTTACCTCCATTCAGTTAATATGTCATACCTGAATACTTTCTCTGAAGTACCTACTCAGGGATAACATGCAACCGGCAACCTTCTTAGATATCTTCACAGTTGTTTTGCCATCTCTGTTGCACCTCAGTAGTCATCCTCATCTATCGTACCTTGTCAGAGTTTTTTAGTTAAAAAAAAAGGAAGCATCCTTCTGTCTCCCACTTATCCACCCTTTAATTCCATGTCTGTAGGATCTCTTTCTACCCCTGGCTCTTGGCTATTCAAGTTCATTTCTTGCCCTCATTTAAGCATGATGTCCACAGATTGATTCTGCCACTGCAAAATGTAATTTATTTTGGCCAGGTTTTATTTCTATTTCATATTTTTTTAAAATATGGCTAATTAACTATTCATATTTTGATCTCCGCTTCGTGCTTTATTCTCTTCCTCAGTATTCACGGGTGTTAGCGTAACAAAATATAAACTGCCCAGAAAGAGTTCTTTTGCATTATAAGTGAAAAGATACAGTCCAGGTTGCTCAGGATATCTTCACAGAGGGATGATATTTCTTACCTAATATGCCTAAGCTATAATCTTCCTTATTCCTACCTTAAATCAAACATAAAAGTACTCAAACTCTATCAACTTTCTCTCTTTAACACAAATAAAAATAACTGTGTTTGGCAAACAGGTTGTCTATTCTCATTCTCTCTACTTGCTGGAATTTCACCTTGCGGGAGCTCATGCAAACCATTTTTTATTGGCTTTGGTTAACATAAGTTCAAATAAACTCAACACTCAAAGCCAAACTTTCAAAAGGTGTCATATATTTTGCCTGCTTTGAACTCAAGGATTTTGCAGGCTTTCCCTGTAGATCTGCCAAGGTTAGCAAAGTTCAGAGAACCTAGCCCAAATTGCAAGGCTGCAATAAAACCTGAAATGGAGATTCATCTAGTTTGAACATTTATGACAATTGCTTTACACAACTACCTGCTTGGTCCTTCTGACACCCCAAAGAAAAGCGGGAGGAGTGGATTTTCCAATATTGTCACCTGGAGAAAACTGTGTCAGGACTTTTAGAGAGCTGTATGTTACACTACTGTTATTGTCGTAGCCATCCCTGTTTCTGGTTTACAAGGAACTGGTGCTGATTTGAGATGAGCCACAACTCAGATTCTGAATTCCAGCTCTTTGAATTCCCCATGTGTCTCAGTTTCATACCTGTTCTAACGACATTGTTTCCAACATGGGTCTGACCTCTCCCTCTATTTCCTAAGCCATATTAAAACATGATATCTTGCTCATGTGGGTGGCCTTATGGTATACTGACATCATTCAAGAGATCAGTAACTTCATAAAATCACATGATGAACAAATTTTTTCCCCACAACAAGTCTCAATCAGCTACAATATTCCTGGACTGCCTGCAGATTGGAGGTCAAGAAGTGATACATACATACATACATATTTTTATATACATACACACACAAAAAAAAAATGGTTCCCTCAAAGCTCTACACTGAAAAAAGGCTGAAAGCTGGAGTTCATTTACAGGTCACATCTCACCTCTGATTCTGAAAACAAAGATGATTACAAACCTTAACCAGAAGCATTGCTAAGGATGTATACATATTATAGGCATTTCTTCCTTGTTCTCTCCTTCCTGCATCCTATACTGGCTATCTTTACCTGCAACAGACATACAAAACTACATAGTGACCCAGTCTATGAGTACATCTGGACTTGTTATATGATGTACTTACATTAATAACACATTATAAGAGGGCTGACTGAAGAATAAACTTAATTT
This sequence comes from Calonectris borealis, assembly GCF_964195595.1. Classification (NCBI taxonomy): domain Eukaryota; kingdom Metazoa; phylum Chordata; class Aves; order Procellariiformes; family Procellariidae; genus Calonectris; species Calonectris borealis. Next base: position 94,493,961 of record NC_134313.1, on the reverse strand, counting down.
ATCAGTTACTACAAAAATATTACTCCAGGAAATATAAAAAATGTAAACTGCAAGGGCCATAATATGTGAGTGCCTAGATACTTTTACAATATAGGCATTTCAGACATGCTCTGTTTCTGGCATTTAGTCAGAATATCTTTACCCTGTGCCTGTTTCCACCAAGGACAGACACTACAGGTTAATTCTGTAAAGTAACAGCCCAGCCCTTCAACCTGTCCATCGTATCCTTGGCAAAACTGAGGCTTCAAAGCCTCAGGAATCCTCAATGCTACTGCTGGTATCTCAATTTCCAGGTGGCATCTCTGCCACACAGCAGGCTCGCTTTGCCCTCTGCACCATTTAGCAAGAACAGACAAAGCAATTTCCAGAGGACAGGAAACCACCAAGGTACTGGTTAATCAAATCTCAGGCCACGGCCACCAATACATTTGCTAACCTCTTAAAAATCAAGGTGGGTGAGGAGCAAAAACAAACAAGAAATAAACTCTCCTGTTGGAACACAGTTTCAGATCATAAGCCACTGGCTGCTGTGTGTTTATAGGAGTTGAGGCCCTTAGTTAGATTCTTAAATATGGACATAAGTGAATGAAGAAAGTATGCAGAAATCCTCTGTTAAACGTTCACTGACTCTGCCAATCCATTGACCTCCAAATCCTTTCCGTAAGACATACTGGCTCACTCTCGCTCTCTTCACAGATTAGTTCTGTCTGCTCCTGGGCGCCTACTCTCTCTTTCTATAATGTGATTAAATAAGCTCCCTGTCTCTCCAGGCTTGTGCAACTGCCTCTCACTTAGTCACCTAAGCGCTCTACAACACCCCAAAGGAGTGGAGTCAGCTGAAACAGGAGCGTTCCCAGCTCTGACATGTAAAGTACTTGCACTCGGTGCTAAATAAACTTGGAAAAATGTTCACAATGCAGCTGTGTGCACAAGATGCTGCAACCTCAGGGCAAGAATAATTATACACAAACAAGATACTTAGGATTTATGTTCCCCTCAAATAAAAAAGTGCGCTGCTCATGCCAATCTCAGCACTTCATGGTATGCCTGCAATCTGAGGCAGAGGGACAGATTCTCTGCTAGGGTTAACAGATTAGATACCATCGCTGCTTTATTTTCCGATAAACTTTACAGGCGTTCTAAGCATTGTGGGTACACATTGATATGCTTTTCACCATAGGAGGCTGAGAATTCATGGGAGGTCTTTTAAATGCCCTGTTGTGTTAATGGTATTTGTTCAGGCAATTTTCTATTGGCATATGTTGGAGATTCCTTTTCAGAAGTTACAGGGTTAAAGCTGAAGCCCACAGGAATGCCAGACCAAAAGAAAACTGAAAAAGTTTCAGGAAACAGGAACAAGAATCCCTAGACTGTTCCAAGCAAAGGTTTCTCTAACTTGCTCCTTAAATTCTCTCATGAAGGAGAGCACCAGCTGCTCGTGCAAGTAGCCTGTTGCAATGCTCAAGCATCTCGCAGAAGACGAGTCTTTCTCCTAACAGCCAATGTCAATTAACTTTGTTGCTAACAAAGTCAACCTCTCCTTTTCTCAGTGAACACGGCTAAAGATTGATCACTGTCCTTTTCATAATGACTTTTTAGTCATGGTCATATTTATCTCCGCTTCCTGAGAAAAAAAGTAAAGCCAACTCCCTGATTCTTTGTGTTTTCAAAACCTCTCAACATTCTTGTTGTGCTTTGGATCTGTAAGTGTTTGAATGTACTGTATCAATAAGCAATGCCAAAAAATCAAAGAAACATGGGAAGAAGTCTTGACTGCAATGGGCCTGAGATTTCTCAGCAGCCATTCTCCTGGACCAGACTCAGCAGTGAACATATGCAGTGACACTTAATTATACTCCCATGCGCTAACTAATCTCACTCTAAAAATCAAGGGAGACTCTCTTAAAGTTGCTTTTATACCTACCTAGCTCTGTGTGGTGGAACTTGAAATGGTATGACTTAGAGAGTTGAAAGGAGACTTTATAAGCTTTGTTAAAGTTGCTGCAAACAAGGAAAACTCAACAAACAACTTTCAGGAGTACTTTAGTAAGCAATTGCTCGCTGGCTGGAATGCAAGTTACACCACGTTCGACCCGCTTCATATTTTGCCCCAAGGAGCCAGCAAGCTGGGTGGGAGACCGACGGGCATTCCCACCAGCCTGTCAGGCTGGACAAGCTGCAAGAACAAGCAGTCAGTCTGATATTTCTGCCTTCCCTTTCTCAACCACAACAACAGGGAGGAAAAAGTTAATTCAGCTTTCAACCTTTATATTTAGGTCAAGTTCAGTTAAAATTGTAAGAGAAAAAGGTTCAAGAGTTCACTATTTTCTTAGCCAAATAACAATGAAAACAGAATTTGCATTCCTGTCTTAGAGGACTTGACTTACATACAGTGAAGAGTCAGGCTATGCAAGTGGTACGTGCTGGCTCTTCACAGGAGTCTTCTGGAACCAAAGGAGAGAGGCATAGGAAATGCCTGCCATGCTACCAACTCTAGACACCAGATAGCTCTCACTATCTCTTTTTCAAGGTTCTGTCTGTAGGTGGTCACTATTTCCATGGTCCAGTCCTGCCCCTTGCCATACCCTTTGCTACATGAAAAAAAGAAATATATTAACCAGGCATGGGAAAAAGAAGCTAGTCCCAATACCCATGGCATGGAGGAAAATGTTATTTTTCCTGCTGGCAGTTTTGTTTGGGTTGGCAGAACACGTCATTTTGACTGTGAAAAGGAGCACATGTACTGAGCTCTGTGAGCTCATCTTGATATCCCTGCCAGTGCCAACTAGTAGCGATTCAGAGCTCAGCTTATTATTGAAGATGAATCCATTACAGCTGTCAGGTACCTGCCAATTTAAACCTTAGTGAAAACTGGTCAAAAATTGAATGACTTTAGAAACCAATACGTTTTTGCTTGTTTCAGAGGCTCAAATGGACACATGCAAAAGATACTATCTTCCAGTAGCCCATTTTGCAATTGATTAGAAATTAAATCCTTTGTGCTTGAATCAGGGTGGGGAAAATATTTTGAGACTGCAGTTTGATCTAAATGTTGCTCTTACTTGTGGTTTGGCAAAAGACTCTGAAATGCTGTTAAATCAAAAAGGCAAAGAAAACCTGCAATTGCTGTGTCTCTGCTTATAAAAAAACATTTTAAAATAACCACATGCATCATTCACTACACAGATGCCACATTCTTCCCTACCCTTATTTAATAGCTAGCTGTCAATCTATGTTGAAGAGCAGTTACCTGACATTACCATAATAATGCTTCAAAGCTTCATATTAAAGATGGGTATCTTCCTAGGCAAGCCCATAGGGGGAAAAAAAAAAAAGCCTTTTCGCTCTAGAGTTGCAAAAATGCACTTCTCTAAGAGATGATAGAGTGTAACCAGGCAGGAATGATGATCACAGACACTCCTGATTTCTCTTTACTGTAATTAAGCAGAGAGAGATCAACAAATCTGGGTCTTCATAAGAAAGGTTTCTCATCCCTATTTGTATTAGCTGTGGTAGAGAGAAACCTACATGTGAACTGAGACCTCTGGCCATTAACATAACATAAACACTTCTGCCATCTTCCAGGATAAGCATTACGCTTCTAAGGACAGGTCACGTACAACCACTTTGATGTTTAGTCATTCTCGAAGCGCACTCCTTTCACATGCTCCTGCTATGAGCAAACACTGCAATGGAAACCTGCCCGTGTCACAGGTTTGGGAGATGGTGCTATGTGTACAAGCAAAAAAAAATCATCAAAATCTTTCAAGTTGAGTTAATTTGATATAAAGTATGGGGAACTGGAGCTGACATTAAAAGCACCATTTTGTGAGCAGGATTAGAAGGAGATGGTGGGAGCCAAAGACCTGCTGAACCTCTGGGACACACAATTGCCTCCTATAAGTGTGAGGAACGGTGAGAAATCAAAGCATGGAAATCCTGTGAAAAAGGGACCAGGTGCTTAGGTGAAAGGGAAATACAACTAAGCAGAAACTCACCGATATATAGCATCTTCCATTCCCTTTGCAAGAAAGTAGAGAAGCCCAGGACCAGAAAGGCAGTTAGAAGGTGACAGGTGCTTCACAAGAGAATGTCCAACACCAAACACACAGCAAGCACTAAGCATGTCCTCTCTCCTCCCAGCATGTATTGAGACCCCATCGGATGAGTTCCAGAGCAGAGACTTTCCTTAGGAGTTACTATCAGGAAAGCTATTGACACCAGCCTCCATGATCTGCAACCCCTCAGTGCAACCTCCCGTTGACTAAGCCTTCCACATCTCAGCTTTTCACTGACCAGAAACTAAATGTTGCAGGAATGTAGCTGTGCCAGTCTTCAGTGTCTTATGAGACAAGATTACACAGACCGCTGACACATGAGACTACACAAAGGGAAGCTATTAGGAAATGGGACAAAAACCCAAGCGTCTATGAGAGAAAAAGGAAGGGTAAAGATAAATTTCCTTCCTGAACTCCCTCCCTCCTAAGAGAGAGAAACCCTGCCACTTGCATTATTTAGCATGAGAAGAATATGCTCCTGGGAACCACCTTCCAGTAGCCCACCATGGAAGGATTTATCACCCTAGGGAACATCCTTCAACTATTCTTTCTCTGAACACAGACATAATATCAACCAAGGATGGACAGGAGTGACATCTCTCAGCACCTTCCCCCCGTATTCCACAGCTGATAATATTACCTACATGAAAGCAATGGCACCTACTCACTACTCCAGGACACAGCACCCATTCAAGGCAGGGAAGCTCCTTACTCAAGCATAGAACTGTTGTGGGCAAGGCAAAATTTGTACGCAATGTTGTTTACTCTGATACAATTGGATTGCTTCACACAAGCGTTTTGACTGAAACAAGATGAGATAATGGGAACCCTGACTGCTGGAAGCCAGCTCTGTTTCAATTTGAATGTACGTATTTATTTAAGCCTTTGCGAGGTTTCCCATTGACTCTGCACATAAGAGGAGCTAAGTCAACGAAGAAAGAGAGCCTCAAGAGCTCAGACTGGTATTTGTGAGCTCGCGCCATGACAGGGAAAAGAGCAAACACCACAACAGTTTTGGATGTCATGAGCTTCTTTCATACATCTCTGTTTCCCTCTTATTCTGAAAGAGGTTTTTTCTGATGTATAAGAATGGGCAAGAGGGGAAAAACAGTTTAAGAATGCAAAGAAAATATCTTTTACTTCTACACATTGAGTTTTCTGTCAGCACACAGAAAAGTTTCTACATTGGAAAAATTAGAAAATATAAAGTAAACAGCTTTTGCTGTGAATCAACATAAGACCCATCACACACAAGAAACGTGTGTTCACATGCATGCATGAACATGTACACAAACACACATACTCGTTCACATATGCATACACCCAGAGGCAGTGACTACTTCTCTTTCTAGGGGAGTTTCATCTGTCCTTTTGAGAACAGTACTTTTCAGTAAGAACATTCACTTTTGAATCAGTTTTCAAGTACTGGATCTAAATTAATACTGGGCCTAAGCAGCAAAACTGAATTCAGGTTCAATCCTCTCTCAAGTTTGACCACAAAAGGTTCTGTGTCTGGGCTTTCCATGGATCTGTCATAGATCAAAACTTGTCAATATTAACTCATCAAACTTGTGGACCAAAACAGTATTAACACAGCTATGAAGAATTAAGTTCTTCAGTCACAAAAAATCAACAAAATAAGTCGGTATTCTATGTATTGCAACAGTGCTTTTCATTAAATATTTGCACAAAGTATAGCAATCATGACAAAATAATTTGTGGTTTATGCATGTATATAGCTACATTAGACTGTACAGGCCATTTAAATAGCGTATTATGTTAGCAATCATCGTCAGTAACCCTACGTTAAGAAGTGTGGGCAGACACTTCATTAATGCATACACAGATTGCCAGGATATTGTGCTGTCTCCTTGCTGCAAAAATATAAAATACAGTAGCAAGATTGAGTGGGATGATGAAGTCATCTGGCAAATCTCCACTGGCTGATGCACCTAGGAGCAAATGACATAGCATATTCACACCACCCACTGGATACACCACTGGACTGGAATTCAGGTGCAGACAGACATTTCAGTGATCCCCATTGCCCAAGCATGGACAAGCCACAAATCAAACCTAACATGCTGTATCTTTGGAGGAGGGAACACTATTGCTGTCTTTCTTAACTTTAGATTCTAGCAGAGAAAAAGTACTGGTAGAGCTACCAAAAGATAGGGTTGCCCAACATTTCCCATTCTAAGTACTTCATTTTTGGTCGACTATAAATTGGCTAAACTTCAGCTATCAGGGGTGAAATTTCCATGGCAGGATCTGCTTCCAACTATTTTTTTTTCCTTTTGAAATTAAGATGGTATAAACAGATCAGCTCCTACTCTTGGGAAATGGAGATTCCCACTTTATGAAAAAGTCCTGTGTAAGCTAGTGAAACACAGCCGGCTTTGGTTCTTAGCTCCCAATCTACAGATATGAAAATTATAAATTCACTAGTAATTGAAGCACTCACATTATACCAGGAAAATATGAAGACCGATACAAGCTCTTGCTTTTAAGGTCATGGAATCTTAATATTTTTCGACAGTTATTACTGGTAAAGGCTTACAACAAAACACAGATGTCACAGAAACAATCCTAAAAATCATTTAAGGACACAGAGCTGGGGACTCAAGCTTCAACAAAAAGAACCAGTCACAAATGGGAAGAAAGAAAAGGTTAATAAGACTGCAACCTGCAATGCCCACTCGGAAAGCTCTTTTATTAAGGGGCAAGTATCAACAAAAGTAAGCAGGAGTTTCACAGAGAGGTTTTCCTGGCCCTTTTCTAATGCATTTATCAGATTGTGGAGGACTCTCTTTAGCAAGAAGGTTAATTTAAATAGCTATATTTTGTGGGCAAAATAAAGTGTTATGATGCGTTGAGGACAAAAGAAGATATTCACTAACAAGCCAGAATAGAAAAGGAACAAGCAAGTGATGTATTTATTTTACCTTTTTTTTCCACCACAATTTTTCTTTTCTAATAGAATGCTGGTTTAAATCCTTTTCTGCGATTACTTTTCAGATCAATTCTTTCCTGGCTGTTCTCCCCCTCCCTCCTCCCAAATCTAGCCCCTGCCATGAGGAACGGCCAAGCCCTGCCACATTTGAGTGGAATGTTGACGCCCATGTGGGTGGGTGCAGAATTAGCCAAAACAAGTCCCTGCATTCCTTAAGATGTCAGTCCCCTTCTGCTGGCTCTTTCCTAATATCTTATTAATAGGTAAAATCTCTTTCCCAAATCAGCCTTCCCCATTCTTTCAGAGTGGAAAAAACAGAAACAAAAAAACTTCCTTAAACAGGTGCCCAGGCATATTTATAGCAAAGTATTACACTAGTTAGACAATTACAGTTTTTCAGTTGCCCAATTTAAATTCCTATAGGTACCTAATAAACCATCAAATGAAGAAGAATTACCAGTAAATAGCAATTACCTTGAAAGAACAGTACTTTAAATATTAAAGTGACACTTCATTAGTTATGCTGGCAAACAGGTCAGTTTGAATCAAATGGCTATTTTAAATTAGTGGTCCTATTGCAGACGTGGGGTGTAATTTTTATTACCAAATACCCAGCCAAGCTAGTGACCTTAAAAACATTACTCAAGAAATGGTTGAGAGTTAATTAGAATACTGTGCCAGGGGAAAAAAAAGAATAGTCTTGAACATCTCTGAATTCTTTCCAGGAAGGTGTTTTTAATAATGACAGTAGTTTACTCCACTTAAAGGTCCATATCCTCAAGACAAAATGTAGGCTTTTATGAAACCAGCAAAATATAAGACTAGAAAAATATTTCCATGCCTTTTCTCCAACTGCAGTCAAATATTTTCTTAAGAAACAAAATTAAGAGCCTCCAAAGCATCTACAACTTCACAACTGCATCTCTACCACAGGACATGGACTAGAAACAATAGAAGCTTATACTGATATTTCCTTTTGCTGCGCGAGCTGAAATGAGGGAGGAGGGAAACCTACAGATAAATGTAATTCGACATTTATCGCTTTTCATTTTTAGCAGTCTATGGTATTAGAACTCATCGCAAAATCAGTTGGCTAATGTACATTTTCTTAGTTGCAATCTCTCTTTTCTATAACATACACCAGAGCAAAGAGTTTTCAGATTGATAATTCAAGAACTGCTAGCTGTAATTCCACTGCAAGACTCTCATTACACAGAGAAGTTCCTGTATTTTCATCACTCCTGAAAATTATGTCTCTAACCTTTCTCAGCAGAAATAACAAATAAGCTGGCACAGTGCAAAAGGAATAGAAGTCCCAGCACAGATTGTTTCTTTTAGGCTCCTGTACAGATATGTTCACTCCACATTCTCCTTTTCATCCCTTCTATTCACCTACTTTCATCCAAATTTCTATCCAACATCTTCATCAGGTATTCCTCTTTACACAGTCCCATGCAGTGTATTCCATGATGGCAGTAACCTCAGTCACAAGCAGTTCTTAAATTCTGTCCAGCTTAAGTACAGCATTTTAGTTTTTTTATACCATGGCTGGGGAGAATTTGCCAACTACTTACTAGACACAAAAAAAGAACATGATACTATGAGTCATAACGGAGGACCCATGAGAATTGCCATAACTACACTAAAGTTCAACATAACAGTTAATTCCCTCTGAGGTAAAATGACTTCACACAGAACTCTAAGGAAGATTCAGAATGAAGGTTGAATTTGGGTAGAAAAATGTGGGTAATCTTTCTGTCCAAAGATGGAATCCATTTATTTCCAGCAGGTACACCTGGCAGAGGTACAGGGAACATCCACAGCCTTGTGAAAAATCTTTGAATTCTGAAACTGTTAGAGATCTGATAAAAGATTTGGGTATCAAAGGTGGGACTTGGAAGGAATTTACTTACCTGAGAAGGGGAGCCCTGAGATCTGGTCCTTGCTCCCCTGAGCTTTACATCAAGCAATAAAATACGTGAACAGTCCTAGAAACAGGGATCAAAATCATGGATTCCTCCTCCTTGGCTGAGTTCCCTAACCACAAGGCTACAAAGACAAACTTCACTACATGCCCTCTATGGCTCCCTTGAATTATTGCCTGACTAGTGGAACAGTTTTTGCAGGAGCAGTGGAGAACGTTCCCACACTTCCCTTGCAGATGCGAGACAATGGTAAGAACACTTCAAGCGAAGTGGGGAACCAGGCTTGGATCTGCCAGATCTTGGATGAGGTCCAGCCACCAAGCTGTTGTATAAAATGTGAGAATACAGCTCTTTCAGTCAAATTTTAAGAGAGGAATGAGTCATCTTCAGCACTTTGGGACCAAAGCTGTGGAAACCTATCAACAGGAGAGGCTTCAGGTCTCTGGACCTACCTCTTCAGGATATCAGGTGGGCGCATGGAGTCATGTTTGATTGGAGTATTGTGTCTGATGTCCTAGCCCAAGAGAGTGGTACAATTTCGGCATGTTCTTGTTTTCAGTATTTCTTTTAGCTGGTACCTGGCACTTCTTGAGCCTGCTGGCTTTTTTGGATCCCATTCTGAAGTGTCTAACTGTCCTTAATTACTATACAGGGCTCTAAAAGCACCAGACACCAAAGGTCTGGACTGTGCTCAGGGTGGTTCAAGGCAGATAGAACATAGGTCCTCCCTTGAATCCAGGCCTGTGTGCCTGATCCTGTACTCCGTTGAGAGGTTTACCACAAATTTGAATGGGCATAGAATCAAACTCATTCCAGTCTCAGTGGAGCTCTGAGTATGCACAGAGGTTGACACAAGAGCCAAGTGAGGACCTACGATTGACTGTGCATGATTATTTTTCCTTGTATTGATGTCCATTGAAAGTTGTCCAGTAGCATTTGAGATTGGTGAAAATAGATACTATAGCCAAAGCAGCAAACCCTGGAATGCTTCTGAGCAGCCAGGTCTCAGCCTCAGCCTTGTCCTGGCCCCATCCAGGAATGATACCCACCACCCAATACCATCCTGATTGCTTCAAAGAAAAAGAAATTTGGTTCACATGCAGGACAGTCAGAAGAACAAGATACTAGAACATGTCATTCTGTGCACCCATCACTCAGTTTTGTCTTATCCAGAAAGGGTAATAATATGAAGCCAACCAACACCCCATTCCAAAAGGCTCTCACCACACTCTGCATACACCCAGTGACTTACATCCATTAGCACGGCCCTCATGAAAACCAGACTGCAGAGTCAACAAGCAGTATTGCTCAGTTGTTCTACTGCCCAGATCACTTGGGGAAAAAAAAAAGCCAATTATTTCAGATTAACTGTGGATTTAGCAGCCTAATTTAAGCATTCACTCTGGAAAATGAACTGCAAAGTACAGCTGTAGGAAATAAGGCCCTTATAATCGAAGAAATTCATTTGTTCATTTCAGCTGAGTAGTCATTGAAATTACTATCTCGTACAAATATTTGTCTGATATATTGATACACAAATATAATTTCAGTATATTAGCTGAAACACTAATTAGATTAATAGCTATATTTGCTTTGAAAAGGTCTCCCTTGCTGAAATCAATTAAAAGTGCATGACGAAATTTCATTAAGCTCTACAATATGTTTTTCCACCAAGTGTAAAGTTACTATCTTCCAGCTATCTTATTATAACAGTGCATGATAGGACTCCTATTAGATTCAGAAATCATTGTGCCAACACTGTTTTGTACTTCTTTATCAGTAAGCATGGATTTTTTTCCCCACCTCCTGAGGGAACACATTTACCTTGCACGTAAACAGTGCTGAACTTGTGAATGCAGCATTAAATTTACTCAGGGATATACCTGTGATAATCTCAACCTCGCACTGCCCAGGAGGGTTCCCTCGTACAAAGCAGCACATGTTTCGCTCTGCGTGACCTGGGTCACAGGCCCTCCTCAGGCAACCCACACCATGATGGGCGGCGATAACCACCATCCCCTTTGCATCTGGCAAAGAGTATGCTATAAACTGTGAAATGGAGAAACAGGACCTTTACAAACATATAGGTATTTACTCGTTGCTCAAGAAGTGCTACCACAGAGCAAAGGAGCACCAGAAGCAATGGACAAAGGCCTGAGCTAACCTGAGGGGCTCAGAAGCCAAAGAATATATATGTCTCCTTCCTCAGAACAATCATTAAATTTAGTGCTGGGCAGAAAAGGGTTGTGAAAGAAGGTAAATTGATGCACAAAGAGAGAAGAGATGGAAATGCCATTCCTAGAGCCAAGGATGGTGCCAACAATTGCACTCAGAGAGACAGTGATCTGTGGCTATTCCTCTTCCCAGCGTCCTTACCGTTCTCGCTTCCTCAAGCCTTAGTCTAAACAATCCAACTGGTTTGTCACAACCACATGATTTGGGAAACGACATCAGTTCTTTGCTCCCAAGCTTCCTCCATGCCTTGTTTCTGTTTCTTCAGATTGCCAACAGACAGATATTGCAGTGGTGAGCACAGAAGAAAACCTTTCATAAGCTAGACCAGCCCTGCCAAAGAGCAACAGGTTTTATTCTAGGCTTATACACCTGAGGCAATAAGGTCCCAATCCCAGGTATTTTGCGCTTCCGTAATAATTTTCCTGCTATTACTCTGGCTGTCTCCAATGCCCGAGACCCAGAAGGAAAACTATAGGGTAGGAAAAGAAAGACAAAAGGAATGCCGGCAGAGATGTGGCCCAGAGATACTGAAAGAAGGTAGATCTCTGCGCTACACATTTGTGCTCTTCCTGAGAAGAGGAAATTAGAAAGCACCTGGTAAAAGCAGGAACCTTACAAACATAAAGGGGCCAAAATGAGGTAAGACAGCTGAATAGTTCTGGAGTCAAGAGTCTGATCTCACACCACTGAAATCTGAGGAACTGCTCTACATTGCAAAAATTAAGCAGGTGCCTGAGTACTTACTCTGAAGAATTGACTCATGCTGCAATTTTGCAGTTCTTAGGCTGTAAGCGGAACAGAACCACTTTCTTCACTGAGAGACCCTAAAAAGAAGCAAAGAATTACGTATTTTATTAAGGGCACAAAAAATGTATTTAACATATTTTCTAATATAAACAAGAACTGGCACTTTTATCAAGCCAGCCAAATATAAGTTAGGTTTTTCAGATATTACATTTAGGACCCAGTGAGAAATATGTCACCCCTTGTGAGGAGTTTTATTCCATCAACAGCACTACCACCCACCTAAGTCTGTCCATGTGTTGGTGTGGAAGAGTGCCATGTCTTCCCGCAACACTCATGTCAGAATTAAAATACCTTGCATTGTAGACACATTAGGAGTGCTTTATCATGCTCAGCTGATGCACACAGTAGATCATTATGATTGGGTAACTCAGCCATTAAGCTCTACAATAAGCCCACGCTGAATCCTAAAAAGGGAGCCATATATAGGCTATGGAGGTGTTGAGTAAAAGGAGATTTACTGTGCTCTACATAATTAATTTTGCCTTCAATCTTTCCAGCATTTTTAGCAAAGCTGCTAGCTGAACACACTGAACAATTATATCCCTGATGTAATTTCATCGAGCATCTTCCAACCCAATAGAGCCCTATTGTGTTCAGACTGTTCATGCCCCTTCCCCAAAGAACAACTGAAAATCCTTCAGCCTAGGTACCGAGGAAAAATACAGATTTTTTTTCTCTACAGCTGAGGCTTCTGGTTACTCTGAACCAGGGTTAGGCATTGCAACAGACTCAGCATCCTCTACTACCTATGTTAGCAGTTGCCTACTTTCTCCCTCCCAGGCAGTATGGAAGAAGCAGATTTTGGACAAGAACATATTAAAAAAAAAAAGATCCAAAAAAAACCAAACAAGAGGGGAGGGAAAGAAATAGCAAATGAGTGAAAGAAAGGGACACTGCAACTATTTGGGCAAAGAGACTGGAGTTGGAAGCTAATAAAGAAAAAGGCCTGACCAGAATCAGGTTAGCTGGCAGAAGGAATACACTACACCAAACGCAAGGGATGAGAAGAGCTCACAGCCAGCTGGTCAGAGGCCAGAATGGGGAGTCAGGCAGTGGTGGAGAAAGGGAGGAGACGTGGGACACCAGTCTAGCACTACTGGGAAACAAGAATGAATGTGGGCCCCAGCAACGAAGGCCAGGATATGGGGTTACCCGGCTTAGCTGCATGGGGGTATCATTCTAATGTCGCATTATAGCATTTTTGTTTCTCTATTCTACTTCAAAATACAAAGCAACATTTTGCTGTAATTCTTTATGTTAAAAAAAAAAATTATTTTCAGCTGGCAAAGTCAAGGTTTAAGACCTTAAAAAATAGCAGTGCAATGTTAATGTGTCCCTCTTGTACACTAGGCATCCTAATACAGCCTGTGTTAAGATGACTACTTGCTATTCTTTTCCCTTACTTATTCTTGCGTGTGTGTTTTCTTTCATGGCTGTAGTATGAACCTTTCCAGCACACGTCTTTAATTCATAAATATTAGGTAGGGCTGTTTCTTCCCCCACTGATTATGAGTGCAATTAAATGTATTTTTTCAAAAGAAGTTCTTAATATTCATTACTAATGTCATTCAGAGCTCTAGATTGCAGCTCAGACTCATATGTACACCTGCTACATGAGAGAATTTTTTTAATGGGATCCCCCCTCTGTTTAAAGATTGGCCAAATATCATAACGAGCAGATCCATTTAAATCCCATCATACTGAATGATATATTAAATTACTCACCTGGCAACCCTGGAACACTTCAAAGAAGTAGAGGAATGAAGAACAGGTGCTCATCTCAGGATAGCAGGGCTATTCCTATGCTTTTTGCAGTTTGTGATGGGTACTTACAGCTGTGGTTTTTTCCTCAAACTGAAAGCAAAAAACAAAGGTAGGCCTGTATAAACAAAGAATCTTATGAGTTTTATATTTTTAAGCCTAACTAACCAAAAAGCAAACAAACCCATAGCCTCACTTGGGAAGAAAGGAGATGAGAATGCTACAAGTGAAGCATGAAGCCCAGTATAAATTGTGTGACTGCATGCATTATATAAGCAAAAATGATACTCTTATTAGAGAGAAGGCATAGTTTATATGAGGGATAGGAGTTCTCTATGACAAAACCAGCTACACACGTTAGCAAGAGGGCTATTCAGACAAATAGGACTCGTGGACCTGATCAACTAAAAACATTGAAATATAGTAACCTATACTATTTTCATTACCCGCAACCTAGGGGGGACACAAAAAAAAAAACAAAAAACCACAACCCCTTGGGGACTGTGACATTCCACTGACTTTACCCACCGCTGAGGGGAAATTTTGGTCACCACCAGCAATCCACTGGATACTGACCAAGGGAGACAGCTGGGGAAGTTTTGGCTGAATTTATCACCAAAATATATCTTCTACAGGGATTAAGCAAGTAAATAGATGGATCAGGTCTTGGATAAATAAATACCTCATCATTTGTCATCTCCATTTGTCAGCAGTTTGCATCATGTTTCTCTCACACACTTTTACATAACTCAAATAACTGAAGCATATTAAGAGTTTTGTATCTGTTCTAGATCCATGACCCATTTATTTCTTTTCTGGGCACTAATTTCCCCCAACTGTGCCTCAAACTGAACAATGGGGAGCTGTATAGAGTATAGATTTTGTTTCAGCATCGGATTAGAAAAGGACAAAGGCGGAAGCTGACTTGAGGATGAATGAGGAAGATGAAATTCCTTTTACAAGATTATTTGGAATGAAGACATGTATTTAAAATACTCAGGGAGAGAACAGAGTGGAAAAGAAACTCCCCAGGGTATGATTGCCCAGAGCTTGGGATAGGTGCAACAAAAAAGATGTTATAAATCAGTGACAGCTTCCAAACTATGGATGAATAGCCTATTAAAAAAATAGTAGTCCTCCACTTCTTGGGAGGCTGAAGAGCCTTCGTCCTTGTTTGTGTTGGGGATCAGCCCTGATTTCAGCAACTGACAACCAGCAATCGGTTTGCTCCCATGTGACCTCAACTGCAAAGAGGCAAAACCCCTAGGGATCTTCCAAACTAAGTTTCTCTGATTATACCCCAAGGAGGGAAGGGGATGAGCCCCTCCACTTCTGCGGAAACAGCTCTAGCAGCCCACTTAATAAGGACAAAAGCAGGGGACACAACAGTGCTTCATCAACCTGGTCCAACCCAGGGATAATAATGGGCCACAAAAGGACCCTTGGGTGATATAGTTAGGGGACAAACTGCTTAGGTCCATTCAACCTAATGGACCACACAAAAGCTGACCACAGTGACATTTCTCAAAAAGTGTTAATTGTCATCACCAGTTATTAGCAGTAGCTGCACTTCAGGAATTTTCTTAACAATCCTTTTCAAACACCTCCAAATCAATTTTCCTGGCACATCCCCAAATGTTCTTTTTGAAAGCATACCAGGTGCTCAAAAAATATAAAAATAGCTCATCTGGGCCAAGCAAAGATCCATCCAGACCAGTACCTTGTCTTGGATCATGGTCAACAGGTACAAGATGAAGACAAACTCACGGTGATACAGTTGGAAGACTGTCACTGCTGATCTAACCCAGCTAATGCGATCGAGCAAGCAGGGCTCTGTCTCATCGGGTTAAATGCCTGAAGCACAACAGGCAAGATGTGTTTCACCCTCAAATTCCAGGAAAGCATTGTGCAAATACTCTGCGTGGGAAGGCTGTCTTTACATGGTCCATGTGACTGAGTACAGTAAAAACGTCCCAAGTCTCTCCGTGGTGTAACTGCATCGCACCCAATGGGGTTACACCAGAAACAAACTGGCTTGCAAACCTAATGATCTTTCATGAAGGAATGGTCAATGGGGCAGTAGCAAGAGATGGGGAGAGAGGAATCGTTCCTGAAACTGAAGTGATGTTCTTTGTTATCAGATCTGTGCTCTGGACACCTGAGGCCTGAATCAGCTCTTGTACCCATTCACCTCACATCATTGTAACCCCACTGACATTAGTCAATTAACCCTGAGGAAGGTAAGTGTAAGACCTGAGACAGATGTGACTGACCACCCAAGGCTGGCAATATCTGAGCCCTTTATTTATTTCACATAAAGCAACATGAAGGAGCTGACCTAAAGCCCAAATAGCACACAGAGCACAGCTGCCAATGACTTGGAAAATGGCATTTCAAAGCAGCAGAGAGGTTTTACACACTCCACCTTTTCATTAATCTGATGGATTATCTACCTTTAGATGATGTTGTTCCAAAATACTTCTTTAATACCTATGAGTAACTCTGCCACTAATGAATAAACACCTTTTTTGGGGAGAAAAATCCATATAACATCTCTATATTTCACATAATACTCTCCTGGGCAAATATTCAGAGATGAGCAGTTAGGTCAGGTGGTCTGTGTCTTTCCCCCTCGAACAAAAATCGATATATTCTGTTGCAAACTACCAACTATCAATATTTCTCACAAACCACCATATCAATCTTCTCAGTTGACTTTCTCAATTGAAAACAGTGTTGAAAGCATTGATAAACACTGTTAATAGTTCCAAGACTTCCTTGGCTTTTACCCATCTTGGAGCTCTTGACACAGGATAGTCAGGGTTTGTTTATTAGCCTCTTGCTGGATCCGGATGAGATGCTGGCACTAGACGAACAACAAGAGAACGACACAAACAATGAAACAAAATAGAAGTATCTCTTCCAAAAAGCCTTTCAAATATAATCCAGTGAAAAAGAGCTGAGTAGAAAGCCAACAATGTAATTCATTCATACACTTCCCCAAAGACAAACATAGAGCATAGAACTGGGGTTTTTTTCAGTTTTGGTTTGGTTTTTGTGCTTTTTTAAAAGTGTGTAGTATAACACACGCGCACACACTAACAGGAACTGCTTTGTCTGATTTGGCATTTTGTGTATTCCTGCTCTGTGGATTGGATATGGGAATAAAAATGACAAATAAAGAAAACAAGCAGTCCTCTGACTTCTGCAACTCTTCCTGTAAAAAGAGACAAAAATGACACTCCAGTGAACTGCAGGCTTTAAGGCTCTTATGGCTGCTAGATAAATCAAAAAGTAAAGAAAGGAATCCCAGCTTACCCAGTTCTTCAACTGGGAGAGCTGTCTGGCAACGCCGTATCACCTGACACAGGATTTTGTCCCAAATACATCAGTGAGAGATGAAGCTTCATGGTGTTCGAGAGAAGGGCATCTCAAAGCTACAAGTCTATAAGTAAACTGAAGCATGAATTATGCTTCTCTCTCTTTGGTTATGTTATCCCAACCACATTCAGTAAACAAATACTAGCACATCTTGAAATCTCTAGCCCTGTGCCAAATGCAGTCCCAAAGGCCTAGAAGACATGGGTTAATGAACCGGCCAAGTGCAAGATGATGTCTAACTATAATTTCACATCAGGCTAACATCTGCACATCTACTGGGCATGTTGATGGTAAACACAAACTTCTTAGCAGAGATACTGATGATTAATTCTTTATTCCCACTAAATTAACAAAGATCCCTGACGCGGTTGAATAGTACACTCATTAGATGAGTATAATAGATACGCTGCAGGGGTAAGATGAAGGACTCTAATTATCCTAATTTGGTCAAGATTGTTTGAATATCTTGCCCTTAGAGAGTAAAGAAGCCTAAGGGAATTTGGTCCCAAATCCCACATCTAAATTCTTTAGACTTATTTAAAAATCTAGTTCATGAACCTTGGAGTAAGTCTCCCAAATGTCTTTTGAGACACCTGTCTGAGTGTCTGAGGGCTTAGTACCTAGCCACTTTGTGGATGTTCAGCATACCTGAGCAAAAATAGCTGCCCAAATAAGGAAAATGTGGAGGACAGTCAACAGTGATTCACTAGGTTGACATTCTCCCCATTGTTCTTCGAGTCCTCACAGAACGGGGTGGAGAATTAGGGAACTAATAGGCATAAGGTCAATGAGCTGTTCTATGAGCAACAAAACTGATGAATTTGAGTTTCCTGCAGATGTATGCGCTACATCCCCCAATTATAACCACTTTCCTTTGTAATCACAGTACTCCTCAGTTCCCTTCCATGTGCTCATCTGTTAGCCTGCACAAGCAATAGCGCATGCTGCATCTGATTTGGAGCTACATGTGCTGACTGGTCAGCAGGCTGTGGTCTTGGGCTAGGTAAGGGATTGATCATTAATGCTAGTCCTTCACTTTAATAGGAGGGAACAGAGCATTCTAATAGGAATAAGGCATTAATAGGAGTCCCTCTTTTCCAACCAGCTATTGACAGTCATTAAAACTGTAGACACCTAAAATCTTTTTGTGTTTTACCCCATGACTCTATCTCCTATCTAATTTGACCAAGGAATTAAAAAATTGTGTAGAAAGGAATGAAGATATGCCATTTGTCATAAAATCTTGATTCCTAGGGACCAGGCATTGTGGAAGCTTGTGCTCATTTTGGCTGGGATAGAGTTAATTTTCTTCACAGTAGCTAGTATGGGGCTATGTTTTGGATTTGTGCTGAAAACAGTGTGGATAACACAGGGATGTTTTCGTTACTGCTGAGCAGTGCTTGCACAGCGTCAAGGCCTTTTCTGCTTCTCACCCCACCCCACCCCACCAGCAAGTAGGCTGGGGGTGCACAAGAAGTTGGGAGGGGACACAGCTGGGACAGCTGACCCCAACTGACCAAAGGGATATTCCATACCATATAATGTCATGCTCAGCATATAAAGCTGGGGGAAGAAGAAGGAAGGAGGGGACGTTCGGAGTGATGGCGTCTGTCTTCCCAAGTAACCATTACACGTGATGGAGCCCTGCTTTCCTGGAGGTGGCTGAACACCTCGCCTGCCGATGGGAAGTAGTGAATGAATTCCTTGTTTTGCTTTGCTTGCCTGCACGGCTTTTGCTTTACCTGTTAAACTGTCTTTATCTCAACCCACGAGTTTTCTGACTTTTACTCTTTTGATTCTCATCCCCATCCCACTGAGGGGAGAGTGAGCGAGCACTTGTGTGGTGCTTAGTTGCCGGCTGGGGTTAAACCACAACAAAGCTGAAGAAGAATTATTGTGGAATGGACAAATGGATGTCTTCATAAAAACAAAGTCAAAGGGCCATCAGAGAAGCCCATTTTCCTGTTCTTAAAGCTAATTTGATTATTTGCCCTAGAGGTAGGGTTAGTTACTTACCATCAATAAAAATTACCATAAATACTTTTCATTTTTAAGTCTCTGAGTTAATTCAGTGCCATCTGAGCCACCCCCACAGAGAATATGGATTCTGGCAACAAAGGTTTCTTGTTGCCAGCTCCCTGCCAAGTGTTATAGAAAAAAATGCATTTTTTTCTGACTGAGCATCATGCACAGCACATTCCAGATGGCAAGGGAAGAAATGGAGAAGACCTACTCAGCAAGGATTTAACTGGGGAAGGTGCTTTGCACCACAAATTTGACAGGATCCAACAGGAGCTGCACCGCCCATCAGAAACTCCACAGATCAAGTTTCTTTAAAAGAAACCTGTTAATATCTTGCTAGAATGTCTCATATGGAAAGTATAAAAATGGAAGGTGACAAACCAGAATTCTAGCAATCTATCGATCAGCAACAGAAAGATACTTTAAGGTTTTCATTTATTACCTTCTGGGCTTTTTTTGTCTATAAGGTGTCCAGCACAATGCGATCCAGAACGCTATTCAGTGTTTCTAGGCACTACGGTATTACACACAGCATATAGAATCATAGAATCATAGAATAATTTGGATTGGAAGGGACCTTTAAAGGTCATCTAGTCCAACCTCCCTGCCACGGACAGGGACATCTTCAACTGGATCAGGTTGCTCAGAGCCCCGTCCAACCTGAATGTTTCCAGGGATGGGGCATCTACCCCCTCTCTGGGCAACCTCTTCCAGTGTTTCACCACCCTCATTGTAAAAAATTTCTTCCTTATATCTAGTCTAAATCTACCCTCTTTTAGTTTAAAACCATTCCCCCTCATCCTGTCACAACAGGTGCTGCTAAAACGTTTGTCCCCATCTTTCTTATAAGCCCCTTTTAAGTACTGAAAGGCTGCAATAAGGTCTCTCCGGAGCCTTCTCTTCTCCGGGCTGAATAACCCCAACTCTCTCAGCCTTTCTTCATAGGAGAAGCGTTCCATCCCCCTGATCATTTCCATGGCCCTCCTCTGGACCCGCTCCAACAGGTCCATGTCTTTCTTGTGCTGAAGGCTCCAGAGCTGGACGCAGTACTCCAGATGGGGTCTCACCAGAGCAGAACAGAGGGGCAGAATCACCTCCCTCGACCTGCTGGCCATGCTTCTTTTGATGCAGCCCAGGATACGGTTGGCCTTCTGGGCTGCGAGCACACATTGTCCAGCTTTTCGTCCGCCAGTGCCCCCCAAGTCCTTCTCGGCAGGGCTGCTCTCAACCCCTTCACCTCCCAGCCTGTATTGATTCACCCCGACCCAGGTGCAGGACCTTGCACTTGGCCTTGTTGAACCTCATGAGGTTCACACAGGCCCACTTCTCGAGCTTGTCCAGGTCCTTCTGGATGGCATCCCGTCCCTCAGGTGTGTCAACCGCTCCACTCAGCTTGGTGTCATCTGCAAACTTGCTGAGGATGCATTTGATCCCATATACATCATCAGAGAAGAGCACAGAATGGCTACACACAGCCATCTCCATCAGAATAAGAGGTTCTCCTTCACTTTGTCAGATCAAGGACATTTGTGTTACACTCATGAATCTTGGTGGCAATAAATATTTCCTACACCTGGCAATGTTGTTACAATGGCAAATCTTGACTTAATCCTGTCCCTGGTGCCCATAACCTCAGGTAGAAGCTCTGAAAGCTGAAATAAACCTATCATGTTTTCATGCATCTAGTTCACTACAGTTTGGATGCTTTATCTATCTGTATTACCTGCTGGTTGTCCTAATAAGCAGTAATGCAGTGTTGGCTAGATGATTTCCACAAAGTGAAAGGGATTTCATTAAATGCCAGCAATGAAATGGAGAGACAACTTTAAGAAAAGTCAGCACAAGGATAGTTTTGATCCTTACTGCAGAATATGGGTAAGAGGAAAGAAAGGCCTTTATATTTTCATTGCCACGATCTAATTTTGTGGCTTGACTCCCAACACAGGATTAAGCCACTTGAACAGCTGGTAAAGTTACTGCTACGCCAGCATCTGACCACCATTGGAGCATAAAGTCTGCGACTATCTCCTCCATATCTCCTGAGATGCTCCACACAAATGGAATATATATCTACATCCATCTATGCAGGAATAATTTTTCATTAGCCAACTTTACATTGTCTTTCACAGTGCCACGAGGTGACAAAACTGGAAGACAGAACAGTGCCTAATGCTATTAATCCCTAGTAAAAGCACCAAGAAGCAAAATCTGATCAGCCTGTTATATTAAACAACTCAAGGATAAGATTAATTCAGTGACATGGCTAGGAAACACAAGACAGTAAAATGCAATAGATAATTTACCCCAGAGTCTGTCAGGGTACTCACTACAATGATGGATGTGAAGATACTTGCTATTGATGGATTTAAGAAAGGGAGGAATCATTCTATGCAGGGAGAATTTAAGCTTCTTATCCAAGGGTGTAAAGCAATCCCAAAAAAAAAGCTTGGGAAGGGCTGTTCCTCATGTCCACAGCCATGAACAATTACATTGCATATTCTTCCCCTTATACCCAGCAACATTTGAACCAGCATTCCCTGCACATTCAGTGACCAGGGAG